>NC_052016.1:65934037-66607955 GCF_015832195.1 Motacilla alba alba
TCTTTCCAGGTGAAGGATTTTATTAGCATTGCATTTTCTCCTGTGACCTGCAGCACTCTTAGTCTTTTGAGGACCTCCTAAAGTCTGGTCCTGCACAATTTGTGGTAATCCCCAGTTTTGGTCCTGACTGGAGCTATACCAAAAAAGAAAAATAAAGTGAGCAAAAAAGGACAAGAAGCAGCTGTGTGGATTGCAGAGAAATACTTGTTATTTTGAATTTACTTGGTTGAACTATCTACTGGGAACCCTGGAAGAATCTTGTTCTAGGCTATAGGGAGCAGAAGGTGTCACTGCTGAAAGAGTGAGTGATGCTTCATGGTTGTGACAGAAGCAGCTCCAAGCACTGTTATTTGAGTACTGCACTAGCAAATATGTGGTAGAAGTAAACTTGCCTTGGCAGCAAAATAGATGAGAGTATTTAGAGTATCTTTTAGGATCTCTTCCTCTGATTTCAAAAAGAAACTTTACATAAAACAATTAAATCTGTGATATTTCTGTAAACAATGCCTCTCTTGATGAAGACAGCTTTGACCTTTCTTAAAATTTTTTGGGTGGAAAGTGGACAGTATCCATTTACAATTTCTAGAATCTCTCTTTACAAATGCATAATCTCCTTTGATTAGCCAAACTATGAAAAAATCCAACCTGATCACTCTTTCTAGATGGCAAAAATCCGGAAGAATATGGAGCCACCAGAAAAGTAGCGAAGCAGTTGGCACTGCAGCCTTTCCCCTGTTTCCAAACTGTCCTTTCAGTCCCTATTTATTGTAAAAATGCAATGGTTTTGGATTTCTCCTTGACTTTCAGATGTAGCTGTATCTGGGAAATGGATTTGCAAGGAACTGGGAAGTGCTAAAAGAACACTGTTGTGTCCCCCCTCAAAAAAACAAAAAAAGTGGTATAGACCAAATAAAAGCATAAAGACTAAAATCATGATAAGTTTATATGCATTTTCATAGGCAAGTAGTATTGTGGGATCATAACTATGAAAAGAATTGGTTTAATTAGGTAAAAAAAGGAGATACATACATTTTCTTAATGTAGATATATCAACATTTCAGTTTGGCTGTGCATTTGTCATCACCCCAGGCAGACAAAAGAGCCTTAAATGCAAGAAAAAAACCCCAGTAGTTGGAATAGACTAAATGCTCCAAATGCAGAATATGAAGCCTGGTTGTAGACTAGGTATAACTGAAGCATCTCTCCGTATGACAGTGAAGGAGTTGAGTTTCAATGGATCATGAGCTGTGAGCCACGTGAGGGAGGAGGCGTTGGTAGCCACCTCTGAGCTGTGCCAAGGGCATACACCCAGTGTACTGTGCCACAGCTCTGCCTGCCTGGCCAAACCAGTGGTGTTATTCAATGGTGTTCTGATGGCAGGAGCCTAGGGTGGGTTAGGACTGGGATAAATGTGTAACTGATATTTCTGAATGAATCCACTCCAGTAAGGCTCCAATAAGTCAAAGTACCAAGACTTCCTCCATTGAAGAGGAGCGTGCTGAATCTAACAGTGCTTGATAGGTTTTGTTTTTACCTCATGAATTTTGCCTGTCAAGTTTTTAAGCTCACTAAACTTTCAGCATCTATACTATGAAGTGACAGGGACAGGTCCTCAGTTTACTTACGTGTGGTGCAAAGGAATATTTGTCAGTCCATCATCAGAACTTCTTCACCGGCCCTGGCTTGCTGCCTTGAATATCCTCAGATTTGCTTCATCTCTGCAAGCCTGTCTGGTAGTCACTGGGCTCTGAGATGACCCTGGCATCACCAGAGCTGCTCTACTTGGGTAGCAAGGGCAGGGACTGTCTTTCTGCCAGCGAGGACACTGTCTCTGCCTGTCTCGATATTAGCCTCCACTTTCAGCTTCTCTCCTGCTGGGAAGCAGTCCTGGCTGCACCCTGGCAGTGATTCACTTGCTGCCACTCCCATTTGGATCTCTTGTATGCCTATTCCCCTGGATGCTCTTGAGTTTTGGAAAGGAGAGTGACCAAATAATTTCCCTTCACAGGAATCTTCAATCCAATATTCACAGGATTTTACAGAATTAATTTTAATTTGTACCTTAGTTTCCCAGTATAAAATTTAGTAACAAAGTTGAGGCTATCCTCTGTGAAATCATTTATAATATTAAGGTAAAAAGAAGCTACCTAGGCGTAGACCTTGAAGTATCTTCCACTGAAGCCTCTAGGAGCAGACACTTATGTACCTGTGGAAGTGGGTCCTACTAGAGCTAAGAGAGGAGAGTTAATTTTTTCCTAGCTTCAATAGTCTAAATAATGGGCATTTAATATAAATTAGTCAACAGAGATACACAAGTAGTTTCAGTCCACTTTAAAATCCCCATGGTGTCCACAAAGAGAACCTAAATTAATTGCTTGGATGGCTAGACTTAACTGGTTGTTTTATGCTAGGTGTCAGAAAGTTAATGGCTAATTTACTTGTGTCTGGACTGATGGATCCAGTATTAGCCTTTGCTAATAAGTAAAGTATTTGGTTATAAATCATTAGAATAGCAATACTGTCCTGCTGCAGCCTTATAATACCGCCAGTTTAGCATGTCTGAAAAGGTCCTTTGGGTAAAAAAGGCTTAAAAGATTAGAGATAAGATGGAGGTGATGTAATTCAAGAAATCGTCTTCTGCATCTGGTCCAGATACCAATTAATTCTGATTCTTCCTTAATTTCCACCAAGTTAAAGAAAAGATGGCTTTGAATTGATAAAGATGATTTGTTCCTACTCTGCTGCGCTTTAGTAATCTCAACTATATTTTAACTTGCCATGACGGTACTGAATATAAGGCATATTTAGCTCTGTGTGAACCTGAATTATCTTTTTGGAATACACTTTATTAAGGAGATGAGTACTTTTACTGATATCTTTCTTTTTTAGCAGGCTGAACCCTCTGGTCCTAATCACAAAAGAACGTAATATCGAAGATTTTAATAAGAGTATGAGATAATACGACATGGAGACATACCTCATTTGTATGCTATTAGTTTGGATTATTAACCCTGGTTCTGTTTGAAGGAATGGTTATAAAATTAAGACAAAACTCCACAAACTCTATCCCTTATATTTATTTCTCACTCGTATCTCTTTCTGCTCACGGTTTCCATTCCTGGTGTTTAAATCTTGATGTTATGGCTCATGATAACATACTGCCATAAAAGCTACAAAATGTGCAGACAGATGAGCAATGCAAATTGTATTCAGGTTTTACAGGAATCCGCACCAGGGATAAAATCAAACAGAAATTGTTAACCTCACAGGGAAAACAAAGGAGCAGAAGTTTCCGCGGTATTGCAGAAGTTTATGCTTCCATTAAGACCAGCCATCTCGCCTCTCACTGCGTTACATTCCGGGAGCTTGAAGCAGCCCCGCCGCGGTTTCATTTGTTCGCGACCCACGCTAATGACAGTTCCATGATTCGAGCCGGCGAACGTGCAACGTGCAGAATGAGACCGGGACTCGAGAGGGCGACTAAAACCGCGGTGTACAGCGCTGCGTGCTCCCAGCTCTCTCTGCCCCGTGGCAGGCTGTGCCCGCGGGTGTTGCCCCATCGTTTTTTGACGGGGAGGAGAGGAAAGCTGGCTGAGGTCGCGCCTGGACGCGGCTTGGAGCGCTGCTGTCCCGAGCGGCACCGAGCCCCCGCCGCCGCCGGCGCTGCTGCTCGCCAAAGCACAGCCCCGGGCTCCCTCTGTAGTTCGAGCGGGGAATTCCGTGTACCTCCAGGAGCTGATTCTCGTCGTAAAAACGAGTCTTTTGTCCGTGCGTGCGTGTGACAAGAGGGACAACAGCCTGGGAATGGGGGACGCGGGGTGCGTGCCTTGGGAGCTCCTCGCCCCACCCGGCCTGGGGGCGCATCGGGTCTGTCTTGTCCCGATGGAGACTTCCTTACCTTCTGGGGACTCGGATCTCTCTGATGGGCAGATCCTGCCCGGGCACCAAAGCAGGCCTGCTGAGTATTCAGCCCTGGAAAGACACGGACCTGTTGGGGCAAATCCATAGGAGGGCCACGGAGATGATGAGCAGGCTGGACCACCCCCCCATGAAGGCAGGTTGAGAGAGTTGAGGCTGTTCAGCCTGCAGAAGAGAAGGATCTGGGGAGGACTTAGAGCAGCTTCCCAGTACCTGAAGATGGCTACAAGAGGGCCAGAGAGAGACTTTACAAGGGGTAAGTGATAGGAGAAAGGGAAAGGTTTTAAACGAGAAGAGTGTTGATTCATTCAGACTAGGTATGAGGAAGATGTTTTTTACATTTAGGGTGGTGAAACATTGACAGGTAACCCAAAGAGGCAGTGGATGCCCTGTTCCTGGATATATTCAAGGTCAGGTTGGATGGGGCTCTGAGCAACCTGATTTACTGGAAGATGCCCCTTGTCTTTGCAGGGGGATGTCACTAGATGACATTTAAAGGTCCCTTCTGACCCATACTATTCTATGATTCTATGATTAAGCTGTAGAGTGTGTGATCCACGTCAGATCAATGCTTGATGCCCTAGGGGACACATCTACAGTGTCTGCTCTAACCTGCCTGTCACTTCACGGGTGTAGCATTGATCTTGCCTCAGAAAATGTCTTTTTATGAACTGCAGATGTCCTTCATTAACACACTCTGCTTTGTTTGGAAATGGCTGGTTACAGCACACACAAGAAAATAACAGGATAACCATGCACACATGTCAGTCAGCCTGCAAGGCCATGAAGCCCAGAGCAAGTGTGATCCCAGGGAGAAACAAGTCCCCAAAAAGCTAACAGAAAACATTGCCAATGCAGGCTTGATTATGAAAAAGTAAGACTAAGAGATAAGTCATGCACTGTTGGCCCTTAATTGCTAAAACAATGTTGTCAAAAGCATATCTTGAAATGCTGCAGCAGTTGTCAGCCCTGGTGGGCTAAAAGGAACCTCCTGCCTTTATCAAGTAAAAAAGACATATTGGTAAATCAAATCATTCACAGATGGGAGATTTTTCTGTACAGAGATTATAGGATAAAGAAATATTCATGATTCCTATAAAAAGATCTTTGTCAAAGATAATTTTGCCACTGTTGCTAGGACCAGAGGCCAACAAATGGAGCAGAGTAATTGCTTCCCAGTAAGTGCACTACTGCATAAAATGACACAAACTCAGAAACAGCAGACAAATGCAGAGGGGCTACACATCTCCTTTTGGCATCACTTCATAAAACTAAGTTTCTGCCACTTTCTAGCTCTAAACAATGTCTTCAGTCCCATTGGCCATTTGCATACAAGCAGAAAAGTCCTCTCTGAATCAGAGTAGGCTAAATCTTCTCTGAACTTTGTTTTTTCTTTTTCCATGGAAGATGTATTGCTCCTCTCCTTGGTGCTTGGTTTAAATGTTTCTGACTCTGAGAAGATCTCCAGAGACTGGGCTACCCAGTGCCCAAATGACTGATTCCTATGTCCTTCAGCTCCTTTATCCTAAAGAGAGAAAACTAGATTTGTTCATGGTGTCAATATGCAGGTTATACTACAGCGAAGTATTATGCAGAAGCATGTGCTGCACTTACATTACTATTGAGCTTTCCTTTAGTTCTTGCACTTCAGTAGTTTTTAATCTGAAACATATTTGTGACACATTGATATTTAAATCTATGCAAAGAAGTAAGCAAAGATTTTTTTTTCCTTTAGGAGAGAAAAATTCTACTTCCAATTTAAGGTAAATTTGTCTATTTTGCGAAATTAATAGTTGAAACTACTGTACTTCATTTTCTTGTGGTGCCTGGAAAAGAAAACTTTAGTAGTTTCCCTGTGTTTTTAGTGCCCATTCAGGTCCAGATCAATTGAGTGTGAAGGACAGCAGGAGAGGAGACAGTGAATTTAATGGCAGTCATTCTGTTATCAGAGGAGGAAGGCTCAAGAAGCCACCTTCAGAGATGATGGAAAATTAGGTTGGAAAATAAAAAATTTAACATCTCAGTTTTGGAGTGCAAGACATAAATGGAGGCAATCAACTGAAACAAACCTTATAATTCTCCTTTACAAAGGCAATGGATGAGGAAAGGCAGGGACAGATTGAAAAGTGGAGATGTCTGACCCCTAGTCACCAGTGTCCCTGACTCACCAGTGTCACATCTCAGTGACATGAGTGTAACACGGATGAGGCTCAGTCCCATGACACTGTCAAACCCCAACACGACTGGTTTTGGGGGCTCAGTTTGGCACACCACAGAGAGGCTTGAGAGTGAGTATTGCTTCATTAATAGTTCTTGAACCTGAGTAGCAAGAAATGCAGATATTAAAGTCACCGGGTACTCCTGAAACATTTGGTCTGTGTCTGTCCATGTGTGTTGCAAAGTACATGTTGTACCTATATGCACTATAAAAAAAGAAATGAGGTATATGAACAATTGAAATGCTGAGTGTTGAAACACATGTATTACATAGGTATATGTGTGTTACAGCTCACTGCACCCAGGTGCTTCTAGGATCCTAGCATAACATCTAGTATCCTAGTGTAATTTTCGGAAATATCTTATCTCCTGCAAAACCAGCACAATGAAATGTAGGTATACTTATCTGTAAATATAATAAATGGCTTTGTTTTGATAGAGTAGAAACACCTAAGATATATGTATTGTGTGATATTGTTGTCCCAAGGATAAGACTGCTAAAAATCAGCCATTGCTATGACAATAAATTGTTTGTGATTTAGTAAAACAATTAGATTGTTTAATTCTAGAAAAATACTTTGTATTAATTTGAAGGACTTTAAAATATTTCTTCCTTTCCAGGTACTGTATCCTCTGCAAAGGAAAACACAAGCACACAAAGAGCTATCACAGTTCTTACTCCTAACAGCTGAAAACAAGGAAAACACATTATGAAAATGAACACATCTTCTACAATGCCAATTTATTAGCACATATGGCAGTGTGGAAACTCTGCTTTATCCCCAACAGCCAAAGCTGAAAAAATGTTACTATCAGGTGAGTATTCCTGAACCCTAAAGACTGCAGAGTGTATCTGAAAGATTTCTAAATAATAGTCAGAGCAGCCCAGGTACTGGCCTGCCAAGACAGCACAGAGGATTAAATCAGCCTTCACAGAACACTTTACCCCTAAGTGCCTCTGAAATAGGAACATCATTCTGAAAGAGCAATGGGAAGATACCACAGACTATCATAAAACTGTTCTGGTTACTTTTGTCTGTGTTTATGAGAAAGCATTGCCAACTGAGATGTGTAAGTAAAATCCCAGCAAGATGAAACATTACTTTAAAATATGGCAAAATCAATAAGTGTCTAGATAAATCATCTTCTTAAAATCATCTTCTATATTTTGTCAGTGAATCTAAGTGAAGACCATGTGAAAGCGTGCTATTGCTGCTAGGAATGAAAAAGTAAATGAAACCAAGTCATGTCTTTATTCTGAAATTGGTATGTAAATAAAGAAAAAATATAAGTGTACATCTACAATCAAACATGTCCTGAAGTACTTTAGGTGGTCTATTTATATTTTTTTGCTATTTAAAAATATCATCAAACTAGCCTTATGTCTGCATCTGTAACAGTGCAGGTAGATTTTTATGCCCATATGGCTGGGTGAGTTCTGGGCTACTGTATGAGCAAAATCATTAGATCACTAAGAAAATCATGAAAATAGCTGTGCTTGAGGGATGAGGAATGTAGGTTTTTTAGGAAACTATTGGACACAAACATAATTTAATAGATGTCTTTGTATATATAGAAAAACCTTTCAGTACTTCTTCTCATGATTGTAAGGGGTCTGGGTGGGATGCAGTTAACATTCTTTGTAGGAGCTCTTATGGTTCCAAGTTTTAGATTTGTGGATAAACGCATAATTTATTATTGTTGATAATAGAGCAATGCTTTGCCTGTTAATGAGCAATGCTTGCATATCCTCAAAGTTTTCTATTTTTTCACTCTATCCCCAAAGTGATTAAGAAAGTGGTGTGCAAGAATCTGGGAGGAGACATAGCCAGGACAGTTGATTCAAACTCTCCAAAGGGAATTCCCAAAGGTATATTCCATACCATATAGTATCAGTCCCATCTCAAAATGTTTGCTCGCAAAAAATGCTGAAGAACTAATTTAGTACCTGTTTCTGTTCATTTCAGATAAGGCTAACTCAATTTTCAATGAAAAATAAAATCTTAGAGCAGTTTAGTAGTGGTTTTAGTTAAAGAAGATGAATTAAAATTGGGTACTGAATAACAAACTGCTGTTATTAGGCCAACTGACCCAGATGAAGACCATTTGAGCACAGGCTTTGAGATCTCTACCCTCAAGCTAAATGAAGAAGGAATAGAGTAAAAATTTCCAATTTGGAAATGCACACATTATCCTGGTAGCTTCCTGGATCATTTTATAATGAGTTGCTTTTCACAGCAGAAAGACATAACTCAAGCACTTCATAACATAAAAAAATGCAAAAAAATATCCAAAGTATAATATGAATTATAGATGATTTGGGGCAGGTAAGCTATTTCATTGGATGAGTTAGGACACTCTTTACCCACCATTTGAATAGCTTAAGGCACTCCAAGACATAGCCACATTTTTCCTTCATATTCTCCAAAATGATGCTATGTTTTAGTTTTTATTTACATTGTGTACTAACTTAGGAACTTTATATATGATCTTTTGAAAACTGAGGTGATTCTTGGATTAAGACCGTGGAGTTAAATGATAGCTCTTAACTTCAGATGTGCTAAGAAATGTGATACATATCTGAATCTTTGTCTAGGCTCAGAAGGTTGATCCATGTGCCCCAATAAACATATTTGTGTAAGTTACATTGAAAATGAGATTGCTGTTAAATGTGATAGGTTTTTTTTAGTGTTTTCAGTCTGAGTATATGAACCTTCCTAGATAGGTTATATGAATGCCAGCAGCCTGTATGGTTCAACAGAAACCAGGGCAAGGATAATGTGGCTTGGTTGATGTATGTGTTCTACCACAATATCATTATTACATAGGACTTGATTGTCACAGGTGCCAGCCTAGTTTATTAAGGGAAGCCCTTTTACCTGAACAAACCTGTGAAGTATGACAGCATGGTTGCTGCCTCATTTGCAGTTGCAATGTCCCAGCCGAGACATTTATAAGTTAGAAGGGTGGGATGAGTAACTAGAATTAAGAGTCACTAGAGTCATCCCAGGGGAAGCAGCTGTCACTCTGGAACAGAACCCTTGGCTTGTTTGAAGTGTGTATGCATATAACATTTATTTTAGGCTGCTGTGGTGATTTATCTTAGCTACAATTTAGAGTCCAAAGGTAATAAGTGAGGCAGGCAATTTCCACATACAGCCAATGACAAGAAGTAGGATCCTCCAGGGGGCAATTCAGAGCATGCAAGTTAGATGCTAAAGTAGCTGAAAACGGATGATGTGCTTCCTTCTGTATTTCATTGTGATCATCCATTAAGGGGGAGCAAAAGTATTTATTTTATTTTTCCTTTCTCCCCACTCTTTCATTACATATTAATTGTTTTTCAGGTACAGCTTCCTCCAGTGGCACAAAGGCAATTTAAAATCCTGCACTTCCCATATGTACTTTGTGTTCCAGGACCAAACATATCCTGCAAGCAGTGAATGACAGGAAGGAATACTGCTCTTGTGTGCGTGTGTTTGGCTATCTTGGTATATAGAAAATAGTTTTCTCCAGCCTATTTTATTGCTACATTGACTATCCTGTTTGACCTTTGATGGTTGAACTGAATTGGTCTTGCCTGAGGAAGAGTTAATTTCTGAGATTTGTGGGCATGCATGCATACATCACTAAGCCACCAAGACTTGAAAGAAGACATTGTGGTTCAAATCCAGTCCATAAAGCCTTATCACTGAGCTCAGCATACAGGTGAAGCAATGCATTCTTAACCAACATAACCAGCACATGCAGGCTCAGAGCTGGCATGCAAGGTACTATGGCAACAATATAGTAAAACTGGAGAATCAGCTGCTGTCTAGCCTGTGAGCTGGTTTGAATAAAAGACATTAATTGCTAAGTGTCTGTGCTTTCACCAGATGCTCAAGGGCTCATTAACCTCAGCAGAATAGCAGACTCATTAGCAGGCTTGTCTATGGATTAACCATTCAAGACTGATAGAGATTGCATTTGCCCAGGATAGGTTAAATTAACTCCATACATTCACATTATTTTTATCTTTTATAGAAGCTGAAGAATCTTTGGGAATACATTTCTGTAATTTTCTTCTATCACAGCTCAACCAGGTTTTAGAAGCTAAGAAGGGGTTTTACTGTGGCTTAATTAGTGTGTCAAAACGGGCATCAAAGTGGATTTTTTTGCTAAAAAAAGTCAGGATTGCAGGTTTAGTGGTTTTGCTCTTTTGTCCATCTGCCTTAAATATTGGTGGAAGGTCCAATGACAGTCTACAAACATGTCAAAGATGATTGTTCTTCTGACATGCCTCAGATCTAAAACTTAGTCTGGAGCCAACCCTGGGCCAGCCATCTTTGTCTTTGAGACAGTTTTAAAAGAAGATTAAAAATGGAGGCATGGTTCAAAAGAAACTTCAATCAGTTAGTTTAAAATCATGGTGATAACTCTACTTCACCCATCTGTCCTGATCACTTTCCTCCCAAAGGAAGCCAAGAGGGCCAAGAGGACCAAGAGTATCTTTCTTGAAGGTAAGAATAAGCCTGTGCTGTATGGACTGAGGAAGGAAATTCTGGCTTATTAGCAGATTTAGACTTAAAGCTGAAGCTAAATCACTCTTCTACATCACTGAACTTGATGTAACTGAGAAATGAGCAGCGCTTAATTCATTCTATTAATGAGGTTTCTTCATGTGATTAATTGAAAAATAAATTGACATATCATAGATCATAGATTCATAGAATGGTTTGGATTGAAATGGACTTTAAAGGTCATCTAGTTCCACATGATATGCAGTAGGCAAGGACATCTTCCACTGGACAAGGCTGCTCCAAGCTCTATCCAACCTGGCTTTGAACAGCTCCAGGGGTAAGGCATCCTCAGCTTCTCTGGGCAACCTGTTCCAGTGCCTCACCACCCTTTCAATAAGGAATTACTTCTTAATATCCAATCTAAACCTACCATATTTCAGTCTAAATCAAGCTTAGACCCCCTTGTCCTATCAGTATATGCCCATGTACAAAGGGCTTTGCTTTAGCGCAGAGGACAGCACGGTTCCTAAAGTGACCCACAATCTTTTGCTATGAATTTCAGAGCCTTCAGCTTTAAGGCTTGATTGATTTCTACGCCTCTGCTCCTGACCTGGTGTGCAAACAGAGCATTAACTTTAAATTCTCCTGGTGCTCTCCTCTGATTTGAGTGGACATTTTCAGTAAAGAAATCACAAACTAACTAAAGCCACAGGCAGAATTTTTGGAAAGAGCAACAAGAACTAGATTTTTAAACTTTGATGTTGCTTGCAAGCAAAACCATCAGCTGTGAATTGCAGTGAGTCAACTGTCTTCTTACAAGTTCTGGACAACACATGACAATGTTTTACTTTTGAAAAAGGCACTTATGTATTTCTTACAGTTGGATATTTGTTTCTTGTTGGGAAAACTAACAAGGAGCTTCTTTCTAATCCTTGTGCACAAAAAAATATATATAGGCAAGATTGTTTGTGAATGATACCACCTTCATTCAATAAGACGTCTTAGAAAATGGCTCTGAAATGTTCTCAAAAGTGTAAACCATGACTGTGTTCTGCCCATCTAAGGAGATGACTTCTGTCAAGCCATTGATTTTTCTCAGCCCTCTGAATGATGGCTTGAGAGTTTTTGCTTTGCTGTAATTACCCAAGGAAAGAGCAAATCACTTTTAAAGTTAGCCCATACAGGCATTTGCTGTTTGTAATATGCATGAAAATTAATTACACTTCGAATTTACTCAACACAAAGAGAAGCTAGTGAATCACAATTTGCAGTTCATTGAATAAATGTCAGTTATTGATTTCTGTGGTTCAGTGCTAGTGAGGTAATGTCATGTTTGCTACTCATTAGAGGTGACACAGCACAATATATCATAAAATGTAATTAGGGGAACATCAATCAGTTACAATATACAGCTAAGATTGAAGGTATTGTAGTGCACAGAGAAACGAAAGGACTCATTAACAGCAAAGTGTTATGTGACAGCAAGAGAGAGCCTGATTTTCAAAAAAAGGAATCTTTCAGTGTGTTGAAGATCATGACAAGCCTCTTCTTCATATTTTAATTAAGATTTTAATCTGATTTTGCTTTTGCTGCTGGAACAAATGAACTTTCATGCATGCCATTTTGTCAAAAATATTTATGATAATGTTCATTAATTGTTGATTAATAAAACTTCTGATTAAGGTTCTTTTAAAACTGGTCAAATGTCTTTTTGAATGGGGCTTTCAGCTCATCTTTGCTGAGATCTAAAATGTGATTGTTTGATCACAACTCACAGCATTAAATCTTTATGATTTTTTGATATCTCACTTGGAGAGAGAGACAGAGAACCAGAACAGTAAAAAGCAGGGAGGGAGGGAAAAAAGAAATCAAAGATTTACCTTGCTGTAAGAGAATTTCTGCAAGGAGCTAGCAGGAAAAAGAAAAAAACAGAGGAAAAGCTAGCATCCCAACACCCTTCCTAACACTATTTTCTTTAGCAATGCAAGTAGAATTTCAGTAAAGGTGGTTCTTACAGCTCTGTAAGGCATGATTTGAGTCTGTGAATTGTTAGAAATGCTTGAAAAGTTGAAGGCCTGTGGAGTAGGCTAATTTTAGCTCCCTGTGCAGTGGAGGAATCCAATTCTTGTGAATGGTGGAAAATGATCCTTTTACCCTTGCCTGTAGAGCCCCTCATCTGTTCTCTCATAGTCTGTTCTTTCATCTGGGCTGCCAGGTTGAAGCAACAGCAGAGAAGTCTCCTAGGAGGAGAAACACTACCAAGTAGCCTTGCTAATTCTGACACTTGAAAAGCTTTAAAATTTTCCATACCCTGAGAGAGCAATAGATTTTACAAGTAATCTAGTTTTAGGAAATGTTGCCTGTGAGCAAGGGCCTTATTATGCCGTGTACTGGATAGGAGGCAAAGATCTTCTCTAGCAGAGAATTTTTTTTAATGATCAGATCCTAATACGAAGCAAACTATACCAGGATTTCCATTTGCACTGGAAGTTGTTAGTTCTCAGATATCCTTCCTTTTTCTCTCTGTTTCTACTTTTATCAAAAAATAGAAAAAAATTGGCCACAATGGAATGGCTAAAACATGAATTTTATTTGCAAATATATTCCTTCTCTTTTTTTTTTTGTTTCTTTTCTCAGGGCTACATCTGTGTTGGCAGCTTAACTCATTACTGAACTCCAAAAAGTTTCTTAAAAAGACATAGTCAATGCTCCCATGCCCCAGTCCCTGCCCCCAGGCACTACTGCTCAGTTAAAATTTAAAGGCAGAGCTAGGAGGCCTGGCACCAAGCCTATTAGAGTCCAAGAGCATCTAGAGGATGCTCTTAGTCATGTGGTTCTCTTTAGATCGTCATGTGAGGAACAGGGAGTTGGGCTCTGTCCTTATGGGTCCCTTCCAACTTGAGATATTCTATAATTCTATGATTCCGTGACCCTCTGGGAACACTTAGATTGGTTTAAAGCCTTGAATTCATCCCTCTGCCAGACTTTTTCTGTAGATAGAAAAACCTCCAGGGCTTCAGTCCTAAACAATCTCATCTGTAGGTCATGTTTTATTTACATGAAATTCAATCCCAGTACCCATAGCTGTGCAAAAATGCTCTTTTACCTGTACCACCATGCCCTTTCTCTACCCTTTACAGTGAGCTGTGCCCCCACAGCTGTTACAAGTTTTTCAGAAGCTTGCTGGTTCATGTTGATGCACCCATGTCTCTGAAAAGCTGATGGTACCGACGTGGGAAGAAAGCAGACTGTAGGACTGAAGATTGTAGTGCTGTAGGTTTACAGGCCCTCCCATTCCAAGCAGCATCACTGAGAAATGGTCTTCTCTTGGCTAACAGGCTCTCCTGACTATATTGAACACTGCCATTTGGCTTTATGGAAATCAGTCTTTTAGGCAGACATTTAACAGAAGCTTACACACCTACCATGCAGCTGGATGCCCAGCTGGGGGATGCATGGGTTGGTCTAGCTGCCTGAAGATTGGTCTGTAAGCAGGTAGGTTAGGTGCCCTGTTTGACTCCCAGCTGCTGCTTCAGCTGCATAAGCTGGGACTGGTCACTGTTGCAGTCCTGGTAGGGCTGATGAGTTTTTCTCATCCTTCCTTTTGCTTCTGGCCAGAACTTAATCCTGTGGTGTTCCTGAGTTACCTAACAGACGGATTTTAGCTGAGAGCATAGGATGAGCATTGGCTGCCTGTGAGTTCAGTGGCTCCTCTGTTAAGAAGAAATGGAAGCCACATGCCCCACCACCCAGTAAGATGCTTCTAATTCAAATAAACCCTCCAAAATTCAAGCATTTGGTAATCATTACAGAGTGAACATTGATTGTTCAACAAAAGGGGATAAGACAGATATGATCTAGTCTCAGAGTTAGCGGTCTTGAGAGTGAGTTGATAAGAATTTTTTTGGAATAAAAGGTGTATATGGGGCATGACTTATGTGTAGGGTTACTTGAGGGAGGACAAATCTGAGTGTGTTCATGCAGAACAAAGCAGGAGTGAGAAATTCCACTGTGCCTGTGCACAATGGAGAGACTTGGGTTTTGTAAAGCACTGGGGAACACTGGTTGTTACTGAGGTCTTAACGTACTTTTGCCCTAGCACTGAAATTGTCCACATTTAAAGAGCTGTGGCTTGAGAAAGTTACAGAAATTACAATATATTGGATATAAACTAGGATTAAATTAGTATCCTAATGACTCCTGTTAGTCTTCCCTAGGACTACAATAAAACTAGAACACTGCATTTTTTCACTATTTTTTTCCTAAGCTGATTTTTGTTTTGGTCAGATATTCTGGAATCTTTGATGCTAAGACAGTAGACAAAATTTTAAACAAAAATTTCCAGGTTGAGTGAAGTAAGTATTAATGTTCAAAAGTTTTGCTCAAGCAGAATAGGAAATTCTGCAAGATCTGCCTTTAAATTATCTATAATACTGTTTTGCATGCATGTGTAATATATATCTGCATATTGGTCAATAATGGTGCAGAAAGAACTAAGTAAATTGATTGTTTATACAAATTCAGGCCCAAGATAGTAATTGCATAATTAATGTGTATTACATAGCTTTAGCTGAAAATTTACAAAGCTTATCTACTTAGCAATATGCATTTAAATAATGTTTCAGAAGTCCAAGAAGACACTAGACCATGTGAATAAAAAAGCATTAATCCATGTCTAGCTGAGTTGAAAGCACAGCCAGACTGTATGAATTTATTTAAAGCAATCGACAAATGTGCCCCAGCACTTTCTTACAAAGTTAGCCATGTAGAGAACCTTTGTTAGCTTCCCTTTTATCTTTATTTTCAAGTGAAGGGAAAAATTAAAGAAAGCATTTAACTAAATAAAGAAGAGATGACAAGTTAAAAAAACCAAAAAAACAGGTTGAGAGTCAGCCAGTCTTTCTGTACTATTCAAGAAGCAGCAGATGAAATTGGCAGCTGGCCACCTTTCTCCATAGGTGAAGGCAAGAGTCTGAGCTCTACTGAACAATGAATTTTCCTAATGCATCAAAATTACAAAGGCATCTACACTACATAACTTCATCTTGGAAGCATGTGGAGGCTTCAAACGCATTATTACCTCCCACAACTGTTCATTTCATGAGGGAGTCTTCTGGTTGCTTACAGTACAGTGAACATGAACACTTGGTCCTGGTCGTGAGAGAGATTTTTAAAGACAAGGTTTGATTTTTGCAGGGTTTAGTAATTCTGAATGTCCTTCTCTCTATGGACAAGTAGATGAATTTTAAAGCATTCATTCAACTGCTAAGCATAGAACCAAAAAAGTGAGAGGTATCAAGAACACAGGATTCTCTAAAATGCGATGTTGACTTTGGTCTTGGGCCAAGAGATCAGATTCTGCCATTGTCAGGAAAACATAGGATCACAGCACACTTCAGCTTTGCAGACACCTCTGGACATCTCTAGTTCAGCATCCAGTCATTGATGAGACTGAAATGTCCAATGCTGCACTATGTTTGAGGGGAGAAACTGGATATGAGAGAATTTGATAGGCACTGGGCAAATTGTCTGAAGTATAGAGGGATTAATCTCAGGTAACATTAGGCCCCTTATGATTACCCTAATTTTAGCTAATCACTCATGCTCCCTCTCAAAGGAGTAGGGATTCTCCAATAAAAGAGTACATAAATATTGAAGACAGATTAGATGAATCTTCATCAGATTCTCAGCTGATGAAACTTAGGCAGCTATCTGAGACTGGCTGCCTAAATTTTAGATAGACAAAGTCAGGTAAAATGAGTCCTATGTGTGATATTAACCTCCAGTAGCATAAAGGAACAGAGGCTTTCTGTGTCAACCTGTTTGGCTGGAAAGGAAGTAGATTAAGTAATAAATATTATAGAATTATTTACATTAAGGTCGATGGTGTTTGATTATGTAGTCTGATACATTAACATCTATTTCTTGTTTACAGTATAGAAACTTTTTGGAGGCTGCTGTTCTGCTGGGTATTAATTTGAGAATTAGACCAGATATTACCCCGGGATGTTCAAATTTAACTGCCATTATTCTCACACAGGAGCAAGTTAGAGTAGTCAGGCACCTTAGGACATTGGAATGCAGGACTGAATGAAAGAACATTATTTTCCTTGCCATCAGGTTTTAGAGCAGCAAGAGGAGATGAGAGACAAATCAATGTCTTAAAATTGCAGTCTACAGTCTTCCTCCTATCCTGTTCCTTAAAATGGATTTCGCACTAGATGTACAAGCCTGAAATGTGCTAAAAAAAGACCATGGTGACTGGAAATGGTAATCTGTGTGCTTTCTCAATTTTTAAGGACACCAGTGCAAAGCAATATTTCACCTGAGGTGGAAGTGAAGATAGAAACTTACAAGCTTACATGATCTTGTGTCAAATTTGCTGAGTCCCCTGCTGAGATGTGGACAGCTTTCTCTGTTATGTGATGGACCACAGAGGGTCAGAAGCAGAGAGAGCTTAGACCTTTCTCATTGATATTTTGCAATCTGAGCTCAGTGACAGCCAAGCAACATTTTGCATAGCTTCCCTCTCAGCATGTGGATTTTCTTTTCTTCTTTTCTTTTTTTTTCTTTTTTCCCCCCGTGTTTGCCGTTAGTGTAATTTCCCCCTCCCACTTATCAACAATTGCCAAAAACATATTGCTTGATTTAAACTGAGAATTTGCTCTTAGAGCTGTGGTATTACCAGCCTCAAAAAGTTATAAAGAGTAATTTGCAAGTGAGACTTCAAAAGCTACAAGAATTTCTTAAGATAAAAACCTTCCATTGTATTCTTATTGTATTTTGTTGCATTCTATTATATAATTGTACTGACTTGTGATTTATTTTTAATGCTCAGAATATCATTCAGTCTTTTAAATTTCTGTACAAAGGTCAATCTCCAAATTCCAGCTTGACTTCTTACTCTCTTGTGCTCACATTCACCTCTCCCAGTAATGTGGATTCTGTCCTTATCCTCTGCCTCACACTCTGCTGGGAGTCACAGGCCCTGACATAAAATTTGTTCAACACCTCTATTCTCTCCTGTCTCCCTGCCAGTGAATTCATTGTGCTGCCAGGGTTGTACTCCAACTCCAAGCCCCATATTCAACCCTGGATATTCTGATCGTCCAGTTTGGGATTTTTCTAACCAGCTCTTGCCTTCTACAAAGTACATGTGGATACTGGAGCTAATCAGCATCTGCAGATTTCAAAAAAATAGGGAGAAATACTAACTACACCTTGTCTTTAATCTGGTAGGGAAAAAAAGGGTCAGATGAATCTTGTTTTGCAAACAAAGTTTTCTTGGAATAGCCTACTAAGAAAGCCCAGAATGACAGGCTCAGATGAACAGGTCTGCATTGCAGACATCAAAGGAAAGGCAATATGGACTCTACCTTTGTAACTTGTAACACTTCTCAGTCATTTGTTTTTCTCTTTTAGCATTGGACATAGAGGGAAGACATCTAGAATGATGAATCTAATTCAGTTTTTATGAAGGAGGTGAGAGGAAGAATCAATATAGATGTGATGATGCTTCTGAGGAAAATAATTAGTTAAAGAGTATTCTGAATGGATATGGAAACAAAGGACTGGCTCCCTTGAAACCGGAGAGTCATGCAGGAGATACACATAGAAGTCTGCTGGTTGGCTTGCTGAGAAAGGAGTGCTTCATGATTTGTCTGGAAGTGCTACATCTCAAAGATACTATAACTTATCAAATTTTTTTTTTAGAGCTGCAGGAGGAGGAAGCTACAGTGATTTGGTTTTTTTTAAACACACTTTGTTTTCTTTCTGATTAGTCACTCAAACGTAGGGGAATTTTAATGTTTTTTTCATGACCTTACATGTGAGCCCTAGATGCAGAGATTCCCAAACATACAGACACTGTTGTGCAACCAAGGTGTTCTTGTATTCTCCTTGGCAAAACAAATCATGAGGAAGTCAAGTGATTAGTTGTATAAACCTGTGAAACTCAAGAACCAAAGAGACATAAGGACTCTTATGTCTCTTTGGCCATAGTGACTGTTAGTTAAATAAATAGCTGTGCTTACATTTGAGAGGCACCACAGAAGTATTTAAAAGACTTAAAATTCTTTATGGAACGGGCAAAGATGAGAGTGTGCAGTCAGTGTGTCTCAACCATGCTGAAAATGCCAGAGCAGACAAATGTCCTGGAAAACCTGTATCAGCTACTCTTCTGAGGCCTGTCTCTCATGCATGCAATTATTTAGGGTTTTGTTTAAAATACCTGGAAAAGTTATAAACACGGCTCCCAACGTGAACCTGGCAGGTACGCCCAACAGCCAGAAGGAGGAATGTTAAATAGCATCTACCCAAATCCCCAACTCCTGTGAAATTCAAATGCTGAGGAGAAAATCAGGAGCTTGATGATTAAACGTAGAGAGCTGTCATTGCTGCATTATATTAAAATAACTTGCCTCTAGCAAGCCGCTGCTATTTCTTCCTTTAAATCTGTCACTTTTGAGGAGCCTGTTACTCCAGCTGGCTGCATCAGTAGCTTTGGAGCTGGGTAAGTTTTACAGTGAAGAGGGCACTTACAGAGAGACTTTTCATGAATAGTAGAGGACCCATTAACCACTGAATAACCACTGCAATGTGCAAGTTATATTTTCCTGTTACTTAGTAGGACTCATCACAAGCAGAAACTTAAAGCAGAAAAGATGTGTTTTTAGACACAGCAAGTCTCCAGGCAAAATGCAACTTATTTGTTTATGTATTACTGTCATTAATAAACAGATAGGAGTCTTATTACTGCCTCAAGCCACAGCACTTTTAATGATGTCCAGAGCAGATAGCTATTAAAGCTGTGAATAGCAGCACAATGAACCTGGCCTGAATGAGCAGAAAGAAGAGGAATAGCACAGCAATGGCAAAGTCCCTTATACTTGGAGAATGAGCAGAGGTTTCTCATTATAAAGACTGCTCTTTCTTTGTAGCCTTTGTTTCTCTGAAGCAGACTTCAGTGTCCTCCAATAGATCTCCATTAAGTTCATGTTCTTTTTCTTGAAGCTAGAGGCATATTCTCTTCTACTTGACCTCGGGGATTTTTCTTTCCTCCACAAAGGGCAGCTTTAATATATCTTTGTGAGAAGTGGTTTTCCTGTCACATGAAATTTTGTGCCTTAAAAACCAACCAGAACTCTCTTTTCTTTCTGCAGTAATTTTCTTTATTTTAAACTTATGTGTTTTTCACATCCCAACTGTGTGACTGGATTGACTGGGCTATGAGATTATTAGGCAATCAGGGGATAAGTATCTGCACTTCCTTTTTAATTTTTTTTATATAAATCTGTGACATAAGTGTTTCTTGTTTCCTCAGGGAAAGGGCTAAAAATTGTAAAAATAGTTACCTTTTTTTTAATAGGCCAGAGAAGTGGATTCAGTTGCCAAGTTAATTTAGGGATCAAGATGACTCAGGTTCAAGGCTCTCATCCATTGAATATTTGGGCTCTGTTATGTGGTATGAAGAACAAGGTAAGTGCCCCCTGTGCATACTCTCTCTTTTTCCTATGCTTTCTTGCATCTCATCCTCAGAAACAACCTGTCCCCAGACATTAGTGTCCTACCTCTTTTCTCTGCTTATGTTTCCTGTTGAATTGGTGGGTCTACAAGGAGCACATCCCTCCTTCCAAGCGTGCAGATTTCCTCACAGCCTGGAGCTTGCTGAATGGCCCTGAAAACTGTGCAGATAAAATTTAGTCAATGTAGAAATTATTTGCATGCATTCTGAGGGCATTTACATGCTTGATGTGTATTTATGCTTGTGCGAATGTTTGTCGCATGGATAGGCATGTCATGTACATTCAAACAGCACTTCTGTTGAAGTTGGCTGTGAAATTAAGGGCCCTTAGAGTTCACTAGACTGGCTAGGGATAGGCTAGATGAGGTATGTGCAGAAAAAAGAGGACCTGAAATGAGAATGTCGTGGTTTAGGAATGGTGTTCTTCAGTTTAGTACTCCTTCAAATGCCTGTGGCGCTCCCCCTCCCTCTTCCAACTGGAGGCAAAAAAAGCAAAGGTTGAGATAAGAACAATTTATTGGAAACACCAACGAGATGAGAAAAATGAACTGCAGCAGCAACAATTTTAACAACAAAAGTGTACGAAAGAGAGAGTGATTCCTATGCAAAATGCTCACCAAGCCTGACCTGATCAGACCACAGCCAGGACCATCTGACCCCAAGTAGTCCTTCAGCCAGGCTTGCTCAAAGCCAAGGAACTCTTTCTCCAGGAAATGAGTCCCATCTCTCTGCCCCCAGCAATGAATAAGGTGGCATAGAATAGCTCCCTGTCTTAGCCATGCCCTCTCCTAGCTACTGCAAAAATTAGCCCTGTCCTGGCCAGAAGCAGATCAGGGAAAAAAGAAAAAAAGAGAAGGATCATGCCTCTTAAACATGCAGGTTTGTATGGTAATGAATAAAGTTTATGAACTTTGTGAAGGGCAAGGAGGCAGGGTGTCAAGAGGCCAAGGGGTAGGGTGAGAGAATCTGCAATTTTATCTTTTCATAACAGAAATGAGTTGAAGGCACCAGTGAAGAAGCTACAACTCCTCCTTATGGCCTCCCAGGTGACAGAGCACACAGATAAGACATGGAGCCACAGGAAAGTCTGAATCATAGGCCAGCTGCTCTTTCCTCCAGAAACCCTTGTGAGTATATCATCCCCTAATGGGAAAAGGTGACTAACATGTCCAAAAAGGTGACTAACATGTCCCAGGATGGTAAAGTAGAAAATACAGTTACTGAGGACACTGTGAAAAGGGGTTCTCCTGTGGCTAGTTTTTCTGCCTTCAGCAAGAGTCTCTGCTTCTTGTTAAGGTGCTGTTTCTTCCATTGCCAAGAAAGAGCCATTGCAGGTATCTTCTTCCTTCACATTGACATCAGGGGACTTTGTTTTAGGACTTTTCTAAAGGCTGTGGAGGACTATGAGTTGTCTCATAGTTGTCTCATAAAGAAAAATTAAGCAAGAGCTAGAAGAGGAGGTGTGAGATACCAATTCACACCTCATTTGTGCTCTAAATGGAGCTCATGGGACCTGTTTAAAAATTCTGATTTTTTTTTTTGAATGCCAGTGTTTATAAAAATGTTTATATCAATTAAATTCCTTCTAAAATATCGACAATGAAGTTAAATTAAGTGGAATTGAAAAGAGAACATCCCATAAAATGCTAAAGGATGGTTATCATACTGCTTGTCCTATAATCCAGAGTGTATGTGGAAAATATATGGTATTTCCTTTAAGTCTTGAAAAATAATAACAGCTTGTGACTCTTCTTGTTACTTTTGATCTTCTCAACTGTTTAAGAATGTTTCAGTCATCTACTGCAAACACAAAATTGTATCTTTACACAGTACACGCCTTAGTCCATGTCACCTAGCTTGCTAGGAGATGGTGGTGGTGGTGGTTTGTAACTAATTAATGAGTCTGTGTTGTATTTGCTCTAAAATCATATCCATCTGTGTAGATGATTTCAGTGAATTTTAACAGGGTCTCTATAAGATGTTATTACTTCTGTCATGCAGAGACAACTATATAACAATTTGCATAATTGTAGATGGAGGAAAATGTTAGCCCGCATATTTAAAACTGTTATATACATTTCCACCTCATTAAAGAAAATCACTGGAGCTAGGTAGCATACTCAAGTTGGAGATCAGGTGGAAAAGTATATACATTACACAATCTAATTTTCTACTGTTAAATAGTTCCAGCTGAACAAAACCAATAGAACTGACCTTGCTCACTGAAAAAGTTAGAAAACTCATTTAAAGAGTGCTTCTGTGAAAACACACACTGTCATTGTACCTCTGACCTTGGGGATCAGTAACATTGGATGTGCTAAAGAGATGCTTTCATGAATAAGTGATGATAGGCTTTAATATAATTAGGGATCTTAATAGGCAGAGAGGGAAGAAGGTTACTGTATTTGCAATGTGAAAGCAGAGGGACAGATTGACAGAAGGGATGCATGTACTCAAATCTGTAGTTTAGATCTTTTCTTCTTCTGCCTAAATCTGGTATTGTGTAAATTTTTGCTGGTGAGCATTTGTGGAAGTGCTCAAGTCTTGACAGCTCTGAATGTCTCAGCACATACTACATGCCATAACCTTGGCAGGACCTGCAAGGAGGCAGATTCTGCTAATATCACACTTGAGATTTAGCCCTGATCTTGTGGCTGCTTCAAAACACTTCTGAACAAGGTCCTACATATGAACAAACACATGTACTTCTGGCATGCTTTTAGTACTCCAACGAGTGGGAATACAACTTGACCCTCATATTAATTTGGATAAGATGCTTATTCTTTTTTCACGTTTCCTTGATAAAAGAACAGTTTTCAGTGGTGGCACAAAAAAGAGTGCCTGGAAACGAGTTGAGGAATTGAACCTTGATTACCCACATTTATTAGCTTCCTCCCTGGCTCTGTCTAAGAGTGCTCCAGTCAGTTCTCTGAAGGACTAATGTGTAAGAGGCTAATCAAAAGCATTGTGAACTTCATCCTTGATCTTGGGGTCAGGAGTGCTTCCTGTTCCTTTTTAGATGGTTATTACAGATGTAATTTAGAGTTCTTACTAAATTCTCCCAGAGCAAGGATTCTTACAGGCACTGGTAGGAATTACACCTGGTAAAGTGGTGTGCAGGGGCTCCCTGCTGGGTAGCAGAGTTTGAGCTCTGTAAGGTCCTACAAGGTGTCCTTAGCAATTTCTTGATATAGACAGAATTGTCCAAATCTTGCATGGGGCTTTCCCAGTTCTCTCCCCAGTTTTAGCACTGGATTAGGAAGCTACAAAAATGCTTAGAAGTAGAAATCTCCTGGATAATTTCAAATGGCCTTTGGTACCTTAAGATTGAGAATCAGTGTTGGAGAGAGATGCAGGCTCAAGAGTCAGAAACCATACATCCTCTCAGGGTTGACAGTCTCCATGGGCTTTCAGTTGCATGTACCATATCAATTAGCAGAAGTCAATCAGTGGCAGAGGAAAGCTTTGACTTTCTGTCCCAGAGGGACATGAGAAGGCAATTAACCAACAGCAGCAGTTGGATCTTCTGAAGATGACATAGAACCTGAATGAAGATGTCTAATAAAAGCATGTCCAAGTTTATCATCTCAACTTCTGGTATAACAGAGATTCTTCAGTATCTTCACTACTAACTTTGCACTGAGATTTAAAAATATAACAGGGATTCCATATTTTTAATGAACTGTATATTATAATCCAAATTTAAAGAAATCACACTTTGACTAAGCTATGATTTAACTGGAAATGTGAAAGACATGATTTTCATCAAGAAAGGTTTGAAAAAGTCTCTCAGTGGGTAGTTTTTTTCAGCAGAGAAAGGAGAAGAAATAAATTTCATGCTCCTCTCGGTGCAAAATGTGTCTGGAATTAAAAGTTTTGAAGTAGGCTCCATTGTATATCTTTGCCTACTGTAAAATTAGGCAAAATTAAAATTCAACATGCCTTAAATTATTATTTTGTGATCACTGGTTCTCATTATTGGTTTTTTTTAGGCTGCCATGGTCTTCCTACAGTCCTACTTACATCAGGTGAGTTTGGTGAAAAATGAATGTGGGAGCAGATATTTTTGAAGGTTGCAGGTTTTTTTTGCAGGGGTGGAACTGGTATTAAAATAAGCAGTGCTAGGCAAATGGATATTATATAAGCTCAGTGAATCATGGAAAGTGATGAATGCTATAACACCTAACTCATTACACCAGGAGAAAAAATATTCAGTTAAAAACATTTGACATGCCAAATTTCTTTCAAAACACCCAAATGCATTTACTATGCTTTTAACACATTTCGTACATGCATCATCCAAGTATTCCCTTATGCACGAACATGTTTTTCAAATAAGAAAGCTGGAAAAGGAAGGGGTTTTAATTACTATTAACACAGGCAAAGTAGCAACAGTGCAACATGTTGACACTGGAAAACAAAAGATTAATCATAGTTCCTTTTGTTTGCCAATACTGCTTTTCCTTGGGGTTTTAGCAGATGTGTGTGAAAAAAATCCAAAGACACTGCAAGGCAGTGGTAGTTTTGTCACTGATTCAGTACCATCACATTTTCTCTGTGATACTTATCATTAGATAAAAGCACTGAGTTGGGGCAAACTGATTGATCAAGGTCACCGTAGAAGTATTTTTTGAAATACAGGCAGCAATGTCCTAAAATGGCAAGCAAAGTTCTAGTTCTGTCATTTAGATGCATGAGCAAAGCTTCAATAAACAGGAGGAACAGTGAACATTTATAAAACTCCTGCCCTGGGTCTGCTGGTGGTAGTCTCATTTTTCAATGCAGGGCCCTGAAAACTCAATGCTAAGATGCTTTCAAATGAATTTTGATTCTGCAAGGAGCTACTCACCACAGGAATGATTTGTCTTTACTCTGACTTGCTCAGCTTTGTAATGCTTCACCTTTTTATTTTGTAAGCTGTCCCCAAGCAAAATTGTGTGGAGTCTGTTTCCAATCCCCTCTCTCTCAGGCAAAAGTACTTTGAAGACAAGAGAGGTGATAACTTCAGTTTTTGAGAGAAGACTATCTACATCTTTGGTTCTGTGCCAACTTTCTTTTCATCTCAGAGTCTCCAACAGATACGGATGAACTAGATGTTTCCATAATGTCCAGAATTACAATTTTGTATCTATAGATTCATCAAATACTCTCAGGAGTTCTGCTCAAGGACATGAATTCACACATGCTGCCTGCAATACAAGAGCAGAAAGACAGCCCTTTCCCAAATACTATTCTGTATAAAAAGAAGTGGTTAAAGTAAAGTGGGAAATACAAAGGGACAAAATGATAAGACTGAGGGAATCTTGAAAATGAACTGCAAAGAGATCTTCCTAAAATTTATCGGGATCATTCCATAGTCATGGGGGAGGCACACATGAAAGTGTGGCAGCTGTTCCTTGAAAATGCAGCAAAACTGGCTCTGAGACTGAGCATCAGACAGGATATGATGATGATGGTGGCTGGTAAGAAAGGAAGTAAGGGATGAAAAGCTGTTTTTTTCAGATTATGCCTCCTCTCAGATGAGGCTCAGAGTCTTCAGTGCTTGCTCTCCTTCTGGTCCAAAGACTTGCATTCTTACCCATCCAGTGGTGCAACTTCAACAGTGAGGGAGGCTAGTCCCTTGTGCTCACTGCTGGGTAGTCCACAGTGCTTGGAATGCCCTCTAAAGACCTAGGGTTTAGGATCCCCTAGGCTGAGGATGTTTTCCCTCCAAAGTTGTGCTGCTGTTGGTACAATGGGTTAAAACAAATTTCCAGTCCCTGAGGGTCACTGAAGAGAGACTGGAAGCTAGCTGCACTGTCTTGGCTACTTGAAAGGGTCTATCAGATAGGTGTCTTATTGCATGGTTCACAGCAGCAGCCTCTGAAGGGCTGGAGGGCTGGATTTTGGAAGGGCTGGAGCTCTGGTCAAATTTTCCTTAAATGCCCGGGCTAAGCGCTTCATATTGGACACAATCATAATTCACTCCAGTGTCTAACTTAGTCGTATGTGTTCTGTGCAACAGCCTTCTGATGGAACATTGTGTGAGTTATGGCTGTGTACAATATCAGGTGCTTAACCCTGGCTCAGCCCTCTGAGTGTGCAGACCATGAATGGTTTCTTTCCTTCCCACTTTTGGTATTACTGTTACATATATAAACACCCCTCCTCCTTGAAGTATTGACTGCTTATGCAGTTGACCTCCATTATTTCTTGACCAGAGTGTTCCACCAGTTCATTCTGAGCAGTCTGTGCCTTCGTGAGATCACATTTTAAATGGCGTTGACACTGGTGTCACCAGTGCCAACAAATGCACGACAAATTCCCAGTGAGTGTCCATTGCTGAGTGAAAGTATTTCTCAGGATGAGAGCTGAGATGGATGGAAAGAGCCCTCACCCCCATCCTGCAGCTGTATTAGTTTGCCTACCTGGTATGCTCAGTACAGAATTGTTTTCTTGGATTCTGCAAATGCTAATGAGTTTCCATGGGAGTGAAGGCCCATGGCCACATAATCTCTTGCTCCTTGTATCCCCATCTGTGTTACTGAGGCATCACACTTTTTAAAATTACATAGTTTTATCCGTTTCTGAGAGTTTGCAAAGTCTTTTTGATGCTGGAATTAAAGATGCATTTTTGCTTTATATTGCATGAGGGCTATTTTTAATGTTAAGATAAAATGCCTTTTTGGGTTTTTTTGTTTGCCTCTTTGACCTTCCAAATGACCTCCGAGGGACATTCAATGTGCTGGGTGATTTCTGCTAAGGGACCTCTCATGTTTTAAACTTTCTGTATCCAGATAAACGGATTATCAAAATAAAGACTCCAGCTTTTCTGTCTGGCATCTAGCTGGAGTGTCCCCCATGTACAACACCAAAAGATTTTGGAAAATACTGGAACTAGCCCAGGCTAATGATGATAATTTTTCTTAAGAGCAAGACTATTATCATTATTTCCTGAGAAGAATTAGGTCTATGCCCAGTTCTATCCAGAAACAGAGTTTCACCTGATCACTTGTGATTGTCTGGAGCTGTTTACCTCTGAGTACTACTTCTACACTCTTTTGTACTTGAGAGAAGGTAGAATGGGCCTTCGTGGTTCAATTCACTTTGACAGGAAGGAGAAGGTATCTAAATTTTAGAAGAAAAATGCATCAAAATCACCCATTTATTTTCTTAACCATTAGAAGAACCCTCAGGCAGTGGGATGAGATGTGAGCATCTGGTAATCTTTGCAAGCCTGAAGCTAAGGAAAGTTAACCCAGAGAAAGAGGGTCATTTCTTTTCTCTTTTCTCGAATATAGAATGGAGCTCACACTGGAGCTCAGACCACTCTTTTGTGAGCAGTGAGCCTCTTTTTCTGATCAGAGGCACATTAGGGAGCACTGTGAAATCTTCATCTGCCTCCAAGTCAACACATGCATAGAAAGCTGCCTGCACATTGGATTCCAGGAGGAATCACTACCCAAGTACATTTAAAAGATCTGTATCATCAGACCTGAATCTGAATTTGTTCGCCCTCAAGCAAGATGGCCTAAATGTTGAAAGCAATTTTGAAGGTAAGTATCTGAAAATCCCAGCGATTGACTACTTGATTCTTCAGGTACTTAGGCACTGAATCCCGAGGGCAGTCCTTATCTATGGCAACGCCCCTTTTCCCTACTTTTAACAATGTTTCTGAAATCCTGGTACGTGGTATGTGTACAAATAAAAATTACTTTCTTCATGTTTACTGAGCTCGACAGGATGCATTTGTGATTTCGCAGCACTACTCAGCAAATGGTGGAAGAAATATGAAACTCAGCAAAACTGTAGATTTTTTAATGTCTTTTGTTTTTTATTGTGGCATACTACAAAGTACAGATCACTTGACTTCACAAATTATATTTGTCTTTGTTAAAAAAGAGCTAGATCTTTCTACTTTTAAAGCAAGCTTAAAGACCATCAATATTTTTTATCCTTCCAAAATCCCTGAAAGTTTAGATGATCCCATTAAGGGAATATAAAAATAACAACAAACCAAAAGTACAAAATAAGCAAGAATAAAGGGTGCATTTAGCCTGAAAAGCAATTTGCACAATGTCTTTTGTTTTGCTGCTGTTAGAATAAACTACAAATATATGTAGAGGTTTATATGTCACCTCAGATGATGGCAGCAAAGATTTGTATGGAGTCACAGGACACTAAGCCTATTGAATCCACTCCAAAATGGCTAAGTAGCTTGTTGTGCAGCCAGCAGCAATAGATATTTTGATAAATAAATATATATATATATATTTTTTTTTGCCTGTGTAGTCTTGGAGCTAGCCACTAGATGGCACTGGTTTTGCATGTCTGGAAGGGAAGCAAGATTTTTCCAGAGAAAAATCCAAAGGGCTGGTTCCATTAAATTCTGCTTTATATCAGTAGATGGCAGATTTGAACTATTTATGGAAAAAACCAAAAGCTTTAATGGTCTGTGTTGCTCTTTGCAAAAGCATTTTAATTTATTTTTTCTTAAGCCTTCTATATGTAAAATATTATACATAAACCAGAAATTGCTGGCTGAAAGAAAGGACTTTTGTTTAAAGCATTTGTTTCATCTTTTTAAATTACAAGCAGAAATATACAGGAAAGTAAGAGTCTATTAAAACCATTAATAAAAAGGGAATCAAAACATAAATGAGTAAGAGCACACTTCTAAAAACTATTTCCAGGTAGTGGCAATAAAAAATTCTAACATGTAAGAATACTTAAAAGGCAAAAATAGAGAAACATGTCTTGATTTAAAAATATGTGACAAGGATACTTTTCAATTCTGCAATACTTTCAGCCTAAGATCATGAACGTGTCTTTTTTTTTGTCTCTGTGAGCCCTTTTAAATATATTTACAGGGGTGAGTAAAGAGGGGTGCAAAGAAAATTATCACCTCATAACATCGATTTCAGTTTTGGATGCTTGTGCTCTCTTTAGAGCAAGAAATCAGGAAAGTAGTCTTGGCTTCCCTAAAATCAATGAAAAGTGTTTTTCATGGAGCATCATTTTTCAGCCTTGCTGTCTTGAGGATTCTAACAATCACACCCAAAAATTTATTTGTGAGGAAGCAGTGTGTCTACCTGGTGTGCGTAATGTTCCAGCTACAGACAGCTGGGTTACCTCTGGAGCAGTAGGAGAATGGCCACAGTTCATGTGCTGCTTTGTCCATGTAAATTAACTACCAAAGGGTTGGGTGGTGAAGTTGCTCCCAAGACCCGAGCTATTACCTCTGCAAGCAGTGCACCACCATCCAGAGCCAATCTAAGGACAGGAATTGTCCTGTCCCCACTAATATGCTACCATGGCAGCAGGTCTCTTCATCCACTTGGACTCCACAACATGTTATTTTACTCTCAGAGTATTTTTACCTTTAGCTTCCAAAGTGGTGTAGAGGTCTCATACTTTTTTTTAGGGGGATATTTATTCTTTTTTTTCAGATACAGATATACTGCTGAAATGGTGTCACCTTATGTCACATCCCAGTGCAGTCACCCAAGAAGCAACAGCCCGTGCTCTGCTCCCACATTTCCTTAGGGAGGCTGCAATCCATGTCTCACTGCTCCTTGGAGGTACTGTGAACACCTGACTGTGGGGTGCTGGAGAGTGGAGTGTGCTCTCTTTTCACTTGTTCTGTGGATGGTGCGCATTAAAAAACATCACTGGTGTCAGAGCAGGAACATGAGTGCATTCCTGGAGGGATGTGGGTTCTGGTGCTCTGCTAAGTGGGTGCATGACACTCTTTCCTTCTGCTTCCAGCACCTATGAAGTTAACAATTTCCTATGTAGTGGAAAACCTCCAATAAGAAGCTGAGGACTATAAGCAGCCAGCTACCTGAGTATAAGAGCCTGTGTTTCTCAGACCCTCCTTTGGGATGTTGTAGGCTTGAACCCTTTTAGGTAAAGGTGGGGATCGAATGCAGGTCCCCTCTGTGATCTAGACCTGCTGTAACTACTGTGCAAAGGCAGGAACAGAAGCCTCCTCTTCAGGATGCCTTTTCAAAGCAAGCTGTGGAAACCAGAGTGTTTGATAAGGACCCTAATTGTGTAGGTGTGTTAGGTGAAAAACATGAAACTGAGAGGGAGTTAGAGTGGGTTTGTGAATGTTAATTTGGCTTGGGTGTGAGATGAAGCTCATCAGTACTGTCAGAACTGAAGGTTTTTCTGTGCACATCCATAAGATCTTTAGGCACAGAGGGAAGTTTGATGCAAAAAAGTATGTGGGTACTTTTATAACTAGGAGAATCCAGGAGAAACTAAGGAAAGGTTTTATCTTTGCATCCTACAGCCCACATGCTGATTCTTGCAGACACCTAACAGCTCTTTTGGATCAGTCCTAAATAGTCAGCACAAGAACTCAGAAGAAATTGATCTGTATGCCTAACCAGAACTGAGCAGACATAATTCTTTCTCTCCTACACACCTGGAAGCTCATGAAGACACAGGAGACTCCAGTGGGACTTGAGTTGCATGGTCTGGCAGAAGGATAGCAGAGATTAAACCAGAGTATTACACCTAGAGCAGTCAGATTCCCTAAGGGATGTGTGTGTAGAACGGATTAGGGAAACCTGGATGAGAAACATACAGTGCATAACAACTCCAGGCACATTACACTGATGCCTGCTGCTTGGACAGGATAAACACAATTAGTTATACGTGCTGAGCTAATCTGGCAAATCCCATCCCAGCCAATTCACTGAAATTGCATTTTCCTGCTCTCTCTGCACTTGTTGTGTAGACATTCCCATGCCTAATTCTGGGGCCTTAACCGGAGCCTCACTCTGCACAGAGTTGCTGGAAAGGATCATAGCAGGAGTTATGCCCTCACATGTTCTGCTTTTCCAACTTCTAGCAAATGCTGTCCCTGTCTCAGAGTGCCTCTGAGCTCCTGCAGTTCCTGCGTCTCCATCAGTTTTAGGACAGGCTTGTTTCAGGTTTTATTGTGCTAAAGATACATGCTCAAGCTATTCACCTGAGCATCATCTCTCTAGATGAGAGACATTGTAACCTCCGAAGTGGTGGTGCCTATCCAGTTCCTCATTTTGGACCCTCTGTTATGACAAGATGAACTTCCCTTTATTGCACTTGATTATGAAGGGGGATCAGAGCTGACTAAGAGAGGAAATTTAACTTTGAGGGTCTCACTGCTAGCTGATGTGAACATCATACTGCCTCTGCAAAGGAATTTGATAACAAAAACAATCCCCTAGCTGATAGCTCTACTCCAGGGCTATAGGCACTTCTGAGGTGCTCCCCTCTGCTTACTTAATTGCCACAAGAGCTTCATCATCAGAATTCCTTCTGGAATTTCTTGGGTAGGTTATAAAATCTTTCAAATTGAGGTGGACCTCAGAAGGTCTCTAGTCAAACACAGTACTAACTAAAGGCCAGCTGTGTGTTCAGATTAGGTTGCACAGGGCTTTATCTAGCTGAGTCTGGAAAACCTGCTTTGGGCAACCTCTTCCATCGGTTGATTTGCCTGAGAATGAGAAATGCTTTCCTGATACCTGCTCAGCAATCCTTTCTCTCCTACCATGTACTGTTGTAAATAGCCTGTCTCCATCTTCTTGATGATCTCCTCACAGATGCTGGAGTATACTGCATGGTCCCTCTGATATTCTCTCTTGCCCAGCCTGCAAGATATCTACTTCACACACACCAACAGGAGCTGGATTCCCACTAACCCATCCAGGATGTGTAAGGACCACAGGTCTCCCCCTTGGTCTCCTGGAGGAGCAGTGCAAGAGCAGCATCTGACAGACTAATTATTGAGGGAATTATCTCTAGGTCTGTTAGACTTCTGGTTTTTCTCTGTAAAATTTTGAAACACGAGAAACAAGGTCAGGAGTTCTCTCTGTGCTGTGTGCCCCAATTGTGAGGAACCAAGACTTCAGCCTTGATCAGGACTAAGCTTTGCGGGTGTTCTGGTGTCATGCCTCCAGTTGGGAAACTGAAAAAGAAGGTAGATATATGGCTTGAGAGATATCCAAGGGATATCTTGAATCCATATCCATTATAACTCAGCTGACTCCTAACTACATTCTTCACCAAAACGTACACCCATATAGAAATTGCCATATCTTTGGCTAGCTTTGCATACTCAAAACCTGTTTTTTTCTAGTAGGGTTCAACCCTCATGGTGTTTCTCCCGTTTCAGCAAGGCTAGTGTTTCTTCTAGCAGTGGGTCTTATTAGAGTGAATGGAAGTGTATTTTCTCTCCTTTTGTATTCAGTACAAAGCAGTGTAGTTCTGACATGACTGAGTTTAAAATGAAGCAAACCCTAGCATCTGCATTTATGACAGAAGCTGCAGTTTGTTCTTGCCACTAGATCTATACACAGCCTCGAGAGCTGACTGTAACCAGACTGCAAACAAGATGCCTGCACTGGTATAGTTTAAATTTAGAGGCCACCTTGTTTTTCTCTCCAGTGTCACACCTGCAGCTCAAGTGCCACACCTGTGTCTGCAGCCTCTCTGGACAGTCAGAAGGAGGAGGTTACAGTCACAATGTCCTCTTTTCTGTTATGCTTTAAACTGTCCAATCTCCACCTTTGGTGACAAATTTACACAGTAGCTCTAAGCTATGTGGGAGGTATTTCTGTCTGCTGTGCACATCTGTTTATATCCTGTCCTAGCTGGTGTGAAGAGGCAACAAGGAATCTGGCTCCTCTGCTTGTCCCCACAGGCCCTGCACCAGCAGAGGAAAAATTCTCCCCCTCCTCTCTTTCATTTGCTGTTAGAGCAGTCCCAGCCTAGAATGTTAACAAGGGCTGGATTTTGTCTCAGTTTACTTCTTTGACAAATGTGGGATTCCACTACTGCCTTGGCATTAAGCACTTTTTAAAATGTAAATTTCTCAGCTGCAAGGAATCACATTAAAAAAAAAAGTATATTCAAAAAGCAACTGTCTAAATCAAAGACTAATTGGCTGCCAAATTATGGGTTTATGCAACTCCCTCATCACAGTTTGTTTTGCTTTTTTATCAGAGGTAAGTAAAAAAGCATCAGAAAACACACAAAAAATATTTTTGTTTTCCTTTCATAATAAAACATGTGATGTCACCCCATTTACTTTGAAAGCTCTAGCTACCTATAGTAAAAACTTGTCCACATGAGATTGCCTGTCCAGTCACAGGGAAATGGGAAACAATCCTGTGATTAAATCCAAACTAAAGGAAAACCGAGGAGAGGAGCACAGTCAGCAGCAAACTATTGAGTTTCTCAGGAATGAGATCCTCAAGGATCTGGGCATCATGTCTTCCTGCAGAGGGTTCAAAGCAGCAGCACTGAGATCATCTTCCTGTAAATGCATGCCAAAACATTCAGAGATTCACAGCATTCATTTACTGGGGATTTTTTTGGTGAATGCCCTCTGGGACTGGGGCCATATAGGGATTGAGTGTGCAACTGAAAGCTCTTGAAATCAAAGTGCAGCTCTTGGTTAACTTTATTGCTCAGGTCTCCATGGTGGCCTCAATCTCACACCCAGGGAACTTAATGGGAGGAAGAAATTAGTTCCTTGACAGATGTTCACAATCACACGGGTGAAATGCTCTGAACCACGACCCACAAGGCACTGGGGTTAATGTTAGACCTGAGGTATGTTATTCTGGGTCACTGTCTTTGTGGTTGACCTAGTACCGGTGTGGAATTTGGAAACAATCTCCCTGGGATGTAACAGGAGTCAGATCACATTTTCCTTTCTTCTTTCTCTCTGTGACAGTTCCTCATTCTGCCTCAAGCTCTGTACTTGCCAGCCTCTCAAAAACATCATATGCAGCAGACTACCTGGATGCAGGGATGTTCTTCTCTGTATGACCTTGCAATGTTGTTTTCCTTTCCCAACTCATAACCAGGAGTTTTATCTTAATCCTTTGTTGCAATCTCAGCATGTGAATTCACACTTGCAATGAAGAACAAGGATTCCGGGTAAATTACAGCAAAACAACGAGAGTTTCTAGTAAAGCATTTGCCTTATTTCTTCAGGTTTAATTTTTACCTTTTCCTCTAAGTTTCCCCAGTGATACGTGTTTAAAAGAGTAACAAATCCATTGCCACTGGGGAACCATATACCTGACACTATGCTGCAGAATGATTACTCAGGATTTCCCATTATTAGTGGGGTAACAAATCTGATTCTCCTGTTTTAGCAGCCCAGAACCTTACTAGAGGATTGGGGAAGGAAGTCAGGGGGGTGTGGGAAGTGTGGGGAGTGTGATATGTGTGTCTGGGAGTGGGCAGAGGGGTTGAGGTACAGAACAGTGTCCCCATTTTACCAGCGCTAGGGCTTTGTGAAGCACTGAGGGTCTTATCCAGTAACAGGTTTGTGCTGTGTATGCACACACACTAACCTGGCTCACCTTTGAAATATGCTCACTGGTAAGCAACAACTTAGAAAGAGAAGGGTACAAATACCATTCCAAGAGCTTTTCCAACCGTGCTGCATCTTTGCTATGTCAAAAATAAACTGCAATATGAAAGGATGAAGAATAAGCCTACCATTTTGCGTCCTCACCTCTTGAAATAAAAGAGTAGTTTTAAACCACATAAAAATGTTCTGCCATGATGAATTACACATTTATAACCCTATTTAGTGAAGTATTTTACCTATGTAATTTTAAAACTGTCACTTTGACAAAAAATATAGATGAGCAAGTTGGCCTTTCACATTTAATGTTTTCGTTCTTATTTGCAATTCACCAGGTTCAGCTTTGATTAAAGAAGTGGTATAAATGGAATGCATAATGGTCAGGACTTGAAGAACATATTACTCTGACACTGCAGGAAAAGACTTTTTCCTTTGTATAAGCAGATTTGGTTTCTTCACCTGAGAAACTTCTTGATCCTGGGCCTGCTGGCTTTATTACATCTGAAATGCATCTTTGACTCCAAATTTGCATAGAATAATGTGCTTGATTTAAAAAGGAAAAGACAAAAGTCAGCAGACACACGTATTTATAACACTTTCTTTTAACAGACTGCAGGGAATGAATCATCCTATGAAGTCTGACTTTGAGTCTAAGATGAGGTGTAGCTGCTTCAAAAGATTTTAGGGTCAATGCTAAGAAGTGATCAGAAGAAGTTCTACTCTGGACATAGCACATTCTGTTGACAGGGTTTTTTCTCCACAGCAGCTGCTGTGAGTGCTTGGCATAAAGTGACCCTGAATTAGCTAAGAAGAACTATTTCCCTCTCTTTCCTACATGTCAGAGACACATTTTTATGTCTTCAACCCATTTTTCTCTGGAAGTCTCAATTATTTCAGGTTAAATTAAAATTTGGGACTAAAATCCCAAAACAACCCCAAATCTCAAAACCAACCAAAAGAACAATCCCCTAGAAAGGCTTCCTTTTAAAATAGTTACTCAAATACATTAATATCTTTTCTTTTTCAGTTGACATGTTAAATACAAATTTTCTTCCTTGAGACTAGCTTTAAGAATTACACATTGCATTCCAGCTCCACACTCGAAATGGTTTCCTAATGGAATCACTCCGTATCAGTATTTAACCGCTGAGGATAATAAATCCAGATGATCCTTCAGTAAAGACCTCAGTTTTGTCACTGGATTAGTGACTGTTAAGACAAGTACCTCAGCAGGGAAGCAGGCAGCCATTTAATGGCTAATGACAACTTCACACAATTATCCGTGTTTAGTTCTGATTAAATGGGCCTTCCTCTCAAGGGTCAGTGACATCAGACTTTGTTTTAGGATCCAAGCTTACCAGCTTGGATGAAATAAATAAAAATAAATGAATGAATAATAATAAGTCAGATGTGAGAAACAAAGGAGATTACAGAATTCAATTACGCTATTTGGAGATGGTGCTGACAGAAGGTGTGAACATCTACCTATCTAGGAAGGCCAGTTTTAGGAACAAGGGTGATGGTTCATTGAAGCATTTAATTTCCTTCTTCGGATGTTGGTTTGCAGTAGACCACTTGGCAAGATCTTTGAGCCAGCAAACAGATCTGACACCTGGCTTCCAGCCCCTGTTCCAGGGAATTCCATAAGCAGTTTATACAAAGCTGAACAGTATGCAGAAGAGATATTGAGCAGATAATTTTAGATAATGTACCCTGTACTGTGCAGGAACCTTTCTTTAGAGGCAGATAGGGGCCTGAGTCCATTTTAAGAAGCACTCCTCTGTCAGGGTTGGTGACAACTGGAGGAAAGAAGCGGTTGTTTCAGGTATTTTTTTATACCAGTCTAAGTTTAAGAAACCCTTCCCAGCTGAAACTATTTGTCAAATTAATGTTGAATTCATAAAATTGTTTTGGAATGGATGAAATTGCTTTTGGGGGATATGAATAGTTCTTTCACAGGAAGAGAAATGTGCCCAGCTCTGGCAGCTTCTATTGGCAGGAATGCACCCAAATGTTGCTAGAAATGACTTCCACGATGAAGAAGAGTGATGAATCCCACACTTAACCTTAAAAATGCGCTTAAAAGCTTTCCTGAATGCAAAGTATATTCTTGTTACTGGAAGCACAGGGCTGAATTCTGCTCTGCTTTATGTGCTCATGTACATCCAAGCAGGCTAAGTGCCAAAAAAATGCAATATGCAACACTTTAGCAGAAGTGTTTGCGACATCTCCACCTATTTCCAGAAGAATTTATGCTTATGTAGGTTTCTCTGACAGCAGAGAAGCAGGTCTGGTTTTTGAAAAATGCACTTTGAATATGAGTCAGCAGTCAAGGGAGGGAATTTTCCTGTTCTGCTCTGCACTGGGATGGCCTCACCTTGAGGGCTGTGTGCAGTTTTGGGTGCCATAGTGTAAGAAAGATATTAAACTGTTAGACAGTATCCAAAGAAGAGCAATGAGGATGGTGAAGGGCCTTGAGGGGAAGCCATATGAGGAGCAGCTGAGGTCGCTTGCTCTCTTCAGCCTGAAGGAGGCCAAGGGGAGCTCTTGTTGCAGTTACAGCTTCCTCGTGAGGGGAAGAGGAGGGGCAGACACTGATCTCTTCTCTGTGGTGGCTGGAGCCAAGAGAATGGCCTGAAGCTGTGTCAGGGGAGGTTTGGGTTGAATATTAGGAAAAGGTTCTTCACCTGATGGGGGCTGGGCACTGGAACAGGCTCCTTGGAGAAGTGGTCACAGCATCAAACCTTGACAGAGCTCAAGAAGTGTTTGGATAATGGTCTCAGGCACATGGTGTGACTCTTGGGGATGGTGCTGTGCAGGGCCAGGAGTTGGACTTGATGATGCTTTTTGGGTCCCTTCCAACTCAGCATGTTCTCTGATTCTGTGATTTTTAAAATATTATTCTGTCTCATTTGATTTGCCTGCAGTGATTGTTAAACAGAAAGTCTCCAGTGAGGTAAATTAAATCTTTTGCTACCTCTCCAAGACAGTGAAGGTATTTAAGTCAAAAATGACTCTTCCAGACTGAGTGTGACACATCTGCCCTATCTTTTCTTCCTTCATTGCCATTATCCTCCATAACGCTGGCTTGATTAACTAAGTGGAAATTCTGAACTGTAGCTGAAATTCTTTCTTTTCCTATCAGTTCTTGAAAGGCCAAAACGATAAACGGGATTCAGATCTCAAGGCCTCACCTGCATCACAAAATGTCAACCCAGCTACTACATGGGTTTGGTGTTTCTCAAAATCTGCTACATGCCTGCTGTCTCTATCTTCCTCTGCACCTGTGGAAGTGCTTGTGACAGCACACCTTTGTGTTTTTAAGGACAGCCTCTGGTTGTCTTGACTTGTAGGCACAGGGCATGTAAACAATTTTAATATGTGTCTTTGGCCTCTTCTACTTGTCAATATCCAGCAATTCAGAGATCTGATGCACAAAGGTAAGAAAATGAAAGCAAAGAAAAGGAATATATTTTCAAATTCCAGAACTAACTAGACAAGAGATACGCAGAAGGTCTGACAGTATGTCAACTCCAACTTGAACCTCCTGTTGAATGTTGCCCAAACACCCTTTCAATGACTAAAACTCTATCACACCCGTTTCCACAGCAAGCAGTTAACCTATTAGAAAAGATAAAAGTATCACAAATGGTATATTACTTCTCTAGAGAAAACCAGAGAGACATTGGTCAAACATCCTAAGGTCATTTTCGATCCCAGAAAACAAACATATTTTCACCATGATGAGAAAGACAGGGAGTCTTAAATAGCTCTCTTTTATTGGTTTTGGATAGAATTACCTTCTGTCCCCTGAAATCTATGGGATTTTTTCAGCCTGAATATACAAGCAGGACACAATTGAGCACAAAAGAGAAATTAGTATTACAAGGAGTACTGGTTTTCCTGCCCTCTGTCTGTATCTGCAAAATCTACTGTCCTGGACATTACAATGCCATTGTATCTTACAATTACAATTTTATCACCCTGTGTTGCGCACCTGTGACTTTTTCAGGCTTCTAATTGTACAAAGCTCATTCTGGTGAAAGGATCATGAGCATTTTCAAGCAGTTTGTAATGAGGATGTCATTGCTTTTCATAGTGCTAACAAGATTACCATCATGTGTTCATGAATACTTAAACACATTCAATAAAAAGGATGGGATGTGAAGAGGATGAGCTATTGCAGCTCTGAGATTGTTAATCAAGATTGTAAATTATCCATATCCTTTAAATTCATGGTGGGACAGCAACGTCAAAGAACTGTTTCTCCAGTGGGCTGCAGTCAGAAAATAAACTTTTTTTTTTGGTTTGTTTTTAAGGACATTGCCATATTCTGCAATGCTTCAGTATAGAAAATTAGCTCAGAGTCCCAAAGTACATATGATCATGAGCTGTGTCTGTCTTTGCTTGCTTCTGTTAGCTGACAAATTGGTGATTTGAGCTAGAAGGAACACTTTATTCAGTGTATTGGTTCTGGGGAAGGTTGTGCTACAGGTCTGATACTTTACAGTGTAGGCTATCAGATATACATTTTTGTTTCCAGGCAGCTCCATTTATTTACTAACTGATTTTTGTATTGAACCTTCTTCTGCCACCTAATTCATTCTTGTTAGTTTTCTGAAGTCTGCTCATTCACACTTGCCTGCAAAGTTCCCATTGCTTCTCTATTCAAGGGACTCAGGACCCTGCTGACACAATCACTGATTTCCTGGGTGCACCAACAGGCACAGACGAGGGCCAAGGATTGACTTCTGGCCCAGAGCAGTTCCTGCCAACACTACTTAGAACAACTTTCTTACTAGAAAATTGTTGGAGTTAGTTGTCATGGTGTAACATTAAGGACTCACAGTTAAGTCATGTGGACACCAAGGTGAACACTCAGGCTCAATCCTCCTTTTCTCAGCAGAGTGAACAAAGCCTCTGAGTAAGAGTAATGTTTCTGTCTGCCTGCTGGGGTCTCTACCACAGAAACCTATTGTCTATGAAAACTATTTGAGAACTAAAATGGCTTCTAGTGAACTCTTAACCTTAAGGACTACTATATTACCAAAATCGTCCCCGGTTCCTTCTCTGTTCATAAAAATCACTCCAAAGCTTCTGTCACCCTTAAAAATAAAATGTACTGCTGTGCAAAATTTATTTTTGCTGTCATAATTCCAAGAGGCCCAGATATTAACTGGGGTACTGAGATCTTGCTAGCACTCAAATGCCTACTTCAGTGCTTTGAAGGCAGAGAGGGAGTCTTGAGTTCTGGGCTCTTCTGAAAAACTCAACATTTTATTTAGTATGACACACTAGAGGAAGTGGACACAAGGAGTTTCTATCTATTGCATGTCTCTAGCCTCTATACTAGAGAGTTTCAGTCTCCTAGGTTTTACTCCATTTAGATCTCTGTAGTCCTTCTTCTCAGCTTTATGACAGATTGTTGTGGGCAAGGTTAAAGGCAAGTAGTCCCAACTCTTTTCAGTCTGCTGTGTCACTTAGTGGTTAGGACACTCTTGTAGAAGGTAGAAGGAAGAGGTGACTCAGGAGGAAGAATCTCCTCTGGCAGAGCAGCCAAAAAAAGTTAGGCTTTTGTGCTATTGCTAAAAAGACCAGATTATTGATGAAAGATTTGCCACAGAACTGATGATGTTTGTTCAGGACTGTCAGAGTGTTAGGCATGTACCCTCTAATAAGCTTAACTTGCTATTGAGCAGTGTGTTGGAAGGCACACTGACCTTGTTGTGCCCTGTTGTACTGTGTTGAATCTAAGCCTATGCAAGACTCAATTAATATAAGCTTATTTGTAACCGTCTGAGAGATGAGTCTTTTATATGTCACTCTGTTTGATGCAGGGGAATATAATCTCTGAAACACTTACCTGTCCTCTCTAGTCTCAATGTCAAGTTGATCACATGAGGAAGACACATCTCCTTCGGAGGTGTTGTGTCCTGTCAGGTCCCTTTACTGGGTGTCCCTCGGCCAACCTTCCGCCCAAGCCTGGATAATGTTGATGCCTCACCAGAAATAATGAGCAGGAGGGCTTCTTGCTTGTCAAGTCCAGAGGAGTTTATTCCAAGGGAAGAGGCAGAAGGAAGCAGGGATACAACTCACACCAAAGTGAAGCAGAGGCAAAAAAGCCCCAACCCCCGGCGGGGTTCGGGTATATAACCAACAGGAAAAGGGGGTGGAGTTTGGGGAGGAGTCAGGGTGGGGTGACATAACACGGGCCAATGGGAAGGAGGGAAGGGAGTGGTCTTGGGCAGGGGACCAATGGGGGACAGAGAACTACAGAACTTTCTGGAACAGGGGAGTGGGGAGCAGGTGAGTGACACACTGATTGACATACAGGGACTGCCTTACACACATGTTGTCACCCAAGGCATTCCCGAAGCCTCTCTCCGCCCACCTCCCACACGTCTCCTGAGCTTTTGAATTTGATCCCTAAACTGATGCCTCCAATGTTTTGACTGACATTAACAATAATAAGATATTGGACTCTAGCAAGCTCCCACTTAGACTAGTTAGCCCTAAGTTGTGATGACCAGGCATCTGTCTAAAGAAAACAGCTTGTCACAGCTGGTGGTACCACAGGAGCTGGATTCCTCTTGTTTGTCTTTAAAAGTGCAGTGAAACAATAGGGAAGACAATCTTTGCAATTAATGTGATCGAGTTATACAATGTAAACCTTTGACAAATTAAAACAGACTCTGTTGCAAACAGGCTTTGAACATAATTTCTCCTAAAGCTGACATGAAAATACACTTTTAATCAGAAAGCTAGAGAACAAAATTCTTTCATGTTATTATTGTACTGTCTTTTTTTTTTCTTTTTTCATCCCCCTTTATTTTTGCACTGTGCTGTGCCTCTAGTGTCATAATTGAACTGAACAGATATTTTTCATTAAACACCAAGGATCTTTTCTGTGCCCCTCCTCAGAGCCCTTTGAAACTCCCAGAAGTAGCAATCTGATTTTCTTCGTATTCAAATCTTCCTACTTGAGATGGCAGTAAAAACATGGATGATTGCTTTAAACCTTGGTTGAGGTAAATGCAATGCTCAATAACTTCATCAAATAAAGCTTGAATTTTATGGTGCATATGCCAGTCTTCATGGTTCACTGAACTTTTCCAAATAGTACACTGCCTGCCTATATCAAATTTGTAGAAAATGATTGATTTTGTTGTTGTTGTTGTTGGAATAAGGCCATTTCAACCTCGTTGTATGCTTTCCTGAAATAATAATGCTATATTAAAAGATAAATGATAAGCAGATTACTGTTTTTAAGGATTATTCAGAATGTTTACAACAAATATGACAGACTTGCTGCTGTAAACTTAAATGGCAAGTCTCAACTGATTATTAAAGTTCTGTTTTCCACAGACATGTAGGATTATAGGGCAAGCTGGGTTTTTTGTCTGCTAGACAGAAGCATTATGCTTTCAACTATTACCATAGACTGCTATGATTATTTTTCCCCCATGTATTTCCTTCTTTTTGTGGTGGTATTGATAAGATATCAATGGAGACTGTAAAGTGCTTCCTGAACATAGCTAATGTTACCAGCTGTGATAGTGGGAGAATGTGTGATGAAAGCAGACACATTTAGAACATTATCCATTTCCAGACTGATAGCGACAGGACAAGTGATAGCTGTTTAATGAATTATTTTGAAACCTGGCTAGTGCAATGAATTTCCCTTGGATTTTTTTTCTATCCATGTTTTCTAAGGCCATTTGTATGTAGTTGTATTTTCCTGCATTTGTTTGCTTTTATCTGTAGTTGGATGATGAAAGGACTGCCTTTAGCATACGCAGGAAGCAGCACATTTAAAAGCACATAAATTGCAAATCTACCTAAAATTTTGGTTAGGAAGTATGTAGTAGCAGCTCCTTAGCTGCTGTCAGAGAACATAACTCCATAGAAGTCACAGGCATAGCCCTAATGTGTCCAAGCTGAGCCTGTATCCTCCTTAGGTCCCTATCAAAGTAATAAATGATCAAAGCTTTCTTTGTTCCTTCTCCCAAATAGTTTGCAATGTCGCATTCAGTTCTAATTGGTTTATCCTAATTTCCTTTTTGTCAGTGCCTTTTTGTGGCCTTTTTGTGGCAATTTTCAATGACATGCATCTTGGGATTTCATAGGCAAAAATTAATGCCAGTAATAATTAGACATCACTGAGGCCCAGGATTTAAAGAGAAATAGGTTCACATAGTAAAGATAACAGCAATATTATCTCAATTTTTCAGTATTGTCTGAATGCCAATGGCATGATATCCAGTAGTGTTTGGTCTCCAAATGGTATGGAGAAAATGGAAGCTTATTTCCATTAGCTTAAAAACAGCCAAAACCAGACATTCCAAATTTATCTGTGCAAGCTAAACCTAAAATGATAGTGGCAATTCATTCATTCTATATTGCCGTAGAACAGAAAAAAACTGTAACCAATGACAGACCCTGTAATTTGGGAAACTCTATACACAAGTGCTTGTATGACTTCTTATGTGGAGAAGGTCACTTTGGACTAAAACTAACAGCTGCAGTGAGAACTGGATACTTTGCAGAGAAGTATATAGTGGGCATTTTTTATCCTCCCTATCCTTAATTTGCTTTGAAGCCCCTAAAACCGCATGGCATTTTGTATTGTGTCTGACTGAGGAGGAGTTAATTTTCCCCTAGCAGCCCTCACAGTGCTGTGCCTTGCGCTGGTAGCTGGAGAGGTGTTGATAACACACATTTGGCTGCTGCTGAGCAGGGCTGGCACAGCACCAGCACTGTCTCCCCAGCACTTCCCCCCCATCAGTAGTCTAGGGTGGGCATTATCCTGTGAGGGGAAATATCTAGGCAAGCTGGCCCAAAGTAACCACAGGTATATTCCATACCACATGACATCAGCTCAGATACAAAAGTTAAGGAGTAGGAGTGGGGGCATTTGTTATTTACAGTGTTTGCCATCCCAAGCAACCACCACATGGGCTGAAGCTCACAGCCTCCTGGAAAGTGGCTGAATGTCACTTGCTGGTGGGAAGTAGAGAATTAAACTGTTGGTTTTTCTTTTTGATTGTGCACACACAAACTTTTACTTTTGCTTAATAAATGGTCTTATCTTGACCTACAAATTGTTTTCCAGTTTATTTTCTCTCCCCTGTGTGGGAGGCGGCCTGAAAGAAGAAAATTTGGGAATGCCTTGGGAGACAACATGTGTGTTATGCAAGCTCCCATGTCAATCACCATGTCAATCACTGTGTCAGTCACCCGCTCCCCACTCCCCTGTTCTAGAAGGTTCCTTGGTTCCCTGTTCCCCATTGGTCCCAGGATTGGAACCACTCCTACCTCCTTTCCCTATTGGTTCGTGTTGTGTCACCCCGCCCTAGCTCCTCCCCAAACCCCGCCTACCTCCCTGAGTATATATACCCAGACCCCTGCCAGGGTCAGGGCCTTTTTGCCTCTGCTCCTCTTCAGAGAAGGCTGTGTTCCTGCTCCTCTCCATTTCCTCCCTCAATAAGCCTCTCTGGATTAAGCGCGCAAGAAGCCCTCCTGCTCTTCATTCGGTGGTGAGGCATTTTTATATTACAACATCCGGGCTTGGGCGGAAGGTGGGCTGAGTGTGATACCGGACGGCTCCGTGGAGGAGACGCTCCCGGAACAAGAGGTAGCCTGGCGGCACTGGCCCAAGGAGAAACAGCAACCCTGAACCCCTGTCCAGCTGGGAAAGTGGAATGACAGAATGGCCTGGTGGGTATCTGGTGTCAAGTTAACCTATTATTAAGGCAAATAATCTGAAAATATTTCTTATAATGATGATCAATTCTCGCACATGGTTTCCTTACTCTCTTTTGGGGCTTTAAAGAGAGCTGCCATCTGCAATGTGGTCTTTGGGTCAGAGATTCCTTTTTCTATTTCCCTCCCAAGATCTGTTGAAGTGAGGCCCAAGTCCTTATGAATTTTCATACTGATGGTACAAGGAAGCAGTAAAGCACTCTGATGAGAAAGAGGATTTGTGCAACAACCACTAGAGAAATCCATGTTGCTAAACTTGTGCTTCAAGATTGGGATTTTTAAACTTATATTATATAAGAACCTGGTTGTAGGGTGTGCTTATAGTAGTGAGAATGTCGTTTATTTAGTTCAAGTGTCCATTAAGTTCTTGTAATCTGCATATCCTAGTCCTACAAGTAATTGGTGCTGACGTGCTCAGAAAGTAACCTGAACGTGAAGCCAAGTCAGTAGTAGATATGTGATGTCAAGAAATAAATAAAATAATAAATAAATAAATACTAGGGAGTTACAGAAAGCACTTCATTAAAAACTCAGTATTCAGGCAAGGTTAGAAGTAAATTATAGATTCAACCTGCCTCTAGGTTTGTTGGGAGCAATGGTGTATGTGCTGAAATCTCTTGGGTAGTGTTGTCATCAGCTATAAAATAAAATGCACCACCAAGGGCTTGTGTGGATTTTTTTTCCTGAATGTGAAGTGTCGGGGGGAAAAGAAAACAGGAAAGCTTAAAAAAAGGGAATATAAGAGGGGAAGGAGGGGTGGTAAATGCTGGTTATAACAGTAGGAAACTTACCTTTGACCCATGGTGGAAGGTCGACAAGGTTAAGCTGGCATTGCACATTGGAGTGTTTAACATATTGTTCTGTGCATCAACATTTTGATTTCATATTCATTTGATAAATAATGCAGTGAGAACAGAAAAAGGTACATATGAAGCTCCTTTGACATTGCTTGTAACAGTGGAAAAGAATAGACTCGCAGTGCCTGGAATGTCAGTTGCCACACATACTAACAATTATACAGAAAAAGCTCTCAGACAGCAAAATGCAAAATTATCCTCTTACAAGTAACCCTGCTGCTGTACTGGAAAGACTTAAATAAACTTGCATGCCATTTGCACATGCTGCAAAGTGAGAGCTGTGTCTCTAGCTTATTTACTTTGTTTTGCAGTTGAATTGGGCATTTTCAATGCAAATGAGGGATGACCCTCAAACTGAGACAGTGTTTGGATTCCTTACGTGTATATATGCACACACACACACACATACATACATATATCTATAGAGAGAGAGACATATATATATATTGCAAATATCAGCCAAATATCTGTAGCTCATCCAAGTCCCTGGAGAGAATCTCACTGGAGACATGCAGTCTCATGTACCAGAGCAAATTGAGAGCATCTTCCTTAACCCAAGTGATGCTCCTCTTTCCCAGTGCCATTACTCCTTCTTTTTGGGTGTGCTTTGCAGCTCATTTTCTAAGTGAAAACAGCCAGTGTTATGAGAGACCAAGGAATTACGTACGCAGTTTATACATCCTTGAAGTATGAGACACCCCACCCCTAGGAATAAGAAAGGAGTATGGTTAAGGTTAGGTCCAGTATAATCAAAAGAGATTTGCCTGCTTGTTTTCACAATATATGTTGATGACAGGAGTTAGAAACAGTTAGTGGCATTTCCTCTTTTCTGTAGTAATGAGGCTGATTGTTACTTTTGACTTTTATTATGACCGGCAATCTGATTCAATGAGCAATCACATATAGCATGTGTAATTCTATTATTTATTGCTTTGTTCACTATTCACTTTACAATTTGGCTTTAGATAGCTATCATTTCAAATTATTCGGTTCAGTGCTGCAATTAGACAGCCAATAGTCAATCCTAAGTAATGCTTTCTTCTGGCACATGGTAATACTTGAAGAATAATTCCGTTCTCCCAGTCGAGACAAAGCTGCTGAGAACAGTGCATTCAATTTTCTCCTATTCCAGATTGGCTATTTGAGTTACTGCAGCTCCTGAACTTATGCAGTTTCAGCTGCTTACTTATCTGCAATAAAATTGTTAGAACTAAGGAGGCTCTGAAAGCTTTTCTGATTAACAGGCTTGATGCCTTGTAGAGTGCATTACTGCTATAGTGAGAACTAAATATATTGGAATAAAGAAGCTTGGTAGCCTTGGTGTCCCAGCAATATGAGGGAGATGATAAAAAAAAATTAATTAATTGGGTTCATTCATGCTTGAATTGGGCCAGAGACAGCAAGTTGCATTTTTTTCTAGTGTGTTGGCTTTAAGAGGTAGCACTGACATGAAACAGAGTAAGTTCTGATGGATAATTAAAGATTCAGGTGGTTGAAAGGCTTTTACATAAGACAAAATTGCTATAAACCAAAAAAAACCCCTATATTCAAATGATGTTAGCTGTCTGCCCATTTCTCTTTTTGCCACATTCTTTGTCCCAAATATAAAAAATATTGTCAGAGTCTGTTTTTGTTACAATTTTTTTTCTCAGTAATGAAACATCAACATTTTCATGGTTTGTACACTACATGAAATATAATATTTTGCTGGAATCCTTTGACCTTTTCAAAAACATGTATTTTGATTGTCTGGCAATTCTGCTATTTCCCTGCAGGTTAGAGAGGAAAACTATGTTTTGTGGAGGAGGTGAATTTACAGTAGCGTTGCACTGGGCTCTGTGGCAGGTATTCATAAGCAGCCTGGATATAGGGATGGTGGTGATTTGTAATGGTTAGTCCTGCAAAATGCAGTGACCTAGACCGATTTTCTTTTCCTTTTTATTTTGTTTTTTCTTTTTCCCTGGGTATCATTGTAATAGGATATGTTTTGATGAAAAGAAGAAAAAACCTCTTCAGAAAATGTCCAATTACCCAAGATGAAACTCAAGCCAGGCCTCCAGGAATGACACCCAATTCTGTTTTGCACCTGAAGCCATCTTCTTTTTTTCCCAGCAATGCTGGTAAACACAACTTTTCTTTTCAGCACAGAGTCTTCAGGCTGACAAAAATTCCCTGCACACTGTTTCGTGAAAAATGTCAGTGTTCAGAAAAAAACACCTGTTTTCTTTTTGTATCAAAATGAAAATCAGACTTTTCAAAATATTTTATGAGAAAGAAAAAGACCAAACCCTTATGCTCTGAAATGGTATGAAATAAACAGGCAAGACACATATATATGTAAGGCAGAGAGAAACAAAAGTAAATCTGAGCCACCAGTTTTTGTGGACCAAGTGAGGGTGTTGAATAGGGCCTTAATGCTTCTGGTAGTGTTTCAACTGACTGGGATACCCCTTGGAGGCCAGGGTATGGTTTTGACAGGATGATACAATAACTATAAAGGTGCCTCACTTAAAAAACTTCTGCCCAATCCTACCCAGAGCTGGAGAAGTTTGTAGAGCGTCAGACCTGCTGGGTTGAATCACTGCTATCTCTCTCTGTACCTGAAGCTCTGTGGGCGCTGATCCAGCCAGCAGCAAAACTCCTTGTCATGCTGGACATGGCAATATTCATCTTCTTCTACATCTTCTTTATTCTGTGTGTTTTGGTCCAGACTAATGGCACCAGACAATTAGTTTTTCCTATCAGAAATGACAAGTCCCCTGTGCATCTGGATGGGTTGCTTCATCCCATCCTGGATGGGCTTCTCCTGCACCTTTCCTATTTTCATTCTTCCTCACTTCAATTTTTTTAAAGTCTTTTTCTAATGGGAAGCACTCTCTCTTTTCATAGCCAGTGTCCTCTTAAATTTCTGCATAAAACATTTGTGCATATTAGTCACTTGTGTTTCATGCTGCAGAAATTTCTGCTGCAATTTCTTGGACAATCTTGCATTTTACTTCTTTTACATTCTTACATATGTTTAGCATCTTTGGCAGTGACATAGACAGTGAAATTGTGTCCTCAGCAAGTTTACCAGTGACACCGAGCTGTGTGGTGCACTCAATGCACTGGAGGGAAAGGATTCCATCCAGAGGAACCATGACAGGCTTCACTGAGCTTTATTAAGTTCTACAAGGGCAAGTGGAAGCTCCTGCCCCTGAGACAGGGTAATTCCAAGCACAAACACAGGCTGAATGGAGAACAGGCTGCCCAGAGAAGCTGTGGATACTTCCCTGGAAGTGTTCAAGGCCAGGTTGGATGGAGTCCTGGGCAGCCTGCTCTAGTGGCATGTGGATCTTCCCATGGAAGGGGGCTGGAGCTAGATGATTTTAAAGATCCCTTCCAACTGAAATCATTCTATGATTTTATGATATGACTCTATGATAATCTTTTGTGTGTGGGTCTTTTAACTAAAGTCCCATAGGCTTTTTTGACCTTCATGTAAGCTGAGATGGAAACAACAGCTGGAATTAAATAATCAACATGTTCGGGAACTATAAGTAACAGGGCTGTTTTCAAATGCCCATAAGTTACAGGAGAGGGGATGATACTCATATCACTTTTATATGCCTTAACTCCAGATATAACACATCTTTCAAAGCTTTAATATTAGTGCTGGCAACCTGGACACAACCTGCTGAGGATTAATTTATTTTTAACTATGGTATGTGATTTAGTCTGCCATCACACAATTTTGAATAATAATTTTACTGCCTAGCTATTTTCACATTTGACATTCACTTAAACCTTTCTTGCGTTGTAAAGAAAATAGCTTTGATGTACACAGTTATACAGTAATTTAACCTTTACGTCTTCATTATTTGGGCATTTCAGTTATATAGCTTGTCTTGCTTGAGCACCTGATCCCTCCTTCCCATCCGTCAGATCACAGTAAAGATACTTGTATCAGTGAAAATTTAACTTTTAATTCTAGTTTCAGGTAGAAGTTTTTCAATATAGCTTGCTATGTTACAAAAAAAAAAATCTTTTGATAACAATATTAGATATATGAAAGAGACTGATCTTAGTGACTGTGGAAAAAAAACTTTCCTTGACTACATTTTTTGTTAGATTTGAAAATATAATTTTATTGCAGAGAGAAGAGACAATAATTTTTTTATAGATAGATTTTCTAGGAATGAGTGTAGGAGCTTCAGCTTCCGTTCTAGACTTGCTTGATTATCTCCAAGGTAAAATCAGGATTAGATCTGCCATGAGATATTTATATAAATTACCTTTTCTTAAGAGAAATATTTAAGATGCAGCTCAAATTTTATACAGAGGCAGAACTGCACTCACACAGCCCTTCACAGAAACAGGGCACACTTTACAGTAGATACCTGCTTTCATCTTGCATTGCTTTTACGTGAGCTGTTATGAACCTCTGCTTGAATGAAATTGCATTATTGAATGTTGATGATGTAATGAGCATTCTGTGTTTTCTTTCAGGGATTAATTGTCAGATTAGATTAGGTGTGGGTCTGAAGCAAGAAGAACTGTTTCCCTTTCTCCCTCTGGGAAAAAAAACAGAGAATGCAGATTTCTCTAGAAAAGTTTTGCTACATGAGAACTTGGTATTCATGTGAAAAATATGCCTCTAAGCTCTGCTATTACTGCCTGTCCTCTTTGTAAAGTGTATGGAAGTGCTGTAAAAGGAAGAAATGCAATAGGCACAGTCAATAAAAAAGAAATAAAGTCTGCCATGAGAAATTGCAGAGCGTTCTGAAGCTCATCTGTACAAACACGTATGCTAGTTCAAAGAGAACAGAATAAACCCTTCCTTTTGTAAGTTCAATGAAGTCTTTTGCAATTAATGGTTAGGTAATTGATCTAACAACTACAGGACTTTAAAAAACCAGAGATAGTTCTCAGTACACAATTATATTAATTTTAAACTCTATTTGATAATTGGAATGGAATAAATTGCAAGTTTTAGCTTTAATTCTTTTACAGTGTTTCTGCATGTATGAGGATTTGTTTAGAAAATCAGTTATCTTGGACCTATAACCTAGCACAAAGGAATATTTCACAAATTTATTTTCTTTGTTTTCCTGGGAACTCTTTTTCAGGTTTTTATAGTCTTAAAATTCATGCTATCCTTGACAGAGTTTTTCTTCATGCCACACCTGACTGAACATGTAAGATTTTACCCATAATGTGTTTAGAGTACAATTGCAGCAAGACTTAAAATGGACATAGTAGCGAAATATCTGTTTCCCTTTTATTTTTTATTTTCAAACCTTATTTTCTGAGAAACACTTGGGCAGTGTGGGTCTGATCACATGTCAGGGACAGCTCAGGCTGGAGGGATAATAGAGAACAGCACGAGCAGAAAATTCCCCTCCCAAACCTACTCTGCCTGTTCAATTTCTATTCTGTCCAGAGGAGCTATAAAACTCGAGAGAGGTGAGTAATAGATTTGAGAGTCATCAGAAATATAAATTATAGCTAGACATTTCCTATCAGCATCCCATGCAGTTAATGATAAACAGTCAATGAGATGTATGCACTTCTAGCATTTTTATAATGAATCTATTGCTTCCATGACAGCTTACTGTCAAACATTATGCTTTGGAATTTATAACTTTTGATACCATTTTAATACATGGTCTGGATATGCTAAAATCTGTTCATTTTCTTTTTAAGAGTATGACACTTTCACCTAATGAACATGCCTAATGAAGTTCAAATGTCTCTGCAAACACTTGCCCCTGCAACAGGAGGCTTTTATTTTTCCTTCTTTTTGTCTCTCTTTCTCTTTCTTCCTTTCCTTCTTTTCTTTTTTTTTTTAAATGACTGCCAATCAAAAGAGAACAAACAATATTTTTAGAGATTAATGATTTGGTGGCTCAGAGGAAATGAAAAAAATACAAACTAGATTATTTAAAATTGTAATTGCATAAAAAAGGATCCCTTCTGTACTTACCACCTGATTTATTATTGATCTTCCTGCAAGTTCTCCATGTGTTTACAGTCATATATGCTAGATGTCTTGAAAAGCATTCAAGTAATGATCGCTCTCCAAGTCTGGTTCCTCTTTGCATCATTCTGAGCATGCAGAGTTGTTTACCCAGTGATCAGACCAGATTCAAGAGACAGGAAAATGCAGTGCTGTATGTCTGCTAGCAGAAAGACAGGTCTCACCTTTGAAATTATCCTTGAATATCAACCTTTTCACTCATCTGTGTTTGAATCTGATTGTTTTTACCAAAAATATTTACACTGAAACTTTCCTGCCCTTTGCACCCACCCTACCCCTGAGGAGGCTATGATTTTAGGTGACAAGAAATGTATAGGGTTGAACACAAATCTATTTCCACTATAAAGGTCTGGTTCCCCCCATGCTACTTTTATGGCAGTTTGAATCTACAGATTTTATTAGTTGCTAAGGCAGGTGAGCTGTTTCAAAAACACTTTCCTTTTTCTGCACTGCCTGGCTGGCAGTTGCAGCCTCCTTGCCCTCAGACTTCTCCATAGTGATAGATTTCAGAAGTAGCTCAACCTTTTCCTGACTTTATTGATGGCCTGTTTTGCTTACTAGCTATTCTTCCTTTTCTGCTAACATGGGAGGGATGAGACCTCCCTTGTAACAAAGAATTTTTGGAAAGAGTAGGTGACATATTCAAGTCATGTCTGGAGGAGTTGCTTACTGCAAGCTAAATAGCATCCAAGATCAAAACACATGAAAATGGCAGTCAAGACCTTTTGTTTATTTTTATACTTTACAATTTGAATATCAATCCCGTCATTTAGAGGAGCATCACATGCCTATTCTTTTTATAAGTACAGGCAGGGCATTTTTATGCACTGTCTTATAGCAGAAATCTACACAATTGCTAATAAGTGTGGTGTTTTTTAAAGAACTCCATGCTGAAGTTTAAAAAAAACTCCAGCTTTCTGTTGTCTTCTAATAGAAGAGCTGGCAGTTTGGTAACATCTCATAGCGTATGCAGGTTTCATGTATGTTCATTACAACTCCAGGTACTGCTGCCTAATTGCACAATCAGGCAAGCAAAGGAAGTCCTGTAGAGGAGCTGGAGCTAATATAGCTATGGTGGAGCCCCTCAGCAAGTACAGAGGTTGCACATAAATGTGGCAGTGGCATGTGTGGCTATCCTACTTAGTAAAGTCAAGATGGGAACAAATGGAAACATGAAGGGAGAGCTCCACAGAAGTGGGTGCAAAGCAGTATAATGGACAGGCTAAATGTCAGAGGTGGTGATGTGGCAGCTTAAAGGCGGGAGAGAGGCATGAGAAGGAGAATTTATAATGAGTGCTATGGACTCTATAATCAGATTTTCAAATGTTACAGGGCACTTGGAGCAGAGATCTGAACAACTAATAAGGGTTGTGAGCAAATTAGGATGGAAACCCCACTGGGATAGGGGGACTGTGAGATGAGCTAATTTTCCAGGAGATAAAGCTGTTGCTATCTATCTGAGAGACTAGTATAAGCAAGATGGCTGTGAGTGGGTATACTGAAGACAAAGCTGATAATGAAGCCACTAGTAAGAGAGAGAAGATAAAATGGAGAGGACAATGGTAGCTGTTCTGTGGAGGAATGGGGAAGTGGGTCTAAGACAAGGGGATGGGCTGTATCACCCCACGTTGCAGGAAGAGAATGGACCTCAGTGCAATACAGTCCTGCATTAAGGGATTTTGGTGATGTTTTTCTTTAATTCACTGACAGAGACAACTACAGGCTGAATTCTGTAATTTTGTCTTTTGCTATATTCTCTTGAAGAAAATTTTCCTAAAGTCTTCTTTCTAGTAAGTATCTGAACAGCTCATAGCAAATCATCCCTTCCAGGAGATCATTCATTATTAGACATATTGATGGCATGTTTGAATCTCTGAAGCGGTAATTTATGCTATTAGCTGAGTTGTCTTGATGACCTTCACTACACTAGTATTTTACTCATTCTTTCATATTCTTGTGCTTCATACGTACCAGAGAATAATTCATATCCTTGGTAACCTTTGCAAATGATTTCCCCAGAGGTTTTTCTTCATCAATACCAGAGAAAACTAACCCATTGTCATCATCCCCTAAAAAGTAATTAGCCATGAATAATTGCTCCTTTCTGACATCTTTCTAACTTTGCACTGAATTGATTTTTTTTTTTAAGTAGAGTCTATTAATTGTGGAAGCATTAGGCTGCCTTCACACTTTTATTCTCCCATTCCTTATTCTATGCTTTTGTTACAAGTGGTCTGGATTACATTTTGTTTGTCTTGTTTAATGTTGCTTGCACAGTTCCCTAGCTTTATGATACTTTGAATTCCAGACTGGTAGAATAGATTTTTCTATGCAGTGTTATTAGATTCGATTTTGGAATACTTTTACACACTGAGTTATTTTTGTGGAAGTTTTATGCCACTTTCATGGGACATTTTTTCTCTTATTTACCCAGCAGGAAAATAAAAGTTTGTCTCTGCCAAGCAAGATACAGGGAAGAAATATTGATCAGAGCTGTGGTCCCATATCTTTTTGTAACTGATCCTTACTTTATGTATGTGGCACAATTTGTGCTTCACAGGGTCTTCTGGAGCTAGCAAACCTACTGCACATGACTTGAGGATGTGGACTACATGTGAAATAATTATGTCTCACCCTAAAAGTCCTAAGAAGAGATGTCTCAAAAGTAAAAGAGTGGAAGAGAAAAGCCTTCACATTAGCATGCACAGGTATTCCCCTGTGCATTATCTTCATCAGTGGTGACTAAGTTACTCCATTTTCCATGGAGAAACTTTTATAAAGGTGGGTTATGCTAAAAATGTTTTGTCAATGGACTAGGAAGGAAAAATGTGTTTTCCTTCAACATAAGGAAATCCTTCAAACATACTGCTACACAGTGAGGAAAACTCTGTTGTTTTAGACTGCTGCAGCTCTGTTGACATTTAACACAGCCATTTTTTTTTTAAATAATAAGAGAGGATGCAAGCAATACACTGTTTTTTGTTCCACATGCCCATTCCTCTGCTTCTACATGTAAGTAGAAAATCACCCTATTTTTCCTTACTGTCCTGTCTGAATCCTTCTTTTCATTATCTTAGTTCTGCTGCATTCCCACCTCTCTTTCATATACTGCAATGGTGCTCAGCCTATGCTTCAGAAAGCTTTGAATCCATTTCAATAGTTAAAATAGCTTTTTATTGTAATTTCTAAAGCAATATCTTCTTGTACATTTCTATGCATTTAATATTTGGTCTTCTAGATTTGTGGGCTTCTTTCTTTCACCTAATGTATTTGTGAAGGGATTTTAATTTTTTTTATCAATCCAGGTCTTTTACTCCCTGGTTTTTTTTTTTTTGTTCTACGTAACTATTGGAGTAAATGACTGTATTTTTGTCAGCTTGCTTTCCCATCTTTTATAGATTTAATAGATTTTATAAAGCCTCCTATAATTGTTTACTTCATTTGATATTTTATTCTCCATATTCCTTCTTTCTTTTACATGTTGGTCTAGAGAGTCTTAATCACAGTGGAGTTGGAAAACATGGTGGATTTTAATGCTTTCTTTTACCTTTTCCTAGTAACTTCTTGTGTTTGCGAGCCTTATACATGTCAGGTTCTCCTTGATTTCCATTAAAATTCTGCCTTTAGGACTGAACTCTTATTTACTTAAATCCTCCAAGTGCTCTTTTCTGAACCAAAAAACTTATACTGCTTTATTACATGAACTCATTCTTTACTCTGTTGGATACAAGCATTCAGTAGTTGCTGTTTCAAGGTTTATCTATCTTTCTTTTTTCTTTCTATTTCTGTTCTATCTGTAAACATTACTATAGGCTGAGGATATCTTAGCTGCTGACTTTGGTAGTTGCTTCATGAATCCTAAAATTAATTTCAAAAGGATTTAAACATTTGCTTCTACACATATATCAGTATACCTCAAAAATATAGCAACCTAGAGTGTTAGCTTAGAAATATTTTATATTTTTCCTTTTGCATGTTTTGACTTTGCTTTCCTTTTCTATTTGAATCCCAGCTAGTATCTTCATTATGGAGCTATAACTTGTTGAGATAGTGAATATTTTTGTGGACCTCAAGAGCACAAGGTTTCTCCTTGTTTTTCTGTCTCAATCCTGAATGCAGTGCTTAGATTGAAATGACTGCTTAGAGGAGAGATTAAAGAACTGCCCGCGAGATACCCAAGGAATCTGTGATCTTATGTAGGGAAATTTGAGTTACAGCTACAGATGCTGGTTATATAATTGCCATCCTAACAGGATTTCTTTGTATTCGCTGGTTAAAATTTATCTTGTTTATTTACATGTCTATGACTGAGTAGTACCAGCTGAAAATGGAAAACATTCAGATTATATATGTATGCGTACAGGAGGGAATGGAGCTTGTCTCAAAGAATTAAAAAAAATAAATACGTTTCGGTCTCTTTTTTTAAAACTTACTCTGATAAAAAACATATTGGACCATATTAACAATGGACTCAAATGCTAAAGCAACATCTTCATTGATTTATATCCCTCTGGCATAGCTCAATCTACAAGACATCAACAAACAAAATGCAAATTTTCTCCCGAATGCACAATCCTTTCATGCCACCACAGATTCTGAGAGACTCCTTATTATTACTTTTGATCTCTGTGGGTCTTGATATTATGAAATCCTTCTGTAAACTCAGCTGCATGCACATTTCATCTGTGCAGAAAGCACTTAAGTTGACTTTATATGTTTTCAACTTCAAAATTCTTTGTTTCCATCCACATGAAGCTAAATTTCTCAGGGGAAGAGGGATTGAAGCCTCAGTAGAATGGCAAATTGGGAGGAAAATCCCCTATTGACTGCTAGGTATGAAAAAGATTCGTAGGCATCTCATTGGGAGTGTTATCTAAGCTCAGATGCTTCTGTGCTACCTTGTATATAACCTGATGTTTTTCATTTGGAGTCCAAATACATCTAATTATTTTCACAAAAATATAAAATAAATGTGCATATAAATTGTCGATTAGGATTGAGGACACCCTGGTAAGTAAATTCATATAGTTCATCCTCTTTTTTTTTCTAGTGCATTATTGGTTTAAGTTTGAAGTAATAAAATCCTTTTTTAAACTTCTAGAATTACTTGTACTATTCCTTATTTGTTCCTTCTGAAGCCTCCATGTATGAAAGGTTATTTATTGTGGCACTAGCACTTGCTAAAGCTTAATAGGAAAAATTCTTGTAAGTGTCACCATGGAATCTGTCACAGTAGCAAGTAATAATTTTGTTTCCAAAATCTGTCGTCTCCTTCTTTTTTTTCAGAAAAGATACCATGCTGATCTGAAAATTGTCTGTGCTCCACTCAAATGTACAGAGAAAAAACACTTGGTAACAAAGTTTTTCTTAGACAAGCCTGGTGAAATTCCTTATTCAGGTGAATTTTCACCTTATTCAGGGGAAATTACTTATGTCAGCAATTAATTTGATCTGATATTGTTCTAGAAGGCATTGAACAAGTTAACAGAGTGAGTCTTACTGTACCTTGAAATAGTGCTGGCTTTTCCATGTCACTTCTGGGTCACAGTGTTGTCAGTTTCTGCTTTTTAATGGAGTCTCATGACATTTGTTGGTTTTTTGTTTTTGGTTTTTTTTTTTTTTTCCTATAAGTCCCAGATTCTGGGGGCATATCTCATATTTCATTTTTAAAAATGAACAGGTTTGTAGTTCTTGTGGTACCTCAGAAATCCTTGATGACTTGACCTGAGTTCACTCTGTGGTCTCAAAAACACTGAGTTAATTAAAAGAAACAAGCATTCATGAGACTGCTGAAAATTTCACTTTTTTTTTTTTTTTTTTAGATAGTTATATTCCTTGGAGACTGTAGTAGAGATAATTTGTGACTTTTGAATGCACAGGTCACCTGTGCAGTGTGCAGTAAAGCATGCCTTCAACTGGTGTGTGCTCAAAGCTCAGCAAAATCTTGGTCACATATTCTGAGTAGAAGCTTTTCTACTGGGTAAAGGAGCACTTTGGCCACACCAGCTTGGGCAACTGATGGACTGAGGTTCAAGCCACAGATATCCTGCAGCTTGTCTTGATAACTGCAGACAACCCTTGTGGGATTTCATTGCTGCCATAACAAGATAGGACTGATGTTATTTTGCCCTTGGCAAGGCTGTTCTGAGTCATTGACTCATTGTTTGAAGTGCATTTGATTATACTGAATGGGGTGGGAGGTAGAGGCAGGTTGAAATTGGTGGGCAAAGTATGTGTTGAGAGCGAAGGAAATGTTGAGATTTACCCTTCATAAAATTTTGAGTATTCTTTTCTGATACTACCAGATAGACAGGATTATGTATATTTTATGTATTTATATATACCCACATATCTTTCCAATTAATTTCTTGCTGGATAGCTGAGTCTCTCGTCCTTTTGTCTCTGAGGTGTGCTCTGCACTGCGCATTGAGGGTCAGCGCAAACTGCTCATGCCTCGAGGTGGCCTGGGTGTTCAGAGGAGTGCACTGCAGCGTGCTGGTGATGGTACCCACTTGTGGGAACCCAGGACCTCCCTCTGGGTGCCCTGGATGGCCAGAGCTGCTGGCAGGGGGCTCTGAGACCCTGGCATGCAGCCAAAGACACACGTGGGGTTTTGATCTTAGCCCATGGAGCAAATTACCAACTCTGTATGAAGAATTACAAGCCACATACACAAGTTTAGGTATTGTAGTAGAAGTAGTCACTAAGTGAAAGGAAGGATTTTTGAGTGCTGTACAAGGAGGTTTTAAGCCTTGTACACAGGGGTCCAAGTTTTGTACATGGGGGTCAGAGGTTCTAAGATGGAGGGAGGGATTTGGGTGTGCCCTGTCCTCCTTCTTTCTCCTTCCTAGCCTCCATGTCTTTGGTGATGTTGGCACTCACAGATTGGATTAGTGTAGAAAGTCACTGTTCAATATAGATAGCAGGCATTGGGGAAAAGGTATAAACATATAGTATGTAATATATGATATAAAAGATGGCACCAGCCCCTGGGAGGGCAGTGTGCCTTTGTCTGACCTGCTGAACGGGCCACAGCAGTTCAGGAGAAGAATCTTTTAGATAAACAACAATAAACAACCTTGAGACCAGACAACAGAGGACAACTGAGTCTTTCTTTGAAAGCATGGGTTGGAGGAGAGACTTTTCCATCTTTCGGGGTCACCCCAATCCGGGGCACGAGACGCCACACCTGCTGGACTTCCCTCTAGAGATGTGCATTCCACCTGCAGCTCTGGTGCAGCTCCCACTGAGCTGCAAAGGTGTGTAGATGTGTAGAAGGGCCATAGCTGGGAAAGGACTGACAGCTAACTCACTGGTGGGAGTGAGAAAGTCAGCAAAGAGAGAGGGTAAGATAAAGGAGCAAGGGTTTAAAACAACACAGGCCAATTTGCATGTCTGTCTTACTTGGGCTGCTGCCAAATGCTGACAGAGCTACTAAACAGGCTTCCTGTTCATTGGCAGCCCTAATGCCTGTGGTTAGAGCTGTAACCCCTGTCTCTCTTACCTGCCTGGGAAAAGCCTACCCCCTTCTGCAGAAAGAGTCATATTTTATGGAGAAATCTTTAGTCATCTCCCCTTCCTGCATTTGTATATCTCCCATGTGTCCGTTGAGACATGTCTTGTCTGAGGTTGTTTCCTGCCTTTTCTCATTGTTTCCCTATTTCTGTGTTGATTTTGCCCAACGCCTTTTTACATTAAGCCGTAGGTTAACTGGATTAAAACTTGGTATTTGGGAATTAACCCTGAGCTGCTCCATTTCTGTCACAGGCTGTTTCAACATTCCAAACAGTCTTTGAGTTTTTGGTGAATATTTTTTATGTAGTCTAGTGAAAATGGGGCCACTTCAACAATCAGGACATTATTTTATAGCAAGATAGCCTTTTACAAAATAAAGGCACTGTTGCTAAAAGCATTGAAACAGAATTTTTAAACTGTTCAAAAATGCATGACTTCTTTTCTTAAACTTTCAAATATTTGAACAAGGGTTTTACTGCAGCGATTCCCACTTGGTAGTTTTGTGAGGCTGTAATAGTGCAGGAATCAGAAGCAGGTATGATGGGGAAAATCCTAGTCTGGTTAGAGAGTTGCCAAGGACTTAAATTAAGCCAGGGCTTTGCCTGAAGTTTCTGGAAGGCAGAAAGCCTGCTGCAGGAGCAGTGGAGAGGATTCTGATGTAGTCTCCTTTCAACCAGTACTGGAAGTCAGCTCATCTAACTTAAGCTGCCTGGAAGTCCAGTATCTACTCTAAACCTGTTTTCCAGGCTACCCTTATAATTAACAAGAGGAGATAAGCTCCAGAGGGCAATTCATGCTGCTTTTCTGAGACATCTGCTTTAGCACTGGATAAATCAGCCTCTTCAGTGTTTTTCATTCTTTGCTGACTGCAGGTGGATGCCAGACAACTAGCTCAGACCAGACACTTCCAGTTAGGGAGGTGAATAGGTTGCTTGTTATCTGCATGGTTTCGTGCCTGTGGAGTATGAGTACAAACTCCTGGAGGATTCCTGCTCTCTTGCTCTTTGTGATTAAAAAGGAAATCGATGTTTGGAAGTGAATTTGCCCCTTACTGTTTTAAAAATACAATCCTTAACGGTGTAGCAGTAGCTTGGTGTGGAGTAGAACACAAAGTTGACTGCAGACATAAAACACAGATGAAGCAGCTTGTAACCAGCAGTGTCTGCAGTGGTCACCATGCTCCTCTCAGGCACTGTGACTGTTATAACATCAAACTTCAGCCCAAAGATCCAACATCTGTCTGCTCCTAGCAAGGGAAGAGACACCCACACAGCATCCATATAACACACCATCTATACTGCCTGGCTACAACCAGGAGTGAGCAACAGTGGCTGTGGCTTGACTTGCCCATCAGATGCACAGACACACAGTAATTACGAGATTTTAAGATGTCTGGCTCTATTTTTCTGTAAGCCATGCAGTCCTCATGCATTAGTGCATTGTGGTGCAGCAGCATTTGTGGATGTTAATTGCTCCATGCCTTGATATTTGTGGCAAAAGAATTAAAGGGGAAGAGCACTCACAATAGCTTCTAAACCCTTGTAAATGGCAAGGGGGCAGAGGCAGAATTTGCAAATGGCAGCGAGACAGTTCTTGAGTTTGACAGGCTAAAGCAAAGCTAGAAAACAACAAAACAACCAAGCCTCTAAGTAGTGTTTGTCTAACTATTTTCAAAGACGGCATTTTGAGCTTTATGTTGCTTTAGTCAGTGATGTGTTTTAGCACAGAAACAACAGGAATCGCGTTGAGCTCATCTCAAACACACATAAAATATTTTAGTTTCTTTTCTTTTATCTCCCCTTTAAGATACAGCTCAGGAGAACTATGTTCCAAGTGACAGCATCTTTGACAACCTGTACTTTTTGTTCTACCTTTTGTTCTTCTTCCTGTGAAAAGCTGTGTGATGAAGATTGCCGTAGAACCTTGATACCATCCCAACTTATGGAAAAAAAAAAAGTAACTATATACTTCCCAGAGGTTCAGACTGAGCCTTTAACTGCAACATCAGTTGAAGGGCTCTGCATCTCTGAAGCAGCCTGGGGCAGGATGTATCCTTGCCTGTATATATCAAAACAAAGCAGTAGAGCACTGAACAGAATTCCTCACTCTAGTGTTAACAAAATTCCTTATGGTGAGGTAATAAGTCTACCCAGAACCATGGAAATACCATTGGCTGAGTTTTCTGAATGTATTTTCTCCCTTTTGTGCCAGCAAATGTCATTCTGAAGCTCAGAGAGAGACAGATTCTGAAAATGCTAGCACTGTTCATTAACCTCAAAATTATTGATTTCTTGAATTGGAACATAACTTTTTCATTTTAACAGTTCCTGACTTTGTATTTTTGCCTAATTGCACGCGTCTTGAACTTGGTCCAAAGACGGCAAGCACTTATGAATGTATTTAACTTTACTTGTGACCAATGATAAGCCCAAACACAACTAATTTTTGAGAGGCTTTTCTATAACCCCTTATCTCTGGTAGTAGAGTCTCTCACAAGAATAATGAATTTTCTTCACAGAGTCCTAGTGAGATAAAGCAATGTTATTATGAAGTGCAGAAATGAAGTACTTTTCCCAAAGTCTTTTTTCAGTTAAAAAAGAGGTTAAAATTTGAAAAAAAAAAAAGTCATTGTATTATTTTAATTTAATTGATCTTGCTGTCCCAAAGACTTTGCCTGTGTATCCATACACAAAGCAAGCAGTGCTCTAAAGTGCTAGTGATCATTTATGATGACAGATCTCTGCTGGAAAATGAATAAAAACTCTTTTGTAATGTGAGCCTTTGTGTCTGTAAGTGCATGTGTGCCTGTTTGAGTGAACTTTTTGGAGTTTAGAGCTAGCAAGCTAAAGTTTAAATCTCTCAGTCTCACAGCAGAATGCTGAACGCAGTAGAAATCAGCAGAGACTGTAGAGAAACAGTGAAGAAACACATGCTGAATATTTTCAAAGCAAGGTCAGTGTTCATTAATACTGCTATGGAGAGCTCAGCTATACACTGAGTTCTTCACAAGCTTTACAGACCGAGGTGCTTGGCACTCTGAATTGCTGCCTGCTCGTGCTCAACGTGACACTGCTGCACTCACAGGGGTGTGAGAGCTGGCTGAGACTGTGACGACTGGCCTTCAGATTAACCTTGTGCTTCTGTTTGGAGGTGCCATGATATTCCTTGAGAGTCGTATCCCACTGACTGCACAAACTCGGGAGCAAGCTGTATGGGGCTGAACTCAGTTGATTTCAAGGACGGACAACTGGAAAACATGATGGGACACACCGTCCACCTGGCGTCTGCTGCATAACCCCACCCACTATTATCAAACTTTGTGTTCTCTCCAGATTACAAAGCAAGTCTGTGGAAAAGCATCTTCTTAAATTAAAGTAAGGTGAGTCCCAACCAAGTTTCAAAACTCATCTGACTTCATAGAGAGGAAAGGGGTAACAAGAGGTTAAGACCTAGGTGGAATTTAGATGCAAATAACCCTGTGTAGATTGCAGAAAGCACAGTGGTCTCTGATGTACTGGAAGCAGAGTAATAAAGAGAGACATATAGGCACTGGAACTGGAGAAGGTGGAGGAGGTGAACACAGACATGGGAGGAGAATGGAACATCTTGGTGCTCAGAATGGATATGGAAGCAGAAAAAAGCAGAGGAAAAGACTCACCTGAGGGAAATTATTACAGATCCTTAATGTACTGGAAGCAGGACTGCAACAAGTCCTTAAAACAAAGGGTAAGGGGAAAACAGAGCACAGCCTTCTAGAAGGGTCTGTAGATGTCTCCAGAGTGTGTCCAGTAAATCTAGGCTGCAGAAGAGGAAAGCATTTACCAGTCTATGAAGCACAATATTTTTGGATGTGCTTGTTCAATTTAGAACCTGTCCTAGATCCCATACTGCCTTCAGAAGTATGGGACAAGGACATCCGCAATTGAGCCTTCTCTCTTAGCTGTCTGTGAAAACTGAGCAGGTCTGAATCTTGATATAGTATTTCTATTTCAGGGCCCAGGGGCAATCACAGTGTAGCCACCATAGTTAAGTGGAGAAGAGAGCACAAAAGTTAAAAACTGAATAGACAATTAGGATCCAAAGGCAGATTATTTTTATTTTTCTAGGAGAAAACTACAGGTAAAATAATATATTTTCAATATTACAAAATATTTGTTTATTCATTAAAAATGCCCACTTGAAAGAATTTCCCAAGTCTCTCTCCCTATTCAGTTAAATTTAATACCTGAGGTTTCCCAGCTATAGTGATTTCATTTCATAACCATCTTCCAGATGAAAAATTTCTGCAGAACAGGTGACAGCCCATGATAGGTCACTAGCTTGCAAGAACTGTTCAGGAGTGTTTTTCCCTTCAGCTGAAACCTCATGTGTAGAAACTGTGAAGTTGAGAAAACAGATAAAGGCAGTGTGGACAACTCATGAAGAACAAGGAGCATGCCTTTTTTCCCAGAGTTTTGAACTTAATTTAACACACTGCTTCCAGCTACAACAGAAAAAAAAATACAGGCTATTAAGGTGTAATGAAGGTACAACTTCAGATCTCCTTGAAGAGAAGACACATGTAAGAGCAATAGTTAGAGTGTTATAATGTTTTGTAGCAGAGATCATCAAAGACCTTTGAAGAAATATACCTTCCAGAGCCCTGAAATGTGTGTTTGAGCTGTTGTTTCAATTTCACAGAAGATTGAAATGAGTTCTCAACAGATTCATTAGACTGAGGTAAAATAAATGTAAAGGCCATGACAGATTTTAGTATACCACCCCACTCCCAAGTTTATGCTTCAGCTGCATGACTGTCTTTATGTTTGCCTGCAGCAAAACAGAGGTTTAAAATAATAGACAAATTGCTATATATGTATTAAAATTCCTTTCAAAATACATTAAATTGTATCTTAATTAGAAAATTCTATTTTAAATTCTTTCAATCTAGTTCATAGACATAAAAAATAAGGGGATGATATTTATAGGTATGTTCTTAATAGACAGCATTGTGTAGCAGGAAAGTTTATTTTCTATGTCTTAGAGCTGCTGCAATCTTCAAAACCCCCACTGCAGCAGTCTGCTTCAGCAGCCCCAAAATTCTCTTTCTCTGTGTTTCTTGCTGCTTATTTACATCTCAAGGATTCCATGACTTGTCCAGCTTTTAATAAAACTGGATATTGGATTAGGCACGTGGAGTAGGACACTCAGGGCCAAAAGAGTTTCACATGTTTACAGCTGGACTGAATTTTGTCTTGAACAATACTTTGACCGCTTTTCAACAGAAGAAATAATCAGAAGGACATGCAGCTGCTGTATAAAGGCCAGGGGAAATTAAAATGTTTCCCATAAGGAAACAAATGAACAAAATACATATGCAGCTTGATTAGAATTTGCATTGTAACATCATTAATTACTAAAAAGCCACAGGTGGGAATGCCATGAGGCATAAAAGTATTATTATGAAGGGAGAAATGATTCTGTGTCAATAGGACAGTCCTTGCAAAGGGACATCATTGTAAATGGCTCAGGCTGTCAGAGCAATATCTTAGCAGATGAAATATTTAATAAGAAAAAAGTACAAACCAATAGAATATTTTTAATGCTTACTTTTTTCAGTCCTTCAAAAATATAATTTAACTCCTTTTTTTTTTTTCCTCAACAGAAAAGTGTGTAAACACTTTGTAAGCTACTGGCCTTCTATACACAACAGCTAATCCTGGCAGTTTGTAACTCTATTTTTAGGGAAATGGAGGATGATGCTCAGGGTAAGACAATGTGCTTGAACCAGAACTGAGGCTGGCAAACCCTGCATTTTATTGACAGCAGAGGGATGTTTAGGGCTCTCTTTGGTTGTGATTTCTCTTGTGCTGCTTTACTCTTTTTCTGGTATTCTGTATAGATGCTTCTGCCGGGGAACTTTACTCTATGACTCCATTGTTGCCATATTCCAGACTTTAAAAAGTTGTTGCAAAATTTACAGGAATGTCTGCAGATTTCACATTTTTAAGAAATTGAAGTAATAAAGCGAAGTTATAAGGAAGAACACCAGCAACAGATCCAGCTCATTATGTTTGCAATTATTTAACTGCACAAAATTTAAACCAGTTTAGCTGGACCTCAGGCGATATAGGTAAAGCTAGTTTAGCTAACTATTATAAATGTCAGAGAAGCTGCCAGCCAACAATTAATCTATTCTTTCATGTTAATCTTTTCTTGCCAGAAATTGCAAAACAAATGGAGCAGTACTTGGGAAGATTTTTCTATACTTCTGAACTCAAAGAATTCAATAGAGGAATTGATAAATTAAATAAATCTTCCCTCAAATGCCGAGAAACAGATATTGATGCCTGTGATACTAGAAAAATGAGCACTATTCAGAAAAAGAAGTATTACGCACCTTAAGGATATGTTGAAAATCTCCTCAAAGAACAGGTCTGACAGACAGAATAATTTTAGATTGGTGTGCTGGTTTCAGCTGGGGTAGAGTTATCTTTCTTCACAGTGGCTGGTATAGGGCTGTGTTTTATATTTGTTCTGGACACCGGGTTGATAAGACAGAGATGTTTTTGTTATTGCTGAGCAGGGCTTACACAGATCCAAGGCCTTTTCTGCTTTTTGCACTGCCAGACTGCAAGGAAGTTGTGGGTAAATAGGAGGTTGGAAGAGACACAGCCAGGACAGGTGACCCAAACTGGCCAAATATTCCAGACCATGTTCAGTGTATAAAGAAGGAGGAAGGGGAGGACATTTGGAGTGATGGCATTTGTCTTCCCAAGTCACCGTTATACGTGATGGGCACTGCTCTCCTGGAGATGGATGAACACTTGCCTGCCCAGGGGGAGCAGTGAACTAATTCCCTGCTTTGTTTTACTTTTGTGTGCAGCTCTTGCTTTCCCTATTAAACAGTCTTTAGTTCAAACCATGAGTTTTCTGGCTTTTACACTTCCCATTCTTTCCCTGATCCTGCTGGTGGGGGATTGAGCAAGTGGCTGTGAGGGGCTTGACTTTTGGCTGGGGTTAAACCACAGCATTTGGTGACAAAAAGCACAATAAAAATTTTTAAGATTGTTCTGAGATGACCAGTTCAGAACATCATGATTCTACAGTATCTTCTGACTGCTATCCCTCACCCACTTGCTACATATGAAGTACAAAGCCATACATTTATGGACAAGGCAGTTTGGGTAGCTGACTCTGGTGAACTTGCCACTGTGCTTTTCATTCCTGCTGGATGGCTTATATGAATTTTGTGATGGAAAGCAGCATTATCTTTAACAGCTATAGATATTTCAATGCAGTCCATTTGGAACTCAAATTCTGATGTGGGATGAATGAAGAACAGGAACAGAAAACAAAATGAAATGTACAGCATATGACTGTGCAGGGATGCTGTTTACATGTAAACAGCAGCATGGATGAGAATGCAGCCTCTGAAAGCTGAATAAACAGTATGAGACAGCCTATCTGCAGTGCATTGAAGCCTTTTCCCTTCCTTCCCTTCAAAGTAGGGTACAAATTCTTTTTCACCCTTTTTCATATTTTCTCTGTTAAGAGGCTATCCCACTGTGCTCAAAACAAGCAAGTAAAAAGTAAAACAAACAATCTGAAGCAAAACCTAGCAACTTTTGTTATTATATGATTGTTTTCTGTCTCAAGTAAAGCAATAAAATTATTGATTGCTGGAGGAAAGCCTAAAAATCAAAATGATTTGTCTCAGTAGCAGTCCCTAGAAGAATGAGCTCCTCAGTTGCTGTAAATTGGACTACTTCTATGGACTTAGATTTTAGTGCAATTGTCGCGTGTGTCTGAAATGTCACAAGAGCTATGAAGCATTAGATATTAGATGGTAAAAATAAATAGAAACTAACAAGGTTTGCCTTCCTACTCAAGCCCTTCAGTCATTCTCTGCCTTGCTTTTTTGAACCTAAATAAAACCAAAGGACTTCACTTTATTGCTGCTAGCACAACCTAGTGATCACTTGTAGTCATGGAATGATTTAGTCCATGAAGGTCCCTTCCATCACCACCTGAATTCAGATCAATCAACCCTGCACAGCATAAGCCTTGCCGTGTCATTATCAACAGCAGCTTGTTTTCCTCTGACTGTATGAGACTGCCTTAGAGAGGGCTAGGATACCCAGATTCCTTATAAGTGAGGCCGGAGGGAGGTCTCAAAGCCCTATCAGCAGCATGCATGCTGCACACAAATTGTCATCCTATCTGAAGGAAATACAGCTGCAGAGAGTTTCTTTTTGCTGGGCAATTTGAGGAATCCTGGCACTGCTGCCATGCTTGTGCTTCAGGGATGAGGGTCAGTAGGGGCTGGTTGCGAGGGCTGAGGGGGATTCTGCCTTAGGAAGAACGACACAGTACTGCAGGAGTGCTGCTTCTCATTTCAATTCCTCATCCTCAGGCAAACTTGTCCTTTTTGGACTTTCTGTCTCATAATATTTTTCACTTGTACCATTTTCCCTTCTGCTTTCATATATATCCTCCAGGTTTTTTTTTTTTGCTTTTTCTGTGTTGTGAGTCCTCTGTTTTCCACTGTTGATGCTTTAGCATTCTGAATCCAAACTCAGTAAGCTTTGCCTGTGGTCTAATCATTGTGCCAGCTATGTCTTGGTATTAGAATTTGCCCTCTGTCTTCTCATCTGTTTCAGTAATCGACCACTTTATTTGTTAGTTTAACATTTTCATTCCTTGCTCTAGTTATTGTCATTATTCTACTTATACAGAATCACTAATGTTTAACTCCATAATCATTATATGGAGAGAAAAGCTGCAAGCAATTTGGAACAGTAAGTTCCTCTAAAAAGAGAAAAAGCTTTAGAACAATTTCTGCCCCCTCTCCAAAGAACTGTTTTTCAAAGCTAATCAACTAATACAGCAGAATGAACTATTTCATCTAGAGAGTCAACACATGGCCATCTGTCCAGTAAACAGGAATGAAATCGTGCCTCATAAATGCCTCAAGGAGAAAGAGATTTTCTGCATCTTCTACATTCAGAAGAGAGACAGTGGCCAAAATATTTACTGCTGATAAACATTAATATGCCCCTCAAAGGCTGCACTTGACAAATTGTTTTAGCATAGGCCAAATCTCCAAATATGTTTCCTGTTCATGCTGCTCCTGCTATTTTAATTAAAGTCAAGTTTTTCTCCTTAACTTTCCAGTATGATTTCAAAATAAATAAACTGTAATTCATTTCAGAGGCAGCAGCTTGGCTCATAGATCTAGACTCAGATGATTTAGACAGGCCATTTTGGCCATCCTTAGTCTGAAAACAGAATAGCTATGTGTAAACACTTCTGTATGAGTAAAAAGCTGTAAAAATCTGTATGATGTTAAAAAGCTGTAAGACTGCCCCATACACACCATCTAATCCTTAGCATTAAGAAAATTGTCCTAATGTCTTGTCTAAAGCTTCTTTGAAATAGAAACTTTTAACTTCTTCTCGTACCTATTAATCCCTTTCCTTTTTGGCAGCAAAATTTTGTGTGTTTGAAAATGGTGGCCTTTTAGTCCCATGAGTAAATTGAACCACTTCTTTCCATCCTTCCAGCTGGCCTGTGATTTTTAGATCTCTAGTCTTTTTAATTTTTTTCTGGAGTCTTTCATGTTAGTCAGCCATTGTCTCGAACTGCGAATGTCTGGTGGCTGACATGACATCACATTGAGACTTTCTTTACCTGGTGCTAAGCAGAGGATGAGGCTTACCTTTACATATGACTCTTACATATAATGTTCACAGGTTTCAGTACAATGCTTGCCTTTTTTTTGGTTTTGAATTTGTTGGACAGAATTATTCCTTTATAGCAGCACTGGCAAAAATGTGGGTTGCTGGCTCAGCTACGAAGGAGGCTGCAAAATATCAGAAAACATGTATTTTAATGCTTGTCCTTCTTTCTCCTTCCCTGCCCCTGTGTAGGTGCTGCAAAGCCTCTGACTAGTAAAAGACTTTGAGAGATAATGTGTTGTTTAATGCCATTTAGTTTTTGAAAGAGAGTTTCTCTTTCAACAAGCAAGTAGCAGTGCTGATCCCTCTAAAACTTGCTTTCCACAAACAAGATTGCTGCTTCCCTTCCTCTGCCTCTTGCAGACACCTGGACTGATGCTTCCCTAGCAATCCTAAAATCCTTTTGCAAAGATATGGCTACTTTTGGAGGGTGGTAAAGCCTTATATAATACTGAAGCTTCATTAAAAATGCACTTTGACTCCAAAGCTTGTGATTTAATACAGTGTAAAGAAGGACAGTGCAGAATGATATTGATCAATGGTATTTTTCTTTGCATAAGTCTTTCTTGTCCTCAAGACACTCAGGGAGTTATCTCGACTCTAATCTTCCTGTCGCCCTGCACAGTGAGCTCTTGCTGAAGTTAATGGCAGAGCTGCATGCAAACTTCCAGGTTCAAGCCCTCTCTCAGAAGCAATCTCTGCTACACTTGCAGATTCTGTGATAGTATAAAAGCTTTACCGTGCTGCTGCTTTCCTCTTGTAAACAGGATCAAAGGCAGTGTGTCATTTTTTTATTTTATTTTATTTTGGTCTGCTGTCTGGTTGCTGTCATCTTTTTCTATTCTGGCTCATCTTGTATTGCACCTTGAACATTTTATCTCACAGCACTTCACAGTTTGGTTCCACCCTTTTTGTGTGGTACATGACACATTTGAGTATTTTTTCCTATCAGTATGGCATTTTGTATGATACATGCTACTGTGCTGAACTAATTGTGATAAGTCATGCTGCAAGATCCAGTACAAATGCCCCTTTTTCAAGGTTTTTCTTGTGCTCACATATCCTTCACTTTCTAAGCATGCAAGTTCTGTTTTCCTAATTGATCTATTTGTATGACAATTTGATAAGGTAAACTGTCACTATTTTCCTAGGACACAAAAACACAGGCTTTTCTAGATGATACCTGGGAAGAGTCCTGAATATCTATCACATGGATGATGCAAAGTACCTAGGTTGCAAATGCCCTTAATGTCTCAGCTCTGCAACTGTGAGTATTCAAACAGTGGGTTTTTTTTTTCCCCTGAGCTCTTATTTGTAACCCTTAGGCAACAATAAGCAGCTGAAGAGAATGCAAACTCTTCTGAGCTAAAAAAACCTCTCTCAAATCCCAAATTACACTAAGCAAGGTCATTCCTGCAGTTCTCAGCAACTCCAGGAAAGTAATTGCAATCTTTCAGTCAAAGATTCAGTCTCAAAGCCTTTGAGGATTTCAGTCCTCAAAGCCATTTTCTTTGCTTCTTTCACATCTGGATTTAGACTCCTGCCTTTCAGAACGCAAGCAAAATCTATCAGATGAAACTCTGACTCTTGAAAAATAAATTACATTGAGGGTACACGAGCCTAAGTCATCAGCGTTGGATGCAAGGGGTTGCTGTGGGGTAAAAAAAGATGTGTTTCCACATGCAAAAGGGATAATTGAGCAGAACTGGTGGAGTGATCTTTCCTCTGTACACAACATTGTCAGGGGTACTATGAAAAGATGCCCTCATCTCCAGGAGGATATGGAAAATCTAATAGGGATAAGATCAGAACGTACCCTCTTCTATCTGCTGAAGTGGGTGGGGGCAGTCACTGGACTTTACTTTTCACTGGATTTAGTTAGTTCTTTAAAGAGGAGCTCTAATAGCTAGGTGGGAGCCATAAAGAAAGGCTCCAACTTGTTGACCCACACTAAATGAAGTGCTGTATCTGAATGCCAAAGGTAGAAGAGCCATCCATTAATAGCTAAATGTAACTTTGTAGCAATGAGTTTTAAATAAGATTCTGGAAATTTGTGACTAAACACAGGGAATCAGGACTACTGGACTAGTTCCACAGATTGCTGGCACTTGGGGAGAACAGCAAGCTGGATGAATACCACAAAGCACGAACAAATTCCCCAGTCATTCCTTCACCTGCTGAGGCTGTAAGAGAAGCTGGGTGTTCCCATTAGGACAGATTTGATAAGCAGACAGATTTTTGTCTTCAAGATCAGGAGAACTCTCCCCCAGGGCAGACCTGGGCACTGCTCCTATGTGGTACAGAAGACTCTCTGGTCTGGTCCTTGCCTGTTATGCCAGGTTCACAGTTCAGAGGCAAAGGTGGCTTCCTCCTGACTCACAGCATCAGGGACTCTGTTTTAGTCTGCTATAAAAGAGTACTGTGCCTCTTTGTTATCTGGCATTGCAAAGGCCATGGGCATTTGTGGGGGCTCTGTTTCAGCTGATGTCTGTCTGAAGCACTTAACAGTAAGGTCTCAAGGGAGCTGAAATGTTTTAATTTGAGTAAAAGTTACTGGATTTCCTTACAGGGGAGAAATGTAATGGCCTGTGATACAAAAGAGGTGACCTTCAGCTCTGATTTTAAATCCTGTTATAAATTCCTATGCACATACATTGCTGAGGGAAGGTTTTGGCACAATATGCATTTAATTTAACAGTCTTGTTTATTCCAATAGTGCAGAGGTGTTCTAGCATGTACGAAAAGTTAAATTCAGAGAAAGTAATTTTAACCAAAGATCAAGATGAAAAGCCAAGCCACATTATAAAGATACTTAAGCAAATGTACTATATTTAATCTACTTTCATCTGAAAGAACCTTCCAATTTTCTCTTTCACTTACATTTCTAATGCAGAGGTATTTATTACTTATTGCCTACCTTACCAAATGAGCAACAGTATCTAGAGATACCTTCTTGCTGATTAGAAAGTTCTCACTGCAAAATAATAGATTTATGAAATATACATGAAGAAACTTTTATTAAAATTACATTAATAGCCAAATTCTGCACACAATTACACTTGGCCATTGTGGAAATCAATGAATTGCACCAGGATAATAGAGAGTAGAGTTTGCCCTGACTGAATAATTTTAGCTGATTAGAAACAATGAAATGACATATTAATATTGACACTCCCTCTTTGAAATATCCTTGTTGTATGGATCCAGGATTGATGATTTGGGGTTCTGCGTGGAAGCACAGTCACTCTGCTAGCCAGCCCTGACAACAATACCATATATACTTTGCCATATGGTCTCATATATAACTCCACTTCTGGGAGGCAAAAGGAGGAGAATCTTCTCTCCTGCTTTGCACCAGGTCACTTAATATTCTCCCCAAGCAGCTGGTAATACATATCTGAGCAAGCTTTAAGCTCTCTAGCTCAGGTGTTGAGGGCAATGGAACTGCTGCAGCACAGAGTTCAATAGAAGCTAAGCACCCAAATACTTAATCTGGTCTGCTAGTTAGCTTTGGTACCTCTTGTAGGTTAGCTACAATATGAGACTGGCTGCAGTCCAACCGGCAGGTTTATTCCCTCCAGTGCAGAGCTGGTTTATTAGCCTGAGTATGGTACTGTGCTGATGTAATATATATGATGCTGTAGAGATGGGGAAGCGTCTTTAATTCTTTTGGTCTGCAAGCCAGCGCACGGCTCTGCATTGTGTTTTATACCCTAAGAGAATGATATTCTTCATCTGAGGGAACATCTGGCCTGGGGGATAAAGGGGTCTGGGACTAACAGCTGTGCTCAACTGTGTGGATGTTGAGTCAGGGCTTTGTTGCCAAATGTTTAGACTTTCAGGCAGAGGACACTACTGGTGTCCATGAGAGATGGAAACAGACAAGGATTCAGAAAGCAAGGGATGTTTTGGGACCTCATTGCTCCTAAAATAGCTTTACTGACTGACAAATACTGTGTCCCCTCCCTGTGCCAGCTGGAGCAAAGGTGAACTCAACCTTCCCTTCCCCTTCTGTAGGGATATGCTGCAGCAGGGTCACTGAACTGCATGAGAACTTCTTATGTGTTAGAGCTGTGAGACCCCAGTGTCTTCAGAGATGCCTAGGGAGTGTGCACAGCTCAGCTGCTTTGGATACCTACCACCCCAAACAGCCAGACCTCAGCAGGCTCTTCTCTGCTTGACTGTGCCAGCAGCAGTGACTTGGTGTGGAATAGAAACCACCATAATTACAAAAAGATATAAAGACAAAAAAAAAAAACAAAAACAAAAAACAAACTCCACAACAAAACAAAACCAAAAATAACCCAAAAAAAACACAACCTAGCAAAAAAACCCCTGTGTCACTCCCAGCTTCAAGGGTGTCAAATGTCTGTTTTCAAGTAATAGAATAATAGAATAGTTTAGGTTGGAAAGAGCTTCTTTTGAGGTCATCAAGTCCAGCCCTGCTCTAATGAGCAGGGACATCCCTCAACTAGTCAGGTCTCTCAGAGCCCTGTCCAGCCTGACTTTAAACGTTTCCAGGGATGGGACATCCACCACTTCTCTGTCTCACCACCTGCGTTGTCAAAACTTTCTTCCTTACACCTAGCCAAATTCTACACTTAGTTTGAAATCATTAGTCCTTTTCCTATACTACTGAAGGGTAAATGCAATAAAGAAGAGCTAGTATCTGCTAAGAGAGAAGGGTTTGGGTACATTGGCAGGCTGGCAAGAGCCTCACAGAAAGAAATTAATTACACTTCAAATAAAGCAGGTAGTTCTTCCTGACTCAGATGTTGGGGACCTGGAGAGGGGAAGGAACTGTAATAAAATACATCCCTACTCTCTTTTTTCTTCTGTTTTATACCATATTCCTAAGCACCTCATTTTCTGGGGTGGAGGAAAAAGCTATATATTCACTGAAGAAATCTCATAGTTCAGCCAGTTAATATGTGCCTGGTCGTGGGTCCCATTCCCAAATAGGAATATTTGCATAATTAAAATGGGACTTCAGGGACTGCAGTGCCTAGAGCCTGGCCTGGGAAGCAAATGAACTGAGGAACTCAGGGATGCTACTGCAGATACCCACAAACTGGATATTTTCCTCTGTGGTACCCTGGCACAGAGGCATGTTCTCTCGAGGCCACTCCAAGCAGGTGACACAAAGTGCCAGGAAGAGGCTGGGGAGCAAGACCCCTGCATCCTTCTCATTGTATGCTGAAAGGAGCAGCTGGATTAAGATGCCTCCTTCCCTTTGCAACTCTTCTTATCCACACTGAAATCACCAGGGCAATAATATGTTGGATGTCTAAGGACTTCAGAATGGATGCCCTATTATTTCTCTCTTTTGTTTTGTTATAATGCATGTGACCTTCAACTGCTTTCACACACTTTTCACTCTATAGAGAAAATACCATGCTGAATGGCTTAACTGTGATTTCAATACAAAACCAACCAACAAAAAGAGAGTTTGGGACAAAAGCAACAATGCGGGTAACGACATTCAGAAGTGTTAGAAGTAAATCTAACTGCACACAAAGCAGAGTTCAGCTAAGTGTCACTGCCAAAAACAGTCTCCTGTTCTCTATGAAATGAAGTTGGAAAAGAGCTAAACTGAGAACTGAAATTCACTGGGTGAAAAAAAACCCAACCAAAAAAACCCCCAATAAAAAACTGGAAGAAAGGGGATGTACCTGCTCTGGAGGACTGCAGTCACTCATTCTGCATCTATGTGTATTTGGCAGATGGGATGCAGAAGGACCAGTCTTTCAGCTGGTGTAAAAGTGTAGAGTGATTTGCCTATGCAGAGGATCTGCTCCATGGCCTGTGCTTAATCTTCCCAGGCAACACTTTAGGAAGTAATCAGATAGTCCTTCATATCTGATTTTGAGTGTACAGCTGGAGGGAAATGCTGCAATTCCTCCTTTTTGAAATGTTTCCATAAAAACCCCATCTATTTTAATTTCCTTCCTTATCTTCACCTGCTCTTCCATCTCAGTTTTATTGCTGTTTGGAATAGGTTTAGTCCTACACATCAGACCTGGAAAATGTTTTCTGGCTGGACTGAAGGAATAGAGGAAGATCCCCCAAATTTCTGAACGGTATTATGCAGTGACACACAAGTTGCTTTCTGATGCAAGGGGTGATGCATAAGCCAATGCTTCATTTGCATGCTAAGGAAGGTCTGAAAGCCTGCTCATTCTCTGCTTGGATCACTGTAATATGCATGAGTGAGAAAGGAGGATAATAACCAGTAGAAGGAGTTGCTTTTATTAACATGTAAATGCTTCTGCAGTTTTTCTTTTAGATGGAAACTTTGGAAGCAAATATTTGCTTCCTCTGCTTATGTGTGAGAAAACAGATTTTGTCTGTGTTTCAAATACTAAAAAAAGGAGGAAAAGGTTTCAATTTTGATTTTTTTTAATTAGATGGAAATGAAAATACCCATGTGGGTTTGATGTGAGACATAAAATACTCTCACAGAAAATACCATTTTCTTTCCAGCTGCAGTGAACAGGGACCTTGATATTTACCTCAAATTGATGCAGCAGCTTGTGCTTGTGCATAGAGCTGAACCTTTTGTCAGATTGTGTGGCCTCAGGTTGGGCTTGCCTGGCAGCATCAGTACCACAGTGTCGTTCGTGTGCAACACATCAGGTGAGAGCCCCGGTACACTGCCCACCCTGCACAAATAAGCCCTGAGGAGAATTGGTATTTGTCCAGTGATGGGCTTTGCTCATTGGCTTTTATAAACGACAGGAATTCAGGAAGAATTTCAGGCTGGTAGGGAGAACCACCATTGGAATATCATGTTCTCAGCATCTTTCAAATATAGGAAACAGGAGAGCAGTAGCCACTGTTTTGGTCAGCTTCACCATCACGTTTTCCTTCCTGAAATCGAGGAAGTCTACAGTGAGGTATTTTACTTTGTACAGAAAACACGGGATCAAGAAGCAACACATGGGAGAAGTAGCAAATATTCCAAAAATAAGTGCTCAAGAATCAGAAGGAATTATTATACCTTGTTCATCTATAGTTTGCAGCAGGAAATGAATATTTATGTCTCAAACGTTATGTTAAAACATTCTTCCTTAATATGTATTTATATACAACCTTCCACAAAAAAATCTGCCTTCAAAAGCAGCAGGCACTGACATCCTGTCTTGCCAGAAACACAACATCTCATCAGATGCTCAGAAAGAATTTATATGAGACTTTGTGAAGTGCCTAACAAATAGCAGTCATTCTACTGAAGAAAGCATCAGCATTTCAAGATGAAGAAGTAAATCTGTTCAGTGCTTTAGGAGCTTGAAGCTACTTTAGGAGTTTAAAGTGACTTCCTTAAAAAATGTAGACTCCCAGATTAATGTTTCTTCTGGAACCCTGTGGCTAACAAATGACTTGTTTATAACATTTCTAAATATAGATCTAAATATAGATTCAGGTAACTTGGATTAAATCTCATTAAAACCTCTCTTTATTTCTAAGCAAAAATAACAATGATTGTATTGTTCTTTGTTGTAGTCCTTTGAACATAAAGAAAGCCTCTGAAAAATTTCTTCTTAATGTACTCATCATTTTCATGTAATCCAAATAGATAGTCTTTTTTCTAAATAAAAACCACAATATTTTTGAACAGTTTTCTGCTTTATTACTGACAGCCCCACTTTATTATTTTAGGAAAGAAAATCTGGCAGAATTCCTTACATTTGGATATTTTATTATATACAACTGTATCATCCCCTGCTTTTTATTTTACTATTTTTTGTTTCCTTAATCAGTTCCCCAAACTTTCCAGCTTCTAAATTTATATACATTTCTGTCATGTTGCCCTTTTTTTCGCTATCCCACACCTCAGCCCTCCCTATTGATGAACACATACACACAGATCACAAATATATTTTAGCTTTTGGAGTTGCTTTTGTTCTGTCTTCTAAAGTCAAGTTGTTTTATAGCTAATGTCACCTAATTTTTCAGCTGTGGGATGGTGGCATTTTGACCATCAAATAAAATATTTAATCAGTTCTCCCAAATTATTCATACCTTCTTCCAGGTCTATCAGCCTATAGTTGTTTTCAGCTTTATGAACCTGCCTCTTTTAAATCACCAACCATATTTATTACTGATTTGAACTTTTTTTTTTTTCAGTCTGCATATAATGAATGTAATTGTCATGATGACTTGCTCCTAAAAAATCTTTGTTTTTAGTTCTTAGATCAGTGCCCTTTTATCTGCCAAGATGAAATCAAATTTATCATTCCATGACACTATTTTTTGAGTTATGAAATTGTCAGTACTTTTTTTTAGATATTCCAAGGTAGTTTTTGTACTGACAGATCTCTGATATATATCACTCATGTCAAGATGCCAACTTCTCAGCTTTTTTTCCTTAATATAGGACATGCAGGTTTTAAGGAGCTGTTGATGCTGTTCTGAAATGTGATACGATGGTAGGAGCTGCTGGTGGCTTGTGCCCCAGCTTGCACTATATTGGCAAGAAAATTAATCCATAAACCTTCAAGATCACTTGCAGAGGCTTGTGTTAGTGGCTCAGACATGAATATTTTGTGGAACTTGAGCAGGTATATAAAATGGTACCCTTGTCCCTTGTTCTACAAACCCTGATTTGTCATATAGCTTGTTCCTTAGAGATGGGTCCCTGCTGCCTTGAATTTTCAGCAGTGATGCTTTCCAGATGTGCTTTTTCCAAATATCCCTCCTGTATGTGAAGTCACTTTCTTTTCATTCTTCCTTCATCTGCTTGGATCCAAAAGACGCCAGGCAAATGATTTATATATAAATTCTCGCTGCAGAGTCTCATTCCCTCAGTAATCTGGGAGGGATTAGCTATTTGATGATTTCAAGCACTGATTGTGATCAAAGACCTGCTAGTCATGGCCAGATGGGTCTCACAGAAACTCTGACAAGCCGAGCAGTACGGTCTGATAGGAGATTGCAAGACTGTCCCCACAGCTTTCTCAAAGGACAAAACTTGAATAGATAATGCGCACATACACACACACACACATGCAAATACTCTTCCAGCTCACCTTCTGCAACTGCTCTACTGCTGAGCACATGGTCTGCAGCTAACCCTTCAGGAACTCCCATGTTAGCTGCTCTGTTTGCTGGGCTCAGCTGTTTCATTCTGCTTTTGATTCTGAGTAAAGTTATTTCAATGGCTAAGCAGAAGGAATGATGCATACAATGCCCTTCTGGATTATCCCAAGTTATGAGCTGTGAGTGATGGTGCAAACAGGAATATACATGTATCATGGCAAAGTGAAAGATAGCCCCAGTGATCACAACAGAATGGCAGAGGATAAACAATCACCAGAAGTAACCTTGCTGGCTGAAACAAACATCTGATTTTTACTAAAGCCAAAAGTAGAAAAAACATTTTCAAGTTTGCTGAAAGACAGATGGAAATGTCTTAGGGAACTTGACGCAAAGCAATTATGGATGCTCAAACACAACAAAGATTTTGAACATGAAAAGAGAATACTAAAAGGATTTTTATACTTGACAGTTCATTTCATTGTATTCTCTTTTTATATTAAATTATTAAAGAAAGATATATCAATGTGTATATTTTCAGTCCCTTTTTGCTAGTTTATCTTATTGGAAAAGTTTAACGTTTCCCAACAAACTATTTTCGTAATATTTCACAAATGTTACAATTTGCCAAGTTTTGCCCTCAGTAAATTAGCATTGGTCAGAGCCTCTGATGTGCTACTCTTCCTCTCTTAAATGAAACTTCCTTCTTAATTTAATAAAGTACTGAGTGTTGGAAACAGATAAGAGAAGTTGCTAATAATCTTTGAAATATCTTTGAACCCTCATCTGTATTATACCACTGAATTCAACAGTGCCATAATTTTCAGAAGGTTTAAACCTCCAAGAGCTTTAATAGTGTTTTAGAATAAAATAGACATCTAATTCCATTAGTTATGATTCTTCCCTGCTGCTGAAGGTAGTTAGAAGTGTGCTGCAGCTTAGGGGTTACAAATCAATTTTCACACTGCTTAATGATTGCCATGTTTTTAAATTCTTCTGTATCACTTTTTGTCATATAATATAAAGATTACAGGCATCTGTTCTGAGCTGTTCACATGGGCCACTGCTATAATGTATTGTCAAGGATCTCTTGAGAGAAAACAAGTTATCTCACCTCGAGTTGTCTAAGAACACTAACATTTAACTGGGCCTACCCATCTCTGCATTGAATGTAGAAGGAGCTTGGAGGTTAGCTTAGCCAAAAGCTAAGCATTTGGATTGCTAAAATCAGGTGAGATAAATCCCACTGTAGGATCTCAGGCTTGCTGCACAATGAGGAGGCAGGAGACAAGAGCCAGTGTTAGGAGGTGGTGTCTCTCCTTTAACTGTGTAGGGACTTCACCATTCTCACATAAGCTTCTACGTGAGACAGTGTAATTTAAATGCTCACATTTAATATGGATACCTGTGTGATCAAAGCACTTATTTGAGTCCTACCAGGACTAAAAAGAAGCATGCTGTGCTGAAGTTATACAATTCTACAGAAATTTGGGGTTGCAATGTGCTTACAAGACACTTTTTCTCTATATATACATACAGAGTGACAACACGGTTAAAATCAGCTCGAGTTGTCATGTGATACTGTTGGGGGAACTATTATCTGCTCTTCTCCACTCTACGAGTTATTACTTTCTGCCTAAATGCAGATTATGTGCAGGAACCAGAACTTTTATATGACTCAGAGGTGCTGTGTACTTTCCTGGCACGACGATAATATGCAAGGACTTGCATGCAGCCAAAATACATCGATACTGCTAACCAGTATTTTAAATTCTCAGCTGGATGTCTGCATGTATCTTCTCACAGGCACTCCCATCCTTGTCACATGCATCTTCTCTGGTAATAAGGCTTTTAACAAGAACAAAAAAAAACCCAACAACTTATTTCAAATTTATGTTTTCTTCTCCTAGCATCCTGATCAGCTGCTGCTTCTGTTTACTGCTTGACGAAATCTTGGAGTACTGGAGGAGTTGCTGAGTTCTCCAGCAAGAGCTGGAAAAGTTGAACATTATTGCAACTCAGAACTTAATGTGTGCTTCTTGTGGGTGGCTGATCACCAAATAAGTTTGGGTGAGATACGTACTATTTGCAGAAACCATATCATTAAGGAAAAAAAATGGGGTTTAGAAGATGTGAGTTAAAATCTCTCTGATTATCTTTACAAAGACATTTTGTTAGCTTTGCTAGGAATTAATTGCATTACTAAATGTGTAATTTTTTTTTTTTCTAAAGTAAACCATTTCCAAATGACTACCAGGTATGGGATCTACTTTTGCAGTGAAAAGAAACATAGAACATTTTGCAGTGAACCAACATAGATTAACTCATCTCACTCATAAAAGAACGTTTTTCCCCCATTGATGAGGATGTTGGGAGACAATATGTGATGTACATTACTGCTGATCTTGGATTCTGTCACAATCCTTTGCCCAGAATAGTCTTAAGCACCGATAAAAATAAGGAGACACACAGGAATTAAGAGAGGGTTAGTAAATGACTGTGCTTGGGGACTGAGGTTCAGGTGCTTTCACACCTTCCATGGCTGTCAGTTTGGTAATCTTTCACAAAGTACTGAATTTTTTTAAACTCAAATGTGTGAATTCTTATACTATATCACAACTATCTGCAAAGGGCATTCTCTTCCCACCTGTTCCTCCTCCTTTTATGAGAATGGAGACTTCAAAACCTCTCTGAACAGTAAGTGCCAGTATTTGACCACCCTCGCAAAACAAAATTGTCTTCTTGTGCTCTGATGGACTTTCCTATATTTCAGTTTGTCCCCATTGCCACTAGTCCTGTTACAGGGCACCACAGAGAAAAGCCTGGCTCTGTCTCCTTTACACCTGCCATTCAGGTACTTACAGACATTGATAAGATTCTTCCAGAGCCTTCTTTTCTCCAGGCTGAACTGTTCAGTCTCTCTCAGTCTCTCCTTATATTAGAGATGGTCAGACCCTTGGTCATATTTGCAGCTCTTTTCTGGGCTCTCTCTATGTCTGTGTCTCTTTTGTAGTGGGGAACCCGGGACTGTGTCCAGCAATCCAGATGTGTCTCATCAATGCTGAGCAAAGGGGAAGGATCAGCCAGGTTTTACTCTGCCTCACTGTCCATTTATCTTGCCTCTGCCTTATCAGTTTGTCATTGATGATGTTAATAAAGACTGTTAAATGCCTTGCTAAGGTCTACTTTTTCTCTCCATTCATGCACCAGATTAATCATTTCTTTGCACAAGGCTATCAGGTTGGTCAGACATGAATTACCCTTCATAAATCCATGCTGATTACTTCAAATCACCTTGGTATTTTTTGGAAATGGTTTCTGGGATTATTTGCTCCATCACCTTAACAAGAATTGAGGCCAGGCTGACTTGTCTTTAACTCCCTTGATCCTTTTTTTGCATATCTCAGTTTGTCATTTGAAATTTTCCAGTCCCTGGGAGCCCTCTTTTCCACTTTCCCTTTCCCTTTCCCTTTCCCTTTCCCTTTCCCTTTCCCTTTTCCCTTCCCTTTCCCTCTCCCCATCACAGAGCTTCTATTTAGTCCAATGTAGAAAACCTGTTTTATTGTTTTGCTTATATATTTTTTTCTCAAAGTAAATGAACAATGGACCTTTTGTGCCTGAGGACATTTCCAGGTGAGTCTTTACTAAGCAGACTCAAGTACCAGGGGCTATGAAAACAGACTTTTTACAGATTGACTGGTTTATTAATTCATATTTACTATTATAATTTATGAATTTTGAAATCTGTATTTGTCTCTCATTCAGATAAATCTTCAGCTGAAGTGAATGTAAGTTTAGTCTGTGTAACAAATGGCTGATAAATGTGTAAGACCTTCAGGATCTGGCATGCTAATGATTATAATTTAACACTACTATAGCTCTTTCCATCTTCAGAGTGCTTCACGAACATTAACCATTCTAATTAATTTCATTTAGAGTTGTTCCTACTGTATCTTTTCCTCTGCTGAACGCTGTAGTACACTTACTGCTGTATTGTAATTCAAAGGTTGTTATGGTAAAGATTTTGACAAGAACAGAGAATCCCTTGTGAAAATTTGCAATTGTGCTAATTACATCAAAGATCAGATGTCAAGATTATCCTTGAAAAGGATCCTGGAACATACCACAGGTGTACCAGTCTCTCAGTAGAAGAGCTAGGTTTGGTGGATCCACCACTTTTTGGCATGTTCCTGCTGTAGGGGCAGACAGATTTAATAACTTGCAAAATTGATTGAAAGTCACGTTAATTTTCAGTCTTGAGTTTGAGAAGAGGCGGATGAGGAAACAAAGAACCCATATGACTACCACACCAGTCAATTTGTCAAAGGCAGTAGGACAGAAGAATGACATATGACTGTAAGACAGTGAGGTATCTGCGTTTTATGCTTTCCCTATCCTGAGATGCATTATTCAAAGTGTTGTTACTCTGTGTTACTGGGACTTACAAAAGACAGTTTAATAGATGCATATCAGTCATTTGACAGATTGGTCCAACTTGCCCACTGTGGGGAACTGACTGCCAGTTTTAGGACATATCTATGCAATCCTCTAGCATGTAGTGGGGGTAGACTATGAGTGTAACTGCCGGGCCACACAGAGGTAGAGCAGGGGATGCCCTTCTGCTGAGCCTTGCTGGTTGTCTGAACAGCTTTATTTCCTGCTATTTCCTCAGGCAAATCTGCAAGGAATCATCTTTTGGAAGCTGGCAGTCAGCATGCTGACATTTTAAGTGTCTGTGATGCTAGGATGTTTGTGGAAGTGTCTGTGGGGAGGTACCCATCAGCCTTAGAGCAACTGTGTGAGCATCTTGTGTATGGAAAATGTGATTTGGGTGTCTAACCAGAACATCTAGAGAGGTCAGTCCAGCTTTGCAGGTACAGCTAGTGACAGTGCGTTTAACATAGGCTGTTTCTTGTCGGTATTGAAAATGAAGAAGCAAAGCACAGAATCATAGAATCATTTAGGTTGAAATAGACCTCCAAGACCTTTAATGGTGATGGTGACTCAACCACTTCCCTGGTGGTTGAGTCAAAGTGGGATACGTAGAAAATTCACCAGCAAATAGGGACTCTTGGCCTATGACAACACTACTAGTGTTGTCTACTACTGTTCCACTACTAGTGGAAGGAAGCCAGGCCCCTGAGGCCAGCTGACACTGACTGCTTCCCAGTGCCACTGCTGATCACTAATGCCCTGCACAGGCTCCTTGGAAAGCCTTGGTGGGACAGCTACAAAAGTAATTGGAGGGACACTCTAACAGCTTGGGAATGACCACAGAGCCTGTGCTCAGTCTGCATCCCAGATCTAATTTGTAACAGTTTTAGCTGAATCCTACTGAATCCTACTGAAATCCATGTCTTTTGAGCAAGACCAAATATTTTCCTGCAGATTGGGAACAACAAATATTACAAGCTGGAGGATGACTTGAACTTCTGAGAGAAATTCATACTCTACAGGAATTGTAGCCATGATCTACACTAGTTTATTTCAACACTTTGTCATGCAGACACCTCTTTCTGTGGCATATATCCAGGATGATCAAATGCAAAATCATCTGATTAAGTATTTTTCTATGTGCCAGTGGACTTCTGTCATTTAGTAGCACAAAGGTGTACGTCACAGGGGCTCCTGCAACAGCATTTCTGATTTCTCTTTGTAAGATGGGTAAAGAATCACCCAACTGTTTCTTAAAAGAAAAGCAAAAAAGATTACCATTGTTTTTGAATCAGACAGTGGCATTTAACAGATGAGTATGTCCCTGAAATGGCTATTCCAGAATAAGGAATGATTCATTTAATTATTGCTTAGCATTCTTAAATGATAGATGTTTCCGGGACAGCTCCTATAGAATCTTATTACATTTCTAGAAAATCTTATTATTTTAATTGCTGCTCCTTTCCTCTTTTTCCCATCACTGTTCAACTCCTTAACTAACTTAACTTGACCACTTAACTGTGGACAAGGATCTCAGGCTCCTGCATTTAGGACCTGAATGATACATTGCTCAAGATTTGACAAGACAGTAGATTTCTCCTTTTCCATGTACTGATACCTCTCAGTTTGCAGAATATGACTGAATACTAGTTGCTAAAATTTTATAGATTTCTCATTATATCTACCCTGTCTTTTGAGTTCTTGGAACTCTTGGATGTTTCTACAGTGGAATGTTATATAAGTGTGGTTTTAAGCAGCAGTTTGTAGACCTTCTGCACTGCTACACACATTTTTCCAATGACCCCTGGCACATTTATAGACCAAATGACAGCATGGAGACTATTAAAGCACAGATATATGAATTTTTATGAGTTGCATGGCTTCCCTGCTTCATGGCAGCAATGAAGTGGGCTGGGACAAATGACAGGTGGGTCAGTGCAAGAGTGCAACTGTATGGTACATAGTCCTGGATTGTGTTATCCTCAGGATTCCCCAGAAGTCACTAGGTTCTTCTTTTACCTGCATTCCCTCTGGGGTCTGTGCTCCTGGAGTTCCTCTGTAAATTCTTTATTTTCCTCAGTTACAGGAATGGGCAGAAAATACATGCCTGGTGACTCATCCGTACAAATTGCACTGTCCTTTTCTGACTTGCTGTTGGTGCTCACAATTAGCTGCTGTTGTTGGTACTATTTGGACACTTTTGATTCACAAATTTGAACCTTCTTGATTTTCAAAAGGTTGTACATCAAGCTTCACTATTTATTCTCATTGAATGTGCAAAATTCATTCAACGTTTTCTGGTTTTTTTTTTTTGGAACAGAGGATTCATCTATTTCTGAAACAGTAAATTAAAGCTCATGGACTTATGCTAACTTAGCTCTGCTAACTAGCACCAAATCATGATAACTGCTGCAAGCCCTCAGAACAAGACTTGCTGATGTCAACAAGTTGCTGACAAGTTGCATGGCTTGCAGAATAGAAAGGTCACAGAAATCTGGAACTTGAGGTTGATGTCCTGCAGTTCAGAAAGTACAGTGCAAATAAGGGAAAAGTTCCAAAATGTTAAAATTTACCTGCACGCTATGGGGATCCCATGACACTGGAGGAATTGTTGCTGCAGTATAAAATGGGGAAATCAGATTCTGTTCTGTAAGAGTGACTTTAAAGCAGTGATTTTGATCCATGCTAGTATCTTCCACAGCTCACTCAATTTGCTTGCACCAAGAATTTATCCTCAGAACTTTAAGGGTTGTTTCAAGCTCATCCTGAGTTAAGGAGGGACCATCCTCAAAGATCAATCAGTCCAGTTTTACTTGTATTAAGTACACCTCCCACCCTTGCCCCCTCAGGATCCCAAGATAATTGACATTTTAATGTTTCACTTTGATTCCTTTGAAGCTGTGATTTAGTGTGTAGAAAATATAGTGAAGAATTATGTTAAAACTGTAATAAAAGGTGTTTACTGCGCTTAATTGTCATAAGCCATTCTATTAAACTGCTGAGGAATATTAGCATGGGATATGATAATATCACTATCTAAAATTCATATACATTTTTCAACAGTTGTAAAATGCGTTATAATTATTTAATAGCTTTGCAAGTCATTGTGTTTGATAATTAACTGCTGTGGGTAAGGAACTGTGCTATTATTTTAACTATCTGGAAAACACAGAAGAGCCACAGTTTAACCTCAGTTAACAGAACAGCCTCAGTTTAACCAGTTACCCACAAAAAAAGATCAAGAAGCAAAAAAAGTATTTTTATTGTTTTTTTCCCCCACAAAGTAATCATGAGGCAAAGGTAGCCTACCTCTTCCAAATGTGCTTGTTTATTTTGTCTGCACCAACATATGGATTAAATTACAGTAATGCTCTTTACTGAGGGACTGCATCTAAAAAATTCTTCAGAAACAGCAGAAACAGGTTTTATAATACTCATTACCTGCTACTTAATTGCAAGCTTTGTGTAGGAGAGAAGAAATGTGTGGAAGAGTCCTATCATGACCTATAAATCACATTTACTAAAGTATTTAGGCAGGTGTTTAGGCGTGAAGTCCCACCATGGGCAGTGAAGCTCCCTGCTCTTATATCCCGCAAATCAAAAAGATGCTGGTGCCTCCAAGGAGAACTATGAAGAATTCTGACATCAAAATGTGCAACCTGAAAATCCCTGCTCAGCTCTCATCCAAACCTTGAAAAGCCTCACAAACTGCCTCTAGAGATGCCTCAGTTTTTAACCTTTAAAATCCCTGAGAACCTCCTGCTCTGCTTCTGTGCCTACCCAGAGGTGCTCAGCCTGGGGAGGACAGATGAAAAGTGCTTCATTCTCACCAAAGTCCTCACAGACAGTCCCTCCTGCCAAGAGGCTCAGCCTGATCAGGCATTCTTAGAAACTGCTTGTGGCATACCTCAGAGATATCTGTGACAAATGTGCAGCACTGGCTGCTGCTTTCCTTGAAAATGTGCACAGAGTGGCCTCACGTCTGAGTATTCACACAGCCATGGGAGACAGATTCAACTCACTTCCCCAGCTAAAGCAGTTCAAGCTCACCTACTTCCCTCATCCCTAAAAGAAGTACGGAACTTCTTGGCATCTTATCTCCAGCCCTCAGCTATATCTGAAAGCCCATTTAAGATATCAAATTCTTATTTCTGAGTCAGACTGAAATTTGAAATAAATGATAAATGAAGAGAGAGGGATGACTGATAATGTTTACTTGCATTTGGTGCCTAATTCATTTTCAGAAGCCATTTTAATTCATTTTCAGAAGCCATTAAAACAGCCTGTGTGGAAGATCCTACTTCTTGCAGTAGTGCCATATTACTGCAGGTGCCTTTGACTTCAAGTTCTCTCTGTCAAGCTAATGGAGACTTTTTGGAGTGGATATCTTAGTAGTGGACTCATGGCTCCATCTGTATGTGTTAGAAAAGCTGACACTAAAAAACTCCACTTTTGGGTGGACTGTGACAAGAATATGTTCCCGGGAGAAAAAGTCTATTTAGCTGTGGGCTTACTGCTTCCTTTTCCTGTGAGGCCAACACAAAATGGCTGGACAAGATGGAAGCTATATATCCCCCTCACTTGGCTGCATGGTTTTTCATCTTTTTGAATAATTTGAATGTCACCTAGTGTGGAAAGGGACCTATTTTTGCTTGTTATTTGGTATCAAGTAATTAAATCAAATAAGCAATAACAGATTATTGAATAAAAGTCAGGCAGTAAACAGGCTAAATCCCTACTCAAGCTCTTTAAATATGGCCTTGCCACCAGCTACACCTTAAAATGGATCAAGTATCTAACAATTTGAGTTCATTCCTGCATCTAGTGCATTTTCTGAAAAGACAAAAGGACATTCCTTTGGCTGATACTTTTCTAGGAGATGATTTCTGTAGCTGATCCTAGCACCGTCTCCTTGTCTGTCTGCCTTCTTCTCTGACAGCTCATCTGTGATTCAGCCCTGTAAACCAGAACTGAGACTTTAAATCCACAGATAAAGCCATTTGTAACAGGAGAGGGAGCTCTCACAACGCTTATGGAGAATTTTTGAGGGTGCTGTTTACCCAAGGCAAGCAAAGGACAGAAACCTGTCTTTGTTTTTATCAAGGAGGATGAGGTGCATGCTCATTTTCCTTTATTCCCTCCTTGTGGGACGCACTCAGAGTTTAGGTTGCCTACTGTACAAAAAAGACTTGGGATTTGAACAGATTTAGAAACTGCAGGTATCCATATGAACAAAACCCAGAAATTATTTGGCCCCTGTCTGTGTTCTAACTCATGAGAAGTTTTCCATACCTGAAAGAGGAAATTCCACGACTTTCCGCTTGCAGCCAGCTGACCTGGTCCAGTAATGGTGGTCAGCATGATGTGACATCCAACACGAGTGTTCCAAGAGAGATCCAAGAGGGCAGTGAAACACAAATGAAACTCTTAGCTCACTGGCCTTGTTTTGGGAAAACTTACTGAGTAGATATTAGCAGAACTATCCCTTGCTTTCCCTCATCCCCTTGTTTCCTCCAAAGCCCCCACCAAAACACTAATTTTGCCCTTCCAGAATTATCTCTGTGCTTACAGAGCCAGTTAACCTACATAGTTAATTAATGTCTCAAATGAATCCAAATATTCAAATCTCCTCTTTTTAAAGAAAAATGAAGAAATATGTTCTTTTATTTAGTAAAAAAATCTTAGGATAACATACATTAATCTTCTCATAGATTTTATTTCTAGTAATTCCAAGAAAACAAAAGTCTGTGTGGTGCTTTCAGCCACTTGCAGAACTTTCTCTTCAATTTGAAACTTCTTTGTCTTTTTAAAATACATGTCAGTTGTGAGCTATCTTTGATCTGTAATAATTGCAGTACCTTTGGTTTACTAAGAAACAGTATTTTTATCACTGTCTAAAATTTTTGAGAGTATTCACTAGTTGTAAGCAATATCTAGCTCTTTCTATAAACTAACAATCCCTCTGTAAAATCTTTATTTATTTTCTGAAGACATATATTAAAGCTCCTAGGTGCTTTGGTAACCTGTAAGAAAATGTGCACCTCTTCCCCGCTCTTGGCCTACATCCCTTCCACAGAAGTTTTCTTGTGCAGTATAGACACTGCTCCTTTTGGCTTTTTATTTGTGTGCTCACATGAATCAGGCAATATGACAGCACAGCTACCAGGGGAAATGAGAACATAAAAATGTCTAAGAACCAATCCTGCTCTCAATGTGATGATGTAAACCACAAGCTTCTCCACTTGCTGCAGTGGACATATTGCTGACTTAGGCTTTAAGATTGCACCACAAACAGTGCATGTTCAAGACTGTGCCAAAGGACATAATTGTTAATGTCAATGAGGCTTTCCTAAGATACCAATGCTTTTTCATGGGGAAACTCAGTGTAATTTCCAGAGGACAAGGAATGTGTCACCAGAAATAGAATGAAACTGAAAGACTTGATATGTTAATTCGAAACAAACCATTTTCACTTGTCTTTCTAGATGACAGGAAGAGCCGTGAGTCATAATCTGTCATAAATCTGAAGAACAATGAGTGAAGTCAGAGGGATTCTTCAAAAGGAGATCAAGAACAGAAATTTTAGATTTACAGCGTACACAGAAATGTGAGGAAAATGGTATACGACCTGATGAAACAAACCCCCACATTTCATAAAGAGCCCAGTGCAACAGAACACCATTGTCCTAATGGCACAGATGACTTGTGAAACTGTTTTGACTTCATGTTTCAAATCTAAAATGAATTACAAATTCTCATTTGCCAGGACAGCAGGAAGCAGAGTGGTTGGCTAAAATGCAAAAAAAAGTGCTATCTCTTCCTTGTTCTATCTGAGGTGTTTAAATCCTTACCAGAAGTTCATAAATGCCGCTCTACTAGGGATTTCCTGATACTGTTTCATCCTGTAAAAATATTTAGATACAAGTGGAGTAAAGATTGAACTCTGTCTCCTATGCTGTGAGCTGCTCTCTGGCTAGAGATCCAGACTCATTGTTCTGCTAGTTCTCTTAGTAAGTGTCTATATGAGGTATATGAAGCAGAAAAGCTCCAATGAAAGAGAGAGCTAAACCTTTTTTTTCAAAGAATATTTCATTCTAGTAGTCAAGGACTTTCCCATGGAAAAGCCTGACCTGGATCTTCTCTGTTCAGGAAGAGATTCTTGATCAAAGAGCTGTCTTTATTGCTGGGTACTGAAGACATAACTCTGTAAAATACATCACCAGTTATGTGGTATAACTTTCTAGTCAGGATAGGAAAACACTCACCTGATGGGTGTGGGGTGACAGTCCCTATCCCTCCTTTTTTTAGATCTGTAAGGATACCAAGGTAGGCCAGCATTTGTCCAGTCTCATGGATGGTGGATTATGGTGTTTCCAGTCCACCTAGAAGGGAGCTAAATGTGAATCACCCACACTCTTGACCTACGCTTGCAGAACTTAAAGTTTTGGGTTAAAGAGAGATGGTGATATTTTCTGGTAATTTTCTAAATCTAGGTCCTTATCGTATTTGTTTCTTTCAAGCTCTAGGAATGAGATGCATGGTGTCGTCAAAAAATTGTCTAGAAAAAACACAGCATTTTAAGTCTCTTTATTTTGGACTATTTCTTCCATCTCTTGAACTTGCCATCCAAACTGAAAAATCAGTGATTTCCATGACTTTATTTTTAGTTAGATGTTACAATTCTTCCACACAGAGTCTCTTCAAAAAGAGAGTTTAGCCTGTTATCCTGTTGTAAAATTGATGTCTCATCTTAAAGTAGAGAACAGAGCCACAAAACTGATTGAGGAACTGAGAAGGTAAAATATAGAGCAGGAGAAAGATTAGAATTTATGTGGGCTTAACTCTGATTGTTAAGAGGGAATTTATTGAACCTCATAAAATCCTCAATTGCATGGATAATATCCCTGTAGTTTACTGTTTTCTTTAATATAAACTAAAGAATTATAAATATGGAACAGATGGTATGAAACACGTTTGCCATACTGAGAATTGTAAGTGCATCTTACTGCAAAAAGGTCGTTGGAGCAGTTTCTAGGGGGAATAAAAAAAGTCTAACTTGTATTTTATCTGAGTGGAAAATACATGTGGGAAGTTTTACACTGAAGTTTGTATGAATTTTTGAAAATCAAAAGCCACCTCTGTCTACTAGATCACTTGGTGAGATAGAAGCATAAAATGGTTTGGCTTGGAAGGGATTTTAAAGATCACCTGGTTCCTAGCCTGCTGCTGTGGGCAGGAACACCTTCTATAGACCAGGCTGTTCAAAGTTTCATCCAAGCTGTCCTTCAACACTTCAAGGTATTGGACACCCACAGCTTCCCTGGGCCACCTGTTCCAGAGCTTCACCACCCTCACAGTAAAAAATTTCATCCTGATATCTAATCTAAACCTGCCCTCTTTCAGTTTAAATCTATTGCCCTTGTCTCGTCATGCTGCCTGTATTAAAAGCTCATCCTACTCCTTTTTATAAGACACCCTAAGGTACTGGAAGACTGCTATAGTCTCCCTGGAGCCTTCTTTTCGACATGCTGAAAAACTCCATGTCTCTCTCTTGGTAGGAGAGGTGCACCATCCCTCTGCTCATCCTTGTGGTCTTCCTCTGCATCCTCTCTAATGGGTCAGCATCTTTCTTGTGCTGGAGGGCCCCAGACCTGGACTCAGCACTGGTCCTAGTTCTGGCCAGGACAGAGTTATTTTTTAGAGTAGCGGGGTGCAGTGGCACAGCCTGTAGTCCCACCTTTATGGGAAGCTGAGTCTGCAGAATGGCTTGAGCCCAGGAGTTCTGGGCTCCAGTGCCCAGTGGGTGCTGCCAACCCCCCAGTGTTATTGACACCATCCTGGGTCATTGCCAGGGGGGTGGGGGGAAGGGACTCTTTCTCTTTTTTCCAGGAAGAAAGGAGTTCCTTTTCCTGGTCAGGAAAAAAGGCTTCTGTTCAGTCAGGCTCTGCAGTGAGCATTTTTGCCTGTGAATCATTCTCTCTTTTTGTATACTTTTGTTATTAATATTGTTGCTGGTACTGTTCATTTTCTTCTCTCATTGCTGTTCACAGTAAATTGTTCTTATTTAAACCTGTAATTTTCACCTTTTGTGCCTCCTATTTCACCTTTTTGTGCCTCCTATTCTCAAATCCATCCCTCAAGCAGGAAGAGGGACTGGAACTTGGAGGGAGTCTGGTTTGGGAGAGTCTTGGTGCCAGGAAAGGGGGCATTAAACTGGGGAGTGCTGTTCCTAAAACCAGGAAAGCAATCCAGGTGAGATCCCTTGGCAGAGTGGAAGAGGAGGATTGCCTCCCTCGACCTGTTTGCCACACAGTTTTTGATGCAGCCCAGGCTTTCTGGGCTGTGTTGGCTCAAGTTGAGCTTTTCATCCATGAGACTCCCAAGCCCTTCTTTCAGTTGAAATTCATATCTATGCTCCTGACGGGATGCAGCACCTTGCATTTGGACTTGTTGATCTTTACAAGACTCCCATGGGCTCACTTCTCAAGCATGTCCAGGTTCCTCTGGATGGTATCACTTTCTTCTGTCATGTTAAATGCACTCCTCAGCCTCACCTCATCTGCTAACTGGATGGAGATGTCCAGTTCAGGAAGAAATAAGCAGTTGTTCTAGGATTATAGCAGAACTGGACTGTGGTGAATGCTGACATGCCTGGTCCCTGTAAAAATAGGAGAGAGGGTAAAGATGCTTAGCAGAATTCAATGTGCAAGTTTTAAAAGACAGCCTTTTTGGTTTCTCATTTCATTTTTGTTTTTAACTACATAATTTCTTTTCTAGTGTGTTTAAAATCCATCTTTAGCTATCCCCTACAACTTGCATTTGCAGATCTTGTTAGTGGCATTTTCTGCACATGGAAGATTGATTGTCTCTGATCTATCTATCTAAACCTCTCATTCAAAAATATTGTTCACACCTTTTTCTGGAGAGATTCACAACAGATTTCTGCTGTGCTTGTAGGTTATAGTAAGAGGAAGGACTTTTGAGGAAGTTTTGCAATATGAAAATGAAGTTACTCCCAAAAAACGGCATAGCTAGTGAAGGTAGGTAAGTGTCCCTTCAGGTTCATTCAGTTCATTTCAGAATTAAATTCTTCCCTGACATTTCCTCCTTCCTTCACCATGCAAAAAAAACCCAAAAAACACATCAGAAATCCTAATTCTGAGCTCATTTACACTGAATTTAATTCCAATTTATGTTATTGTAACTGAAAAATGAAATGGTGATAATCAATCATAGTGTTTCCTAATAAGATTACAGTCTACTTCTGCTTCCTGTTATGCCAGAGTAAATCAGAAGGGTTTTGATAGTGATTTTTCTGGCATTACTGTAGATAGTTTAGTTGAGACTAATTTGGGCCTGTATTTCAGGAACTGACATTATATGTACATTTTAAGTAAAGAAAGATGAAGAAGTCATATCTGCATTGGTAATTGAATGGCCATGTATTTAGAATTTGATATTACATTTCCTTTGCTTAAGCCATTCTTTACTGACTAATTTAGTCTTTATTGTTATTAGCATGAGATTATTTTCCAGAAGATTGCTTTATAGAGTGTGTCCAGTGCTAGACACGCTACAAGTACACAACAGATCTGCTTCTGTGAAAAATGTATTGCTTGAGACAAAAAATTGGTGAAATCTCTGTGTCTGTAGAAGTTTGTCACAGGCAGACATGATTTTCTTTTTCCATCATTTGAACCAGTTTAATGTAACACTGTCTCAGAAATACATAACAATGCTAAAATAACCCTGTGCCCGGGGATGTATTGATGGAGCACAGTCCTTTGGACACAGTGCTGTCCAAACATGCTCGTGACTCATATGGCATCCTGCCAGTTTGGAGCACGGGCAAAAGAAACTGGATCTATGTACCCATCAATAAGAGGCAGGCACAACAGTGCAAAAGCACTCAGCACAGAAGCCAAAAATGTTCTCCACCTCTGTGAGACTGTGAGAGAAAGGAATCACGCTTGCAGAGAAGGAAGACTGAGTGGTGTCATTATGAATGATCCATAAAGTATCATTGAAAAGCAAAATTTCTTATATTTATCTGCTTCAATTTACAGCAATTTTGTACTGTCTCCCTTAATGCAAGTGCCGTTTGCTTTCATGATATATTCCTGGTTTTAGTCCCACTCCTTGTATTTATTAACCAGATAATCCATCTTTACCCTATAGCCAGTGCCATGATTGCAAATCCTACAGGTTCTCAAAATGGCTATAAAGTAAAACTTTTTCAAGAGCCTCAGGATGGTGACTGGTTGCATAAAGCAGATTATGCCTGTCTGGGGTTTCCAGGAAATTGTTGTATTCCACTTATTACCTGTCTTTGAAATGAAAACATCAAGATAGTTTATCTCTGAAATGCTACACTCCACAATATACGAGACCAAAAACTTAATAGCATCATGAATTTCATATAAAATAACAATACATTTTTCCAAGACAGCTTTCTCCCTATTTTGCCTCATGAAATCACAGTCAATAAACTTATACACTATTGTGCCATATAAATGTATTAAAATCCTTGATTGACTGAACTAATCTTTTTTCAAAATAGGCTGTAAATAAATAAACACGGTGCAGGGTAAAAATCTTGCCTATATGCCTCTCATAAAAAAAAAATAGTCTAGCTAGGTTCTGACATTCAAGAGCAGCAGAAGTGAAGTGTTAATGGGTAGAAAGCACTCTTGAAGAGCGCAGCACAGTACAAGTAATCCAAGCAGTCCTTAATGGTCCTCCTATCTATTGACTATCTCTTGCTGTCACATATCTCAGCAATTACTTGGTCTGCAGCAGAGCTACAAGGAGGTGCAGATTTAAATTATGCATAGGCATAGAGGTGTGGCTTCATTCTACACAATTTTGGCATCTCACTGAAATTGCAGGAGTTAGGAATTTGGTCACTCTAAACTCCTTAGTGAATGGAGACAGACAGAAACCTCCAGAAGGCAATGCAGCTCCTAAGTGGGCAGAATTATACTCTGGACATCATTGTCTCTCTATATTTATGGCAGAGAGCTCTTTGGGCAAAGCTGCCCTTCTGTTGGGAACCTCAGGTTGAATTAAACCAGAGACAGCATTTTTCTCATGTAGTTAAGTAAGTAAGTTCTTTAAAGTGACTGAGTTTGCACTCAGTTAAAATACATGTAAGTGACAGAAAAATAGTTCCATCTATTTTAGGAAGTGGACATAACAGTGAATAAAGTGCTCCTTTAAAGTACTAGGGGCTGGACAGTGGAGAAAATGGCATATACACTGGACATAATAATTTGTGTTTTCCACTAATTAACTGCCAACTACTTCCTCAAGCTCATCTTCCTGTCCTCCAGTGGTTTATTTCTTCACAACTTTATGCCTGCGACCCCGATGCCTTGATATATTTCATCTCTTTTCACTGACTAATGAAACTTCACTCACTAACTGAGCTGATGCTGCAGTGGCATCTGAAGCCAGACTTGAAACCCCCAACTCTACCCCCGAATCAGCAACAAGAGAAGCAAAACTAAGCAGCAAGCTCCTCAGCCTGTGGGCTCAACAGCAAAATTCCTGTGGACTCCACTGAGCCCAGGGTTTTACTCAGTGACCCTGCAACAAACATAATCACTTCTGTCATTTTGTCTCTCTCCCACGCTTGTTTGTCTGTAATGCTGTTTGTAATTTTCATGTTTTAGATTTTAAACATTTCATGTAGGGACCCTGCCTGAATATGTCTGTAAATCACCTATCACACAGCTGGTGCAGCAATACAATAATAATAATAATAATTAATTAATAATGGGCCTCTTCCTTAGAAGTGTCAAGATCTGGCAACTGACATTGATGTCGACCCCTCTCAGAGGAATCAAGTCATTAATAATAAATAATAGCAGGAAAATAATAATATCACATTCTGTTTTTTCTCAGTGCTGTGATGATCAAATCTTTCTTTCCATTTGCTAGCTCTGTGTGTATAGATCCAGTTACATATAGGACACACGTCTGCAGTCATACCAGCTGGCTGCCCTGCGCAGGCTCTGGGCTGCCTTCAGCTGTTTGGCAACTTAGTGACATTTGCAGTCCCCACAGCCTGAAAGCCGTATATCTGAGGGACCAGAGATCCGAGTGTCCTGCAAAGCAGTGATATGAAGGTTAGTTAAGAGCATAGCTCAGTACATAAAATTGTAGGAATGCAGAGCAATTTAGGTTGGTAGAGACCCTGAAGCTCACTGAGTCAAACCATAAACCTGACACTGCCAAGTCCACCATTAAACCATGTCCCTAAGCATCACATCTAAACATCTGAAGCTGAGAAAATGCCCCAGCTGTGATTTTGTAGAGGGGTCCTCCAGTTCGTGCACTCCTTGTTTCTGCTGGCATTTGCAAGGTGTCTGCCAAGGCAATGTTACATGTGAAATATCCTTTGACCTGGATTTGGAAGAGTGTTGTGCAATTCATCAATCCACATAAAATTAAGGTCATCGGTATTTGCATTATCCAGCCTCTCCAGTCTCTTCATGCAAATCAAAAAGTCCCCAAACATTCCTACACCAAAGATTTCAAAATGCAGGCTGGTATTTATACTAAAGAATTGCAAAACTCCCATGGACAAGAGGGAAACAGTCTGTGACATGCCAGCTTTTCCTCTGTGAGTCTGTAATGCGTCTTATGATGGGCCAAACTAAGCCTCTTGCACTGCCTTTGCATGCACTGATCTAATGACACATTGCTTTACTGGGCTTGCAGATAAAGATGATTGTTAGATTGGGACAAACTGAGGATTTCCTAGGACTTTCTGCCTTTTTAAGCATTCGTGTTCCATATCCCATTTGGTGTAGGTTGATCAATGGTGAATAAATATTATTATAAAGGTAAGTAATAATCATTATGATAATGAAAATTTTATTATAAATAAGATCATATTACTATAAATAAATTACACTTTAATTAAACAAATTAGATTTATTTTTAAACTCATTTCATTTAAATCTCAAGTAAACTAATATCCCTACCACCATCATCTGTTAGAATTTGCCTATTTTCACCAGCCACAGAGCTTCCCCCTGGAAAACCTGTGCATCAAGCCTCCCTACAGATAACCTTGCAACCTAATCTAAGGCACCGGTGTCACAGGGAGAGTATGTGTTTCACTGCTGGCCACAGTGAGCTTTCTCTGCTGCTACACAGAGGACTTAATTTGAGGCTGTCAATCATCTTTCAGTCATAAAACCCACTTTTGTAATGAAGGGGTTATTATTCACATAATTCTCTGCTTTTCTGAACTTCTGTTTTTCCAAGCTCCTCATGCTACGTTATTACATCAAAGTTGATTGAAAGGAGTTAAATGGCAATCATTCAACTTTTAACGTTGCTGGAATCTCCAAGGACTGTGTTGTAGTTGCAGCATTTTTCCTCACTTCACTTTGAATCCTTGTAGACAATGCTTTCGCCAGTATTGCTGGTTAATCTGCCTTTGTTTCTCCAGCTCATCAATTTTTGTAATGCTAGTGGATAAAACACACAACAGGGAAACTGCACAATAGTTATTCTGCTGTCCAGCAGTATATACATGTTTACACACATCTATATATATACAGATATTGCCAAAGTGTCTAAAATCTTGGGGGATTTCTGCATCTTGTTTACAAACACATGTGTGAATGAGGTTTCTTTTGCCTGAATTTTTAGAAGAATTGACATTGTTATACCATGACATTTATGAGCACAATTATGAGAAGAACAAAGAAAGGGAGAACAAGAGGAAGCCATACATATTAGAAAAGACACATTACAATTACCATCACTGCATTAAATTTTGGATTCTGTTATGCCTTACACTGCTTTTGTTGTGTTCTTTTGTGTAGCAAGGCCACTAAATTAATAACCTGGCATCCAGAAGAGAAGCAAGGCAGAGACAGCAGCATCAAGTCACACAGAGAAGGGAGAATATGATGGGAGCCATGCATGTTCTTGGTAGCAATACGGTATTCAATCCAAATTAATTTACTTCAAAGTTGGAGCGCTGCATCTTTGAAAAAAAAGGGAAAAAGATTGAAATTTTTAAAGTAGCATGTATTTTCTGTGGTAGCTAGGCTCAATTGGAATGCCTAAACACAGACACCTATTGTCACTTCAGATATTTCCTGGTCCCTTGCTGCACCCCCTGTAGCCCTGAAGCTCAGATGATTCCTATATTACCTTGGCTCTCTCCTCATTGCCTTTTTGGTTACAACAGGCATTTCAAGAGGAATGGCAGCCCATTTTAGCTATAACAGAGTCTTAAGCTTTTTTTCATGTCACTTCAATCAAGAAATATTGCCACTTCAATTTCAAGATAAATTTTCACAGAACAGGGGTATGACATGATTTTTGGGGTGTGTGAGGATTCTCAATACAGTAGTGACTCGATGGGTGCTATTAGAAGTTTCAGGAATGCCGTTGTGCTTTGTGGCCATTGTTATATCCCTGTGTTTGCAGATTTCACATGCTAAACTGGAAACTCCATTGTACAGATTGAACTGAGGGTACACACACAGAGTTTCTATTTAAAACAGAAGTTACATTTTTTGGGTTTAATGTTGTTTAGCATGAGGATGTTGAAACATCATGTTAGTACCTGAAATAATAATTTGCTTGTACAACAGAAGTGTTGGTTTAAAGCTTTTAATTACTTTCTAACAGCATGAAAACCCACTGTTATTGACAGCAGTTGTGGGCTGAAATTGATTAATTTAAGACATATTTGAGAAAACTTGTGAACCTTATGTTGGTCCCACATTAACAGTCACAAATTTTAACCTAGCAGAAAAAATAAATTCTCACATAAATTTAGGACTCTGCCAGCTCAATCTTTCTTAATTATGGTTTGCTTACATTTTCCCCCACTTACTCAAGGTTCTATTTGAGAATTAAAGAGAGGTGTCTGACTATTGGTGTTCTCAGAGCATTTTTTCACATAGAAAAAGTTTGAATTTGAACATTTTATATTAAGCAGGTATTTATTGGAGATGTAGACATCTCTTGGAGTGGGAGCCAGAACTCCATCTACCTAACCCCCAAATAATTCAATTTTACCCAGCAAAGCTTGTATCTTTCCTTAGTTCATCTACTCTTTATAGGGCTTAGATAAGGCTTGCTTCTGAAAAAGAGTTTTATTATTTATCCTGTCTTTGGAGTATTGCTTTTTATAACTGAGAAAAAATTGTTCTTTTAATTTCTTCAAGAGAGTGTTGGTATTGTAGAATACATTAAAAAAAATAAATGTCCCTACATCTTAAGCTATACTAGTAAACAGAAGACCAATTTAATTTTGAAATTATATTTTTATAATTCATTTTATTACACTTCATCATGTTTTCAAGGGGCTTTGGTATTCACTGCAGTAGAACTGTTTCTTACCCTCTGGTAGATATTTTCAGTAGATATGAGATGAAAATTCATAATCAATGTCATAACATAACATCCCTGACAGTAGCATTTCTAAGATTGTCTATCCAGACATGATTTATCAGTATCGGTCTGTTTTAGGGTGCTATTGAATGATGTATCTTTGAACCCCACAAACAGATCCATTTCCAAGAGTCAGCTGCTTGTATACACTTTCAGTTGTGTAGATTTTTAGGGGAGGCAAAGGACTGAAGTAGCTTAATATGAAAATGGGAGGAATTATAAATATAATTCTTATTTTTTCCAATGGGTCTTTTGTAATAATTTGGTTGTTATTATTCTCTGTGTTGTCATTTGGCCAAGCTGTAAATCTGTTTCCCTGAAAGAGATTGTACCTGGCTCACTTCTACCAGCAGAGACAGACAGTAAAAAGCTTCACCTCTCTCTGGTGTGCGACAGCCAGTGTCACTGCTGGAAGAAGAGAGTTGTCACTGGTGTTAAGCTGGTCTTGGAGTGTCTTGTAGGCACATCACAAGTGAGCTGTGAAACCTGTACTGCCTTCCTGATTATACTGGATATAGAGTGCAAGTGCAGACCAGTTGGATTAAGGGCAATACCAGAATTTGTGACTTTTTCCAGAGACTTTCCTATAGAATAAATCCCTCCCCAGAGAAAAGGTGTGACATCCCACCGTTAAAGGGAAAGGAGCACTCAACATTAGCAAATACTCATGGTTAAAAGGAGCAACAAAAGTCAGAGGGTCTGCAAAACATCACAAAGTTTTATTAATAAATTACGTACTTGGCATGGAAATTGATGTTAGTCCCTGACCTAAGGAAGAAGGAAAGAAAGAAGAGAAAAAGAGATCACCAATCCTGATCCCAGCATTCATCCAGCTGATGGGATGTCCATGGTCCTGGGGTATCACCTGGGCCTGCTGGGGATACCTTTTTATAAATAGGGTTCCCCACCCTGAAGACAGGTTTCTCACCTTTTATGTGAATTAGTTCTCATGTAGTATCTATTCTTTCAGATCTTTCTGGAAATGGGTTGGAGAGCCTCGGGGGTCTTGGATGGTCATGACACGTCCCTACAGGCCATGCCCACTTCCTGGCCTCATTTCTGAACTTGTCCTGTGCTGTGTTTACCTCCAGGAACTTACCTCCAGAAAAAGATGTTTGTTCTGGAAAAGTGTTGCCCTATTTCTTCATGGCTTTTTTTCCCAGTCATATATTGCTCCTCCCCATTGCCTGTTGTTACAAATAATCCTTGGTTATTGTCCAAAATTCCTGTCTGTTATTACCAACAGCCCGTGGCTGGCTCCACAGACATCCAGCTATACATGTTTGGGACATGCACACTAACCCCATGTCTTTTGGGATTATATAAAAGGTTTTCCTCTAAACCCCTGGCCCTGAAACTGAATATGAAGTGCTTGCCCATGAAATATTACTGAATTACATTTTTGTAATATTATTGTGTTATATTATTTTCCCAAAATGCAGTTGTCATGAAAGAAAGATACTCTGTTTTGTGGTATGCTACATTCTCTTCCATTTCAGACATTTCTACACAAAATGCTATTTAATTTTTCTTACCCAGTGCTTCAGTGAGATTTGTGGAGTGACTGAGGACAATTGCATAAGTAAGAGCTCTTAGGATCAAAGCCTTTAAAATAGTCTGTGCTTGTTAAGTCATTGATGGAAGTCGAGTAGCACATACACAAAAAAAAAAGAAAAAAACAAACCCCCAAAAAAAGACACAAAGAACTGATTATGAGCAAGCCTCATTTGAAAGCAGGTGCTGTTGTAGTTATCCAGCAGAAGACTCAGTTCACAAGTTGTCCGTAGACTGCAGAAAAGAGAAGTTTTAATACAAAAAGATTGTCTCATTGACCCAGCTTGATCTGTGTTTCAAAGGCAAAGTTGTAAGAGTACTACAATAGGCTTCACATATTGATCAGTACAAGGAAAGAATGACATAGCTCAGCCCATAACATTGTTCTTTTTTTGTTTTACCTTTTATCTCCTGCCCCTACTTCTTTTCAAGGTAAGAGAAAAGTTAGAGTTAGTTCATCTTAAAGAGATTAGACTTCCTACTCAAAATCTGGAAAAGATGCTAAGAAATCACTGGTAACCTGTAAGTGTTTATTTTTGCTTTTTGTATGTTTGAGTTCGCACAATTAATACATGTTTCTAAATGAGAAGGAGACCATTAAAACAAGAATTAGAAATGCCTCTTTCTTTCCTTTTTTCTTTCTCTCATACATGACACACAGAGACACACATTAGTTTTGCAAACTGAAATGAATATGGACATCACTGCAAATAATCTCTCAGTTCCTCATTTTCCATTTTTGTGAGGAGAATGAAATCAATTTAAAAAGACTAACAACAGACCGTTGTCCCATGAGTCACAACTAATTTTCTGATACGAATGAAGGAATTCTATATAGTGAATAGTGGGGTGTGTTGGAAAGATTTTAATGACCTAGTTTGGGTGTTTGTATGTGGCAATGCATGAATTATATAGGTCAGCCTCAGCAAAACCAGATGTCTTATCTACCAAAGGTTGTACTTGCAGAAATCAGAGAGAGGAAATGTAAAATTATTTTGTAAGAAATCTCTAATTTATTTGCCTTGCTGCTAAAATGGCTGAATGTTGAATGTTGACTTAACTAACCTGTACTTATTCATCCACCCAGTAGAATTTGCAACATCAACATTAGGTCCCTTAGACAATGAAGAAGAATGATCAATTAAGCATGGGTTGCACCAAAGACAGCGTGACTTGTTACTAGAAAACTCAGACAGTTAATTACTAGAAAACTCACATATTTATTACAGCTTCATTAGCTTCACCCAGGAAAAAAAACCAAAACCAAATAAAAACCCAAAACAACCCGACCAAACAGTTTTAAACCTTGCTTGCATTTACCAAGCTTCTCTGACCCTCTCAGACCTCTTTCCTACTGTGGAGGATGGCCAGGTCTTTATCCTGCTTGTAAGTTTGACAGCCTATCTTTGAAAGATCAAAAGTAATTCAGGCCTTTATCACTGCAGTGCAGGAAAAAGAGATGCTATTTCATTTCATTTTTATGTTCCAAAAGGACAAAATGACCACCCTAATAAACTTTTGGAACAGAGTCAGGTTTTCTTAGATGGGGGCAGAAATTGAATTAAAATCTCAAACATTTAAAGGAGCATTCCTGGTAGAATTGGTGGATCCTTATAAAGCTGGGAAGGCAGATAGGCAGTATTGGGATATTGGGACACAAGACAGGGGATGGACTTTGGACCTGGTTAGCATGAGAGATTTCATAACAGGATGCCTTGGCAATAACAAACAGAACTTTGAGGATTAAATAAAAATTGCAAGAAGATTCAATCAGACTGACTTACCGGAAAAATAAAATTACTTCTGCAAGCAAGAGATGTGTAAAATGTGTAAGTTTGTTTCTGTGATCTTTAACCCAGTCATTGAGGTAAAACATTGCTAGTCTTCCTAGAATAAATACATAAACAGTTGTACTCTGCAATAAATTTGTATTCTTTTACCACCTCGAAGTCTTCCCCGTCTCTCCTCATCACTGATAGGCAGAGAACCCTTCAGTGTGGTTGAGACTGGGCTTGTCATGTTGGCCTTGTTTGAGTCATACTGGGCTTGTTTAAAAGCAGAACTGCATGTGACAAAGGAGCTTTGTGTGTGAAATCATGGATGGTTCAAAAGCCTGAAGACTGTGTGTACATCCCTGTTTACATACCAACTAGGTAAAGGCTGGAGGACTTGTATTTGGACAGGAAACATGCCAGTGGCCATGACATGATTGTATCTTTTCTAAATTTTTTATGAAAGTACTACCTGGTCAAAAATCACCCCAAGACTCTATAGAAAGATATGTGAAAATACTGTTCTTTCCATCTGTATTTTCATGTGAAATAAATATAGCCATCTGTGACAAATAGCTCTTTTCCATAAAGAAGTCTTTCCTGTGGAACCAAGCACATGAATTAAATAATTACTCATTTGGGATCTTAGGATCCTCCCCCCACCCTGGCTCCTTTTTTTTTCCCAGTGGCATATAGCTTGGTTTCAAGGTCTGCAAGTCCATCAGACTTTTGACATCAAAGCTGTTATGTTTCCATTCCTAATAGATTTATTTGACTTATTGTTTGCAAGAAAAACAAAGCTATGCAATTCAGTCATTATAAAAGGTCATTATTAATTTATTCCTGTTGTGCTAGAACTTGATAGTCTTGTCTGTGTGTTTAAAATGCCTTTGTATCTTGTTCTTTGTTATCTCCTAGGCATGTAATTTAATTAACACATGTACACTGCTTTGAAGATGTAAGCGGTATATAAATGCTTAAAGAACCAAATTAAGGCTTTCACAGGTGAAACAGTGGGGCAGCAGCTGGGAAGTACAACATACAAGCAGCAGTGCTTGAAGGTAATTACTTCTGCAAAGGATGGCAGTAAGTCTAATCCCCCCCAAATTGCTGTGGGGAACAAAAGAAACCATGTCAGCCCTTGAAAAAGCACCTGGCTTTTGCTACCATCTAGTGATGAAGAGTCAGGTGCTTGCTGCTATTCAATCTTCTTAAATACAATGGATGATTTCTCATGGTGATTTTGCCATGTAATCCTTGGAATGAAGAAGGAAGGTAACACAGGGGAGCATAATACTTGTGCATTTAGGCCTGTATTGTGACAACTATTAAAACGGGAAGAAAATGGATTCATTAAGTTCATATGAATAAACACATTCATGCCTCAATTATGGATAGCACTGAGTAAGGGATAGGTGATATTATATAATCTCTCTTAGTGAGCTGTACTTCTTGTCAGAGTTATTTTATGAACAAGGCTCGTAAATAGCAAAACTGCTTTAGAACTTCAGCTGGTCAGAAGTGTTAGTCCCATAATACCACCATAATATGTCTTACATGTGGTATCCAAAGAGCTTAGATAAGAAAAATTGGAAAGAAATTAATTGGCTTAATTGGGACTCAGTAGCTTTCTGAGAGTTTACAGTTAGGGGAAAATTTTAATCAGCAAGGGTGGAGTCAGCTACCTAAACAAAGACATCTGCATCCATTTGAAATTCTTTATCTTTACCTGGGCTAGCAGATATGGTGTAAGCCCGATGAGGGACACGTGCCCTTCCAAAGCAGCAGTTAAAAGTTCAGGAGAGCTTTGATCTGCCAGTCTTACCTGCCAGCCCTGAATGCATGCTAGATGATGTTAGGATGTTTCAGAGGGCGTTGGCTGACTATGTTTATGCAACTGAATCCCTTCTATTCAATTTACAGGTCACTAATCTCTCTTCTTCTGGAACATTTACATGCAGCATACATCAACCCAGTGCCACAAATATTAGTTACAGACTGCATTAAAAAATGAGATTTCAACTAAAAGAAAATAAAATTGCCCCAATGCATATTTCAGGTGGAATTCCCTGCCAATGAATAGGTTCATGCCATTTTGGCTTTGACAAGCACTTTGTAGTTGTCATGACTTCTTATGACATCCCACAACAAAGTTCAGCCAATTAACACTGATGCCAGACTGTATATATAATACAGGAGAAGATTTTTCTTTTTCAGCTGGAAACTCTTCCTCTGCATTTTATTGTGATCTCAAAATTTGTTACCTTGTGTGGGAACATTTTCACTTTTCTGTATTTGCTTTATCTTCTTTTGGATGGAGGTGCGGAAGAATCTACAAATCAGCATATTTATCACTCTGACTGACATGTTCACTTCTGATGGGTTTTATCTTGCACATGCTTATTATATTATTCACAACGGGAACCTTATTATGAAGTGGATGAATGTGACTATTCATTCAAAACAGATGCACATTAAGTGACAGTCACTGAGTCATTGCCTTTTATATGACAAGGAAATCAGTACAAAGTTGGCTTTCCTTTGACACAGTTACATCAGTCAGTTTGCAAAGGATAGCTATCCTTTAGTACCAACAATATCATCCGGTTTCTACTGTACAGGTTGCTGTTGCCATGATGTCCTACCTTGGTTTTGTTGATGCTGTTGTTATTTGTACAAGAACCACCAGATATCACAAAGCAAAACTCATTATCAGCTTTCTTAGGCTGCAGTGCTCTTTCCTTTTCTGATAAACAGGGAACAGACAGAAGAGTTCATCTTTTATACAAATATGTAAAGCTCTGTTGCCACTAGTCTTCCAGCTTTGACTTTCATTCTAATTGCCACAGGAAAACAATTTACAGATTTTAGCTTTTTTTTTTTTTTCCCCTCTAGGAATGTGTAAATTTTCAAATTCAATTGTTATAATGATGAACACGTGTTGAAGAAACATACTAAAAGAAGCATATACCTGTCAGGGAATTTTTTTTCAGTATATCTGAGTAAAATCTATTATAATCACTGTATCTATTTTTCAAAGGCAACAGAACAACAAGGCATTTCTAGAATTGCAGTTAATGATGACAGTTGAAAGATATAATAGTGTGTGAAAAAGCCTATATGTAGAGTCACATTTTTCTTTTTATTGCTAGCTCAGTTTATCTTGCTTATTCTCTTGATGAGCCTGTGTAGTTTTAGTTCCTGTAGAGGCTTGAGTGAAATTAAGGAGGCACTGTTATGTTGTTATCATCAAAAAATTGAGATTTTTCTAGAAGAAAGTCCCCCCAATGCCAACATACCAGCTTTTACAAAGCTCTGTTTGCTGTCATGTACACAAATGAAATTCGATTCTAGCAGTTCACAGAATTTGGTTTCTTTTTCACTTCTGTAGAAATAAAAAGATCAAATGTATGTACAAGATCTACAAGTAATCCATCTATATTGCCTGCTGCCTGAATAGGTTGACTAATGATTACTGATGATTATCTGCTTGGAAAATAATGGGCAAATTTCCCTTCCTAACTTCTGTGACTTCAGGCTGCCCTGTTTTAATTATAACACATTCAAACCAGACTCAACAAAGAACTAGTAGATGTGCTAAAGGGAGAAATCCTCCTTTGGTCAGGTGTCAGACTATTACTATTATTTATTTAAGTAGTTCTAATGTGACAGTCTCGACCTACTGAGTTTTTTCTTCTGCTAATGGCTGTGAAATTGAAACAATTCACTAGGTATTTAGACTGTCATTAAAAAAATGCCCAAGAATGCCAGACTGTCATTAAAAACATGCCCAAGAATGCCAGAATGGAGTTTATGTCACTGCAAGCTAATTAAGAGTTGCTTTGCTGCACTGTTCACAGTGAAAAGCCCATAAAGCCCTCTTGCAACAAGTTATTGTACTCGGAGAACAAAACCAAGGTAAATTCATTTCAGCCACTCCATGATTGGTTTTGAGGATATCAGACAAAATCTTTAACCTGAACATCAGTGGAGGTTTCTTGTTCAAGGGGATTGTACTTGAGCGCATAGTCCCCCTGTCACATTTCTTTAAAACATCATGAACTGACAGTCCCCACAGTGAGAAACTCAGCTGATGCAATGTGAACATTGAATATCACTGGAGTGTCTTGGGTTGCGAAGGTATGCTTGGGGTGCTGAACACAGCCAGTAGAGGAAGGAGCTGCAGGTCCTGAAATAACATGCATTTCATTTGTGAGCTTTTAAAGGTAATTTCTCCTGCATCCCTTTTCTTTCTTTTCTCTCCTTTCATCTTTTTTTGCTTTTAAATGTAATTAATTTACACTTGTAAATTTTCTCTTTTCAGCGTAAGTGATGCTATTTTGGGACTTAATCAAGCATTTGTCAAGTGCTTTATTGATGAAAGACAATATAAAGGCTTTCTGAAGCATGTGCAGATCCACAGAAGTAAACATTTAACAAGCAAACAGTCTTTAAGGATACTGATGTAAGACAGGGACAGGAGCATAGGTGTTGAAATCTGCTCAGCAGTGCAAGGAGCCATTTGGGAGGCAAGTGTGCACAAAGACAGTAAGGACGGACCCCTTAAACTGCTACTCCCAGTTTCCCATTTGGTCTCAGAATCTCACCAAACCTTCCCACCTTCCTCCTATCCCTTCCCTCCCACCTCCCCCCTGTGTTAACCAGGGTCCTGCTAAGCAGCACAGCTGCAGCCTTTCTCAGACTGCAGGCTTACAGCTGGCCTTGGCTCCTTCATAATTCCATTCCTCTTTCTCCAGCCTGTTTGGAAAAGCATTCGAAGAAAAATTTATGCTTATGGCCAAAGAGCAGAGACAACAGGAATAGAGGTGCTATGCTACTGGAAAATGGACCAAGAGACCTCTCCTCAGTTACAACCTTTCCTCTCTTGTCCCTCCAGTGGCAGTGACAACTTTCCTTTCCTCCCTCTGTCTGCAAAACCCTGGATCTTGCTCCCCAGGTCTCCAGAAGCCACCTCACTTTCTGTTGCAGCCCATGAGTGGGTGGAGAAGGATGAGTCCAGTTTAGTGCTTACACGGCTGCTCCTCATTTGGTCCCTGGGCCTGTGGGCTAGCAGATGGACTACAGTGACTCACACCCTCACGTATTCACATGTCAAGCAGGGATGAAGAATTTAGCACAAGGTGCAGAGGGCTGAGCATTATTCCTTTTAACAACCTGGAATAATTTTTCAATTTATTCAAGCTGTCCTCTCTGAAAGTAAACTGAACAATTAAAGGGCATTCACTTATTTTTCATGCACCGAAAGTATGAATTTTTCATTACGTTCCAATTCACATTTTTTTTCCCAGCTTCATTAACTGTCTAGTGTGAACTTTATTGTCGACACATTCGAACGCTTTAACTAGCTGGTGTGTTTGGGGGAATATATTTTGCAGATTCTGTCTTCTCTTCCTCTCTGCACAAATCTTGTTATTCTCTGAAAGGGAAATGAGAAAGAAAGGCAAGAATAAATAATAATCAAAAAACGTTTCTTTTCAGGCAGCAACACTCAGCACTCCGCTGCAGACCATGCTGTGTAGGATCTTGTAAAGCTTGATTGGAAACATGTTATCATATTAAAAATGTGTATATCTCCTCCATCCCCCACTCCTCCCAGCTCCTACAATTAACCAAATCATGGGTTTCAAGGGGATTTTCCCCTGAGAAAAACAGCTGTGTTCTCTGCTAAGGTTGCTTTTCCTGTAGAGCCTCAAAGACAGGAGTTTTTAAGACCTTATTAAAGACAAAGTCAGAGCAAATAGACTGGCAGTGTTATGGCCATTTCAGGTGAAAATGACAGGTCCTTTCAGAGTCTCCTCTGGGGGTGTGTAATGAAAACTATTTGGGAGATATTCCTGTCGTGAATGGCCTGCTGCCTAACTCAGATCTATTGCAGCAGTTCAGGGATGAAATAGAGAGAGACCTGACCCGATTAAACCCTGGCAGCACCCCGCTACCAACAACATGCGCCCTAAGCACTGCCCCTGCACACAGGCGTGCCCGCGCACTGCTGATGTTGAGGGTTGTGTTTACAAAGTCACTGAAGTCAGCGTGATGTTGGACAGAGGCAGGAACAGTCTATTCCAATCTAATGCACAAAAGGACTGTCACACAAGAGGAGGAAGATTACATTCAGTTGCGGTGTAGCTGTGAAAGTGAGCTATTAACTCTAATACAGCCTTTTTTTTTTCCTTTGGGAAAGCTACAGAGACATGGTATTAATCCTGTGAGTGTCAGAAAAAGCGGTAGCAAGCAGGGGAGGGTTGCTGAGACCTCCAGTCAGGGTGTTGTGACGTGAGTGCAGCTCTCCCTCTGGAGCTGGCAGCTGCTGCCCTCTGTCCTTCTCCACCTTTTAATGCTAATCTTTTAGGGGCTCCTCTCATTCAGACATGTATATACTCTGTTGCAAGTCTAGTTCTGTGTCCTAGCAAGTGGGGAGGGAGAAAAAAGGAGGTTTCTGAAATAAAGCCAACTGATAGTGCTGAGATTTTGGCATCAAATGTTTTTCTTTTGGCTGTTTATGATGATGGCATCTGGCTAATTAGGAAACATCAATGCTGCAAGGACTTGAACTTTTAGCATACTCAGTCTGGGACTGCTTAAATCTTAGTCTGGGGTTGCTTGGTCTTCTAATAAGTGCCTGTCACTGATTGCATTTTAACGTCTGTGCCTTTGTATTTTACTTGGGTAAGCATTTCTGAAGTTTGGCAAAAACCTGACGAGTTCGTAGGACTGGTTCCTCAAATGGTCCCTTCCTTTGCCATTTCTTAGATATTTCATTGTACCGATTCAAGCATTAATGTCTGCCAAGAGGGAGATTGAGGGAGGGTTAATGACCAAAGAAAATGCATCCTTAAAACACTGTATTTGTTTTGGACTTCCTAATTCAAAAAGTGCAGACTTCGTCAGACTTTAAGCATCTGTCTCTGGTGGCACTTCTGAACAGCATTTTGACTCACAAGTCAAACCCTGAGGGCAACTCTGCTTGTTTGGGACATGCATTTTGAAACACAATGTTTCCTAGTGTCTGAAACATAACCTGAATGAGATTAATCTGAGTGCAATTTAAAAGTGTAGAAAAGTTTGAAGAACAGAATGATGATTAATTTTTCTGTCATAGAAGTATTCTCATAGGTCTCTGACCCAAGCCCTCCTCCTATTCTAAGGTCCACCAAGTAAGAGATGGCAGAAGGTGACAGTCACATAGTAAAGTTCCTGGCTTTTCAGGTATTTATACTGGTATTAACTTTTCTTTCTTGTTTAAATATCACTTGCTGTTTTAGATGGGGTCTCTGGAATTTTAAGGGGATCTCAAATTGGCCAGGATTTAAGCACATTTTATGAGGATTATATTTCCCACTGTACATTTTGGAGTAGTTCAATGGAGCTTTGGAGATAGGTCTATTACAAAATACTCACTTGTTAACTTCAATATTTATATTGCCCCCTGGATACATCATCTGAGTTAAGGATCTGCAGTGACAGCTTATCTATCTATCTGTTGGAAAAGACAAGTTTTAATTATTAAAGTTTTTTGATGAAGCTCATGTGTTATTATTACCATTTCATAGCAAAATACTAAGCCCATGGAAGTTAGAAGTAGAACTAGGCACTGAATTCAGATCTTTGGAGTTTTGCTTTGCAGAAATAATCCTGTTCAGATGTATAAATAGACACTTTACAGTTGATGCGTAAATTCCCTGAGAACCTTAAAAAACTTGATATTTCAAAGTCAAATTCCACATTTCAGCATGAATGTGTGATAAAGAAGTGGGAAGAGCAAGAAAAAAACATGTCATATTAACTGGAAGAGTTTACCTCTGACATTTGTGGAACCTGTATCTGACTCAAATGCTGTCATGAATGAATGAATTTACATTTTAGGCAAATGTTGGGAAGAGTATTTGTATCACAGCATATGGTGAAATGAGCAGTTTCCTCCATGTGCTCAGGATGGGGAAGAAGAGGTTTGTGAGAGCTTGATTTCAGGCAGCACTGGTTGGTCAAGGCCCTGCGGGCTGCAGGGCTGAGCATGTGCTCTCTCTTGGGATCTACCAGTGCAACCCTCACAGGACAATATCTTTTTTATCTTGTTTTCAGTTGGGTTGCTCAGAAGTAACTAAGGGCAAAAATTGGACTGCAGTATTTTTATAACTGGAAATTATGCATGTTGCGAAAAAAAGACAGCTTTTTTTTTTTTTTTTTTTTTTTTTTGTACACAGTTGAATCGGCATACTGGCAGTTGGAAAAAAAACCAAACAAACCATCCTTGTGTGAGAAAATAAGAAATCTTCCTTGGGTGTCTCTGAGGGAGAATAAGCACAGAGCCCCCTGAAGTTGTTTTTACAAAGTCAGTTTTCAGCACAGAAACACACTTTAACCCCAAATTGGTACAAAAGGCTGTGCCAAATTACATATACACTATCTGAATAGGGAAGTTGTGCTCTAATTGTTGGATATAAGCTTGACTGCCTTTGAATTAACAGTTAAAGCTGCATTCATTAATCTGAACAGGGAAGAGTGGGCAGACTGTCACAACATACCTCAGTTCAGTAGTTGTGCAGAGCAGGTGAGAGGATGCTAACTGCTTACACAGGGAAGCAGCTGATCTCCATCCGTCCCATCACTTAATGAGGAAGAGAAAGACAACCAATTGCAATATCCAGAGAAAGATTTACCATATATCTGAAGGTTCAGAGTCCCAACAGGCAGTATATGACCTATAATTACCCAGAATGATTTGTCTTAATGCTTTTAAATGCTTTACTAACTCAAGAACTACAAAGGATAGAATTCATAAATATATTAAAGTCCATTTGCTGTACACACAGCTTCCGGGGAAAAAGAAATTCCTTTGCGAAATAAGCATGAAATTCACTATTGTGGTCTTTGCAGGGCAGTCAGGATGAGGGGAGAATCTTGATTCCATGTTTCAGAAGGTTGATTTATTATATTATGATATATATTATATTTAAAATGCTACATTAAAACTATACTAAAAGAATAGAGAGAAAGGAATTATTAGGAGGCGATATAAGAGTGGAAAAGAATGAATAACAAAGTTCTTGTGACTGACCAAAACAGTCTGGACAGGTGGACTGTGATTAGCCATTAATTAAAAACAATCACATGGGACTAATCACAGATCCACCTATTGCATTCCACGGCAACAAATAGTCATTCTTTACATTTTATTCTTAAAACCTCTCAACTTCTCAGGAGAGGAAAATCCTGACAAAAGAATTTGCATAAAATATATCAGTAACACACTACTTTTGAAGAAAACTTTGGGAATGGCAGTGCTAAATCGAAAAGACTTAAAACTAGGGATGGGGTAACGTGAGACAAAAATTTTTGGCAAACAGGAGTTGATTAAGGTTTATAAAACTGGATCAAATCCAATTTCAGTGCCTACTGAAATTTTCACTTCCTCTTTGTGTTTTTTCTTTTTTCCCCTCAGGAGATAGGTTACGGGTTAACAGATTCAGAATTGAATATTTAACTTTTTTTTATTTTTGAAACTTTTAAACTTTATATTTAACTTCGTTCAGAAGATGAATTTAACTTTTAAATGGTATTGGTTTTGAATAGAAGCTGCTGTAGTGTATGAACTGTGGCACAAAATCTCTGGGAAATATTGCTGGAATAGCATAAGATGTTACAGTCTTCAGTTATCTGTCCAATCTCTTTCCAGAGGATACTGCCCTCATGGAAATTGGTATAAAGGAATTGCCAGTAGTCCACCTACACGGCTCTATGCTCTTGCATGTTAGTTAAATCCAAGTTCACCAGCACAGAGAGCTAAAACCAGTCAGGCTAGAATACTTAAGCTGTGCCTTTTGCAGACTTTATTATTGAGATGATGTCTGCCAGCAGAGACGTAGGTGTTGGAGTTATTTGAGTCAACAACATTTTAAATACAGCCAGACTTATAAGAGGTAGCACATAACAACCTTGAGCTTTTTTGTTGTTGTTTTTGGTTTTGTTATTTTTGTTTTTGCCTTAGTCTTGCCTACTGACAATGTTGTGGAGTGGGATGAAGCAGAGGCAGCAATTCTGTATATAATCATTGTGAGAAAGAGCATTCATCTGAAAGAAATTAAATGGTTTCTGCAAGTATATCTCAACTGGAAGTGTAGTCACAATTGGAAACAACTTGGAAATTGCTGATCATTACAGTCTTTTAAACATTAATTCTGAGAGTTGTATGCTGGTGTGAATGCTTGTGCAAATCACCTGGGACTTCAAATGACCATTTCTTTGTGCTATCACTGATTCTCCACTGAGCTGAAGCAACGACCTTCAAGAGTGATACATAAAATGAACCTTAATAAGATGCTTAATTGTTTTCAGGTTTCCTACATTAATGTTGCTAGTTACCTAATCAGGGACCAGCTGTACCATGCCTCTCCTATTTTTGTGTGAAGCTCACCTGGGAAGAAGCCAGAATATTGGGGGAAATTATGCGAGCTAAAAGACAACTCTTGGCAATGAGATGAGGAATGAGAGATCTCACACAGGGCAAAGTCAGTGAGATCAGCCATGTGGAATCACCATCTTTTCAGTACAAATTGAATATTTTCTGTCTTCATTTTCCTTTACAAGAGAGGCTTTGTAAAATTTCCTCTCACTGACAGAGCTTGGTTTATAGTTTCTCACTGTAGCTGGATCTGGATAGCCTGGAGATAAACATTATATGAAAGAAAGGAGGTTTTCCAATCTATCTGAATAAAGCACTGGTGAAACTTTCATGAGAAAACATATGCTCCTTTATAAGGAATTTGTATATATCTCAGAAAGACTGCCTGCTTCTGAATGTGGAAATAACACAAGTAATATATACTATGCCATTTCCTGGTTTGAGATTAATAGCCCACAGTCAACATGTAGTCTAGGACCTATTTTTGTACACACAAAATAATGCCTCCTTGCATGAAGCATGAGGCATGAAAAATCTTGCTTCTTATTGAGATTTTTTTTTGCCATAGAATTCTCTTCCCTAGCTGTACAAGGAAATTGAGCTGTGAAGGAAATTTGTTATTATTGCTGTGCCATACTAAGTCTGGAATATCAAGAGTCCCATATCAGATTTTGTGGACTTTGGATCCACCTTATCACAGATATGTTGGTATCTTCTCTATTAATTCCCATAAATATCCATTAAAACAAGACTTATCTGCACTTGTGATGGAACACAATTCTGTGGTGTGCACAGGACTATGCTGCCTGAACTGCATTTCACAGCAGCAGCTCCTTGGCTCCTTACTCACTGCCACCAAAAAGTACTGCTTATTCTGATACTCAGCCAAGCTGAGTGTTGTTTACCTTGAGATGCCTGTGAGAAAGATATGTCCATCTTTTAAATATCCGTTAGGTAGTTTGGGATCTCAATACCTAGGCAATATGGACTCCTTGAATTGAAATGAGTAATTTAACTTGCAAACATTCATAAAAAATAAAGCAAAGGATGAATAAAATGTTGTCTATTTGAACTTGAAAATAGTGTTTATATTTTCCTCATACTTGTTTAAATTTCTTGTTTATTTCTTGTTACAGAGCAAACATGGAATTCATAAGTCCTTGAGCATTTTCTGACTTTTTCTCAACCAGTGACCACCACTTTTACTTCAGGCCTAGAAGGTGTCATTATGTCCAAAGTTTGCTGACTAAGCAATGTTCACACCAGGAAAACAAGAATTAGGTGAGGTTATTATGATAAAAATTGACTGATACATTTTATAATCTTGTGAAATAGACTCTTTTTCCTGTCTGTATCTGTCTTGACCTCCATTATGCTTTTCCTCTACAGGTACCTATATAGAATCATAGAATGGTTTGGTTTGCAGAGGACCTCAAACCACAGATCATCTAGCTCCAGCACCTTCCATTAGACTAGGTTACTCAGAGCCCCATTAACACATAGGTAACGCCAATAGGTATCTTATCTATGGACTAGCAACATGAAACAGAACAGAGAGAGCAGCGCGTGTTTTATTCATTCTGGAAGTAAAAGAGACAATTTCTGAAGTCAAAGCCTACGTGCTCAGCTGTGCATTGTATATTATCTTCATTAATCTACCGTAACAGAGCAGGAGTGGAGTGGTGAAGCATCCCTATTCAACCCTCAGATACACTTCTTGAGCATAATGAGTGAACACAGCATCCACTACTCCTATTTGTATTCCTGCCTGCTAGTTGGAAAGTAGGGAAAAGGAATAGGTCTACATACATGAAGACAGATGTGTAAGCACACATCTGTATTAGGCATTAAGTGATTTAGAGAAATGGCAAAATATGCCAGTTGTATTACTCATGTCTTTACATATATTCCCATGTAATTTTTAGAGATCTAGAAGCAACATGTTGGTATAGATTTTGATTTTCAAACTGAATGTTGAGTGGATGATGGATTCCATGCTGTGCTTGGACACAGTTCCCAGCTCCCTCCTACTCTGTGAGAAATGACTGCAATCATAAACCCATCATGTAATGAAGACTTCAGTAGGAGCAGGAAACACTACCACACCAGGAATTTGCAGGACATCTGGTAAATCAACAACATTATCACAAACATCATGGCCAGCAGCCTGAGCTGTAGCAACAGTATATTCATTTTCCAAATGTTCCAACAGAGAAAGAGACTCAGACCATTCCCACTATACACCAGATGGTTGATTGGGAAGCCAATATCTTCTCTATGCACAGAAGCTTACTCTTCCATCATTTTGCATGAGGACCAGATATTTTATTAGAGACAGGATTTTCTCTGGCCTATGCTCTGCTGAAGAAATATATGTAGTGTATAGCATACACACCACAATATGGGTAACTGCAAGATACTGGAAGAAGTGTCCTGGCAGGCCACAAACATGAGAAACCTCTGTGGCAAACTGCCTCCCTTTTCATTTTTAATGATGTTAAACATATTGAAAGTGAACTACAATGCATTAAATTGTATTAAATATGACACAATATCAAAGCCACATGAAAATGAATCAATCTGTCATGCAGTGGTGTCAGAGAGCCACAAAACAAGTCTAGTGATGTAGTAACTCTAGTGCATAGTGGGATGATAATTTAGGCTCCAAGTAATTAGCATAACACAATTTCTAGTGCCTTAGTCAAGAAAAACTGTCTGCAAAAGTCAGTGCAAGTTTTGCCTTATTGAATATGTACTTCAGATAAAACCTGGAAACAGAAAGCTGAATTGACTTTGAGTGTTGACTTTGCAAAGTGCTCTCAAAATCATAATAGTGAATTTGTCTACAGAGAGGAAACAACTCTTTGTATTACTAAAACTTCCAGACTTGCTTTCAGTCTGATAATAAAGGTTTTGATGTAAACCTTTTGTCTTTCTTCTCTTTATCTCTGTTTTAGCTGTAGTTGTAAATCACTGGATGGCTTCCTAGCTTCATTAATCCACACTTTGTCAAATGCCTTATAAAAGACAGGAATTTTCTTAAAGCTGTTGCAGTCTTCTGTGAAACCAAAGAGAAATATAACATTTTTATATGATGGACATATTCCTATAGTTTTTAAAACACTAAGTTATTCTTTCCTTGCAAGTTCACCCTTGACCCTAATGTTCCCATTACTAGTGTGTGTGTCAGACTGTTGTTTTTCAGGAATCATCATCAGCAATGGTTAAACCTCTGCAAGGGGCTAGGAAAATACATTGTCCTATTATTTTTTAATTCTCCTAGAGTTTATCAGGTGAATTCTAGTGATATATTTGAACAAATATTTGAATTTAAGCAGTGGTTTTAGCCTGTGTGTTGAGAACATGCCATCTGCTTGATTTGACATCCCTAAGAAAAATCAAGAGGAGCTTGGTAGAGTTTGAAAGCTACATTCTCTGAAGTGCCCACACCTTGTGAGCATTACTGGTCAAGAGGCACAGAGGATGGGTTGGATTTTTCACGAAACTGCTCTTGTTATCAGTTAGATGAATCAGGCTGGCTATTGGGGCTGGATCATGGAGTGACATGTTTCATCCACCACTTGTGCAATTGTGCATGCTCACTCAAAAAAATCCAAATGGACACCTATGTACTCACACATTTTACTAAGAACCTATGCTTCCTTTCATCATACCAAATTTTTCAATTTCACTTCGTCTCTTTAAACCCTGACTGTGTAAAGCCACATTGATATGCTTAACTTAAGAACGGTAAAGCCACTGAAGCAACAGAACTGACGGATGTAAAATTTTAAGTATGTTTGCAGGATTTAGCACTAACCTTTAAGTCTGAGATCTCTAAATTTGGAAGCCTAAGAGTTTCATGACCTTCCAAGCATGGATTATCCTTATTTTCTGCAGAAGTGGTTCTAAACCTACGGCTTGTGCTTAGGAATAACAGAAGCTCCCTAGGAGTCTGCTGGCATCCTTTGGAAGGAATTGTGGTATTTGGTTGTGAAAGGTGAATAACAGAGACAACACAGAAGACTCCAGGCTGGATCAGTCCAGAAAAAGCAGTTCAAATCCTGGTCTCAGTAAAGTAAATGGCAGCTGTGCCCTGTGACTTTAACTGTCAGTGAAGAGAAATGACTGTGTAATTGTTAAAATCTGATACTAAGCTGGGAGCAAAGAGACTGCATTTTACAGCTACAGATACGTTTTGTTTTTTTTGTAAAAACCCAACCAAGCAACAGAAAAAGCCAGGCCAATGCATTAAAACAGGTCTTAACTGAAAGAGTTAACTCTGATCATACTTTACTTAAAAAAAGAAAAAAGGAAAAAAAAAAGAAAAGAAGGAATTTAATATATTTTCAATCATGTCAACTGAAATGCAACTTTCCCCAATGATAGACTTGCCTACATCTATCACAAGGTAAACAATCTGTGCTAAAAGCATAAAGACTTATTTTTCCTTTATTCTTATCTCAGTGAAACAGTCCACTGACAGAAACACCTTTTGTTTGGAAGAGATTTGGTCATGTTTCACCTTAAACTAATGCAGAAATAGAAGTGTATTAGAGAAGTTTTGACTGCCGGCAGCAGTGAAATTCATTGCCCATTATTTTGCTCTCTAAAATATAAACACAATTTGATTATCTTGCCAAATAACCACGTGCAGATTTGCAGTTCTTTAAAAGTAACTTACTTATTGACTTTGTCAAGTCATTAATGACAGGTGCTTGCAGAAAGAAAAGAAAAAGGGAAAAAAGGTGTTAATCTGGGTGGTTTAATTTCTACAAAACTTAGTGATAGCAAGCAGTATTCTTGGAGGGATGATCATCCAGCTATTGAAATTCTAAGACAAGAAGTATTTGGAAATTGTTAAGGTGTAACATCACTCTGAAATCAGCAGCGTGTTTTCTTAAGTTGGAGAGTGTGATGATTTTGTTTTGTTTTAGTCTCTTGCAAAATTTGTCCTCTTCATACCAGATTTCCAAGGGTTCGGGCATGTAGTGTGTAAAGAATACCCAAGGCAAAGCTGTCCCATCTTCACATCTGTCAGATGGAATCTCTTTCTGATGACTGAAGTCTATGAGAATCAGGATGGAGCTGAACAACTAAGATTCTCTTGCAACCCCTTCTAAGAGTGTGATTTGCTCATAGCAGCATGTCTGGGGACATCCTTAATTATGGCACCCATTCTTTTGACTTATGTCAATCATCTGCAAAATTAGATACATTTTCAGTATTCTTCAGACCTTTCCATCCTTTTAAAAAACATCATCTGTAGGGAGAAAATGGTTAAAAGTGGAAGAATGGCAGGGAAGGTGGTAAATTAGCTCAAGTGACCTTGCAGCTGGGATGCTGAAGCCCAGAGAGTGAGAGTGTGGGAAACCCCATGTATTATGCCTCTGTCTGTTTTGTGAAGTAGAGTCCCTGTCTAGAGATAACACAGGTATTTATAGAGACTTGGAGGTGCTCTCACTGACATGTTTGAGCTCCCTGTTGGGTGAGTGATCAAAGATATAAAAAGCACAGAGGAGATCAGGGCATGGTGGTAAACTACGTGTGTGCAGGGCCTTGGTAAATGGGTGCAAACTGCAGCCCCAGAGTCTGCCACGAGCCTGGTGTTGCTTGTGTTCCCCCTCGTGTCTCTGCTGCCCAGGTGTTTCTTTGGGGATCCTCCAGTTAGCAAGGTAATGAAATAAATTTTTCTTTGCATTTCAGCCTTGGGTTTGGGGCTGATCTGGCCACCTGCCTGTGTTGACTTACACATCATCTGTCTTTTGAAATCTCATTTTGGTACAAATGTCTTCTGTTTCTCACCTTGTATAGTAACTTTCAATTGTACATGGCTACTTAGTGAAGCAAAAGGAGCAAAAATTCCAGTTTGGTAGTTCTTATACTCCATTTTATCAGTATTAAATTATAACTGTAAGCATGTAAGCTATAATGCCGCAACCATACAAAGTTTTAGAAGACTGAAGTATTAACATATCATCTGCCTGACAGATTTGGCTAAATCATCTGAATATATTTAAGTAAATATGATGTGCTCTGCACTAGAAAGAGCAGAATAAATTTAATGGAGCTAGTACTACTTCTTAAATTTAAAAAGTAAATTGTGTTGGTAGTAGGGTAATAAAAAAAAATTCAATCGCCTTGCCACTCCCTGTAACCAGAATATCACAAAATCAAGTTATATGCCTACCTTTGTCCTTAGCTTAATTACAGCATTTGACACCTTCTTAAAACACTTCTGTTTTCCAGCCTTTCACCTTCTCCATGGAATATCTTAATTACTCTTTCAAAAAAGAAGATTAAGTATGACTGCTTTGACCTCCCTTTTTTGTCCCCATTCCTCACACTTTCTAAAGCTTCATTGCATTTCAGATCACATTTTCCTTTGTTGTATTTTATCCTTTAGTAGGATATTTTGTTATTCACTGTTGGTTTCCCATGTACTTTCTCTTGCTGCTTTTCTACTATCTCAGTGAAAAGAACACACCCTTCTTTCCTTTGTTAGATGCAGGATTTTGTTAAGGTCTAATATCTCTTTAAGAAACCAGCTGGTGACAAAATTTCTTTTGCTATTTTTATATCATTCCCTCTCATATCAACATCTTCATTGCTACCTCTCCTTTCATCAAACTTGCCTGCATTGTCTTCCATAAGATTTTCTGTATGTTCCCCCTCCCTTGAAGTGTAATAGAAATAAAAACAAATTCCTTCCTCTTTTTCTGAAGCTGTGTGAGCTGCTAAATCCCTGCCAGTGCTATTAAGAAAACTCATTGATGGATTGTGTAACCGTGGAGGTCATTTTAGACCCTCATTTTCTCATGCTTTTGCTTTGCACATGAGAAAGCATTTTTCTCTGAATATTGATACCACTGTTTTACACCCACATTCACACACATTAAACAGTTTGGGCTCTTGTTATATTCCTTAGGAATTATATATATATATTTTCTGCAAAACATACAATCACAACATTTTTCCCAACAATTTTCTTTATTTGGCTCCTATTGACTCACATAATTGCTTCTCTACTTCTCTGTCTGCTTCAGATGTCTGTTCTCCTAATTCTTCCTGAATCTAATCTCATCCCAGCTTTTAGGTGAATGGTGGAGAATAAGGAAACTCTTTTTCTACAGGAATATTAGTTTTGCATGTGTAGCTGAGATCCTAGCACCCACTTCTCCCAGTTTAAGCATGGGTGGTGTGAGCACCTGATGAAAGAAAGCAACCAAGCACTGATAGAATAAGATAAATTTTAAATGTCATTTTTGCAGAGGTGTTATTTCAAAAACCAGATAGGTAGGACTAAAGGAGCAAACTAAACTAAAGGAGCAAATCTAATGTAAACAGCAGTTTCCTTACCCTACTTCAGTAAGTTTTCTTACTGAATTAATCCAGTAATTCCCAACTGGATAAGTAAATTTCCTCCATTTTATGTATTCAATCCCCAGGCATCTAATTTGACTTTATGTGTTACAATGCCAGAACAAGATATCTGAACCATTCTGCTTAAATGTCTGAGTTAATCATGCTAGATTTGCTATCTTAACCTTCAGATGTTTAGAAAGAAACATTTTTATCCTTAAAGGACTTTCTTAGATACCAGCCTTACAGCTTAGATTTTGAAGCTGTGGAACCAGACTGATTCTATTCTCTTTGTCTCATCTTTTCAGAACCATTTCTTTCCCCATGCCTCTTCCCGTTTCAGCTACTTTTAATTGTCTGAAAGTCAGTGTCTAGATAGTGGCCAGAAATGGACACAGACATCCAGAGATGCTTTCCAGACTAAAAAGTAGTAGTTAAATTAGGCAGGAAGAATTGACGGAGCGACAAAGTAAACTTGACAATTAGTTTGGACCAAACCCCTGTATTTTAGACAGGTGTCTGTCTAGGTAGTCAAGTGAATTAGAAGAACATCATTATGAGGCACTACAACTATTTCAACAAGATATTGCCTAAAAAACTGTAACCAAGAAGAAATGCAACTCTGTTGTTATGGTAATGCTTCCAACTCTGCTAAAGCACTTTTTCCTTCCATGGGGTCAATGAACCTTGGACAAATGCTATGCCTTGTGTCACACATATAGAAAATTTCTGGCTGTGGCTTTGCTAGCAGACTAGACTGAACCAGTGCACAAGGCACAAGCACTGGCAAATGATCCTCTATACTGTTTACCAGGTTTTGGCTTAGGGACAAAGAGGGGGTTGTTTCTTTTCAGACACTGCTGTATCTTGTGTTTGGGACCAGAAAATGTGGCTGGATGTAGTTTCCTTAATGATATATCTTGAACTGTGAGGCTAGCCTAGCTAACCCTTTGCAGCACAACATTCAGTGGTCACACTTTAGTAACCTTGTAAAATTTCACTGCTGGGCACTCCTGAACATGTTAGTGACTTTGACAATAGATAGACACCTTTAGCATTGAGATTCACAGCCAAAACAAGATCTTGATATTCCATACTGGTGTCAAAACAGCAGACAGGATCATAGATCATAGAATAGTTTAGGTTGCAAAAGACCTCTAAGATCAACCAGTTGAATCCAGCAACTGCCAAATCTACCACTAAGCCATGTCCCTAAGTCCCACATTAACATTATCTTTTAAATACCTCCAAGGCTGGTGATTCAACCACTTCCCTGGGCAGCCTGTTCCAGAGCTCGACAACAATTTCAGTGATGAAATCTTTCCTAATATGGGAATGAAATATCAACTGTGTAACAGCTGCAGCCACACTATCAGCTCATAAGTTTGAGATGGAGATCATGGAAATGGTATAACCAGTTTCCCTGAGACTCTGGGATTCCTAGTGAAAACTTTTATGGCAGCTTGGTCTGACAGTTTTCACAGGCTGAGATAAAAACCCTGTGATGGGTAACTAGGAGAGTACATAGAGAAGGATGACCAAATCATCGTTATGTGGCCTCATACATCAGCTATTTCTGTCATTAGAAGACAAGGAATTTTGTATCTTTGTATCTAATTCTCTCTTTTCTTATTTGTTTGTTTGTTTGTTTGTGAGGGAATGTGTTTGGAGAAGATTGTTTTGTTAAAAAACTGCATAGCAGAGGAGGGAGTAGTGATAAGAAGAAATTATATTCCTTGGAAGCCAAGGGAGAACTACAAGTTTCCCTTACTTAGGACTGAGGCAAAAAGGCAAAATTGATCCCCAATCTCTCTCTAAGTGTCACAGTCTAACCTGATAAGGAGTTGTAGAAAGTCTCATTAACTCAGTGTTCCTAAAACTACTAAATTTTCTTGCAAATAGCTTGGCTTGTTTTGCTAAACCAAACATGAATAACCTCCAATAGAGCCATTTGGAAGGTAATTCTAACTGTCTTTATTTATATTTGTATAGATTGGCTTCATGGCAGGGTCTCTTACAATAAAGTGCAGCATAATAACTATCTACTAATGATACTTTGGCTTGAAATATCGCCAGGAAGTTTAAATTGGTATCTACCTATTCTTAGCAGAAAGAGCTGCAAACAGTTCATAAAATAAGCCCCAGCTGTAATAACAAGAAAAAATTGACATTAACCAAATGCTCACCATGGGTGAATTTCCACCTACCCTTCACAAATAGAATGAGATCATAAACAGTGGGAGGCTGTCCTTTCTCTAATTTTAATTGTTTTATTTTTCAGTTCACAGCCTGATTTGATTGAGAATGGTAGGCAGGTGTAATTTAATTTTAGCACTGACCCCCTACAGGATGGATTACAGATGTGATGAGCCCTAGTATGAATAGACTGTTTAGTTGTTCATGTGCATGCTAAGAACTAGTTATGCAATTTATCTTCCGAAACTTCATTTTGCAGTGAAACTTCAGTTTGAAGTTCACCATGTACCCCAGCATAAACTGACCACTATTATGAGCATCCACATATCCTTTGTGGAGTTCACAAAGTGATCCAATGAAATTTTCCCTTACATACTGTGTGATCTATTTATATAATTGGCACCATCTTATAAGCAGATGATTGACTCATTTTATGGATTGGTAGGGGAAATAAAATATGGACAACCATAGTCATTCCAGTATTGAAACTGAAATGTGACCTCCATTGTAAATCTGATACAGAAGTTTCATTCTATTTTATAATCAAAGACCTAGCTGTCTGAAAATGAAACTCACCTAGGATTTTTCTACTAAATTTCAAAATTATTTTCTTAAGTATTCCTAAAGCTAATACCACAAAACCAGTTGCTTCTCTTAACTTAGAAGTAGGAAGCAAAACAAGCTGCTTCTGTTTAAGATGCAACATTTACCTCAGGTTCAAGTCTTCTGCTGTTATTTTCTTTGACAGTTCAACAGTGATATGTCTGTACTTTCACTCCACTCAGTGCCATCCCCATCTGGTAACCTCCAAGGAACACTTATGAAACTTAGTAAACCTATTGATAGGCAAAGGACCAGTGAAGAACATGAATGCTTACAGAGGTAATAAAAAAAGAAATTGTGAAGCATCATTATACCAGCATCACTTTAAGCTCCTGCTATTTATGTAAATTATTTTTACATTTGAAAACAGGATAAAACTGTACTGAGCATAATAACTAATATTAAAATTTTTGATTTCCCTCCACTTTTGGCTTGCTGAGATCTAGATTTGAGCACATGAATGATCTCACATCTGCCATCCATACAGAATCTGTCTGTGGAGAATGACTGAAATATTGCCTAGAATTGCTTTAAAATTAGAATTCTTTGAATTAGAATTAATTACAAATCCCCAAGACACCTTAGTAAAATTCAAATAGGTAATTAGGTACGTAATATTTTCACAACAGAACAACTTATCTGTGTGTGCTCAAGAGTGAAGATTGATGGAAGTGAAGACCCCAAAATATGCCCAATATTCTCCATGTGCATGCAGCACAGCATGACATATTGTGCATATGAACTGGAAACAATTTCTGATGGTGCCAGGGATCTGCAACACTAACACACACCACAGTTTTACTAATCTGCCTATGTCTCAAATAAAACCTTTGGCAGAGTTCTTGCACAGGGCACAGATACAGAGAAAAAGTGTTCTGGAATAAGCATCTGCTGTTTTATTTTCTACATTTACAAGTCACTAAAAAGAGTTGCCTTTCCTTTAGACCACAAATTTTATTAAGTTGCTTATATACCACTGTGTGACTTCAAGCAGTGCTCAGGTCGAAATTTTCTTCCACCATTTTTTCCTCTGGTATGCCTTGGGTTTGCATTTGTACAATAAACAACTCTGTTCTCACCTCACAGATTATTTGGCAGAGAGAAACGAGAGTTATTTTATGCAGTAGCCAAGTGAACTTCTGTAAACATTTGGTTTCCTCCGAGACATTTCCATATCCCGAATACACAGCTATCAGAGCTGTGCTAAAGGTGGAATACATTGCACAAGAGGTGAAATGTAAAGATGAAGTTGACAATATGTTTAAACTCGGGAAGTACCTTTGGGGAAATAAGGTCCAACATCATAAATTAAAGACAGATTCAGGCTACATCTTGAATCTCGTTGGAGACATGCCTTCAGCAAAGAAATACCGCAAGGCCTGCATGAAAGCCTTAGAGGGAACAAGGGTAGGAAAAACTGAAAGCTAAAAGAAAGAATGGGGCCTAAAATATGCTTATAAGTTAAAGCAGTTTAGATTCCTTTACACCCAGCTTCTAACAATTTCTCCACTGTTAGGCAGGTGTATCCCTGTGAGTTTCCCTGGAATGCTGAAGAACTGGTCGCTGCATCGTGTTTGTAATTTCTAGTTATATATCACTTTGGATTTGGCTTACATTCTTAGTGTGTTCAACTCATCCTTCTTCTCACTGTGTATTTCATTAGCACCAAGGTTTTTGTCTCCTTGTCATCTGGAAAGCCTTTGAAGATGAATATTGATGAATATGGGCATCTCCATCCAGGTTGCAAGACCGGCTTTCCTCTGGGTGGTGAGATCAAGGGCTGACCGAGTAATGACTCTCCTGGGACACTTCACCTGCAACCTGGGCTCAGCTGCTGCCCAGTCCTGGCTGCTCAAATGTGCTCAGAACGTGTGGACACAGCCTGTAAGATAAGAGCAGCAGCTGACAGATACATTGATATTAGCAGGGCAGAAAGGAAGTTAACTGAGAATCAGCAGCTGTGTGAGATCTGGAGGAGACTGAGCCTTGCTGTATTGTCTGATTGCTGCTAGATGGTGGTTATGTTCACATGTGGCATTGAGCATGCACAGCCCCACTGGGGCAACACCACACTGGGGCCTTGTGGGGTTAGTCTTACACACGTGTCAAGCCAAGAATGGTTCTGGGCTTCAAGGTAGCAGTGAGCTACCAAGCCTGGCAGCAGGCTTTCTGGGGCCCAGCTGACCTATGAAAGGAGCTGGCAGACCACCATCACTATTCAGAATGGCTTACATCTTGTTGCAAAAATGTTCCTTTCCCTCCAGGAAAAGATAACTACTACCATAGGACACCATAGCAACCTCTGCTCCAGTCATCAGCCTTCACACAGCTTTTGTTTATGAGAGTGCTATAAGCATGCAAAAAATAGTCTTTGGACCTGAGGAAAAAATGCGGGTAATATCCATCTAGTTTTGTGGGGCAAATTTTTAATTGAAATGATTAATAATCTCAAGTATTGAAGAATGCTTTATTATCCTGTTACCTAAATGCAAGATTTTAACTCCTTGCCTGCCCTAGTGCTGCTAAAGGGTACTTTCTACAGGATTTTTTTATCCTGTTTATCAGGAGCTATCTTTCTTATCAGTTTTACAAATCCATTTAAAACCACTAATTTCTTCATATTTAGACACTGCAACTGGAGATCTTTCCCTACTATAACAAAATGGCTAATGAATCCACCAGATCTTGCCCTTGCTTCCCCCTTTGAAGACTTGCTTTGTTCAAACTGAATTGCATGACTGACAATCTCAGCACATCCGTGCTCTTTTTAATGTGGCAATATGCTGTTTAAGAGAGATATTCTTTCTGCTGCACAGCCACATTTAACAAGGACATGGGAGACATTTGGAAATGGGCAGCAATGTTGATTCCTAGATTTTTTGGCAAGCAAGCAGAATACACCTAAAGCATTGCTGATTAATTCCAACAGATACTATTTTCTACAGAGGTACCCTGCACCCAGTGGGCATCCTAATAATAGCAGGAAGAGATGACCCTTGCCAAAAGGTGAGGGAAAAAATTCAATCCATTCAACAGTTGGACAGATTTTCACATTTGGTTTTACATGCCTCCTTTGTAATTGCTCAGAAATACAGCTTTACAGAGAAAGGCAGTGCACACTCTACGTGTTGCATTATATCACCTTTTTGACTGAAAGTAGCCTACACTTGTTTCATCCCAGATGAAAAGCATTATATTTTCAAAAGAGGAGCTGATTTTGAGTGAGTTCATTCTGCCGGAGAAGTTTTTATAAAGCCACGCTGAACAACTTGCAAATGTGAACTAAGTTTCCTGTCTTTGGAGCACAGCAGGCAAAGTCTGAAACACATTCTTTCTGCAAGTGATAGCTTTGAAAGAAAAGCATATGGGCTTCCTGTTTTACTGGTTTTTTTGTCCCATTGCTAGAGAGATCTTCAACCTTTGTGACACAGCAGTAAGAGGAAGGTGAGGTACAGTGGTGTCAACATGAGACAGGGGGCCTTTAACGCCATCTTTCTAATCCTGTCTGAGAGAAATCAAACCAAATTACAAACATCTCTGGGCTAGATAGTGCATAACGTCACTGCTTTGGCTCAGAAGCAGTGCTGAGGTGTGCAGCCCAGCAGGAGGCAATGTGCTGTCATTCAAACCAGCACTGATGCTCCTGAACTCCCGTGATCAGTCTGACAGTGGGGCTCTGAGGACAGTATTGCCTGTCTCCAGCAGCAAAGCTGCATCTTTGGAGAGCCAACAGCATGGTTTTGCCCCAAAATATTCCATTATGCATAGTTCTTTCAGTCCTTTTTCTGTTCCCTTTTATTTTTCTCTGCCTTTCTTTCCCACTGACCCACAGTCAGCTACTCCCAACACAGGCTTGCAACAGTTCTTACATTGCCCTGGAGTTTCACCTTCTGGCTCAGTATTTCTGCCATTGTCAGAAAGCACAAAGTGCAGCTGAAGATTTGGACTGAGAAGGAGGAACCAAGCTAATCACTTCCTTGATTTGAGGTTGATTGAGTGCCTCACTGATACCCTTGGGTAGATGAGAGTGGCCTGCAGGCAAACAGCCTTAACTAACTTGCAACAAGTTAGCAAGGGGAGCAAGGGCAGCTGGACATTGCCAGTGCATGAGGAGATGCTGGATGCCACTCAACAAGAACTTACGTCCCAGCTGTATGCCACTGGAGGAGCCCCATCAGTGTGGGGGATTCCTCTGCATGATGGCTGCAGTAGCGGTGGGTTCTGAAGCAGCGTGTTAGCTCTTTTTTTCATGATTATAATGCATTAGACTGAACAGCTCTAAGACCCAATTCTGAGATGCAAAAACATTATGCTTAGGTGATATGTTTAATTCATGTGTGTACTTGCAAATGTGACTGGCAGGTTTCATCGTCTAAAGGACAATGATGGTGTGCTCTAAGCTCTAATTGGAGAGCAATAACCTGAAATGCTCATGTATGTTGCATATTTACCTTCAAATTTCAAAGGCTATGGGTGCTTCTTTCTACTTACAAAGGTTTAATTGGCCACTACTTAAATGGAAATCAGAGTATGTAAATAGATACTTGCAAGAGTAGGTTCAGCTCTGTACTCGTTTGAGTAGAGTTGCTGTGCAAAGTAAATAAATCTAATCACTTCTAAATATAGAAAGTGTAATGTGGTAGAGTGCAGGAGAGAATAAAAAATATTTAGGAATATATTTTCTGTATCACCTTAGAGAGTAATGAATGTGTGTCTCACCTTGAGACTCTGCTCTAAAGCAAAAAACCCCAAAACAAACGAAAAAATAAACGACACCAACCCCAACAACAAAAAAGTTCTGTCATGAGTTAAAACCATTACATATGGGATAAAACTTAAATACCAGCATTTTTATATTTCTAATGCTGACTGTAAGAGCGCAGGCTGCATTTTTAACCTTTGTTTTCCTTGTATTTGAATGCACGTTTTGGCAGGATTTATTGCCAAGCGTTTCTCAGCAATAGAGAGTGAAATTATCAGACTCTGGCCTACTGCAACTACCTCTAATCTAAGTGGAGTCAGAAGGTCTTCACGACATTTCAAGAACAAATTTGTAAAACCTTAGAGACCGGTTTTGTTCATGAGATAGAAATGAGAATCTAGCACTGAGTGATTGAATCTGAAAATTGCCTGTTAATCACTAATGTTGATATAGAATCAGTGGGTGGGAAAGTGATTGTTAATACTTATTTTTCTTTATTTCTTTATTTTCCACACACAATTATTTAGATGAATCTGTTCTAGAAGGCTGTTGTACCTCCTTGACTCCTGCTTTCCTCCTGTGCCTCCTTTTCCTCCTTGACTCCAGCTTGCACTGGCCTGGTATACATATTCTTTACATTTAGAGCCTGACATGTAAGTGGAGATTGAATTAAAAATAACGTGACAGAATGGAGATTAACTAAAGTGATTTGAAAGACAAATGGGTACAACTTCAAAGTCTACAGTTCTGGGCCACTTTGTCCCAGCTGCATTTTCCTGGTTCTGAGGCTTGTCCACAGGGGCTTTCCCTATCAGTTGCTATGACTGAAGCTGGATGCTGAACAGGAACAACTCTCTGAGAATGTTCTATTAAAGGCCAGTGTAAAACAGCTTCCCTTTCACTTCCTGGACATAGCATCTATCCTGAATGGAAAGAAATTAGGACCTTGCTTTCTGCTGCTATATTTATGTCAGAGATATAAATTTTCCACATTTTTTGGTGTTTGGAGAATTCTCTTTAAACTCAGAAGTTTCTAAGGGATCAGTCTGGTGCATCTAAGGTCAGAATTAATTTGGCATCAGCTATTTCTACTAGGGGAGAAATTTATTCTTGAATCAAGGGGGCATGAGGTACTGTTTTTGTGCTTACTAAAATGATTTCTATCACATGAAGGGTCTTTTTATCCCTTTCTTCTGCTTCATTTTCCTAAAAAATTTGATGTAATTTACTTATGGACTCAGGTTTCTTCAATTCCTACCTCAGATCTAAGAAACATTGTTTTTCCAAGCAAGGTCTGTGAAAAGAAACATACATTTCATCATGCATCTTTGACTCTATTTTCAAAGCAGACTTCCGGGGAGAAGTTTGTATTTCAAAACCCGCTTTGTTAAAGACTTGCTAATAAGGAGAGGGTATGTGCTGCCTGACTGAAAAGCAAAGCTCTTCATATTTAATAATGGACAAAATTCAGCATAAGACCACGAAGATAGATTTAACCATTAGAATAATGATATGGAAGTTTTAGAAGCAAATGGCTTTAAAAACTCAAGCTTAGTCAAATTTGTTTGGCTATGCTATATACCAATGAAGGCTTCCACTTTAGGATGATAATTTAATATGTCTTCTGTGGCACTACCCAGACATTTAGAATGAGGCTGGTACTTGAGGAGCCTGCTGAATCAGGGTAAGAAATAGAAAGTGGGTTGCCATGTGTTGCATTAAGCATCTTTTGGGTCTTTGGCACAACTGAGAAAGTTTCCTAATAGGATTAAACACTTCTTCCTCTCATTCACCTATTAAAGACAGAGGGAGTGTTAACATCCTTCAGTCTTATTTTTCAGTACCCTTCACAAAACATTTAGGTGATGTGGTTTTTACTATTTCAACCTCTCTGAGCACAATGGGTACCACAGTTGCTCTCCTATAAAAATCTTACTAGCATCAAACATATAAGGATGACAAATGTGTGTTACTTCTCAAGAAACAAGCATAGGAAGCTACCGAAATGCATTTATACACTCTCAATTAGCACACTTATTAAGAACTGTTTTGAGCAAATGAATGAACTTTCTTCTTCTTGGACAAGATAAAATTTACAATGGAAAATGAATAAGTAGAGATGGTGTACGCCATTGAATTATGGAGCTGTGTGAATGGCTCTAATAAAAACCACTTTCCCCTGCTCAGAAATGATAGATTTTGTTCTGCTGAACTTGAATAATAGTGTTCGTTGTAATGCACTCCTTAGCCCTCTAAGTGGCTAGTAAAAATTAATCTTCAACAGCAATGAGCAGTACTGGGGTGATTCTTCTGCTCTGAGATTAAATTGCTCAGACTTTAAGTTCTTGTAAAAGGGAATGGAATATGCTACATCCTGTTTACCAGGTGTTTAGGAGTAATCAGCATGAAGGCATGGAAGTTAAGTCATCAAAAAATATGAAGGCATGCTGTGAAAAACCAGGGGGATTTTTAATTCATAGCATTAATTTGCAAAGTTTTGATGTTTGTTTTTTATAAATTATTATCCTTTTGTTTTATTTTAGAAATTGAATGAAACCGATTGTGAATTAATACAAAATAATTGCTCTCAGACATTTCCCTGCTTCAGTTGTTAATATAGTCTAATATTTGAGGGGCTTTCACATTCTCTCTTAAAAAAAGTTGAGGGTGACCTTAATCTCATGGACCTGTACTGTAATGATAATTTAGAATTTTTTATGTCTTTTGAATACATGGAACTTAGGAGAATTATGCTCCTGTTGCAGGTGCTTGTGTTGATGTTAGATGAGATAAATGTGACTTTGTGTATAAACGATTATTTTGGGTGTCATCCTGCCATGACACAGCAAAATAATGGTGACTAGATGCTATCAGGTGCATACCCCAAAAATCTGAGAGCAATTCATCGTGGAGCTAATGGGATGGTGAAATTATTTGCATGGGGTTTTTACTGTTAAGGTCAGGGCTGTCTTACCTGGCATTCACCTGTTAGAAAGAAAAAGGGACCAGCTATAAGAGGTTTTCTTTAATTCAAAACACTGTCTTCAGAGCTGGATGTCCAGGTTCATAACCTGCTTGCATCATGGCTGGTTGTGTGGAGATTTCCTGCTGAGATCACACCACTAAGTCTGAATGAGCAAATCTTAGCTGACTGGTAGGCAGATAAGGAGGGCAGAAAAGAAGTAACAGGAGGGAGGAAAAAGGCTGCAATGGAGCTATGCAACTGATAACATGATTTTTTAACAACTGCTTTATAAGGAAGCACAGGACATAAGTAGCCATTAGTTGAACAAATTCCTCTATGAATGTGTTTCTGAAAGAGGTAGAAATTGCCATTGCTGTTTTCAGATGATTTTTTAGCTCTATTCTGCTTTAATAAAAATAACCTTTGCAATGTATACATGAGTGTGAAGAAAAAGGAAACATGGATTTCTTACTGATTGAATTGTTTTTAATAGTAAAGAAAATAAACCAGATTTAGAGGTACATAGAATGACACACATGCTGCCAAAATATCCTACCCTTGTTGCTACATTATGACCACTGGGTTGTTAGCTTTGCTCTACATTAACATATAAATACCAGTAAACCAATCTGATGTCTCATTAGTAGTATCTGTCTCAGAATTTCCAGCGATTCCATTTTAACAGTATTTTTTTCAGTTCTATAAAACCTCTCTCATTCTCATTTCTTTTTGAAAAATGTGGGCAAGAAAGTCTGTTAAAATGGGTTTTCTCAATTCTGCTAAAAAGTCCATCTTTCCCGTGATCACTGATACAGTTATTGTGATACGTTCTGTAGTTATAATGGATTTGTTCCAGAAGTTTTGCTGAGATGGTCCAATCCCTAGTCCTTGCTCTAAATTGTTTCTTTCGGTGCCACATCACAAAATTAATCTTTCCATTTGCTGTACACTGAATCGTTTAACAGTGTGTGAATCCATATAAAGAACCATGAGGCAAAGTTTTTGATAAAAGCTAGCTGCAACTAAACCAACCTGCATATCTTATTTGGGAATAAGAAAATAAAATTTTCAGGAATGACAGGTTTGGCTGCAGCTTTTAGTTTTTCTCCTTCCTTTCTGCCAGAATACACAGTCCATTTAATAATCTCCTTTTAGTTTGAATATATTTTCAGTGAAATCAGGTGGCTTTGAGACATGACTTGAACATCAGTAATTCTGGTCACTTGTTTATTCCAATGTTTGAAATAACATTATGGTAGCAAAGTCTGACATGCAGAAAAGCAATGCCAGCAGCAAGATTTCCACTGAAGATCTGAGGGTGGATTTAAATATCATGTTGTTGTCATTAAAGTACTCTGGATAGTAGACTGGTCTTTGGGTAAATGTTAATGCAAGTAAAGAATATCTGCCTATCCCTTTGAGTCTGATCACTCTATGATGGTAATATTAATGATGAAATCTGTTGGTTTCATGTAGCCAAGGAATGGACTGTATAAAATTAGTAGAGATAGTATTTGTTGAATTCTTGCTCTGTCAGAGCCTGTCTTGGAACTGATGCTGACATCAGACAAAGAGACTGAAAATACTGTCAGTTGGAGAAACTGAGGGAGTCCTGGAAATGCACTATTCTGACAAAGTTAGACTAAAGAGGATTGGATAGCCTGTAATTTGAATACAATGCAGTAAAAAATTGTTAAATGCTGGAAAGTTACTTTATATTAACTAGTCTTAGCTAGCTTGGCTTTAAATACAGAAAAAAAAATCAATTGCAGTTAAATTTAATATTTGAAGTGGGAATCATCTTGTCTAGCTTTCAGGGAGTGATTCACTGCAGGGGTAGTCACCTGGACCCAGTTGCCCCTTTTTTATCTGTATGTCAGAAATATGTTTAAAATCTCATTCCACTCAGCACTGTACCTATACCACGTGCAAATTTTCACTTTTTGGGTTTTTCCCAAGACCAAAAGTCTCCTCACTCTCATGCTTAGGTTTAATCCTGATCTTTCTTTTCTTCCCTGGAATTTGTAGATGGAAAACATCATTAGTTCTTGATCTAGATCATATAAACTGTTTTGAAATGTTGAATTTGGTTTAGCTCTAACAAAGTGCAAGTGAAAAATTATTGCAATCAAGATCCATTTTTTTTTTCTCTGTTAGTCCAGTTCAGGAAGTTATTACATAGTTCCTTGTGGAAGAAACTACAAAATAAGAGGAAGAACTAAATATTTATTGAAAATATTTAAAAATGATGATGATGTTGGCAAAATTGAGTTTCCTGTAACAAAACCAAAGAACATAGTATTTTATAGCTTGCAGAATCCTAACTAAATGACAACAATTTCCCTGCTTGCAGGAAATCATGCTGAGGGAAATCATGTAGCCATGGAGTGAATTCACACTTAAGCTGACACTCTTGGTTACCTGCAGCCAGTTATCCTCATGGCTGGGTTATTACAAGACTGAGGCCCATCACGTCAGTTTACAAGCTTCTCACTGCACTAAATGGAGCTAGAAACTAATCATAAGATGCAATTGTCCTCCTGTGACAGAATAACTCAGGATGAATTTAATCATCATTGCAGTCAAATGGGTGAGCGTGTTCTAACACCAGGAAAATAGTTAAACATCTGTTTTGTGTAGAGCAGTAGGGTTCATCTCGTTGGCTGCGTCTATTCATTTCTTCAACAGCAGTCTCAGGAGCATGGGAAAACAGGGTGGGTGTGACCTTTTTTTCTCTTTTTCCTTTCTCTTCCATTATGTCTTTATAAACCCACTGGAGCTGACAGATTACTTTTTTGTTTGTTTGTATTCTGATGTGTCTCATGATATAGTCACCTAATTTGGTAATTACAGCAGATGAGATAAGCAGAAATTCCCAGACAACCTGGGGCTGTCCTCCTGGGGCTGCTCTTAGAAGTTCTATTTTTGGAAGAAAGGGAAATCTGGTATTAAGAGCATGTCTTGGGGGATGTGGGGCTGGAGACTGTTTATGACAACATATCTGAGTTACTTTTAATGACTTGATTTTTATAGCATAGTTGGTTTATTTTTCTAAATTGTTATCTCCTAATTGGGTAGCAATATACTTTAAAATTATGAAATTTTCCTATTCAGTTCCAAAACTAAGATCCCTGGATATTATGATGAAACCTGCTCTTACGAGCCCAGCTAGAATTTGAAGCAATACTGCTACATGGAGATAGGAAGACTTGAAGTAAATTGGAGAAGAACTTTACATTAATGCCTTGATTCATGCCAAAACTTGTTTGATCTAATTTAGGATTAAGCATCCTTCACTAGTAAAAGTCTTAAGCCAGTGGGGGAAATTTCAGCCCCATAGATAATCTGCATGGAAAAGAAGGTATCAATTCTTTGAGCCTTTTTAGCTCTTTCCCTTATGGGTGCTAAAGTACCTGTGAGAGATTGTCTGGAAAGTGTTATATTATATTATTTTCTATTTAGAAATGAATTTACGCAGTTAAATTCTTGTCTGTTGAGCAGAAAATGAACTCCTTGGGGCATACATCTGATGCCAGCAGGAATGAGTAATTTAGAACTTGAAGCCTGTACTTCCTCCCCAGAGGATGTGGGAGATATATAAAAGTACTTTAAAAATTATCCTTCACATTTGCATCTAGAGGAAAATACAGCAGCTCCAATTTATTTGATTTGTTCATTAATTGCTCAGCTAATGCTTGGAAAAAAAGACAACAGGAACAAAATGTAACCAGGCAACTCACCAGGCGGCATTGTGAAGAATTTTGAGCTACTAGGAGAGTGGATGTAACACAGAAAATGTTTTGCATACTAATCCACAATAAACATGAAAGAAAAATCAATTCATATTTAGGTCTATAATCTTTAGCAGTCTTACCCCATAGCATATGGGAAAGAACAAGAAAAAGCATGCCTCTGTGGTACTGGAATGGAAAAGCAATTCTATGAAAGCAACCCCTATGTCATAAGATGCATTTGATCCAATAGCACTGTATGCCCAACAAATTTCAGACTAAATTTTCGTAAAGTCCTGCTACTCAGACAGACACGTGAGTTCAAAAGTGTGGCAACCCTACTGAGACCTGTTAGGTGGATTACTAGCTGGAGATCACCAAACAATCTATTTAATTTAAAACAGTAAGTTTTCTCCTAGAAATCTTACATCTGTTTTCAAGTCATGCCGTCTGTTACTTGTCTTGTTTCTGCAATAGCATTTCTATTCAACTTGCATGTATAAATATAATAGCATAATTTGGGAGCATAACCAGTTAGTTTAAAGACCCTTGTGTGACATAGCTTTTTTACATAAAGCTATGTTGCACAAGTTTGTGAGTCATTACCTGCAAAAAAACCAAAACACCAAAACCTGACAAGCTCCAGCCTTTTCTAGTTACCTTTTTTGTTGTTGATGAAGAGCTCTCTCTCAGATTGCTCATATTGTCATAATCCATTGGCAGTTCTGGCTCCACCAGCATAGATTTACATTCAGTTGGACCCACTTACCTCTTTATTTCTTAGACTGGGATGTCTTTGCCTGTAAACATTATAGAATACTGTAAGAATGGCACATATAAAAATTCTCTTTCAGAAAACTTCCAGACACTGGGGTACATGTGTCAAAGTAAGTTGTGACTCCATGTGCTTGTCATATGCAACAACCTGACTGTGTCTCAGCTTTCTAGGCATTGGTCATGGCAAGTGGATTATACCTGATGAGTTAATTGCAGGTTTCTGTGAGTTTTTATCGTTAAGGTTTTTTTGCTTTTCCCAGCTACAATCCTAGTCTGCACTGTCTTTTATCTGGAAACCCAACTACTTTCTTGTTTATTATTTACTTACATATTTTATTAAAATTTATCTTATGTATTTAATTTAAGATGTGGGGTTTTGTTTGTTTTGTTTTGATTGGTTGGTTTTTTACTACTATAATGCAAGTGTCTTTCAATTTTGAGAATTTTCTACAATATTTATAGCCACCCAACTCTTTGTCAGAGAGACAACGAACAGACTGAAAGATAAGAAAGAAAGAAAAGATAACATCATCATGCAAGCTAAGTTGTATGCCCATGGAGGGGAAAAATTAGTTTCAATATCAGAAATATATTGTACCTCATTTGTATAGTAATAGAATAATGCAAGTATATCCAGGCTTCAGCTGTCTGCCTGCAAGGACTGAGATGAATAGCTCTTCTCTCAGTTTCTTTCACAGGAAGACCAGAAACTGGACATTTCTACAGACAGATAGTGCCTATACCTATTACAAGAAAGATATATTTTGCTTTAAAAGTTTTTATTACCTCCTTCATGTCAAACATTTTGTCAAATTTTAAGTCAAGAAGAAAATTTATCCTAGTTCCAGACACAGCTTAGGAGGTTTTCACTCTCCTCTGTAGGGTCGACTGCGGTCCACACCTGTCATCTGGATATTGTCATCTGTTATACTCTCTGTTATAGGAAAGGCCTTTGACATAAGTGGCACGTGTAATGTTTAGTTTTGCTCCCTGTAGCATACACTGGATTCAAGGCTTTTCATCCCTTTTACTCAAAGTCCTTAGCTGTGGTTGTTTGGGGCATTTTGTGAATTATGTTATGGAAACAGACTGAAGCTGTGATGTTTGCCACCCTGTGTTACTATTTTCTGGAAAGTCAGAAGAGCTTGTTATGTTCTATTGACGATTAGAGTTGTCTGATTAAAAGGCTGTATCTACAGTGGAGATGCTTAAAAGAGGAACCCTGGACTTCATTTACAGTCAGTGAAGAAATCTACTTGTGTACTGAATGAAGCAACTCATTCCACGCTAGACACTTGAAATTGCTCAAATGAATTATTCTCTATGAGTGCCTCATAACTGTAAAGGAAACATAGGACAACTAGCTGAGATGTAGACAAACAGGATGGGATTCAGTTGCTCATATGTAGGCTCTTAGTACCACTGACAGTTTTTATTATCCAGAATATCCACATAGGCTGTAAATTTGTCACAGATGGCAGATCCATATCTCTGTGATGGAAGCTAAAGGGTGGAAATGATACTTTTTGGAACTTAAAGCAACAGAAAATAGCCCTATTTAGATGATTAAATTATACATTTATTGAGCTCCTTGTGAATTTTGCTTTTACTGTCTTCTTTCTTTTCAGCTGCAGCTGCCTGGTTAAAAAATAAAAATATTTTGGCTGTTGTTTTGGAGCATCAGTGTTACTACTTTCTAGGAAAGAAATGCTTTTACTACCAATTGTTAGAAACCGTGTAAGCACCTGAGAGTGGTCTTGTAGGAGTTAAGTATTTTCCTCCCAAAACTGTGGCAGGATCAATAGCTTTACTGAAGTACACCTACACCAAAGCACACAGCAAGCAGGAGGAAATGGAAGCCACTGTGCAGCAGGAAAACTGTGATGTAGTCATGATCACAGAATCATGGAGGGATGACTCAGACTAGGGATAGGCATGGAGGGAGAGCCCTGTGTGTGGGGGAGTGTTTTGACTCTCTAGGGCTTGATGATTGTGATGAGGGGGTCGAGTGTTTATGTGTCACAATCAGGGATAATGCCAACAAGGCAGATACCTTGGTGGGAGTCTGTTATAGCCCGGACAACTTGGATGAAGAGGCCAATGAAATATTCTGTAATTTGGGGGTTTCAATTTATCAGCAAACTGCAGAGTCAGAGTCAGCAAATTAGATCAGGGAAGATTTATATTGGACATGAGGAAAAGTTTGCTCACAGAAAGGGCTGTAAAGCATTGGAACAGGGTGTTCAGGAAAGTGGTGGAGTCACCATTGCTGGAGGTGCTTAAAAGTTATGTAGATGTGATAGTCTGGGTCATGGCTTAGTGTTGGATTTGGCAGTGATAGGGTTATGGCTGATCCAGTGAACTTTAAGGTCCTTTCCAGCCTTAATGAAATAGCTCAGTCTGGTGTATTACACAGTAGCTCAGAAACAAAAATTCATTGACGAACCAAAGTTTTACTACTTCAGTGTGAATATGCTTGAGTCTAGCAGTTAAAAAATAAGGCCTGGCAAAATCTTTACTGTATGCCATTTTATGCCCAGAAATTACATGAGTGAGTTTTTTAGAATGAAATCTTGCTGTCTACAATATTCTTTATCTCAAACTTAATCATCCAGAGCAAATCTTTGATATTTACGGGAGAGACAAGAGACATGTCTTGTCTGAAAGATCATTCAGTTTATCAGGATTTTGGGAGCTGAAGTGTGAGGAAACACCTATGCTAACCTGTATGACTTGAAGCTGGATGTGCAAGTCTGATCAAAGCACTCAATATTCTCCTTGCTAGAGAGCAAGAAATATGCCTAAAGGGCAATTAATTTTATCCTAAAGTATGTCTGTAAGGTAAATCAGATGATTCATCTTCTAAAAATGCATATTTCTAGCTGTTTACTAAGAAGGATGATTTAAGGTAATGCTGGAACTTCAATACATAAGAATTAAAAGACTGAGGTTGGTTGAGATGAATCCCACTCTGAAATACATAGGCTGAGTTATTCTTAAAGTTATTGTTTTTCTGTTGACTCTTCAAATGGGTTTACAGAATTAGCTTTACAGGGTTACTTATTGTCTAGGTGACCAAATTTGATGATTATTATTTTCAAAATGTAATTTTAAATTTTACAGATTTTAAATGTATGCATCATCTTTGCTACATGTAGATAAAGAAAGGAGGAAAAACCCCCATAAAGTAAACATGTTCCATAATGTGCCATACTGTCCAGTCAGAATTCACATCATTATATCTTCCTTTAATAAAAATGTAAATCCCAAACCACAGTAATTTTGCTTGAAGTGGGAAATGTCCCCTCCCCAGTACCCTGTACAAGGCATTGTTAAAAAGCAAATCCTCATTAAAAAGTACTGAAATAATGCATCCCTTGTATCAGGGTTTTCATGCCTATGACACCTTTAATAGTCGGTGCTTGGCATCAAGACAAAAGAGATCAGCATTACTTATGTCTGACAGGAACTGTGTAACGTATATTAAGTTCAGTAACTCAGCCAAAGAAGCTGGAACATTTTTTTTTTCATTAAAAAGGAATTAAATCTTCATTCATGAATTCATGAAGTATAGCTTGTCATGATGCATCTAATGCATTTTAAGTTGTGCTCAGGGAGCAACAGAAGAGCCTCCATTTTTAAGTGACAGCCTGCTGCTCTATCTACAGTCTTCCCAGCTTCCACCAGCGTTTCAAGAGAGTGTTGCTGGCTTTCTTTTTCTCTTTCTTTCTTCACTTTCTTCTTTCGTTCCTTCTTTTCTTTGGTGTTGGGGGAGGGGAATCTGCCACAATAAACTAGAAAAATCCATTCTGTCAAATTGCATGCCCTGCTGCTTCATCACCATTATTATACTGAGGTTTTACATTAAAGTACCCTGGATTTTAAATTGAAAGTCAAATATAATTTGCCACAAGAAGCATGAAGTGAGTGACTAGAAAAGCTGATAGCTAGGCGCAGCATGACAAATTGGTATCTATCTAATAATGAGCCTTACAAGGTCATGGATCACTACGAAACTCTCACTTCTGTGTAAGTAGAACTGGACTACATTGTGTCAATTGTTGTTTCGGGGGAAAGGGCAATATATTTTAGATTGGCCCATACATTTTCAGAGCTAAAGCTAGACAGGTACAATAAGTCCCTTTTGGATAGAAAAGAAAACCAAGGAAGGCGACAGAGAAAGAAAGGGTGAGAAATTTTGTAGTTCCACAAGCCCGCTTTCAGGATAAATTGTGGACAAGCAAATTGTTTCAGCATGTATATTTAGGCTTTAGAGAGGAAAAAACCCACCGATTTATAAATTATTTTTAAAAGTCTTTAAGTAGGTTGTCATTTCATGCAATTTTAGGGTAAATCATGGAATTGATTTTGTGTCAACAAAAAAGGAGAGAAACATCTGTGTTCCTAAACAAGAAGTAATGTTATTAATAAAGACCATTGCCAAATTTGAAACATGCAAATCACTTCTCAACAAGTATTAATAAATAGAGACCTAGTAGAACAGAAAAAGGTATGACTATTCATACCACAAGATAGATAATCTGATAGCACAATCCCTTAATGCCATATCCACAGAATTTGTGCAGCTGGCAAATGCTGTCATTTGAGACTTACACTCAGCTGAGATCATTTACTCGGAGCAGCTCTTCTGAGGCACAAAGACCTTTATCAGTTTATCTTATGACATTATTTTTATGTGCCTTTATGAGACATTGTGTAGGATTCATGCACCATAACTTTGGCATCTAAAATGTAGTTCATTGTGTTCATTGTTCTAAGTTCCTTTGCATCACTGTAGTGAAATTGATAGATACCATCTTTTGGATAAGTTGAATTCTAGGCAGATAGTATTTTAGTACAAAATAGACCTCTGGGACAGATCACATTGTCTGCTCAAAACTAGAAGGACTTCTGGTAATAAGGGTAGGTTAGAGAGGAAATTTGGGCTTCATCACCTGTCCTTTAGATGTCTGAAGCTAGGTAAGATGATTCCCAGAATACCTGCCTCTCTTCTCATCTGTCTCACAGTGAGAACTGGAAACTCACTGTAGAAATAAATATATATTTGTGAAGGACAGAGCTGGAAGACACATTGTGGGGGCAGAAGTGGGACACTGGGGACAGGTATGTTTTAAGAACCTATGGAGCTGGTGGGTAACTGAAGGGCCCTGTCTGGTGACGGCTATTCTGAGACAAACAGAAAATGAAATTCAGTAGGAATAACCCAAAATGCCCTCATTTCACTCAACCAGATCAGTGACCACAGGACTTTTGTACAGAGAACATAAAATTTTACTGGGACATTAACTGTGATTTTCTGTTTCTCTGTTGTCTAAGAAATAGGATAGTTGTAGCATTGCCAAAGTATCAGTGAAGATGTCTCCCTGTAAGTGTGCTGTGTATTGAAAATCAAAATGCACAAGTTGTAATTATGTTAACAGTTCTAACTACAGAGTTTGGCTTTATAAAGTATCTTGTTTAATCTATTTCCATGTTGGAGGTCTCTTGTTTAATCTCTGCTATGTCAGGTAAAAGGGAGGCAACTGTAAAAGCAGTAGCTGTGAACAACCCTTGGTATTTGAAATGATTGTGATTTTATTTCCTGGGCAATGAACCTTTCAAATGCTAGGAGTCTTAGCTGAAAATGGCTGATGTGTTTTCTGTAATTCACAAAAGGGACACATTGTTCTTTGCTTCTTGATTCTACTAGTTTTGCTGGTTTTCTTTAACCCACAATAAACTCCACATAATTCATGGGAGAAATAACCCAACCTTTGGTGCAATGATGTAACCTAAAATTCACTGAAATAAATACAAAAGGCTGTTGCTGATTAGTGCTGAAATAGATCTCTAACCTAGTGTGGGGCATCAGGAATAGCATGCTGATCAATGAGTTTGCTTTTTGGCAGGTAAATAGTAAAATCAGAGTCAATGTGTAGAAGAACCAGCTCTTACAGACATGGAACAGCCGATGGAGGATAAGATAACCATGAAAAGTAAGCAGCGTGATTATGAAAATAAATCTTATCAGACAAATTTGATTACTTCTTCTGATAGCATTAGCAAATAAGCAAGTGAGAGGAAAATGGCAGACCTAATACAGTTTGACTTGAGTGAAGCATTTGGTATAGCATCCATGAAAGCTCATGCAATTAATTCAAATTGACAAATATGTGGACTGTCACATGGATTGAGGATTAGCTTAAAGGCCATAAACAAAGAATATTGATGGATCAAGTTGAAGGGAGATACACAGTCATTTGTTGCAATGCTGGTAGTAAATCAAGGCTTATTTAACATCTTCATTCCTGATTTGGAGAGAAGAATACATCAACTCATTGACAACATTTACGCATGGCATAAATTAGGAGGAGGTTTAAATGCCCTTACAGGGAAAGAAAAATACAGTGGGTTGGAGACTGATGTGATAAAATAATAAATAAATTATAAAAGTGCAAGGCACCACTGATGGTATAATTTGAGGCAAATATTGAATGAGGATTTAACAATCTGGAAAAGATGAGAGAATAAAATATAATTGTTGCAGATAATGGGCACAACTTGAAAGAGCAAGAAAAAGGGCAAGTGAAGTTATAGGTGCATAGGTATTATTGTCTCATGAAATAAGGTGATACAGTCATATATGAGAATAGTAGTTTAATTTTGAGCACAGAAACAGTCCTGGTCTATACAGCACTGGCACTCAAAGCATAAAATTGGATTTTTGAAATGATTAATGAAAGGAACTATAAGAAACTGAAGTGATAGACAAATGGTCAGATGCAGTGAAGAAAGATAAAATGGATAAACTGCACTGGGCTAGATTAAAAACATTGGTACAAGTACTGAAATACCTTTCTGCCATGAATTTAGAAATCAGTATCAAAAAGCTTAGATTATCTGAAAATCTAGCCATCTGTCTATGCTTAATTAACAAGTAGAAGGGTACCCAGTAGTCTCCAAACATCAAAGTAGTACAAATCTCAAGAATGGAGAGGACTTTTGTGTCATGCAGAAAAGTATAAAGAACAAAGGGAGTAAGTTGAGAAAAAATACTTTTAGGTGATTACAATCCACATTTATTTGTCATATTAGAAGTGTATCATGAAGGAGCAATACTGCATGAGTAGAAAAACACTGCATATTTTCTTTGGCTTTCCTTTTCATGGCAGCATACTGTACTTGCAGTGAATTTTGCTTCTTTAAGTGAATGTTCCTTTAGTGGGAAGGGTGTTAGAGAGATAAAATACTTGGGTCTATACCATCTCCCATATGCAGAGTCTTTACCACCCCAGATGGTACACCAAATGCCAAGTCCTAGAAATACTACTGAATTATTGCCTTCCAAACATGAAGCAGACTAAACCAGCACAACATATAATAGATCCTCCTGCAAATGACTCCAAAATTAAGGCTAGGTGCCTCATTTTATATACAAAGCCCAGATGGTACATACAAACCAACTCTGAACTACATTGCTGGTGGGGTGTTTAAACCTTACAAAAATGTATGCTGGTATAACAAATGGCCTCTATTTAGAAATGGAAGACCAAATAAATGAAATAAATGCAAAGTTTTGCAGCTTACACTGAAGATCTTCAGCTAGACAGACTTTGGCTATCACTCTGTATGGCTGTTCTTATACTAAAATTAGGTGCAGAAAATGTTTTACCTAATTAGGAATATTTAAAATGAAAATACAGAATCTAATGTCTGATTTTGTGGAAGTCTAACTTAAATTCTTTCAGCAAAACCCCATCAGTGAAGTAAGCACCCAATACACTTGAGATCAATGCCTTGGTTGACTAAGTAGAGGAAAAAACAGAATGATGGAGACAAGAGAATTATTTTCAGCTTAACATTTGAAGAAAATGAGGGCTTTGTGTTTGCACTAGTTTGTCAGACTCTTTTCTCTTCAGTATTATTAAATCCATTATCTAGTTTCAAGCAAAGTGGTGAGGAGGTTTAAAGACTAATAGTAAACAAAAGAGGACCTAGGCAGATCCATGGTTTCACCACAAGTGGCACCATCTGGCTTCATGTTAATGGGATTGAGCAGAGGAGGAAACTCCACACACAAATTTGGCAGAAGGAAAGTCTGCATTGTGAATGTCTCATGCTGAAAATAAGCAATACTAATTAATAAGCAATACTAAGCAATAATATTAACAATACTAATAAGCTATATTAATTGAAACAAAAGTTTTGTGAACTAATGGGGAGCGAAGCCGGATACCAGCATATCTTAGACAGAGGTGGGTATTTTGTGCAAATACTTCATAACTGTCCATGGCCATGTGAAGCTGTTTGTGTGGCATTCTTAAGCTGCTTCTCAGCCTCTCTATTTTTCTTTCTGATTTTCTTTTCCCTTTCCTTTTCTTTCCTTTTCCCTCTCACGATTGCTCTTGTGGACACTCTGATGCCTATTAGTGTGTGCAGTCAGGCTGTGTCCATAATGCAATTAATTAAAAAAGTCAGTTAGAGATAAGGCAGTAATTCAAAGACAGCACAATAGTCAGGAGGCTGGATTGGGTGGTTCTCTTATGGCCCCAGGAGAAAACCATGGAGAAAAATCAGGTGTTATCTGAGCTATAGTAGAATTCAGCAAAAAGTCAGCATTCAATGCCACATCACTGCTCTGCCTCTGACATTAGATATGTGAATATATCAAAGTCAGGACAGTCTGTCCTCTAAAAGAGTGTTAAATCAGTAGCATTTGCAGTGTGGTAGCAACCTGATAAAAACAAAGACATACATGTTACCTATACTGTATCAAAAAAGCATGGCAGGTTATGATTATCAAAGTGTATTTTTTTGCTCATTAAGGCATGTTTTCAACAGAAAGAAAATGTAGCAGCATGGTATGGTCATCAGACTGTCACAATACGGGAGGCTGCTAAGGGTGGCCATAGAAAAAAAGATTTGTTCTCCGAGTCAGCATTTTAAAAATTACTTATATTCAGACATTTGACAGCATATTGTTGACTTGTTCTTCTGTGACAGGTCTAAGTAAGTATGAAAATTATGACATAAATTATATACATTCAAAATTTTCTGTACCTTTAAGTATATCAGCTTAAATAACTTCAGCTTCTCTGAGCAAATTTGAGCCATGTGTCATAATATCCAGTGCTACCAGAGCACTGTCTGCTTACCTAATTGCTGAATGTTTTGGGTCTTTGGAGTATAAAGGTCATATCTTCATGCAGTGACTTCAGTGGATGTACACCAATTTAAACCAATTGAAGAAATGGTCTATAAGATTTTGTGGCCAGGATTTCTTATAATAAAAGTCTTGGCAAATCTGAAAGTCATTATTTTAATGGCACTGCAGACAGCTATTGTTAAACATGAGGCACAGTTCTAGGGTAATTATGGTCTTATAACATTACTTTATAATTTGGCTTTTCCCAGCTTAAATTACCATCATTTAAATGCATTTGCCTTATCCCATCTAGCCAAATATCCTGCACAGAGTGCAGAACAGGAAGGAAAATTCAGCTAGTCCAGACACCAAGTGTTGGTGCCTTTTGTTTTTAAGAGTCTCACCAAGGAATAAGGCAGTGGACAATTCTATGCAGAAACATAGTGATAGAATTTTGCAGCATTGTGCACTCTGGCAGCACCTGTCTTTGCCTATGTGTAAATTTGCTAGTTGGCTGTGGTTGAAACTGATGGATGGAGAGAGAGAAATCTTGGAAAACTGGAATTCCTAAACCAGTTTCTAGTATCTGCTCCAATAGTGAGTGTTGTAGCATGTATGTAGAATTCTTGAGACTCATGTTCTGAACACCAGTCATGTGTTAGCTGGCACGGTATCTCATGGCCTGCATACTGCATTTTACAGGACACAGCTACCCAGCTCACACAAGGGATCTATCCAGCACTGGGACACAGGCACATTTCTCCCCAGCTACGGGCTCTGGCAGCATCTCCTCTGCTGACAGGGGACCCATTCAGATGAGAGCACTGTTCAGGACAGGGTACCTCTCCTTTTCAGGGCTGGTGGTTTTCAGAGGTGTATAACAGCAGACCTCCTCTCTGGGCTCTGTAGTACTGGTGTGTGGAGTGAAAGGGTAAAGTCACAGTCATGTAATCCCTCGTGATGGGTCTGGCTAGAATTGACTCTGTCACTTTTGTCACCAGTTTAGGTGTGATGCTCAAGGATTATCTGAAAGAGCAACTAAAACCATAACCACTACAATATAAAAAAGGCTCAGAAGGTGCGATGTGTTGCTTGGAAAATATGAGAATGGGAGATTTTGAGTTTTGCCGAAAAGCCTTCAGGTTTGGTTTATCCGAACTAATGGGCTCAGAAAGGGTCAAGTTTTGGGTTTTGGCAGGGTAGGGGGGCAGGTTTTTTGTTTGTTTTGCCTTTTTTTTTATTTTTGGTTTTAGTGGTTTTTTTGTGGGAGAGATGTGATTTTTATCCCAGCTCCTGTAGCTTTAAGGGAAGATTTATTTGTCCCAGTGCAGCTTTGCAAGAGTAAACTGAATTGTTGCTTGTTCATGCATCCTGATTAAGGACCTCACCGTCAGTTCTGTTTCTCTCTGCTGAGGCTTGAAATGTTGGTATTGAGTACTTGCTATATCATCATGGTACTGGTTGTCTGAAATTGAGCTTGGAAAATGCGGAAGAAACTGTCAGGCATTCTGGCAAGTCCTGAATTGCTTTTCAATTCTGCTGCATTTACGGCCAAAGGCAGTAGTCCTTGAGGAGAGACATGATTAGCAGCAAAATATCCTGGCTTGTCTTACACACAGGAAGAAGGGCTGTAGATCTGTGACAATGTGGGATTCAGGTGCCTCACTGGACTAAAGGAATTTGTGTAAAACCTGCTAAAATGACACATGTCAAATCTGCACTGAACATTTGGCCAGTGTTCCTGTTAGCAGGATAATTTGGGACTGGATCTTCTCCATTCATTAACCACTAAGTCTGCAAACCCAAACCCATCTGCTTATGAATGCACATATCTGTTATTTACCCCAGCTACTCTTCTACTCCATTTATGAGCATTTAGAAATTCAGGCAAATAGTCAGGGCAACTGCCATGAAACTGAGGTTGCCAATCCCACCCTTTGAATAAGAAACAACGCATGTTGAATAGTCAGAGACATAATTAAATGAATAGTTTACAACAGGAAGGCTGATTGAAAAATGTTTGTCCAAAGCACTTCAATTGTTTCAAGAACATGAACACATTTACGGGGATTATAATATTTTTCCTAATAATCTTCCAGCAAAAAAGGGTATAATTTATTAGCTAAAATATTTCCCAAGAATAGTTTGCGCAGGTCTAGCTTGAAGTGACATACTGAATTCAATTCCATTCTGAATCTTTCCTATGAAATAAAATGGCTTGCAGTTAGTAAAATATCCCTGGATAATCACAGAGGTCAGAAACTGTGACCTTGCTGTGTTGCATGCCTATTTACAATTCACTCCCACTGCAGGTTTTCAGGGCTTCAAGTACCTGCTCTACTTGAAGTACAAAAAAGGAAGCCTACTTATTTGACACTGTGAAAACCCCAGCCACCTCCTTTTTCTCCTAATTATGTTGATTTTTCTTCCTAACACGAGAAAATATCCTAGCCCATTCAATGATTCACATACCTTCTGCAGTGCTAAACTCTTAATGATACCTAACAGTGTCACTTGTCGCATTGTTGCACCAAACTTTACTCATATTCTATATATTTATTCCTATTTACAGTACTTGTCAAAGTTCCAGTTCAGAAGTACTGAATCTAAGCATAAAAAAATGCTTAAGTTACTTTGAGAGAATGCATTCTGGTCATTTCTCTCTTCCAGTCCTCCCAAACGTCCTCAGAGGTGGTAAATCTTTTATTTTTTTTATTGAATGTGTTTTTCTTTCCTACTCCTCCATTTAATCTGAGCAAATTTGATAGCCACGGGCATTTTATTTTATTTTTACCATCTGTTTTCCATTTTTATTAAAAGTTATATTTTAATTGTTAATTGAAATCGCAAATTGGCCATATTATGTTTATGCTATAATAATAGCGTCTGGATTTAAAACTGTGGGAAAGATTGCTTCCCAACTGTTCTCACGATGCATGGGCCTAGAGCCTCAAAATTGCACCTGTCCTATGGGGGATTTCCTGCCCTTCAGGTTGATCTCTTGAACAGCCAAGGTTCTATTTGAGAAATAAAAGCTCTCCCTTTCTGTTTGAGATGAGACATTTCAAGGTTCCAGGATAAAAGTCTCAAAGATTTTTAAATAATAAATGTCCCTTGCACTAAGGCTGGTTCTATTAGGGCCTGTTCCAAAACTCCTCCTCATTTCTGTAAAAAGCCAGCTCTACAAAAAAATGTACTGAATTGTAAATATCTTCAACCAGGCTTGAGAGACGTTTTATTCCGTACTCTTTGGCAGTCCAGCATACTATTTCTAGAGACATTAGAGACGTATTAGTGAGTCTTGAGGGGATATTGAACACTGCAAACTTCCTCAATATATCACAATTACAGAAACACCTGTTCTAAGTAACATTTTGCTGAGCCACCATGAGAATTCAGTGCTCAATAGCCCTCAAAATTTCTCATTTCTTTCCTGCGGTGAGGTACTTTAGCAACTTCTCTCCGGACAAGAATAAAAAACTCTTAAGGTCAATGGTTCAATACCTTTTAAAGGACAACTTCCTTTTTCCTTTCCCTTCCCCCATTCTTTTTTATAGTGCTTTCTCTACACACGTTTGATTCCTTGTTTAACAGTGGCTATTTCTCCATCTCTGTATTTTTGTTGTTGAGTGGAGGAAGAAAAGAAATAAGTAGCAGATTAGTTACTGGGTTTGGTCTACATTAACATACAGGTGGGAGAAAGAAAAGAATTTATAGGAGAGAACAAATGTGTGAAGAATATTAAAAAAAATACTATGAGGTAGAGCTCAGTCCAGAAGAACTTGGAAGTCTCATGCTGTGAGGGAGGGCCCTGATTCTGTATGAAGTTTGTGGGAGATACGCCAATTCCCTGCACATCAGTGGCCAAAATTAAGCCATGTATTCTAGACAAATTTCATAGTGCTCAGCGTCTCATTTATGTCTCAAAACAAAAGGCCAAGAGTTTAGAAAGCAGGATGTTAATTGCTGAGTGATATTGAAAATTTCAGTCACTGTTTCACACAACTCAGGTGTTTGTATACTTGGGGGTTTTCTGAATGGAATAAAAAAGAGAAAAATGGTACAAATACATTAATCAGAGGCACTAGTAAAAAAGTCACCATAAGGCTGTCTATAAAGAGTACACAGGATGGAGGAGATTGGTCTCTCTTCTTATGTGATTTTGGACAAGACACTCTGCTGCTTTTTTTTCCCCATCTTTTGTCTTGAACTTGTCTATTTGTGATAAAATATTTGAAGATAAAGACTGACTTTCTGTGTACTTGTATACTATTATACATAAATCTTACTGGTCTCATGATGCGCTTTGCAGTCAGTATTGTATATTGCTAGATGAAAGACAAGAGAATGGAAAATGGGAGTAAAATGAACTAAAAATAAAAAGATGCATTAAAAGCAATAAACAGGCACCCTTGGTGGGCACAAGCACCTGCTTCTTCTCCAGAGCATGACAAAACCCACTTATTCTGTCAGCTGTAACTCTAAACACAAAGTAAATGGGCCCCAAACTGGAGCTGGATGAGATAGAAATAGCAGTTTATCCAGTAGATGTCACCTGTTTACTCTTCCTGGGTGATCTGTGGACAGCTCTGAATTTGAGTCAAAGTACTCAGCTTTTCTAATTGTGTCAGGAAAGTTATTTGGTGTGTTGGACCCTTTGTACCTACTAGGTTTGAGTAAATCACCTTGTTCCGTTAAAGAGGAGGAAGCATTTCAGGGAAGAATATTGATGTGTAAATATTTAAGTTCACGTTCAAAAGGAAAATAAGTATTTTCTAGAACATTCTTATCCATAAGATCACAAAGGTGAAGATTATGAAGATATGGCCCTTCTAGACTGGGGCAGGAATAAACCCAAGAATGTGAAGCCTTAATTCCTTGTCTTGATAACAATAATCCTCCAAACATATGCTTTAGAAAGGTGATATGAAAAGAAGATTAAATACTGCTAGGTGCATTTAAATTGATTTTATAAAGTAATTTGTCAGTTATAATGTAAATTAAAGGATTTTCCTTTTTGATTCTGAGGGAAACAATAGGCATTACTGAGACAATGTGCCTTCTTTTTCTGTGCTTCCTTATGCAATGTGATTTTGAGTCATCTTCTGTTACAAAACTGTAGTTGTTAAAGTGTAGCATGTTTAAGACTGCTATCTCCTGCAATCCACTGATCCATACAATTGCTGTCACAATGGAAAAGGCAGTCTTTGACTTGACATTAGTTTCTTGTCCTTCCATATTGTATATGACATACTGTCTTTGCATTTTACTTGCAGGACAATGGCATTTTAAAAGCAACAGAACAAAATCTTGTTGGGCTGTCAGTCATTGACCAGTCAGTCATTTTGGAAGACTTATTTTTTGCTCAGGGAAACATAACAGCCATAATTGCAGACATGTTGGTTTTTCAAGTACTTCAGCCTAATTTATGAAATTTTGTTTGACTTCTCAACGTGGAGCAATATGGGAGTGCAGTGGAAGTTCTGCATATGTAACTTCTTGAAAGCAGCACTTCAGCTGGTAGCTGAGGTCTCAGCTAGGATTTTTACCTTTTACCTCATACATAAATTTTCCATGATGCTGTGATCTCCTGCTTTTCAATATTTCTGGGAGAGATTAAAAATCCAGTTATTCACACTGGAAAAAATTACTTGCGCAACTCCACTCTCTAAAGAGGGAAGGAGGTATCTGATAGGTATTAGTCTTTTTGTGGATTAATAAAGAATGCATGATGTAGAAGCTCTTCCTTCCTGGCCTCTGCAACCTGGGAACAATAGTTTTCTATGTTAGAAAACACTATGATGATAAAAACTGGATCTTTATGGAGCTTATGTTGCATTCCTTGTTAGTTTCTGAACTCTCTTATGGTTCTGTAAAAATCCCAGACAAATTCATTAGTGTTGAGGTCTGCTCAGAAACAATAGTGATGGGAAGTATTGTGGTTATAATTCAACATGTCTGGGGTGGGGTAGGGAACACTTTTAATTTCCCTTTACTGCTGGTGATGGATTTTTGCAGCTTCACCTTTCTATGCTGCCGATCCCAGCAGTCCCAGGCTCTAAACAACAAACAGCTTGACTTGCAGAAACTTTCCACTCCCACTGGGAAAGACCACAAACTTACAGCATATTTTAAGCTGTTGTTCGATTTTCTGAGGGGAGAGAATTGTCTCTAGGCACAAATTAGTGCTACCAGTGGAAGACAGGGTTCAGCTGTTTATATACTAATATACAGCAATTATGATAAAACAAAACTCATTCTGAAATTCTGCTGTAACTATAGTAACCTACATTCAATGTATTCCATTAAAACATAAAAAAGGCTCCCCAGCAGGAGAGAGTAAATATTATCTATTATTGATTGATGATGGTTTCAGACTGTGAAAAGTGGTTAATATATTTTTTGTGATGAAACACAGTTGTTAAACCTTCTTTTTTATTGATAATTATTGTCTGTTTAAATAGCATCAAGTAGTTGTCATTAATTTTTACATCTATTTTGAATAAGTTTCTTCCTTCATTTGAAAGTCTCTACTTTATAGAAGATCTCTGAGAAATTATGTTATTTACCTTCTTTTATATGATTTCTAGCCTGGGACATTTCTACTAGTATTTGACTGAAACTTGACAAAGAGTTTATGACCCTAAATGCAGTTGGTATATTTGGATCACTTTAGTTTTAATAATTATGATAATAAATTCTGAATGATTCAACAAAGAATAAACAGGTTATGCAGATATTATATTTTTTAGTCACTAGTTGTTATGGTTTCCAAGTTACCTAAGATAAATGTTGCAAATTACCCATGGAATAAAAAACCTTCTAATATTCAGATGGCAACAATCATGTCAAAGCATAATGACATGAGTAAAAATTGGCTGCACCAGGTAGGCACATTAGCAAAATGCTTCCTGTGCTCATATCTCTGCAGAGATCCATGGACAGAGCTGCTGAAGGGGTCAGCAGGATGGCTGTGCTTCACGGCAGTCCCCTAGGCTGAAATAAACCCAGAAACTGAGCTTGACCTTTTCCTATCAAAACTGTCTCCTATATAGAGCGAGTTCGTCTGTGTCCACAGGACTCTTCACAAGTCTAGAGATTTGCTTGGAGATTTGAACAGTCATTTATAGAAATTTAATCCATACAGTTAATAGAGCCTAGAAAATGGTTCAGCTCACTACCCACATGAGTTGCTTGAATATGGTCAGTTAGAGAGGTTTAAGAAGCCTTCTTTGGATGTCTCATCCTTCAGCTAAAGGTCTTGCAAAGCCTTTTTCACCTGTGCATATTCTGACATTTTTACCAAGTGTTTGAAGCTATCACAGGTACCCTAAGTAATTGTAAAAGGAATTGTGTATCTGTATGAACTGCAATACTTACTGGAGCCTTTGATCTCTGCTCTGCATAGTGGAAACTAGTACATATGGGTGGCAGATGACACACAGCTAAAGACACCTTCATTTGAAGCCAAATCCCACTCATGCTATGTATTCTGTACCTTTGTGGGCATGACACAATACAACAACAGAGATGTGATCTATACTGTTGGAATTTCCTCACTGGGAGTGCTACTCAGGTTTTCCTTGTTCTGTTTAAACCAGACTTTTCCTTCCCCACTAGTCCGTGGGAACACAGCTTAGTGGAGTGCATCAGGCAGAGCATTACATGAGAGATAAAATGTTACTGCATTAGCTGACACATCCTGTAGAAGAGATACAAAAAGAGATCTACAGCATTATTGAAAACGTGTCATGAAGAATTATTTTCTTATTTTTAAATCAACACTGAAACCACAGCTAGGATTCAGTAAAAAGCATATTGATATCTCTTCTGTTGAAAAAAAAGAACCTTTGGTCTTCAGCAATGTATCCCTCAGCTACTTACTGGTGACAAAAAAGGGTTTTCTCTAAGCTGTGTCTACAGTAGTAAAACACCATGATTCTTATTCAGATCCGTTTAGGTTTATCTGTACCATTTTGCTTTTTCAAAAGGAGAGAAAGAAAATGGAAAATAATGATAGAATTTGGGGTGGGGGGTGGGGGGGAATGGTATTTTCATTTTACTCACAGCACAAACAACCTGTCTATCTTGTTTGGTTTTGTTGTATGAATTCACTCTGAAGTGATGATACAGATTACGAGGCTGTTATCCTGAATAAAAAGTGCTGCTGTTAATTCTCTTTTGCTGCAGCTATGGGCCATTATTTCCAATAGCTGTAGGTGTCACTTCCAGTACTGTGACCCATCAGGAAATCTCTCAGAAAACTGAAAGAATTTACACAATGGCCTGGCAAGAATATAATTTACAGGGCAGCAGAAGGGGCAACTGCCTCCTGATCTCAGACTTATTCCTCATTGCAATTGCAGAGCTGGAATAAATACAAGGAAATGTACTTTTCCTGCTGCTGAGCTGTTCTCCTGCCACTCCATAGTGAGTTTGAACTCCCCAAGACAGTATACCCTCTGTTCACTCACTGCCTGCCAGTGTTAGAGCCTGTGTCAGGGTTGCAGCCTTCTGCAGGGCACTGGCAGCAGGGAGAGCAGGAAATGTCCATTGTTCAAGGGGTTCCAGGGGGAAAAACAAAGATAGAAAGCATAAAGATGGAGGAGGAATTCATATTTGGCTAGCAGCAAGTATAAAGGGGAAGGAGAAAACAGGGAAGAGAAGCAGCATCTGGTGGTGAACATCTGGGATTAGATATTCCATAGGTAGACTGAACTTTTTATTATTTTTTTTCCTTGTGTTCTTTCATTTAAAAGAAAATCTCTTTAGTCTCTGGCTTTTTGTATCCACAGTAATAATTTAAAACAGGAGACACATCTTTCAGAGCTATTAATTTGTTTACACTATTGGGAAATATTTAGCTGCTCTATAAGAATTTGTGCTGCTCATATTCAGATAATAGAAATTGATGGGAAGAGTATTTTTTCCTGTACCTACCCTTGAAATGCTGGGAAATGATCCTCTGAAGCTGAAAACCAAACTTATTACTATTGGGACTCCTGGAGATGGACAAATAACTTGTGGTTATTATCTTTCTTGGGAAGCTTTGACTTTCTTTCTATTTGACAATAATCTTTAAAAAGGCTATGAGTTTTTTGTTTGTCTTTCTTCTGCCCTTCCCTCTTTGTGTATTCACTATTCTGTCATTTTTGAGTATTTACTGATTTGTAAAGACTTGTGAATATGTGGTAATTGAAGCAGAACCTCTGAACTGATGCATGCATCACCATGAATGTTTTTCTTCCTTTTATTTGAATGTAGCAGTTAGAATGAGATGTACATTGCAAAACAAAAATATACTCTCTGTGGATACTTCACAAAAAATTCCTATGAATCCCTTTGTTTTTTATTTGTATATTAGCTAGTAGCTGAAGGTATGCAGAAAACATTAGTAAAATGAATAGTAATTAGGGACCAAATTAATTTATAAAACTATTTGCAGCCCAATTTTTAAAAAAGTCTTTTTGATCTATGTATATGTATTTTGGCTGTCATGTACTGGTTGGGCTCTGTACTGATTTTTTCTGGTATCCCCATGGATTAGTATGAAAGAAAGTAACCTAAGATTCCCACCCTCTTTATTTTTGGAACCCCCATCAGTGTGGATAATGGCTCAATTTGGCTCCCAAAATATAAGTAAGAGCTCATAGTGCCTAGGTCTGTATCTGTAAGTTTTCCCTTGCCTTCCTCAAAATATATTGGACTTCTTTACTAGATCTGTTTGATTTAGAAATAAAATGTATCTCTACCAGAATTAACTACTGCTTGCTAACCTAATTCTACCAGACTCATTTGTTTCCCTCTTTCTACATTATCCAGCACATTTTATTCAGTCTCTACAGTGCTCCTGCTACAACAGAAGAACAATCAGCAGCTTTGCTGTGTTATTGCATTATTTCTTATCATGCACAATAAAGGAATTATTAAGGGATACAACAACACACTAAGAAAGAAAAAAAAAGGAACAGAATTAAACACTTTGCAGTGAACTTCCACAGATCATGTATTAACATAACATATCGGTCTTGATAAAGTAGAGAACAGATCGTTAATGAAGCGGTACATAGGGAAAATAATTGTTAATATTGCCGTTGCAATATTTTACACATATTGAGAATTCATTGAATCAGGGACTGTCTTCATTCTTTCTGAGTAATGCCTGACACCTTATGATACTAAAAATATTAAAAATACTTTATAATATCAGAGAATGAAAACAAGCTATAATATGACTAGAATTAAAGAAGAAACAGATTATTAATTTTTGCTTATTAAAAGCATTCACTGGTAGAAAGCTAAGTGTTTCTGCCTGTCTAAACACCCACAAGAATTATAAGAAAGTGAAATGAACACTTCTAGGATATACCAGAATTTTAACTCTTTAAATTCATTTATAGTGCTTCAAATGTATTTTGCTTTGCAGTCCAGTATAGTTTTGAAGTAGTGCCTAGCACCTATAATTAACATTGCATGACAGCTAATTTTGAAACAGAACTAGCTATTATATTTGGAACAGTAAAGAATTTCTATTTTGGTCATATTTGAAGGCTTTCCATATGTCAATTTACAAGGAAAGGTAATGCAAATTTTTGTGTTTTCATAATGCATTTTGTCTGTTTTCCAACAGGCATTTTCTGATGAAACACAATTATACCACTAGATTTCCAGAAAAACTATACCCATCTAGACACTTAAGGAGTGAAGGAATCCCCAGATAAATTTTTGCCTTGTTTCTACTGACTTGACAATAAGATGGTATTAACTATCGAGTTTCTATTCTTTCAAACATAGAAGTCAAACTGTACCTGTAATGGGCTGTGTTTCACAACCAAACAAAATTTCACCCAGAGAAACAACATTTTCAGTGTGGAGTATCATGGAAATGTTCAAAATTTCAGGAAGGAAAGCCAACCTATGAGAGGCTCTTTCTATTTTTTAGCACTGTATAGTTTTCCAGGTACACCTTGCCACAGAAAATGTTTCCCCTGAAGCACCCATATTATGTTTTTGTCGTGGGAGTGAAAGAGGTATAACTCAGAGAGCCCCAGGCAATAGTGAATTACCATGGACTTCCCTATAACTGAGCGAAACATATTTACACTCTTCAATAGGCGAGACATAAGATATTTTGTGTAAAAAAAAGGAAAGTAAAAAAAGTATATGAATGAAATTGAATGTGCTATATAGTTATCATTAGGAAGGAGGGTAAATGAATGCATACGGAAGCAGGAATCCAGCCAAGCTTTTACAGTAGAGGTAAAAGAAAAAAGCTGGTGGTGCTATATTACTGATTACTAAATTATCAATCAGACTGCTGAGGAGAGAGTCTGGCCATACAGGGATGTGGGTGAGGGCACATGCATGCATGCACCCCTGAAGATGCACCCCCAAACCTCATCTTTGTGTGCAGGAACCACTACTTAAGGCTGAGATGTGTGCCAGCTATCCAGCTGAATGTGTTTCACCTAGGACACAGTGCCTGACTCTTTTCTTATTCTTTGCATGTCTCTGACTGAGGTAGACCACAGAAAAATAAGCTCTTTCACTAAAAGGTACATTTACTTCCCATGGTTTAACTCCCTGTAATAATTTAAGCATGTCTGTTCTACCTTACCAATGCTCTTGGCACTAAAACCTTTTCATTCTGGAATTTAGAGTGATACCTTCTTCCTGTTTAAACTATGACTGAAGTTAGTGGAGCTTTCACACCTTACTGTTTGGCCAAGGCAATCTCATTTCTCTGATTTGAGACACAAAGTGGAAAAGTCGCTCCCACAGACATTAACTGAGGTTACTGGGCTGAAATCAGATCTATTTTAATATCCCACAGTAGAAGAAATAATTCACAGGTTAGTAACAGGCTGGCATTGCATTCTACTACACACATGATTACCTTTGATGGGTTTTTGTCCTTGTAAAGATAAACATGACAGAGCAGTTAATTTAATTACAGTATGGTTAAGCAGAGTTGTGATAAGAAAGAAGAACAAAAAAAAATTCTGCTTACAGATGGCTGCATTGTGAAGATTTGGCATTTCAAAGTAAAAATTACATCAGAAAGTGGTATGTAAATAAAAAACCTTAAAATGAGAATTAAAAAAAATACTTAAAACCACTTACTAAAATGAATAAAATTCAAGAACTGTGATTTAATAGACACATATTTTTCTCAAGCACTTTTTCAGTGCCAGTAAAAAACAGTGAAGGCTTCCTACTGAATATAATTTGAATCCTAGAATTCCAGCTGAGAGGAAAAACTGCCACATAGACCATATAATTACAGAGACAATTTTCTTCAAAGTTTTTTTCTCTTCAATCTCTTCCCTAAATAATGACAAAGCACATAACAGCTGTGATGAGTGTATGCATACACTCTACTGCTGAGCATTTTTTTCTTCACTCATGTATGAGGACTATTCACAAACTATTTGTCCAAACAGGTACTACCAAAACCTTTTGAAGATGCTGCAGGTATTTCTTGTATCAGAAGGGAAAAGAGGAGGTCAGTACATCATCTGATCCAACACCCCTGCTCAAGCAGGACCACTAAATGCAGTTGCCCAGGACAATGTTGTGGCTTTTGAATATCTCCAAGTATGGAGACTCCATAATATTCCTGGGCAATCTCTGCCAGTTCTCAGTCACCCTCGCAGGAAAAAGTGCTTCCTGATGTGCAGGAGGAGCTTCCTGTGTTTCACTTTTTGCCCTTTGCTTCTGGTCCTGTTACAGGGCACTACTGAGAACAGACTGATGCTGTCTTCCTCATTCCCCCTCTCCAGCAGTATGTGCTTGCTTTTCACTCTCCCTTCTGCCCTGAATTCCACCACCATCTCATGGTTGCTGCAGCCATGGCTGCCTTTGACCTTCACATCCCCAACAAGCCATTCATTGTGAGCATGAAGTCCAGCATGAAGGACAGCACCTCAGCACCTCTTCTCATTGACTTTTCCATCTCTCAGAAAGGAAGTTATCATCAGTGTACTCCAGGAACCTCCTGAATTGCTTAAATTCCCCTGTGCTCTGCCTCCAGAAGATATCAGGGTGTCTGAGGCCATGAAAACCAGGGTTTGTAAGTGTGAAGCTGTTTCTACCTGCCTGCACAGGATCTGATAAAGGAAAACTGACTGAGACTTCTGAGTAGTCAACAGACCAGTTCAGCTCTCCCCATTAATGATATATATGAGTTTGGAGAAAGGGCACAGTGACAGAAAGTTGCTGACCAGGCTTGAGAGACAAAATGTTCTCTGAAAAACACCATTCTCTATAAGGCACTTCAGTAACTTCATTTTGTAAGTTTCAATGTCATGAAGACACATGGTCTACTCATACTACAAATAGGTTTCACACTTTGATGAAAAAACATTACTTTTGTGATTTAACCCCCCCCCCCCCCAAAACCCCATATCGTACATGCAATTTATTCATTCTAGCAGGGAGAATAAGAAATCAGCCTTTAAACCTCACTGTAATAAGAGTGGAATCCAGTGTAAAAATAAATTAGAGACAGAATTTAATTATTGCTTTTCTCTGCATGATTTGCTCCCTAGCCCCTTTGCAAACTTTCTAACATTTATTTAAAATTCCTCTCTTATCCCACATCTGTTGACATTATTTACATACAGAACTCTGATGTGTTTACCATACAATTAGAATAGATCTTCATTTTAATTAAATATCAATTCAGGATCACAGATTCAAGCTATTTGTCAGCACTGATAGTGATCAATAGAAGGAGACGCTGAACAAAGAAGACAAATAGATTTTCTGAGTAGTCAAATATTTTTCATTTCTTCACATACCCCATTTTTTAATAGAGGATGAAGAGATTAAATTTCTTGCATCCTTTTAGTTATTCCATGGCACATATTTAGAAAGCTGAAATGAAAAGCTAATTGCCACATCATTATGCTTAATTGACATGCTACCTTTTTCTCTGTAACTCACCATGACAGCTTAGTTTAACTGCAGTGTGGTGACTGCCTGTCCCAGGAGTAAAACTTTCAGTAGCTGAGGGCAAATTCCTAAGTTAGGAGCATGGAATTCACACCAGGCCCCTTGGGGCCATGATTCTGTTATCTTGCTAATGCAAAATTTACATCACATTACCTTGTAACTTACAGCCTAAGTATATATCATACTCAGTTTACATGTTTTTGGTTTTGTGCAGACATAATTTTTGAGATTTTTCAGGTCTTTCACCCACTGACATCTGTCCCTTCATTATATGTTTATGGTCATATCCCTTCTCAGTCTTGTTTTACTCTACTGAACAAGCAAAGTTTTTTTATTCTTCTCTCTTGAGATAGTGTCCAGTTTCTGCTCAGCATCCTGGTAGCTCTCTGCACCTGTTAAACTTACCTTCTTTGGAAAAGTGCGAACACGTGTGAATGGGGGCGAGCCCATTGAAACACAAAGCTACTTTCTCATCATCAGCGAACATGTTTTATCCAATCCATGTTTGCAGCAGTTGCCTTTTCACATTTGCATTGAATTGGAGACATGCTGGACATTGTGTAATTGACTATTTTGTACCCCGTACCTACTTTTAGGTAATTTTTACAAGCATTTGATTTCATTGTTCTGTAGAAATATTAATTGTTGATTCCAGAATATATCATCTTTCTTTTAGAGTTTTTTTAGATTGTTAGACTCTATAATAGATTTTATCTCACTCCCATCTTCCCCAGTTCTCCCTTCCCTCCCTCCTTCCTACTATTACTTCCTTCATTGTACCCCTTTGTTATCCATTCCTTTGCCTGTCTGTATCCATACAAAAAAATGGCAGTACAGAACTCACCTTGACATGAAAATTTTGTTTGAAGGGAATACAAGTGAGGAGAATCTTAGTGCTGAACAGCTTCTTTATGGCTTTTTTGAATTTGATTGTTGTAAATATCCTGGAGAAGATAAAGCTCCAGAGACACCATATAGCTGCCTTCCAGTTCCTAAAGAGGGCTTCAAGAGAGCTGGAGGGGGACTTTTGACAAGGGCATTTAGTGATGGGTCAAGGGAAAATGGCCTTACACTGAGAGATGGTGGGTTTAGAATAGACATTTGGAAGAAATTCTTCACTGTGAAGGTGGTGATGCGCTGGAAGAGGTTGCCCAGAGAAGCTGTGATTCCTCCATCCCTGGAAGTGTTCAAGGCCAGGATGGGTGGGGCTTTGAGACAGGTGGTCTAGTGGAAGGTGTCCCTGCCATGGCAAAGGGTGTGGAACTAGGTGGTCTTTAAAGTTCCTCCAACCCAAGTCATTCTATGGTTCTCTGAAATACTGATTACAGATATTCATATGCATGAAAGATAATTCTTTCACACTTTGTGGGACATTATTATTTGGCAATTAAATTACATATATTTTGAGTACTAAATTTTAAGACTGTACATCGTTTCATTTTGAACTCTTATTTCAAGACATGAAATTTAAATAATGAATTTCAGTTTTAAAATCCTTTTATTTTGCAAGAGAAATAGGCTGAGGAATAGAAGAAAGGGCAAGACAGAAGGGGTATTTTGATAGTACCCTATTGGTCTGTCACACTGGGGTAACAGATAAAAGGAGATTATAGGTCTGTAGAGAAGTTGGGAGGTCACACAAAAATGAACTTCACTAATGGAAAGGTCTCTTTTTCCTGTAGTAAATTCAAATCTGTATTAAATTTCTTGTTTGAAACATTTTAATACTGTTCTTGACTTTAACAAATCTTAACAGCACCTTTCTAATAATTTGTTTGTGTTTTGCTTCTGTGTCTACTGAGTATCAATTCCTGTTTCATGTATGCTATTCTAGTAGTGGCACCTATCTACAGGTACTATGAACCTACGTACAAATATGTGTACAATGTATCTAAGTGCATGCTTAAAACTTGGGTGTTTTAAGTGATGGCTATTCAGAAAGTTCAACAAGGGCTTCATGCAGTGAAGAATGAAATGGATGTGAATGAGGGACTGAAAAGACAAGTGAATGAAGGGGTATAAATGGAGTGTTAGCTGGTAAATATCTAGCCAAATTTTCATTTAGCAAAGCTCTGGCTGAGTGATTTAGTATCTAATCCTGCTATGCCAAAGAGTATTTATTTCTCAAAAAGGTATATTTGATGTAGCATATGCAGGGATACTGTGATTGGAACTCAGTAATATGTGTACAGTTTACTCTAGCTGCAAATACTATGATTGAAATTTTTTTTATGGCTCATTAAATAGCTCTTTTATCTGTGTCAAATGGTATTCCCCTTCACTTATAAATGCCATATTCTTATGTGAATATTTGCATGTCCATGTTTATCATTCACATTTTCATGACTATCCAAGCATGTGAACAAATAATTTTCCAGTAAAGTTTTTTACAGAAAGCAGATGTCAGAAGTCTGAAAGAATCCAGATAACACCATAAGAAGTAAATTTTTAATTTTAAAATATTTTCCCAGCTTCAGAAACAGCAACAATTAATCACACCACCCTTTGTTTCCTACCCATAATTACGTCAAAATCAATTTCCACATATAAGAAATTACTGCAAAGTCACACTTCATTATAAGACTGTGAAGACCAAAGATGTATTGTTACTAGGTACTACTAAATGCATTTTTACATAACATGGTAGGACATGAACGATAGGAATGCTCAGTGTTTAAAAGTTCTGAATGGAAATTCAAATGATAAGCAAGTTGTCTTTATGGATTCACATGAATTAAGTAAATCAGAATTTTATCTAGTCAGAAATACTCTGGAGATTTAATTGTTAATTAAATGTTCACAATAGATTTTTTCTTTATGTTAACTTTGCAATTTAGAGATGTGCTGGACCAATAAAAATATCCGTATAGATTTAAAAATAGATAAACTGATTTAAATAAACTAAACCATATTCCCATTCCTAGCCATTGAAAAATACCATCAAGTAAGCACAAAGTTGTTACCACAGTACTTCTTCAATAAAGGCAGTTAATCTGTATTTTTCGATTTAAAATCTTGCAGTTTAAAAAATCTCTGCCTTCTATGTTGGCAAGTCTTTGTTTTGTTTTGTTGGTTCTGTTTTTGTTTTTGTTTGTCGGTTGGTTGTTTTTCCCCCTTCTTCTTCCCTTACTTTGATATGTTTTGGCAATTTCAAACCCATTTTGAGAAGGATTTTCAGGCCTACCAAATTTGTGACTCATCAGTATCTTTCTTCCTCCTGATGTGCCTCAGCTTTCTACCTTTTGCTCTTTGCCTGTGGTTCAAGTAAAATATCACAAATAATATTATAAACATGAATAGAAAAATCAGTTTTTGATCTATCTAATATCATATGAGGACATGGGCACCAGTCCAACAAACTGTTTAGACTCCCCACTGTCCTATGTTCTAAAGTCCCTTTCACTAACGTTTATTACCTCACAATTGAGGTGGACTAAAAGCATGCCCGCAGGCAATTAAGGAAATCCAGCTAATGGCTGATAATTTTTTAGGCCACTGTAATTCAATTCCACTGTTTTGTGCCTTAGCTCTTAGCAAGCTCTTTCAAATGAACTTAATACAAAGGCTTTACTTAGTATGTTTATGGTGGCACAGACGGACCTTATCAAATTTCTCAAGGATATGTTATTGTATAATGTTTTTAACAAAATTACAACCTTCCTGCCTGTTTATGTAGACTAGAAGTATTACCTAAAGCTATTTTAGAAAATAAGTTTAAAAATAAGCTTCTCCATCATAAGGGTAAATAAGTTATACATAGGGAGGGTGACATTTAAAATGCAGTCTTCCCCATACTCAGGGATCCTAGGCATGCTAACTAAACAGTCCAATGTTTGCCAGGGTTTCTTGTGTCCCACTGAGTCATCTGGCAGATACCAGTTCTCAGGTAATGATGTGCTTTGGGTCCATCTTGGTAAGCTCTTCATACCATGAGTCACCCTTATGTGTGCAACTCTTCCCATGACTGTTGAAATTTCCTGCACACAAAAATCCAACAGGTTGGTCCTTACCAGTTTTTGTGTTGGGTAACCACTGAAGTAGAAAACCTGTCTCCAAGTGGATTGCTCTTGAAAAAATGAACTTGATAGAACATTCAAAATGACGGATTCAGCAAGGAAAAAGATCTCTATGTAGGTGAGTGTGACTCTAGTTCTAAATTACTCACAGTGAAACAGACTGGCAGTGTCATTTACAGAAAAGGAGGTGTAGTGTTACAATTAAAGTACTTCATTTCCCAGTCTCACCTACCACCCTTGTGTGGGAAGCCTGCCACCTCACAGCTCCCAGTAGGGCTGATGCTTACATAATTATATAAAAAAAAATGCAGTCAGAAAATAAGAAACTGAGTTTCTATCAGACATGTTTCTCAGAAAAGGAAGAAAAAGATTAAAGCAGAGAAGCACCCTAGGTGGTTACTATAACTGTAGTACTTCCTGGAGCCATCCAAAGGATGGGACACTGCTGTGCCCAGAGTTGTTGGGCAGGTGGTGGATAAGACTGAATTTTTCTTTTCAGAGTAAAGAAAAATGTCTGCTAGCACTCACTGTTGTGAACAGTTTCAAAGTACAGGGAAAATCAATAGTCAGGAAAGAAAAAGCATCCATATGTAACAGAAATAAGCTAGCACAGTAAATTTTTCTGCAGTTTAGCCTCCCCGCTTGTTTGTATGAAAAGATATTTTGCTGCAAAGATTGTTTCCTTCTTTCTGTGAAAGTCAGGAAGCACAACTTGTTTCATGAAAAAATCACCCACCCTGTACTGAGCTCTGAATATGCTGTGTACACTTTCCTCATAGGGAATCATGACATTAAATAATCATGTAGTGAGGAATGATAGATGAGTGGAGAGGGCTATCTGTGTACCCATGACAGAGACAGTATTTCAGCAATTGTGAGCCAGACCAAACACATCTCATTAAAAGACGTGGTAGCTGAGAACACTAGAGCTTTCTGAAAGCTGTAATTCCAAGATTCATGTTTTAGAGCTGAATTTTTTGTGCTGTACTCTTGTGTGTGCTGTACTGTCTGAGAGAAAGAAAAATTTAAATGGACAAAAAAAAAAAAAAAAAAAAAAAAAGGCCTGTCAGAGTGAACCAGTCATCTAATATTTGCAGAGTTTATTCAACAATTTGTTTCCAAACAATATGCTACTTGGAATATTTTTTCATTATTTGTCCAGTTGAAATTGAGAGACAAGGGATATATGGATCTCTTGAAAGATCTCAAGATTTGAAAGATAAACAAGACTGTGGTGGCACAAAGGTATATAAAAATATCCATTTTACAGTGAGGGACAGTAGAGGGATGATGAACTTAATATTGAAGCTACTTTAGAATGGCAAACTAGATTTTCAAGAAAACCTATGCCCTCAAAGATGATTGGAAAGGGGGTCAACCCTTGAAAAGATAGTTTTAAAGAAGTTAGTAATTAATTGGCTTAGGTATGTGGCTGAAGTGTCTGGAAACTACAGTTAACCAGGGTAGGACTTAGCCCTTACATTAAGACATCCACATGCAGATATAAACATAATTAAGAGGCTTGATGCAAGTGCCTAAATACAAACATCTCATGCTGCACCCTGTCCTCCATCTGCCAGTCCAGATGCGCAGAGAACATTTCAAATGCACATGTGTACTTATGCAAGTGTTGCCTACCATGGGAGACTAAAGCTTCATTATCGATAAAGGGGGTCAGTCAAACCCGGAGATTTGGCTCATGCCACTAACCATGTCAACCAGGATTTCAGTTTGGATTCCTGAATGCAGTCATCTTTTGTCACTTTCAGATGCCATAAAGTAGCCAGAATATCTACATATAATACAACATCTTACAGGAAAGAGGAGAGGAGCTAGAGGCCAGACATGACTCTCACATGTGCTTCAAATACCACTCAAAGTTTATTCTAAATAGAGGACTGAAGCTCTTCCAATTAAAATAGGAGCTCAGAAACCTAGCAGATGGTCCATATTTATGCGTAGGTGTCTACAGTCCAGAACTGAATCCCGCTCTTGAGTTTTGGTGAGTTTTTTGACTCTGTTTCCAACACTGACCATATCTTCCATGGTTTATTTCCTTTGTCAATGTGAAATGAAAAGAGAGGTTTTTAAGTAATGGGGATCTGGGGACTGAGTTCACAAAGGATACCTCTGGCACAGGAGTTTGCACAATGCTGCTATTTACACAGAACTCAGGAATATTGTTTATTTGAGTATTGAGTATTGATTTTTCTGCCGTAGCTACCTTTTAACTAATTGACTTGCAGTGTTAGGATAACAGCAGTGTGAACAGGTAGAATTGAGCCTTGGTCACAGTAGATGTGCTATGCCTTTTCACTATAATGCAGACTACTGCTGAGCTTTTTCTATTTATTAACTATTCGCCTGTCCTGCAATGACAATCAGGAAATCTAGCTTAAAGCTCATTGAAAAATAAGGACAGAACAAAACCAGGGGCTTCATCTTAATTAGGAATAGAGAGGGACTTGTAGAAGATTTGCAAAATGACTTAAAGAAAAAAAAAAAAAAGAGGTTTTTTTGGCCTTTGTAAACAGGATTCCTGAGGAACCTCTGGAAGAAATAAAAACTGCAGACCCTGAGGCAAGGTATTTAGTCTTTCCATGGCATGCCTTCTGCCAGAATTAATCTTCTCAGGAGGATTAGATGCTGCAGAGAGATATAAATTATATATAACTGTACCACTTTGTGGAAATTTGGTCTCTGCTGTCAACTCAGACCACTCTGGAAATTTCCTGCTCATTTTTATTACCTACTAAACTGCTTTACTGTAGGGCTGGAAGCGATAAGTTTTTTGATGTCAGAACTCACAGGATAATACCTTCTTGAATGGCTCACAGCTGTGTGAATGATGATATTGTCTGCTACTAAAGAAAAATCAGAGATATGGTCAGTGTTTGTTATCATGTCATTTTATACATCACTTTATCACTTGCACTATCTCCAACACCCAGAATTGTCTGCTCAAAGCTTTTACCCCTTTACTGTAAGTTGCTGAGTTACTGCTAGCAAAAATTGCATTTCCTCTTGAAAATGTGTTGTGATGTACTTAATCAAAGTAAACAGTGAAGGGATGCTGAACTTCACATAAGCTGAGGGTCTGATTCTGCCACCCATACTTCCATTGAGCAGCTATTACTGAAGTACCCTCACAGAGGATAATTGAACTATTCAGATGAAATAATGCTACCCACTGTGTGCAGGCCTTGGGGAGTTCAATTCTGTGCACTAGATGCTGTGAGAGAACTCACAAGGAATTATGAATTACAGCAAAAAGAAGTGGTGAGGTTCTTTTTAATTTCAATGCATAACAGTAAAAGTTTTCATCTGTTAGTTTTCTTAGACTTTTTATGTGTGTCATGTAATGTTGGCAAGCAGTAACTGTACTTGCTTGGTCATGCTGAATTGTCAGTCCTGCCTCATCTCTTTAAGAGTGAGGATGTACTCTTTAATAGCTGGTAATGGCTGCTACTGAACTTTGTCTGTCCTGTAGAACAGGTGGGGAGATGGTTTTATGAGAGGCACTGGCGCTGCTCAGAGTCTGTTCTTGTGATAGCTTCTTCTAGTCAGTATTGACAAATTACTTTGCTGCCTGCATATATTTTCTAGGCAAACCAGATTTGCACCACATACAAGTATACATTTTAACATTTGAAATCTAGCAGCTGAAGTCCCCTGATTGTTACAAGAAAATTTGGATTTCAGATATGTAATAGCTTCCAGAAACTTGCTCTTAAATTAATGAGTCACTGAGTTCTTCAAAACTTTTTCAAGTGCTGATTAACAAGGCAATGCAAACCCTTTAAAACTTTTTGCCCTTTCCCTTTATTAAAAGCCTGACATTTAGCAAAACTGGTTGATGGAATATGATAAATCTTACTACGTGTGCTGTGTGATGGAACATGATGCAAAACCTAACACAAAATCTGAACTGAAATATTGCCATTAGTTTGGACACCTACTGTTTAATGTGTTTTTTTTTTTTTTCTGAAGAAAATTACTTGCAGGAGCAAAGTGTTCCAAGATGATGTGGTATTGCAGGAGGATGGCACAGCTCCACATTAATCTTTTTCCAATTAGAACTGGGGAACATTTGTGGTGCCTGGAGGGCTCCAAGATTTCCTCAAATGTTACCTCTCCATTAGCAAATTCAAGGTATTTACTCACCAAAAAAAACCCCCAAAACCCCAACCAAAAACAAAACCAAAAAAACACAAAAAGATACAAAGGAGTTAAAATGCAGGTGGAAATAAGAAACAATCAATGCAAACACTTGAAGTATAATGCTAAGTCAAAAAACAAAAGCACACATTACTGGCATGCTGGGTAGCCAATATGCACTAACTGTTGTTAGAAATACAGTGCAATAATTATCCAAATAAAATTAAAGTATGTGTTCTAAAAGAAGGAAACAGAAGTAAGGATGGAAGTCATGTAACAATATTGAGCGCTGATGTGTGCAAAGACGAGAAAGGAGAAAGATTTGAGAAAGCATAAACTGCTAAGGTATCCAAAAGTGACTTAGATGAATTTCAAAACAAATTCTGTGGAGAAGTTGTTAGAAATAAAACTTGGATGGCTATGCTCAGATTTAAAATCCATATAATAATATAAAGTTGAGCTTCAGTCATGAACACTTTTAGCTACAGAAAATAAATTTGGACCTAGAGAGCTCTCAGTTCATATCATATGGACAGAAAGCAAAATGGGCCTTCTGTTACAAAGAATCAACCTTGGGGAACTGAGGAAAATGTTTGGTGAAGTCAGTGAGACTAAAGCTGACCTTAGAAAAAGTTTTTTTATAAATACAAGTGGTCCAAAAATTATTTCAAATTGTAATAGCTCTTCATCTATTCTTTTAATACAGATTTTTGGCATGATTTCCAGACATAAGCATGTAAAATAACACTACAGACAGGACCTTGGTGATTAGTTAAGAGGTAAGAAGGAATGAAAAAAGAATATAATTAGTAAAGAAGGCTACAGCTTACATATCCTGAAATGTGAGGTGTACCAAAACTTGAGATTATTTTGTGCTCATGAAGGAAATGAAAAGAAACATTTATTAGCTGTTGAAAATAAAGAGGATGTGGGGAAAACAGGCAATATTTGTAGTGGGTGGATATTATCTAGCTAACATGAAAACCACCTGTGACCTACTTTAGCGCATGATAAATCTCTAGGGTCAAGCCTGGATGGCCTGTGAAAATGAGGTATGGAAACAGAAACAGCAACATTTAATTCAAATAAATTACTACAATCTATTGGACGGTCTTAGTAACATATTAACTGTGAAAACTAGCTCATAAAATTAGATAATAAGGCTTCAGGTAACGAGTCTATTCAGAGAGGAATGGTGCTGTTCTCCACAATACGCCAAAACAAGTGGAGAAGGATATGAAAATTGAGAAAATGAGAAAGCCAAGCAAACTTGAAATACTTTTTGATAAGATAGTGTATGTTCCCAGTAGGGGTAAAAAACCAAAAGAATCTCTTTGATCTTCTAAAAGAAACAGATATGCCACATGGGAAAATATTAATTCATATGGAGAAGACAGCTGTAATTATGTGAAAATTAACAAATTGGCCAAAAGTTAAACAACAAGGGATTATGTTAGGAAGTGAGATTCCTGGTTTGAAAGGAAAATTGTCAATAGAGATCCTCAAAGGGATTTAAGAACAGATATAAATGTTAATTTTTCTCTTGAAAATTGTGGGGAGGAATGTGAAGATGCAAGCTGGGAGGCACCATAATTCAAAAGTCTTGTCTATTAACACAGGGAGAGCTAGTTGCCTTAAAGGATAAAATTACAAAGTGGGATGAAATCTAATTGCATCTCATGCAAGGTCATGTATGTAAATATTATCAGGTGTAAATTTACCACCTGGAAATGATATCTTAGTTGATTTAATACTATAACGATACCTCAGAGCTATGAATGGGATCTTGTGAAAAGGTAATTATAATAGAAATGTTAGAAATTGTGGAGAAAGCAGAGAAATATTAGTTAAAAAATGTAATAGAGAAAAAAGACCCCATGTTTCCAAATGGTGGGAAGGTCATTATTCTGAACAGGATCATTTCTAAAGAAGGCTACCAAAACTATGGGTCAACTTTATGAGTTAACATTTTGAATCTGATTTGCAAAGGAAGAAGCCATCAGGACCAAATAATGCCATATATCTGACCATCCTCTGCCACTTCACAGTGACAGTGGGAAAGTAAAGGTGTGCTCATCTCATGTTACCTCTCTTAAAGACCTCAGATTCTCATCTGATTTGACAGCTTTACAGATTGAAAATTTTACAGATTCCTCTTTGCTGGCAGAGATTTCATTTCCACAGAGATCCACACCCAGCTGTGAGGCTGACCAAGATGTATGTATACCAACTGACTGAGATTATGTTTTAATTATGAAGCAAGGGCTCACATAATTGAAATCTCAGTGGTTACAGTTGCTGTAAGAAGAAAACGGTCCTCAAATATTCTATTCCTTAGAAATTTTTTTTCTGGAATGATCCACATCAGTTGAATTAAACAGCTGCAGGCTTTTTCAAATGTAAGGGCTCTGTAGCATAAAGTGCAATTACAGCCAGAGCTGGAGATTACATGACTCCAGAGAGAGCCCAGATTTTATGGGATCTAGGATGTCTTTAAGATGAAGAATCCTGCTAATACTGGTGGGTAAAAACACAGCAACCATTTTATTCAAAGTAAGCATTTGTGTATAATACATGTACTTGAGCTCTGTCCTGGGAACAGCATTAATCCTTTGAAACTCCTTCCAGCAGTTCCTGCTTCTGCAAAATCAAGAAAGCATTAGCATGCTGGAGAGCTCTGCTCTCTGACAAAAAAACCCCAGATTTTAAAGTTGAAAAGACTTAATCTCTTATGACTTCCTAGTAAATCTGGTCTGCAGGATGTCAGTAATTTTGTTTAAACAGACGCAGAATGAATCATTTCTGGATGTCATGGTTGAATATAACTTTTCTGACCTAGGACATGTCTGATGAATTAAGACAAAGACACTGAGGTTGTTCATAAAGTAGCATTTGGCCAGGTCTTCAAAGTATTAGAATACAGGATGCAGATGAATATTTCTCAGGTTTCTAAATTTGAAGAGAAAATGCCAGAATATCTATTGGATGCTGTTCTCCAGGATATGCTCATACCCAGAAATGCTTGCTCTATGCAGCCAAGTATTTTTGTCTCTGACCTAGACAGTAGGGAGGTCACCTCCTGTGAGCTGCTGCACGGTCTGAGAAGAGGAAAGAACCAATATAAATTGTAAAGCTTGTGCGATTTCATGGCTGAATTGTTATCTTGATTTGCTTTTATTGAAGATCAAGAATTTTAACAGTAGCATAAACAAGATTGGAATATTAGGCAATTCACTCATGACATTTTCTCAATTAAATGGTGTGCAAGAGGTGTGATTTATTTAATCTGTTTTTAATTGTTGGCAATGTGTTCTTATATCCTAGTTCTGTTTATCTTAGGCTTTCTCTATTGATGGTAGAAAAATGCAGTCTCTTATAGGTGTGTAATTGAACTGGAAGGTTTGAGAAGAAACATACTTCAATTTTCAGTTTTGAGTTAGACTTGTTATTCTGTTATATTTTCATTTAATTTGCTTGACATTCTACTCTCTATTCAGCAGAACAGCTATTTGCTTGAGATGAATTTTAATTACCTTCTCATCAGTTGTTTCTTAAATATTATATTTCCTCCCCTTCTTCAGGAGATTTCTCATACATTATAGAATTCCAATCAACATTCCTCAGAGCATCCAGCTTTCTTTCACCGTCCTCTTTCTCAAAGTCAAAACACTTCTAGTACACAGCATTCTCTCATGAGTATTTTGAACTCCATGATAAGCTGATAAGTAGATCCAGGATGCTCTGTGTCTTAAATGTGATTTCTTATATTTAGCTCATTTCTTAGTATTAGACAGTAAATAGCCTTGGACTATAAAACCTGCTCAAGGAATTACTTGAAACAAAACATCTGCACTGAGAATATGTAACAATTAAGAATGTGTTCTTCTTTATAATTGCATTCCTGTTATCCTAATCAATATCAGTGTAATTAAAATGCCTCATGATCAATGTTTCTGCCTTGTTCAGGAGGTGTCTCTTATCTCTAAAAGGTTGCCATGATCTACTTTTTCTAACCTCACCAAAAGTTCTTTGCTGAAAATCATTTGACTCCCTATTTGGCTATAAATTACACTTAACTGCCTCAATTGTCAGATAAAATTGCAGGTTTTCCCTTCATGATCCCTATAATCACTATATAACTTAATTTTCCTATGCACTGCATGGTATTTTCACTGCAAGAATATTTCAACTTTTTATCAGGTACTTTTATTATCCTGAATGTAATATCCATCCTCCAACCTTAGGTGGACTTTTACTTTTTTTCATATGTTTTTAACAAACCTTCTATGTACTTACCATCCCTACCAGCAAGCATTTGGCTTAATGCATGCTGTGAGTTCTGGCAGGAGGTAAAACACAGCCTTTCAGTCACTATAGAAACTGAATAATTCTGGCTTGATTTGGGTGTCTGTACCAAGCTGCACACTTGTGCCAAAGGCCTGCAAGCAACTCATCTGATTTAACTTGGGAATCTAAAATTTAGACAGAACAGGATGGCCCAGGCACCTCAGCTGCCTTTCTTGTCAGTGCAGGGAGACACCCACTTTCAGAGAGCTACTGACCACATCCTCTTATCAGGATGTTGAAGATTCATCCTCTGGAACCACCTGACACCAAAAACCCTTGACTGTCTGGGGTGGGTCCCACCCGGGGTGGGTCCCACCCTGGGACTCTGCAGGCTCACAGAGTCAGCTTGATGAAATGCTCCCAAACTATTGTCCTTGAGGTCCTGGTCCTACTCCTTTCATCTGTGTGTTCATTTAAATCCCTCTCTGCACCCTGGCAACTACAATAAATGACAAGTGACACCTGGAGTGTAGCCACCAAGATATTTCAGTACCCTAACAGCAGCTGCAAATATTAAGGTGCTCTTTGGCCGCATTCTGTCAAGTGAAGGCTACAGCAATATTTCTATTTCTAGATAACATTTCTAATCTCTCTAGGTTGTGTAGCTTTTTACCTTATATCACCAGCAGAGTATCAGATAACTCCCAAGAATATCAGCTAATTGCTAATTTTCTAACCTCTTATAAAACTTTTAGTAATATTTTCAGCTTTTGTAGATTGATACTTCTCCTTTATCTCAGCTTATCTGACAGAAATGGCTAACTTTAAAGTGCTTCATTGATCCTCCTATTATGAATACATCTCTATATTCAACAGCTTCCTTGCATGTTAAGCCACAATCTACCTCCTCTCCCCAGCCTTTCTCAGGCTTTCTGATATTGAGTGACTCAGTTCTCCAAGACTATTACTCCACTCACTCAGTTCTAAGTACTCACCTTACCTTTGCTTCTTTTCCAGTGTCTTTTCTTCTGATTTCCATTTTTTTTCATGTCATGCCTTAGAAGTAAACTTTTTGCTGTGAATTCACAGCTTGTGCACCTTCCCTGATGTCGTGATTCCCTTTGCATCTGATACTAACTGAATGTCCTCTATTATTCTGTCATTCCCATCAATCCTCACAAGAAAATCAACCACTTTCCCTAATTTGGCTGTCTGATCTTCTGTTAGTCAAGCTAGCTGAAGACACTCACAACCAGAATGTATTTTTTAATGTCCTCAGCTTGATAGCCAGGAACATTTCACAGTCTATATGTTCCATTATATATGTGCTAAACTTCAGAGATACTTTCAAGTTAAATAATTCACAAATAAACTTGTCTAGACATACAAAGGGATAAAATAAAGGCAACCAAATGCTAAGAATTAGGATACTTTCCAGGCAGGTTTCAATGCTTTTATTTAAATTAACATCAATTCAGAAGAAAACATAAAAGAGCATTCTTTAAACTTTAAAATGACTTAGTATATAAACTGTTTTCCTGTCTCTTGTTCTCAAAGAACAGAGAAGAACCTAGTTCTGTGCACTCAAAATCTGCAGATTATCTTGTTAAAAAGAGTAGGCAGCAGAGATAATTTTCTGTCACATCAAGAGGGCAGAATCTAGGTGCCCTGGAATCAAAACTCATGTGAGCTTGCTGACACATTCCTAGACCCAAGCTCAAACCCCTGCCTTAATTTTGCTGTGACTGCTTCTTCTAGCTGTAGCACCTCATGATTCTGCGCTCCTCATGTTGTGCTGTTTTCTGTTTTGGCCCTCCAATAGTGACTGAAGACTTTCAGTTTTTGTCAGGCAGGTTTAGAGCAGAGTAACAGCCCCTGACTTTTTTATGCCTTTTGCATAAACTGGTGATAATATATTGATTATAAAGAGCAGAACCAGGTAAAATAAAGATTTGGAGGCTACTGTCACTGCACATTAGAATTATTGATGCTTAAGTGGTTTGTCTATCTGTTACTTACCTTAACACAACAATCTGTATTTTACAGATTCACAAATATATTGTTGTAAGTTTCAAATTCTTTAAAAAGCCATGAATTTCTGAAACTTATTTTCCCATTTTTGATGTTCCAAAGAAACCAAATAAATAAATTAGAAAACATATAACAAATAAGAATTTAAAAAAATCTGACCAACAATTTTACACATTTTTTCATTCAGTTCATCTACCTCTAAAATAATACATAAATAAAATTAATGTTGAAAAATTTTGTCTATTTATAAAAAGAAAGCGTATGTGTGACGTCAAGTTTAAAATCCTTATGGGGTACATAGACGAAAGCAATGTACCCAAAAGTTTTAATTTCTCAAAAATTAGATTTCCTTTCTGACAAATTTAAGGGAAAACCAGATGGAAATAAAGAAATTAATTTCCTGAAACTAATTTTTATATTATAGTGATAATGATATTAATCTTCACTGCCATTGTTAAAGTGACCTTCATTAATCTGTGTACTAATCTGAAAGGTAAAAAATAGCACATATCAATGAGTCATATTCTTGGAGAGACAGCTTGTCAGAGTTAAGTCACTGTAAGATGCAGGACTCTTTAAAAAGGTAGACATAGCTCTTGGGTCACAACTAAACCTAACCCTTTCTACCCTCATTTCTGAAGGTTTTCTAAACTTGTTGGTAGGTTAAACTGAGAAAGTTTTATCATCTTACACAGAACATGTCTCCCTCATGCTTCTCTGCAAAAGCTCTCAGACTTCCTTGATGTGGAAATCTAATTTACATGCTGGTTAGTTTAATGCTGAATCTTTTATATGTTATTTTTATTAATTAAAAGAACCCCCCCCCCCCCAAACCCCCCAAAAACCAAACCAGGTATTCTTATGACTCCTGTGTGATGCATAATAAAAAACATCCCCTTTTGGGGCAGATTTGTAGATTTCAAACATAAAGTCTGTAAATTTGGGGAGGTGACTTTGAAGTCAGGTTGAGAAATGGACTTGACCATGGAGACTGTATAAATAAAATACATTACTGATATTTTGATAATATCTGCAGATGTACTTTAAAAAATAGAGCTGAGAATGCACTCCTTTAGCCATAAACTACTAATTTCAGGTAATGTGTGCTACCCTCAGGTGTAATAAGGTTCTTAGTCATTTTCAGAAAGAGTGAAAACTTAGCAGCTAATTCAAAAAAAAAGACAAGAGATAGTTTTAACAGCATTGTGTGCTTACATTGAATTACATCTATGTTGTATTTATAATATAATTTACCTGATTGAAATTATGAGTTGAGAATAACACAGAAATTCTAATTCTGGGTGTCTGTAGAATGTCCATCACTGGAAGTCTAAAGAGAGATTAGATAAGTATCTCTTTGGTCCAAATTTAATTGATCCAAGCTTGGATAACAGAGATGAGACCAATGACCTCCCGAAATCCCATTCAACCTTTATTTTCTGTGATTCTATGCCAAGAAACATTTCCAAAGAGGGCTAGAAATTTAATCATTGGAACTTGCATGACACCTGAAAAGACTGTGAAGCAGATTAACATCTGATTCTTTTTAGAGAGACCACATTTGCTTGAATGCTTTTTTGAAGCTGCTTGGTCCTTCACACTTCCTTTGTTTTATGTAGCACCCAAATATAGACAAGACTTTTAATAGAAAAGCTAAAGATTTTGATAAGGTTTTCACTTGTTAAACTTTACTTGCAAGTTTATTTTATGCAATGGTGTACACTGGCGAAAATATACTTCCTGACCTATATGGCAATCAGCCTACACTCCAAAGCGTGACATTTGATTACCTTGTCTTAACATGCAGAACTGCAAGTGTTATTAATGGTCATAAAATTATCCAACCCTTTTAAAAATCAGACACAGTATTTGACTTGACGACCTTCTGCAGTCATGAAATTCACGTTCTGATTGAAATGATATCAGGCTGGAGGATCTGATAGAGCTCTGGTGCAAGTGTCACAGCTCTGCCACTGAGGTGGAAAAGAATCTTAATGAGCTGTTATCCAGGAAATGTAAGCGTCTTTGGGTTTCACTGTTTTCTGATTTATTCACAAAATATAGGCCACAAAACGTAAGCTTGAGATACCTTGTGTTTTCACTGGTAGTAAACGGCTGGGGAATAATAGTTCATCAGCTTTCCTGCCCTTTAGCAGCACTTGAAAACCAGTGTGGTGAGAAGTATAGATGTCAGAAGGGGAAACATATTTATGCAGATCTTGTAATCACGGTCATCTGGGGCATAAAGGATTTCTTTACTAATCTTTTTTCATGTGTAAAGAGCAAAAGAGAACATCCTTTTGCATTAAGTGTTCCAAAAGAGGAGTTGCCAGAGTGACTAGTATTGGCTGAGTAGGAAAAAGGAGTACTTTTTCCTGGAATCTGGAAATCTGATGGCAACATGTCAACATCAGGAATAATTTAATTGCCAATTATCTGAAAACATCTGTTTTCCATCAGATTTAAACCATTTTTCATATGTCCAGCCTCAAATCTTGCCGTCTTCCTAGCAAAGTGAAAAGCCATTCATAGTGCAATAAAATTATTGTTCTGCAGAGACAACGTGGAGTCAGTGGGGAGTGATGAACCTCAGTCACCTTTGTTAGGAGCACACATTAAACCCACAAGATTGCTCAGTTCTGTAGCATATTACTGTCCCCCAGGGGTCCAGCCCCAGCTAGGATGGGGTTCCATGTCCAGGGTTGCTGATTTGGGTGTGCAGAGCCAGATTCCAAACACAACTGTCTCCAAGTGTCGAGTCTGAAGGGTGTCTGCCCTTACTGTGGACTGTCAGGGAGACTTTATGTTGGATGTGCAGTGAGTTTGGTCTCATGAAAAATCTGAGACTGTAGACTGGAAACAAGTGTATATACATAAAAACTATGTCCAAGATGTGTATATACTATGTCCAAGATGCCTGTGGGAACTCTTTTGGGCCCACATAGATAGAGACCTTCTTTTAAACTTTAAATTATCAGGATTGGATGCTTGAGGTGGGCAGTTGGTATAAGGTCTCAGATGAGCAACAGCAGGAATGTTACAGTATTTTTACTTCTCATTTCCATTTTCTAACTTATTTGAAATAGTTGCTACTTGCTGTCCTCCGTGTCAAGTGTTTTCTGTGGAAATTGAGCCTGGCTTAAGGCAGAGTTTGTAAAAGGCAGGGGCTACATGTGCTTCCCCTTCCTTGCATGCTTCTTCTTCCCTCTACAAAGGCTGAGAAACTCTGGTCCAGCCACCCTTTTTTTTTTTTTTTTCTCTAAGTAACTTCAGTTTACAGAATAAAGTCTTTCAGATTGACATTTTAATCTCAGTGTTTTGCTTTTACATTGAATCAGTATGGAAGATCAAGTATAAGTTGCAAGAGGACCATTCTTACCAGGCTACTGCTCATAGTAGTGTGCAATGGCAAACATTTCTAGGCTGGAAATTTGAGAAATTAATAAATGATATGGAGAACTGAAGCTGAAGAAGAAGGAGTATGTTTTTACCACATACAGCTGTTAGGTCTCTACCTCAGAGAAAAAGAAACCCATAACAACAACTAGGTATGGTGTGGGAGGCGGCCTGAAAGAAGAAGGTTTGGGAATGCCTTGGGAGACAACATGTGTGTTATGTAAGCTCCCATGTCAATCACCATGTCAATCACAGCGTCAGTCACCTGCTCCCCACTCCCCTGTTCTAGAAGGTTCCTTGGTTCCCTGTTCCCCATTGGTCCCAGGGTTGGAACCACTCCTACCTCCTTTCCCTATTGGTTCGTGTCGTGTCACCCCGCCCTAGCTCCGCCCCAAACCCCGCCTACCTCCCTGAGTATATATACCCTGACCCCTGCCAGGGTTGTGGCCTTTGTGCCTCTGTTGCCCTTCAGAGGAGGTTGTGTCTGTGCTGCTCTTCACTTTCTCCCTCAATAAGCCTCTCTGGATTAAGCACGCAAGAAGACCTCCTGCTCTTCGTTTGGTGGTGAGGCATTTTTATATTACAACATCCGGGCTTGGGTGGAAGGTGGGCTGAGGGTGATACCGGATGGCTCCGTGGAGGAGACGCTCCCGGAGCGAGAGGTAGCCTGGTGGCACCGGCCCAAGGAGAAACAGCAACCCTGCAGTATGGCAGCTCTGTGTTCACAGATCCCCTCCCTGCAGGTGAGTCTGTTGGTGACTCTTTGACTGCATATTACATATGAAAACACCCCATATACTCACTCTTTTGGTAATCATATCTGCTAAAAAATTTCTAAATTGGCAAGGATTAAGTTGAACTGAATCTCTCAGACAGCAATTAGCATTTCATTGCTAAGGCTAGTCAATTTGTTGTTTGTGGCTGTGGCCAAATTTCTGCATTTGAACTTCAAATGCTTTGTTTGTATGGTCTGCGCACACCAAAAAATGACAAAATCAGCTAAATCCTCTGCAAATAAGTTAGAAAGGGCCTGGCTGTTGCTGAACTAATATGATCTTATTTCTATATTATTATAAGCTCTACATATTTGTTTTTGTTTATAAATAAATACAAAGTACATTCCTGATGAAAAACACTTGGATATGTTGGAAAAGACTGGAAAAATTAATGGGTCTGATTTGATTGTCAAGAAATAGGTGTTGAGTACTATTTAATGTTCTGAAGTGTTTCAAAGAAAACTTTGGAGTTGCTCCAGGAGGGCATAGATCTCCATCAAGCCCCATCTTATGTCAGCCAGTACTGTGTCTCTGGTATCCTAAGACATCCCCAATGGCTCAAAGCAACCCACATCACTTGGGGGTTGCTAAATTTAGGTGTTCAGTTGTGGGACAGAGGTGCAGAATGGGATTTTGTTGGCTAATGTGGATACTTAATGTCACTGTGTACATGGAAGAGTATCTGACATGTCAGCCTGGAGCACAAAGATGTGGCACAGAATTTACTGGAGATTCATCTGCTCCAAGAAGGACAGATGAAAGTGAAGCTGGATAATCCAGGATGGCACTGTGCACCTACATTTAGGCAGCTGTCTCATGTCCAAGCTATCTAATGGCAAGTTTATTCAAGAAATGGTGGAATAGTGAAACTGCTAAGTATGTTATGGATTAACATTTTGGTAGTGAAAAAAATACATAGTTCTATTTCTCTTTCTCTTCTGTCTTTGAATTTTTCATCTTTGCTTTTTTGTTATCTTACCTGTGCATATATTGTTTCCCACTAAAATATAAATGAGATTACACTTTTTATTTGAAACATATATTCTCTTTAAGCATGAAGTTTCCTCAGGCATATTGCTATATTTGTGCCACATCAAATGTTGATATGATGCAGGAGAAAATTTGTTGTGACTGCTTATTTATTTGTGGGTTAGTTCAGCATGTCAAGGCATGCAGAAATTTTCTATTCACATTTGTATTAGTAAAAAGCACTTGTGGTCCTTGGAAATTGGAAAAATAAAACCTTGATGCTCATGCTGTATAGTAAAAGGTGCTTTTGGAGAGGTTGTCATGCGAGAAAGGAATAATCAGCTTTTATTTCAAAATGAGTAGCTGTATTCCAGAAGGGTTTGTTCTTTGTTTCCCATGGTGATCCTCTCAGCTGGGAACAAAACAATATTCACAAAAGCATTATACAAAATATGGCCAGTGTACCCCAATTCACACAGCTGATGCTGTGCATCCCTGTGGAAAAAAAAAAAAGTAGCTGTTTGTGTAACTACTGAACAGATATGGTTAACTTGGCACCTGTATATCAGCCATGCAGTGTCCTCTTCATAGTTCATCAGTGAGCCCGGCCACCTGAATGGACAAACCCCACTGAATTTCTAACAGTTAAAAGTATTTGTTCTCCCTTTGACCTGATATGTAATCTGCCCCCCTTGCCCCTAGATGTGGCTGGCTATTCCATGCTGTGGATAGTTCAACAACAGTTAAAAGGTATACAAAAGTTTATAACACAAAATTAGTTAAAAAAAGAAAGAAAACAAAAATAGAAATGTTAAAATATAGATAATCTTTCAAAAATTATCCCTCAGTACTTTTAGGGGAAAGAAAATACTTAAATTTCATGGGATTCCTAGACATGCCTTGACAATACTGATTCATAGGCCATGCAGCCAGCTCAGATATTTCCCATGGTATATTACAGGTATGATAGTTTGAGCCTGATACATATTTAGTCTTTGTGGTACAGTGTCCTCAGAGTTTCCTGGGATAAGGCCTTTGAATAAATCCTTTTCAGAAAATGAACACTTTATCAAAAAAATATAAAAAGAAAAAGGTTTTTACTTGATTAAGCTAAGATGATCTTGGAGTGTGGCAAAACCAGCCAAAAATTGTACTACATGACTCAGATATTTAAATATGTGCATATGAAGTCCCTCACAACTGACTGTCAGTTACAACATGTGCCCACAAACACTGCAATGCTGAATGTATTCTGCTGCCATAAACATAATTGGTTTTTGAAAGGTGGAATTGACAGGAATAGACAAAGGAAAGAGGAACAGAAGATCGATTTTCCATGTCTTAGTGTAGTCCACCTCTCTTCAGAAACATTTTGACACAGCAGGTGTTTCTAAAACACTGTGACCGAGGGCTGTAAATACCTTTTAGCATGACCATGACACACTTTAATAAAAAAAGAAGTGTGTTTTGCCTTCAGGGGGATGGACTTCCCTGCTGTCAGCCTCCCAGTTCTCTTGGTTCATTGTTTGTTCTCTTTTAAACTAGGACACCTATTGTATACTCGGGTATAAAGGGGAAGATGTGTTTCATCTTTTATAAGGAAGTCCAAGAGGTAAAGTCAAAGACAAGAATAACTGAAAGATGTTTTGTCTCATGATGAATAAGAATTAGATCCCGGTATCATACTGTCAAGCTGCACCACCACTATCCCTTTGTTTAGGTTTTGTTCTTTAGCACAAGGACTTAAAATTTTATTCATCCTTAACTTCAAGGGTGTGTGCTTTCTTTATCAGCAGAAAGAACAAACTAAAACCAAATGTCACATGCATTTGGAAATTCACAGAAAATGTAATAATGAGTATTAGGAGGGAGATATTTGAGTTCATGAGAAAAGAAAGAGGCAAGTTAGATGAGAAACAAGTGAAAATATTATCCCCATCTTCTCCATCTTTCCCTTACTTGCATTTTCCAAAATAAAAACAAACTTCCTGATACAAAATTTGCAAGAAAAGATTCTGAATGCATTAGGTGGGTTAATTCCCTGGAGCAGTCAGCGTTCTTTAGTGATAAAAAATATTGAAAAGGTTATTTTTTGCTTCAATGCATCAGTAGGATGAAAACAATCAAATGTTCGAGTTTATAGCATTGTAAGCCTATTTTTTGTGCTGAAACTGAAGTGAAACAACAATATTGTGTGTTTTACATTTACAGTAATATGCTAGCACAAGGTTAACTTGTGATCATGCACTGAAACTTGGAATTTCACCCAGACGTGAGTCATTAAGAGCCTGGATATTTTCTGATTGGTGTGCTTTTTCTTACAGAAGGGCATGACTGCTATAGTTCAGCACACTGCAACACCTGCTGTAAAGAAAGTAGAACACTTTAATTATTGTGGAAGAGTAGGTGCCACATAAACTTACAGTTTGCTAACAAGATTTAATGGTAGCTCAAAGTTCAGAGGCATTTTCAGCACAGCAGAGAACCAGGATTTTATGTAACAAAAAAACTGCAATGTCTTGAGAAGAACAACAATAGAAATTAGATGAATTTTAATAGAACAAAGTACAAACCAACTTTAGGAACTAATAATAAGAGGGGGGCTGTCGTAAGTCAGAAGCAGAAGCAGATGAGAAAAAATTTTGTTTACTAACAAAACAGTATAAATTTGAGCTGCTGGTTTGATGTATTTGTTTAAAAAGTTAAATCAGTTCTGGGTTATGAAAGTGAAACAGATCAGAGAGATCTAAGGCCACGCTCTTAAGGGACCTTCTTTGAAAAGTAATATTCAGTTCTGGTCACCTGCCTCAAAGAAAGGTGCATTTAATGTGGTGTGGGGACACAGAAGTCTTAGAAATATGTTGAAATAAGTGGGAGTCTTGTTTTATGGGACATTATGAGTAGGGCTAGGTTGGTTTAGACTGCTCTCCCTACTGAACTGAAAGGGAAGGAAGCACATGTTATTGTCCATATAATTATTATAAGATAAAACTTGCAGTATTTAACTCAGGAGATGGCATCAGCAGAAAAACGGATATAAACTAACCATGAATACATTTAGCCTGACAAATAGAGACAAAATTAACACATGGCATTTAAGAACAGGTTTGTAATAATAATTATAGGGTCAAAACAAAGAAAGCACTTGTATTTTAATTTTAATTGTGAAAATATTATAAACACATGATTTAATGTCTTGTTTTCAATGGTAGGAATCTGGGCACACAGACCCAGCACGTCCTTTTCAGGCCTGTGTGTTTGCAAGGTGGTGCCTATCTATGTCTGAGATCAGAAGACATAAAGAACTCTCAACCACAGAGAAGGGGAGGGGAGGCAGATGAGAAATATGAAGAGAGGTAATACATGGATTTTTTTTTTTTTTTTTGTAGGAGAGAAATACTCCAGAAAAAGCTGTCTGAGTTCTCTGTAATTGAGCATGATCTAGTGCATCACTAATGGGTGGTTATTGGGAATAATAAAAGGGTTCATAATATTTAACACTGAGGTGGATCCACAAACCAGCTGCATTTCTTGCACATGGTGACACGATTCTGTTAAGGAAACATATCTCTTGGGCAAATTAATGAAATGTAAATACACCCACAGTGAAGAATCAAGTTAGCTTGATGATAGGAGAATTCAGACATGATGAACCACCAAATTTATACATGCCAGAGAACTGCAAATGCCCAGATGATAAACTTGCCTTTTGTAAATCAGCCAGCCAGTGTAATATTATGTGTTTCATCTCTCTGGGTCCGTTCTTCCTTATTAAACTCTCTTTCTTGAGCCAATCAAATTGCAAACCTAAGTAGCAACAAAGGAGTATGGACACAGAATCACCAGAGGTATGGAAAGTTGAGATTTAAATATTTTTAATAAGTTATGCAGTGAATAAATAAGTAATCCAGGTAGGAAAACTTGAAACAAATTTTCTTCAATGCAGATTAAGGTGTTGATTGCTGTCTCATTTGCTGTGCTGAAAAAGCTGGGTTGGTGCAGCACTCAGTCAGTCCTTTCTATCTGTCTCCTCTGCATCCTTCTCTTCCCTGACTTTCACTGAATTTCCATAAGGAGGACATTTATAGGCAAAAAAAAAAGGGAAATCCAGTATGTGTTCTAACTTTTGCCTAGTTTGGATGCTGATGGAACAAGATCTGAATAAAATTGACCATTTTATTGTAGCTGTGGCATTTTTTCTCTCTTTCCATCTTCTTCCTTTCCAAAGAACTGTATTAGCAGGTCTGGACTACATATGAAGATGAAGATTGAGGATTTATATGTACCTGGTTTGTAAACTGGAATTTCAGCTTTTCTTATATGTGAAGTACAATGTACCTCCAATAGCTTTCTTTTCGTACAACAACCAATCAACCAAACAAACACTTTTAGTCATTGCTCTATAGATATTCAAAAGTCATCTCACTGCAAACCTAGTCTCATGCACAGAAACTGCTTTCGGGAGTAGTCTCAAAAAACTTCAGTGGAGTCTGTCTTGTCTATTGCCTGATAACAATATCCTTGTCAAGTTTACCAAGAGGCTTAGAATGGATTTGCTTGAGTGATCTTTCCCTTTATTGTTTACTATTTTCTCAACATTTGTCATATGCACATTTGATTAGTTTTTTAAAAAAAATTTTCTCAGTTATTATGAAAATGTGTTAGCAGCATGGAATCTGGAACATAACTTTGGAAAAACACAAAAAAAAATGCACGTGCTCCTAATGCTTCCAGTTTAAAATTGCCTATAAGCCTTGTCTTTTAGCTATTTTAAAATTAATTTAATGTTTGGCATCCTGCTTTTGTGCAATTCTCTCCTGAAATCTAGCAGCTTTTACCTTGTGCTGCTCTACCCATAAAAAATGCGTACCTCAGTAATTTGACAAATTTTTTGTCCATAAACCATGTTCTATGGCATTAAATATGCTACTCTCTATTCTTTATTCATCAGTTTCTCCATCAGATGTTCCATTACTTTTCCCAAGATTGATGTCAGACAGGCATATATTTGCCCAGATTACCCCATTTATCATAGAATTCATAGAATAATACCAGGTTGGAACGGACCTCAAGGATCATCTGGTCCAACCACTCTTGGCAAAAGCATGGCCAATCACTGTGTCCAGCTGAATCTTAAGTGTCCAGCTTAGGGGAATCCACCGCTTCTGGGGAAGAATATTCCAATGGTTCATGGTTCTCATTGTGAAAAATGCTCCTATTGTTTCCAGTTGGAATCCACCCAGTAGTAACTTGTATTCATGATCTTTTCCATGTGACTCCTTGTAAAAGGGAAGTTTCCATCTTTGCTATAGCCATGCTTTAAATACTGGAAGATGGTTTCCCCGTAGTCTTTTCCTGAGACTAAACAAACCCAATTCTGTCATCCTGACCTCACATGCCAGGCTTCCCAGACCTTTCATTATCTTTGCAGGCTCTCTTTGGGCCTTTCCCAGCCTGTCCACATCTTTATTTTGTATAGCAGAGACCAAAACTGAGCACGGTATTCCAACGTATTCCTTGACAAATGCTGAGCACAGTGGAAAAATAACTTTATCTCTGCTGGTGATACACTTGTTGATACAATCCAGCAATCTGTTGGCTTGCTTTGCCGCAGCAGCACATCATTCATCTGGATTCAGCTGCTTGGCCACCAGGACCCCCAGACCCCTTTCCATAGAGCTGTTCCTTGGCTGGGCAGATTCCAGTCTGTGCCAGACTCCTGGAATATGTTTTCCCAGGTGCAAGACCTTACATTCATCTTCACTGAACTTCATAAGGCTCTGTTTAGCCCATGCTTCCAGTCTACCCAGAGCTTCCTGCAGGATGGCTCTCCCTTACAGAGTGCTTGTTTCTCCTCTCAGTTTGGTATCCTTGGCAAACTTCATCAGGGTGCATCTGATCCCATCGTCCAGATATATTATTAAACAGCATTGGGCCCAGAATTGATCCCTGGGAGACCCCACGTAGGACAGGTGGCCAGTTTGAAAAGGAGTTCTTTACCACCACTCCCTGTGTGCTCCTGGTCACCTCTTGTCTACACTGTCATGCATAATAGGCTTCTTTGAGAAGGAGACTGTGGGACACTAGGAAAAGCCTTGGAGAAATCCAAGTGGATGATGTCCACCATTTGAAAGCAAAATATGGGGAGAGCTTTGACTTCCATTCAGTGCTCAGGATCTGTCTCAGAAATCTAAGGTTTATTGCAAATAATAATAATAAATAGCCTAACAAAGCTTATTAGGCTTTTTTTTCTAATATTCCTACATGCATTTTTAAATAAAAGACACAGCCTAGATAGCTGGTACTTGGAACATGTTGTCTTTGTTGTTTTAAGTACAACATTTCATCTTTGTCTTCAAATGATATGACTACATCTGGCTTTTTCACAGTCCCAGAGCTGAAATATTTATTCCGCATTTCACTCTCTTCTGTTTTATTTTTGACAACTGCATCCTTTCCATTTAACAATGGACAAACACTTCTGTAAGGTTGCTTTTACATCAGATATATTAAACGTTCCTTTTAGCATACTAAATTCAGATAGCCATAGAATTCCTCCTATTCTTCTGTCTTTGGTAGCTATTCAAATCCTAAATTCAAATGATCTAACCCATTTTCTCTCTTGGCTCCCTGCCCAACCTGTTTATATCTAAAATTTCACATTGTCTTCATCTTTTCAGCAAGACTGGGATAGAATAGACTCAATAGCAATCCTTAAATCATCTCTTAAAGTACTTTTAAATATCTTTAATATTGCTTACATACTTTTTTCCTTTGAAATTCTTCCTCTTTTTTATTAGGCACATACTTGTCCTGTTTCAATGTGGCTATTTTAAAGTAGAAGATATTCTGTTGCATTCTATTTGTATGCAACAAATCTAATCAAGTTCTTGCTTTCATTTAAGGAATAGCTAACTTTTAGTCCTGGAATAAATTTTGATTTAGCTGTCAGGATATCTTGTACAGAATTCTCTAAGGAGAGACACAAAACTTTTTGATTTAGGAAATTTTTATCAATCATTTTTTCAGAATTTCAAAGGTACATTATTACTGGAAATGTCAAGCCTGTAGAGCTACATCTTTCAACCAGATACTCACCTGTGAAAAACTTATTTTTTAAAAAGCTTATACAGTACAAAAGGTCTTTTCTCTTCTTCTTCTTCGTAGACCTTTCAAGAAGGGGTTTAAGGGAGTAATCATCTTGCTCCACAGGGTAGTTTCATGGTAAGTAGCTGCCTGCATCTAATTGTCCTTGTCACAGTTTCTGTCACAAGGGAGATTGATCTGTAAACACAAAGGCATTTACAACATAGTTGTCAGTGTGTTGAAATCAGTTATTGCCACATAGTGCCTCTTCTTCTCTTGCCACTGCATTTTTCCTAAATTGCTTAGAGAGAGTGAGTTTAACATTCCTATCACAGAAATCTTCCTTCGAGTTCCAGTAATATCGAGCAGGTCAAATTCATTCTCATAGTACAAGTAGTTCCTACTCTTCCTGTTTACCACACAAGCTCCTGCCATTCATGAATAGGCAATTAAAGAATTTATTTTCTTTCTGTCATTCAGTGTCTTGATTAATTTTGTTCTTGACAACTTCACTGTGCTAAATGAGTGTTTATTTGCTGCCCCTTTTTAATCTCCCCTTTTGTTGTAAGTTTAATGCCATTATTGCTAGTCTAGTCAGCTTGTCCCCTGTAAAATTGATTTCCCCTTTAATGAGCTGGAGGCAGTGCAAGCCACAAAACTCCTCAGTTAGAAAACAGCTCTTCAGTCCACCAAACTAAAATCCCCTCTCCCTCTTGCACCTCTCTAATTGGCAGTTTATTTGTAAAAACTCCTGATTCATGTGTTCATTTCTGGGATAGGAGCAGCCTCCAAAAAACTCATTTGTGTATTTTCATACTTCATCAGCTTTTTGAACTCTTTGAAATCATTCAGGACTTGTGAGGAGACACATGAAGCATCACCTGTACCAATGCATACCCCTACGTTAAATATCCCCCACTCAAAAGGCTAAGGTGGTTTTTTGTTTATGTTTCTGGTTTTCGGGGTTTTTTTTTTTTCCCTAATGAAGAAGATTTAAGACTCTGTAAGAAGAAATATCATAAAAGTCTTATCCTGTGGAAAAAACTAGTAGTTTTAACAGCAGTTAGTCTGTCCATAGCATTCTGTTGCAAATGTCCTTGAGAAGTTTCTCTTGTTTGCAAACTAACTTTGCAGGAGAAATACTTCAGGGCAGCAGAAATGTATTTTATCTGCTGCATGAAATTCCTTTCAGCTTTTGCTCTTTCCAGGTAGCTTTTGGTCCACATGCATGAACTTAGAAGAGTACTTCTGTTGCTGAGGAAAGGTAAGGCACACTGCTCCCACAATACCCAAGCTCTCTAGGTCTGTGGAATAAAAAAGGAGAGTGAAAGAACTGGACTGACTTCCCCCTTATGACCACTTTTTTTTCATTCAGTGCATGAATGCATCCCTACATCATCCCTTTGGTTAGTACAGCTCTTTAAGAGCCATCCAGTAGGTTACCATGAAAACAGTCTATGCTGCTGTGCTGTAGTCCTAGAGGTCAAAATATGCTCGCTCTATCTATCTATTTATCTATCTACCTGGATTGTTGGAGTAATGCACTATCAAGTTTACTTCTTTGCCTTTAAAAAACACAAGAAAAAGTGTTTTTCTTTGTTGGTTGATATTTTAATGTAGATTTTGCATACGATTTTAAAGCAATGTTAAATTCTTGAAAGTTAGAAAATACTCTGAAGTTGCCCATGTAAGTACATTGCTACAAAATAACAGCAAAGGAGTGGTTTACAACATTTAAAATGCTGCATCCTAATTACAACATAGACAGGAATCCCATTAAATCTTCATGAGAGCATAATTTCCTGACTTTTATGCAATATCATCTCAGTAACATTATTTGTCATAGCTTAAGCATGACATACCTATGTCTTTGACGGTAGATAAAGCTTCCAGGGTGCCACTGGAAGTAAAATCACTTGTCATTATAGCTACACTTGCTGTTAAGGGGACTCATTTCTTCTGCTGAACTAAGAAAAAGGGTGGGAGGTCATTGTACGGGATGAAGTGGAGAAGTGACACACAGAAAATGCAAAATCTGTACCAAGAAATTTCATTTTACCTTATTCTAGTGTTAGATTTTAACACTGAACTTTCCCAAGATATGCCTAAAAGCCCCATCCAACCCATGACCTTCTGAATAAATCATAGCTTGGTACTGACAGCCAGTGCCCAGGTTGTCCTGTTTGGCAGTGATGTTTGAGTGCCCTGAAGGCGACGCTTGCGCAGTTTTGGATCCTTTCCCTTTATGCATTTTTAGAATATCCACCTCTCTAGACTGCATTGAGCAATTCACATAGCCAGAAGAGGAAAGAAAAGCTGTAGTGAAGCCTATTTTTTTCTCAGTTGAGAACACGGAAAGTGAGCTAGTTACAGTTTTACCTTCAGTAAGCAATTTGCCTACCACATTTGTGTGTGGTTGTATGCAGTCTAGCACTGGGGATTTCCTTTCAAAAAATGATTCCAACTCCACTGAGCCACAGTTTCCTTATGTATGAACCATGGATAACTCCCACTTCAACAAAATATTGACGGTAATGTTTGTGAAGTTGTGAAGTGTTCTTTAATCTTCACATGCCAGCTGCTCTATCATCATTAGTTTACTTGTTTTGAATTGCCTTGTTTTGTTTTCCATAGGCTAGGAGGCTTAGAAGTTACTGTAAAAACTGTGCCAGTGAGGTTTCAAGCTATACTTATTTGTTTTCAAATTGAATTGTGATTAAACCTTGTCAAATCCCCTCTATTGCCTTTCCTGCTGCTGCTGATTAGTTAAGAAGCAGAAGGGAACATTGCACTGTAAAACATCCATTTATCTGCCAGTGTCAGGTTCTCCTGACATGAGGTGCTAATGCAAAGCACATTAAGCATTAGCAGCAGGTCCTCCAGACCCAGCAGTTCCTAGACAGGCATTAAGAGACCTCAAATGAGTCAGTGTCACTCTATGGTTTAACCTAAAACCAACCCCTCAGGGCACCCCTATCAAATGTAAGAGAAATGGAAGGTTTTAAAGGCTATTAATCCCAGTGACTCCACATTAGAAGAGCACAAAGTTATTTGTCACAGGTCTTTTTGTCATCACGTTATTGTGCTAAAATGTGAAGGATTCCTGAAATTCCTTTTTCCACCTACTTAAGCATGAAGGTCTTTTGTTGATATACCTATAATGCTAAACTGCGACACTTAGCAGCTACTGACGCTTATTTTCTGAACCCCTTCTTTTCTCTCCTCACTGAGTTCTTCTCATATCTACAACGCATGAAAAGTAGCAAAAACCTCCTTAGAAAACAAGGTTTGAACTGAAAGGAATCCTGCATAAACAAGTAAGTGATCTCTCTGCCCCCAGACAGGCACCATTACAACGTGCAGCAGAGGCATTGAATCAGCTGAATTTACTGCAAGGTGTAAACGTCTTTTACCATACTTGTTATCTGGAGCTGTTTTATTTCTCATGCAATGTATGTTTTGTTCCTTGCTTCTTACCTTGACGTTGCTGAGACTCAGGGATAATCGTGTTGTTTTAGAAATCTCTGATCCAGTGTTTGCATGGAAAGGTGTCTCAGATAGCTGCTTGTCTGGCAGCAGCTGATTCAAAGTGTCTGGCAGCCGAATGTGAGAGGCTCAGGTTTTGCTGGAAGTGGTGACAGTTACATGACTTCGAACTCTTGCCAGGGTCTGAATTTGTACATTTCAAATTCACTTCACACACATTCGGCTGACAAAAATTGTCCAACCATCAGATTGCCACACTGGCAGACATTCTGGCTTCACGCCCTGTCTGATAAAAACCAAGTCCCTTTGGCTAAACATGCCTGCAAAATATTTGCAAACACATTCATGGGATACTAAAACTTGTAAAGTGATTTTAAACCTCTTGTTGGAATATGCCAGCCTTTGGATTTTTTTTTAAAAAATTAGCTTCCCTGCATTGTAGCAAAGATACACAGACTTAGTGTGTTCGTTTGAGCCAGCACCTGTGCGTTTGTGCAAAGTAAATTGTGTACAATTGCTAGGCTTCAAGGAGTTAGTCAATATTTTAACCTTTGTCAAATGCTCTGAAGTCAATTGCAAGCATCAGTCTTGTGTGTTTATATAAAAAGCAATCCTATTTATTTGAAAAGAGTCTGGGGAAAGTCCTGCATCTCTGAAGGTAGTAGTAAAACCCAGTTAGAACGCAAGAATGTAGCAATGGTTGTTCCAAGCCACACCAGAGGTCCATCTGTCACAGTGCCTTATGGTAGCCAAAACCAGAGGCCTACAAAGAGATTAAGATCAGAACAAGTGTGTTTGATACTTCCCTGTTTACTCTCCTACTGACCAGTAGTTTGTAGCTCAGAAACAAGATTTCCTTTAGAGATTTCAGTGAGGTTGCCCAGCTGCTTCCTGAACCCACTTGTAGTGGGGGCTGCAGGGCAAGGTTTCGGCAGTTAAAACCCAGAGGCTGAGTGGTAGCACTCTGTTTCATTTGTTCTAAAGGTACCAATGTCATACTAGTTTCATTTGATGACCCATAAATTTGGTACTAGAAGAGCAAGCTGTACTTATCCTAGTCATCCTCCTGAACTACTTCTGGTTTTACAGACTTATGTCACATCATATTCTCTTTTCCAATGCTGTACAGAAGTTGTTTCATACCTTTGAATGTGTTTTTCAGACTGCTATCAGCCTTTCTAATAATTCCTAATTTTCACTTTTTTTTCCTTACCCTCAACCGGTACTGAGCACGAAGGTGAGTTTGTCCTGGGTCTGTAAGACCAGGATCTCATACTTCTGTAATTATTATCCATCTCTGAGCTCATTCGTTCATACATAAAATTAGGACCTTTTCCTCCTCCCATGATTCTCCCCTTAAATTCATGTATATTGAATTTTACTATTTACTAGCCTATATTGAATTTTACTATTTCCTAGCCTTCTGAATGTATCCTAGCAAATGAATCAGGGCCACAAAAAGCTTTCAAACACTGTACCCCTGGGATTAACATCTGTCTATGCTGGAAAACTTAATAGATCCAATATGATCACTTGTCCCTCAAGGTGGCTAACACTGCTTACAGAAATAGAACTAAGCTCTTACTGAAAAGGGAAAAAAAAAAAAAAGAGGGGAAAAAAAAAAGGCTGGCTTTCTCCTTGCTGTCTTCACAGCATTGTTTTTCTGGTTTGTACTAGAAAGCATCCTGGCTCAATTGCCTTCCCCCCCAAACGGTAACCAGGCTTTATCTAAAAGAGTGTCAGGGCTCACCATACCATGCTGACAAATGACAGAGCAGGAAAGCATGAGCCAGCATCTGAGGCCATGAGAGCCCTAAATTAGACCACTGTTTAACTTTTAGCATGTCAGAAAATGGTTCCTGACAACTGGTACAACTAGTACTCTCCAAACTAAGGCTCATTCAAGGTTTGGAGATGGTATGTGCTGAGTGAGAAAATTCTAGTTTTGGCTCACTCCATTCTACATAGTTTTCCAGCAGTATATAATACAGACTTTTCACTCTGCAACGTCCATACCTACCTTCAAGCCAAATGCAAATGTACACTCAGTATGTGCTTCTTTGCTACAGAAATGCCACTCTGATGAAGTAGTTCTGCCCTCACATTTTTTATTCCCTTTGAACATAAATGTAAAAAAGAAACAAACCAAATTCATATTTTTAAGGTAGCTATAAGAAGATCAGATAAAGCCAGTTGAAAGTACTGTATAATGTGGGTTACTACCAGCCTGTACCATTTGGGTTAGGGCTGAAAACAGTACCTCACTGTGTTTTATTTAGGAGTAATATAATATCCATGCAGCACTTCTGTTATTCTCCATAGTAAATCTAGAATACCTCATATTGTGAGTGATCTTAGTTCTTTCATCCTTTTTTCCCCATTGTTTATGAATATTTTAAACAGTCCAGGCACCTGTGCAAATTCCTGTGGGAAACAACTCGTGGCTCCTTCTTGCTGGGGAAGCTGACTATTTACTCCTACATTGTTTTCTTCTTTTCTACCAGCTGTTTATATAAGTGAGGACCTTCCCTGCTCTGCCATGTGAATCTGGGCTCCTAAACAACCTTTGGCAAAGGACTCTGACACATGTCATTTGGGAATTGCACTAGATTGTTTTCTACTTGCTTTAGTACATCCACCTTTAGTGGATTCCTGTGGATTTTATCATCATTAAAAGTGATATAAAAGTCTCTTTACAAGAGAGACTCTTCTGTTTTAGAACATGTCATGTGTACCCATAAACCAGCCTAATTGCTCTGTACTCATACGTACTCAGCGAATATGCTAGATCTTTTATTGGTCTGTAGTTTTCAGATTTTCCCTGTAACTTCTTCAGGCTGGTGCCATATTAGCTACTTCCCAAGACTTCTGATAACAAGGCAGCTTTAAATGAAAATTGACATGCAGTGGTAAGTTGTTCAGCTATTTCAACTTGAGTTCATTTAGAACTGATGATATGTGACTATTCAATTGATCCATTTGATTCATAACCTCTTTTTCCTTAATAAAATCAGCAAATTGCTTGATCTAAGACAGAACTTCTGAATAAAAAGAGGTATGAAATGCAAACTTTCTTGGATTCCTTTGCACTGCAAAGCAGATACAGAAAATTCCTTAACTTCATTCTTCATTGTGCACTTCTTGATTCTGTTGACACTCTGGACTCTGCCTTTTGTTAAGGAATGGAAACCTAGCAGGTGAATTCCATGTTCCAAAACCGAGTTGTACCAACTGCTTTACCTCGAACTTGCTTGTTGGGGCCCTAGGGAACACTAGTCCTAGAGATAGGAGTTTGGTGAAAATATAAACATAGTCAAAGAATGAACAAGGATTTAAAGAGTGGAGACTACAGTAGTCTGGTGTTTGACCTTGTTCCCCGCTCTCAGTCTCATTGATTGAAATAGATGTAGGCACAGGCTCTTCAGCAACCTTCCTGTTCTGATGTGCTAGAAAAGGGATTTATTGGAAGACTTAATGCCTTTTTTTCAAGTTCAACCTCCAACTTCTTTCAAGGTGATGTGAGATGGTTTTTTGCCTGTGTTTCCTGGAGAGCCCTGTTCTCCCAGAAGTTCATTTTCTGCCTCCATTAGTGGCAGTGAGATGTTTATCTCAGTGTCTCCTGACATTCCTTTCATGGTTGTTCTGCTCAAAGCTTGAGGTAAGCAGCTGGTTAGACTTCGGATTTGAAATTATGGGAGAAAGGAGGCTTTCTCCTTTTCCCTGAGTTAGCTCAATCACAGGTTTCTGTCTGGCTCTGGACAGTCACATTTACTGTTTCAGCACTTTTAGTACATGAGTAGTTTCTTACACTTAGCCTAAATGCCTAGCACTCTCAATAGCTTTAATGATGTCTGTGATTGTCTGCAGTTCAAAGACAGGCTTGCTAGCAGCCATTAACACCTTGCAGTGCCAAGAAGGATAGCTCAGTAATAACTATAAAAATGTTGAAAATCGAAAAGTGCTACAGAAACAGTTGTACGTTTTTGTCACCTGTCCCTGTTTACTATTATTTCTGCTGGCACAGAGGACTTTCTTGTAATGGCTTGGCATGTGTTTATATGTGTTCTGGTTTCAGTTTCATATAGCTATAAAATTATCTTATTACAAAATTAGTTATAAAATATTTTATAGAGAAAAAGAAAACATTATTTTATTCATTAACTTCTCTAAGGCTTTTTCCCTGTGATAGATTGTCATGAATGTGTCCATGCAGCACAAGTTTGATGCCTTTAACCTGAAGAAGACATTAGTGTAGAACCTTTTTGTATTTGCACACGATGAAGAATGATTCAAAAGGCAGATAATTGACAGCCATCATAATTACACACTGGGCTCCAGGACACCGTAATTTAATACACGATTATGACTTATATCACTGCTCACAACATCAAATTTCAACTTCATTTTATTCTGCATTTGTTGAAACAATGTATGGGTCAAAGTATACCTTTATTTTATATGCAAACTAAGCATTTCTGTAAAAATATGTCTCTGTGAAAGGGATCACTATCTATGTCTTATATTGAGCTTAATGGAGGCAACTGTGTATTTTAGGTATATAATTAACTAAACTTCTGGCACATACAGCTGAATATATCATACACAGTGTAACAGTGTAAGGTCATGGACTATGAAGATTATCCTACTGGTGATATCAGACATATTCTTAAGTCAAAGTTGGTGATTTTTTATTTTTTTTTTTGACACCTAATTCAAAGCCCACCAAATCAATAGAAATAAGTTTTTCAATTGACATCATTGATTGGGGTATAGGATAATGGTGTGCTTACATCACCTTTAAATAGCATTAAATCTCTTCTCAAACTGAGCTGGGAAATACACAATATGGATTTCACTCCTGACTGAAAAATTGCAAGAAAGAAAGTTATCATAGCATTTCCCATAAAAAACATTATGAAACACAATGAAGCGAAAATACTAGCAGTTCCCAAATGTGTGCTTAGATAGGGATGTAAGCATTTAGATTTATTTATGACCTTAACACTTTTACCTGCAAAAGAATAGAGAAAGAGACAGTATAAGAATTCAATAAATATCAAAATAAAATCTAAGAGAGGTATCTGCAGAAGAATTAAGCAATTTCTTTATGAAGGAGAGTTAACTCAGCTGATTTTCTGAAAGGCGAGGTATTTTTACATAGTTTTCGTGCTAAGGAATGAAGAGTCAGAAAGATAATGTACTTAAAGCACTTTTTCATTGAATGCTACACATAATCAAACAAAATTCCTTAAAACAAATGGTTAGCAATGGCATGAACATGTTTTTGGTAACTTGCAAAAAAAAAAGTAGTACTAAAATCAAGCAGTAAAACAAATGTTTACCTATATCGGCTGAAACTGTTTAAGTGAAAACCACTCCAGGAGACTTCCCATACACATTTGACACATGAAATTAATTACTTGCTTGTGAATGGATACAGGAAGATGAAATGCTTCCTTTAGGATTCTGCCATTTTGTCTTCATTTTCCCTTCTGTATATATTATTTGCATTATATTTTCTCACCCTTCCTAGTCACAGATGACTTCTTCTTCAAGCCAGTTTCTGCCACTAAGTCACACTGAATTGTACATATTCACACACAAATGGTTGTATACACTAGTCCCATAGAATCAATGGAAAAACTACTCTAGTCACTGGGAGTAAGGGAGGCAGACTAGGATTTTGTATAAATGAGCTCTTCACTCAAAGCAGCAGCAAACAACAAGAGAATGTGCATCTGGCACCTCATCATCATGAATGTTGCATCCAGCTTTTGTGATCTTGCCATTAGAAGTCTGTGCAGATGGATTGTAAAACTGACTGGAGTAGCACGCACTGTGGCAGAGTATAGGTACCCAAATGAGACAACATATTAAAGCATAGAATTATTTGCAGCTTTATTTACAGGAAGCTGGGAAGAAATGAACTCATAGCAGCAATCAGAGGTAAATGAAATCATGCTAAGATTGTCTTGAGAGACACGTGTTTCACTCACAGATCCAGAACCCAGTCCTTTCCCACTTGGTATTTCAGCTTGCAAGTAATTGTTTTGCAAATGTAAATGCAATTTTAGGAAAACATGTTTTTTTGTTGAATGCTAGAAAATTTCTTTTTAATTGTCTCTTAAAGAGCTTGAGCAGCTGAAAAAATAATACAGAGGGTTTAAAGCCACGTGGCCATTTGTACACAAATGGCAGTTTGAGAACCTCTGATACTGTAAATGCCTGGCTGCTGCACCTGTTTACCTTATCCTTTACTGCAAAATCAAGGGTTTTCTCTTCAGGGTAGGGATTGTGTCATCAGGGAACAGAATCAGCAAGATGCACTATGTTTCTTAACTTTTTTCAGCTTAGGTCGCTTTTGGACGCAGGACATTTCACTAGATGGAGTAGTAACAATGCAGTATGAAACGCTCTATGAAAATTGTCAACAAAATGCCAATTTCTGTCCTACAAGAAGATGCCAGGATACATTTGAGAAGCACACGTTTCCATTCTGCCATTTACTTTAGACTGCCAAAGATAAAAGGTTTCAGACAACAGAAGGCTTTAGCAGTGTCAAGAATAATTCATTACCCAGTACTATGACATTCACTAATGAATATGAGGAATTTAGCATTGTGTCTTGCTAACATCTCTGTTGCAGACATTGTTTTCGACTTTTGAAAACATTGTTCACATGCATAAAGCAATTACTTAGTCATACCATTGATTGTGTATCTGTCTTTATTTTTTATGAGCCTTCCAGTATAACTCCATGATGCCTATTAGCTAAATTTGCTGAGCGGTGCCCTTCTTTCCTTGTTTTGGTTTTTTGATTTGCTTGTTTTCTTCACTGCATAATCAGCTTCTGGTTAGTGTGGAGGCTGTGTTGATGTCTGTATGGAACAAATAATCTTTAACTTGCTCTAGCTATGCATTTGGTTCAGTAAACAAGCAAGCAAAAATATAAGCTTGTAACCCTGTGGAGTAGCCCACAGGTTCAGCTGTTTGTGCTCCAGGGCTTGGGTTTGTGAAGCACAGCTGTGTGACCTTGGCTCAGATTTACAGAGAAAAATGTTGTTGTGCTGTGAAAAAAATATATACACTAAAACCACTCAAAATATGAAAAATAAAAAAGAGAGGAGTGAAATTTTTGTGCTAGTAGTTTTAAGTCAAGGACTCAGAAGAACACTGACCTGAAAAGGTCTAAAACTCTGAGAGGAAATGTGGTGAGGTGGAAGATTACATCATCAGGACTGAGGATCTACCTGTTCTGCAGGTCTATAGGGTCTTATGCTTCCCCATGCTACCAACTGGCTTGAAGTGACTCACCTGGTAACTTGTGGCGGGGGTGGCAAATCTTGACTGATCTTTCCTGGTGGGGTTCTATTAACCAATAGTTATTGTTAGCTCATTGAACTGCCTGTATTTTTGCCTTCAAGTTCCTAATCACGGCAAGAGATGCCCAAAGAAAAGCAATGCAGCAAAGACAATGGTGCAGTGGACAGCCTGTTGAGGTAGAAAAGGGGCATACTGAGATATGACAAGGTTAAATATGGTGAGGACAGATCAGGTATGATGAGGCATTTCTAGGCGCCTGTGCCAGTAAGCATTTATATTTTTACCTAAAGATTTTGTTGAATGTAAAATATGTGATCAGTCGAGGAAGCTAAACTTTGAGTTACTCTACTTTGTCTTACTTTTCACCCATGTTTTTATGGAAATTTTTCTACTGGTCTCTAAGCTACATACACATAGTGTGGATATGGAGACTGCTTTGCAGTTACTCTGCCTGGAGTGATATTATACAATAAAGAGAGAAATAGGGACTGCATTGAGGTGGAAGCATAATGTTCAGGTATCCTAACTCTTTGTGCACTGGCTGTGTCAGGATCCAAGTTCTGGCAGCCATGGATGGCAGCCATTCTGAATCACTCATTGCTTATTTGGACTTAGATGCCAGAACAGCCTCCTAAACAATTTTTACACCTATCTGTGTCATTCAGATAAACTCACTCCTGTTCCAGTACAATAAAAGAAAAATAGAAGCTTTCCAAGAAAAATCACAGTTCAATAGTGTCTTTTAAACACATTTATTTTTCATTTTGTTGAGGACTTCCCACTTGGAAAAGATTTTATGAAGCCTGTTGTTTTTTAAATAAGGATATACTGTGTGGAGGTGGAAATAATCAGTTTGTTCCATTTCTTTTCCAAAATAACCAGTAATGTATATTACAGAGACTGTTTTCAAAATAAAGAGAATTCCTTAAATCAATAAATGTAAGTGGTTTGTAAAGAAAGTATATGATTCTCATTGACAGCAGAGATTTGTGGCTTCCCATTGGAGAACAGATGTGGTTTATGTTTGAGTTCACTCAGCTAATGAGTATGTGGAGAAAAGGCTTTCGAAATGAAGAAATGATCTTCAGAGAGGCTTTTTGGAGGATATTTACTATTATAGCAGAAGTCTTTGAAACGGCATTTGTGTCAGCTAAGGAGGATAAAATGTGTCACGTTTGTGATAATTTAAAGCATGTATCACTAACGAAGATAAAGGGAGCAAAGTATTTAAAGCTTAATGATACAGCAATAGCAATTGCCCTGCGATAATGAACAGTGGAGATTATCAGGCAGAGCCTAATGAGTGCTTTGCTTATAACAAGCTTTTTATAAACAAATACTGGTCGAGTCCTCTTTCAGAATTAGTGCTGATACGAAAGTGAAATGATTTAATTAAAATGTGCAAGATAAATAAGAACTTTGGAAAGGATGCTGTGTAAAATAGTCTGGCAAGGGTTTGCTGATAATAAGCATTCCAAAATCGCCAGGCAGAGTACAGAATGTATCTGGTTTGACCCACAAAATAGCTTTAGCACTTGGAGGACAGACTGTGATTCTACCTGCAGCTCAGTCTATCCCATACGTGGAAGGAGATGCTTTTACTTTCTTCCTCTGTGCTCCCACAGTTGGGCGATACACATCTCCAAGGAAAAGTGTTGACTATTTTCCTCCTGGTTGTCAAGGGGAGAGGTGAGAAATCAGAGCAGATATTAGCACTCATTGTGGAGATTCTGCTGCATCCAAGGTAGCAGTGGCCAGAGTGAGGTTTTTTGCTGATATGATCGTTTTCAGTGTCTGAATTCAGGGACTGGCAGGGAGGAGGGGAAATTTCTCTGCAAGGTTTGTCTGCCATTCACAGGGATTCCTTGTGCCACTCATCAGCTTAGGGACTGACCAGGTCAAGAATGAATCTGAAGTAAAAATGTAGTCCTGGGGACTCTTTTATTAATACCTTAAAACTATGTTCTCAAAAGCTCACAGGTTTCAGAAAGCTGTGTGGAACATTAGGAAAAGGTGTGCAAAAAGCTCCAACTTTTCTACAACATCTCCTTTCTTTGATAGCCAGTGTTACTGAATCATAAAATCACACAACAAATGAGCTTGAAAGGTACCTCTGGAGGTCGCAAAGTCCAGCCCTCCTGCTCAAGTGGTGTGAGCTACAACAGACAGCCAAGAATGGGTCTAGTTTGGACTGTCTCCATAGATGGAGACTCCACAACCTCACTGGGAAGTCTGTTACAGTGTTGGTATTGCTCAGAGCAGAAATGTTTTTTTTCTGATATTCAGATGGAACTCCCTGTGTTTTATTTTTTCCCATTGTCTCTTGACCTGTAGCTGGACACCCCTGAGAAGAGCCTGACCTTGTCCTCCCAATTCTCTCAGCCTCTCCTTTTATCAGAGGTGCTCCATGCAGTCTCTTACTCACCTTCTGGTGCTTTGTTGGGCTCTCTCAGGTGAGTTCATGTTTCTCTTATACTGGGGAGCCCAGAAATAGATCCAAAATTTCAAATGTGTCCTCTATAGAACTGAATGGAGGGAAAGGATCACCTTCCTTGACCTGTTGGCAGTGCTCTTCCTCATGCAGCTCAGTATGCTATTGCCTGCCTTTGCTGCAAGCAGAATAGATGACACATTCAACTTGACCACCAGGATGCCCATTCCTTCTCCGGAGAGCTGCTTTCCAGCCTGTTGTTCACCATCATATACTGGTGCCTGGGTTTATTCATCTAGGATTTGGCATTTTCCTTTGTTGAACCCTATGAGGTTCCTGCTCGCCCGTTTCTCTGGCCTAGGGAGGTCTTTTCAAATGGTAGCCCGACCAAGTCTGATGTATCATCCACACCTCCCAGTACCATGTTGTCTGCAGACTGGCTGAGTGTGTTCTTGATCCCATCACTGATGTCATTAATGAATAAATAAGCACTATTTGACCCACAGCTGACCCATGGGGCACACCATTACTGACGAACCCCTGACCAGAATCAGTGCCACTGGTCACAACCTGCCATACCTGGCTGTTAAGTCAAGTTTTGATCCACATCACTGTCTACCTACCTAACCTGTATTGTATCCCCTTTTCTATGAGTGTGTTACAGGAGACGGCATCAAAAGCCTTACTGTAGTCAAGATAAATAACTTGCATTGCTTTTCTCTAACCAGCCAGCCTAGTAACGTCACTGTAGAAGGCTATCAGGTTGGACACATTCATAAATCCATGATGACTGCTCCTGAGCACCTCCTTGTCCTTCATGTGTCTGGAAATGGCATCCAGAATTAGTGGCTGTATCAGCTGTTTGTGTATTAATATGCATCGACATCTGCTGCTATGTTCAGACTTTGGTTGGAAGTGCAAGCAGAAGTTTGTTTTGAAGGCTGATGTCATCTGTGTGAATATAAGATAATTAATATAATGATTACTTAGAGCCCAAATTACTTTACACAGAGCTAATGGCCAGTTTTGGCTGTCAGAGCAGGGCTACAGTGAAGAGATGCCTTCTTGCACATGTGAGAAATATGGTTCTAAATATCCATTGATATTCTATTGCCTAAAAATGTTTAAGATAACATTTCCTTTTCTTGATTTTTTCCCCCTAAGATTATATGTAACTTTTTTACTCTGAAAACACACTAGCTAGAAACAGAATTTGTGGTCAGATATAAAAATCAGTCCTATACATTTCTGGGCTTATGAGATGTATACAAAAAAAATAAGCTTTGAGGAAAAGTCAATCCTGTTGTTAGTGGCAAATCCTGTTTATGCTAAAACTGGGGCCAGATTCTGGTACACTGGGGTCAGAGACTGTATGCATAGCAAGACTATAAAGAAGGTAGAGCCTGTGGCCTCTGCCCGTGGTGAAATGCACATGCCTCTTTCTGTCTCTGTCATTCTGAGAAGAGACACAAAATGTCATATTAGTCCTACAGAATTTTGTGGGAGTGGGTGTCAGTTAGCAGGTGATTTAATGAAATGGAAAGGACTGGAGCACTGGAGTAGAATACAGTAGGAGTAAAATATCCATTCACGCTGTTGTTTGCTCCCTTCCCTGTAGTTCCAGAGGTCTGACTGTATTTTCTGGTATTTCCTACTGTTTAAGCCACTACACAATTTAATTTCTTTTGACATCTGTCTTAAACAAAGGGTCATTAGCGTGTCCGCTGATCTCAGGATGACCTGTGATAGCCTAGAGATCCTGGCTACTTGCCATCAGCAGCCTCTAACATGAGAGCACACACACAAAACAAGATAGCTTTGGTGAAAAAAATCTTTCAATGGAAAAGTGAAAGAAGGAGAGATTTCTAGGAAGGAAAGACTTCCAAACTGTAGCAGCAGTGGCTTCAGGAGAAAGGAGGAAAAATCTAACTTTTATTTCAAAACCCTTTGTGTATTTCTTTAGTACTCTGAGGGGCATGTGCACCCACATGGGGAGTCCAGAGTACACTCTGAATAAAAGTGGAGAAAAAAAGAGAAAAGCTTTTTTAAAATAAGCCCCAGCGTATTTGCACACACAAATAGATATATATATTTATATATATATATATACACACACACATATATATATATAAATACAGATAGATATATGGCAAAACGCGAAATGTTTACTGAGCTTTATTGAGTCTAGTCTACTAATTATGCTACATGTGCATTGATATGTTAGGAGGGAGAAAGAAGACACTAACAGGTCTTTGTAGCTCTGAGAGAGAGCTGCTGTTCTAACACATTACAAGAGCCATTACTGGCAGCTGCACATGGAAAAGAGACAGTTTTTTACCACTGAAAGCAAGCCCTCTGTGAAGAGCTACTTGCAGTGACTCCCTTCCCTCCCACAGTGCACTCTGCTGGGATCTTCAAGCCCAAAGAAGGTGATTACTTTTTCTTTTTTCTGAAATGGATTCCTACTCAATAAAGTTATGTTTCTTCCATTCTGGAAGCCCTCTGACAACCATTTTAGTATTGCTGGAGCAAATAAAGCTGCGTGTGGGTTTTCTGTGGTAGGGTGTGTTTGTTTCTTTGCTGGCTTTGGTGTTTTTTATTGTGGATTTTATTTTTTTTTACTTACTGGCTTTTTTTTTACTCACTTTTTACTCACTTTACAATTTCATTCCTTTGTGTAGAAGGGATCAGTATTCTAAAATAATTTGCTAGTAATACAAAAAGGAAGAGAAGGCTCAGACAACAGTGCAAGTGACTTTTTGCACATTAATTGCCGCTAATCAACTCCATCCTAAAATTCAGGTCAGATTTAAGATGTTCCTGGTACCAGAAAAGGAATTATGCTGCAAAAAACAAGGCAGACAGAGGCAAAAGTGACAGTTTCACAAAGAAACTGCACTTGCTTCATGTTCTTTTGAAAGCCATGAAGCCCACTCAGAATAGTAAATTGAATCAAGTGAATATATGCTGTACATATTAGACATTTTTTATAAAGGCATGATGTGCTCCTCATTTTCTTATTTCTTAAACTCATCAAGGTACACTGTAGAGCCCCTAGCATAACCCTACGGATGAGTAAAACTTTGGAAGGCTCTTGTAGGGAAAGAATAAGGTTAAGAGAGCTTAAGTACATGTAGAAAAATTATGACAAAAGCAAATTTTTTGCACCTATTAATGCCAGAATTTACACAAAATTCCAGGCACTTAGTCCTAAACTTAACCTAAGAAACAAGTAATGGTGGAATATTTGAACAGACTGCTTCTTAACAACTCAAATCTGGCAAAGCAAAGGGTGCCACTGACTTGTTTACAATCCAATTGTTGGACAGTTTTTTTCCCTGAATTTATTCAGTTAAATTGAAATGATGGCTAGATTCAAGATCAGTGGATAGGCAGTGAGAAGGAATAGGGAAAAAATGAAATTCTTAAAGTAAATTGCTTTCTACAAGTTTCTTCTTTAGCTCCAATTACAATAAACACAAAGGAAAACCGAGGCCTATAAGCCATCTGTGTGTGCATAACCTCAAGGCTGGCAATGACAAGCTAAGTTAACAAACAAAAATCTGCCAAGGGGGGTTAACAACTGCTGACAGTGTGGTGAATGCTAAGGCAGGTGATACTCATCAGATATGGCAACAGCAGAAAGTATTGAAAATTTAAGTTTCCAGGCTCAGAGTGAAAAGAGAAAAAAAATAAAAAGGCCAATGGTGGCTTCCTTTTGTTTAGTAAAACCAGGCATATTTTGGAGCAAAATAATGACAGTGAGCTCTTCAAAATTTTAAGTAACTATTTAAGGGTTTCTATTTTATGGCAAAAATTGTGCTAAGAGTACAAGGAAACAATTGCTTTCAGAGATTTTCTGTGGCTGACCATATATGTTCTTCCTTCATGTTTCAGAGTGGATCAGGCACTGTGGCTTCCTGGCTTAAAACAATGGTGTTCCAGTTTCAGGATCTAGATTTCATCTTCCCTGGGATGCCACAGTATTAGTGATATATATTTCAGTTGCAACCTCCCAACACCTCCAAAGTCACCTACAGCCCACCACTACCCCACTGGTGATCAGTACCTTCTTTCTAGGAAAAGAAAACTGTACTTCTCTTACACAATAAATCTCACCAATGAGTGCTTTATTTTTTATATATTTATGATTTAGAGTAGAAAAGGCTGAAGATAGCACATGCTTTTTTTTTTTCAACCAGGGGTAATTTTCCACATTAATGTTTTTAAATTTTTCTTTCTTTTTTCCTCCTACTGGAAATTACTCAAATAAACGGGTCCCTCCTAGTTCACATGTATACAGTAGAATCTTGTTGTTAAGAGCTCTTTGTACAGCTGTTGTAAAAGCGATAAAATATACAAAAGCAGGGGATTGAAAACAATGAGTGCAGTCTTGTTAAGTTGCAGAGCAAAAGACGACTTGATTCAAAGTAAGCTTTTATCCTTGTATTCTCCAGTTTTTGTTTTGTCTGGGTAGTTTTTGTTAAGTATGTGGTTTTTAGGTATTACACATGGACATTTTGATGTTCCATCAAAAGGTATGAATGACAAAAGAGAATAGAAATAATATTGCAGAAAGAATATTACCCCCTTTATGTTAACAAGATAAGAGATTACAGCTGGAAAACCTGGGAACAGAATTCTCAAATCTGTCAAAGCAGGAATACCCCAAAGGAAAAAAATTTGTGGAATAACTTTCTCCCTAGAAAACCCCACCAGTGAGGACACTAGATGTGGCAAAACTGCTGTGTCATATAGCCACAGCTTAAGACAATTCTGAGCAGGTAAATGCGTAATTAAATGAGTGATTTGTCTTTCCTGTGGGGAAACTAATAATTTTGCAGTGAGATTGCTTTAAAGGTTACACATACATTGACAATATTGATGCAGAAAGTAGAGAACCTTTATCCATATAAAGATGTGTTTGAAGATTTGGGCTCTACAAAAGGCATCAAATAAAGTTCCTCAGCTTGTGCAGTGTTAACCTCTCAGAGCACCATTAGTATTAAGGGAACAGATTAAACACAATTTAGATCACATTGAAAGACTAAAGTCAATTTAGCAGGTATATAACCATGCATGATAATGGTCTCTAAATCTACAGCAACAAGGTGAGGATATGCTTGGATATGCAGGATAATATGTGAAACTAAAATAATTTCCTTAGAGGACTATAAAAGAAGCAATGACGAGGAGACAAATTTTAGATGCTAGTTTGTTTAAGTATGTAAATTCAATGGACTGATCTAGAAGGGAAATAAATCTGATAGCAGTTTTATATATATCTGGTCTGCAGGGTATTGTGAACTTGACCTCTGTTGGAGTAAATGGATTCTTAGCTGAATGATGTAGTATTTCATTATTATTTGCATGATAGCAGCATGCAGATGCAATATGGGGCAGACGCATGAAAATCATTTTCAAAAAAGCTTGTGATCTTCCAGCCTTCTCCCCCTCAAAACTGGAAACCAAGTTGGTTATTTTGGTTGGGGGGGGGTGGGTGGGTGGGTGAGTGTGTGTGTGGGTGTGGTGGTTTCTGTTGTTTTGTTTGGTTTTTTGTTGTTGTTGTTGTTTTTCTGGTGCTAGTTTCTTATCTGTTGCCCATTATGTGCAAGAGTGCACAGGAGACTCCCGGGGGAGAGGAAGCTTTAAACTGCAGGGAGGTCACATTGTAGTTGAGAAGGTGTAGTGATCTTGGCAACACATGGTTCCAAAGAACATAAGAAAGCATGAAGAATCATACTCATAAAGACTTCAAATTTACATTGTCCACATAGTGCTGGGATAGCAGGTGGGCTTAGAAAAACAAACAAGGAATGCAGCTGCCTATGGAAGTCTTGTCTGAATAAATTGAAAAGTATCCAAATTCATTTGTATGGCATAGCCTGACAGTTTTCTCTCACAGGTGTAAGAAAATATGTGATTAAGCACTTAATGTTCAGTCTGATCTGAGTAATGAAGATGCTTAACTTTTGCCTGAATCTTAGGTAGGGAGTTCAGGCAGAACCCTAAGAAGAGGGGAAAAGGACACACTGAAGGAAAAATGAATTTATGACTGCACATCTTTCCTTTCCAAAAGATCTAAAATACAGAAAAAAAGTAAAGATGTAAGTAAGCTGTCCTTGCATGCAGTTATTGGCGCTACTGCTTTTGCCTGTGAATTGCCTTTGCCACCCTGTTCAGTGGCACTCCTGTCGTGAAGTGGAGCTTCACTACCACCTTCTATAGGCCTTTTATCATCCCTAACGGATCAGCCATCAGGGAAACTTTCCCAAGTCAGCCTCACAGTCTACCTCCCTCCTTTCTCTGTGGTCTACACTGCTGTCCAGCTGGTACAACCTCCACAAAAGTCTGGACCAGCAAGTCCTTAAGCTCTGCCCAGCCCCCTAATGTCATGTCTTGTGATCCTATTGCATTCCCCTCACCAAGAGTTTTGTGTTTAATGGGATATGTGGTAACCAGCTTTAAGGATTAAAAGAGCCTGCTGTGTGTCAGCTTTCTGAGCCCACAAAACTGCAGCACTTTCAGAGACTCCTCATTGACATAATGGGTCAATATTACCTGCTATTGAGAGTTAATGGAAGTTTTCTTTTGTTCATTTCTGAAATAGTGCACATTGAAAATAGCATAAAAACCAGAGAGTGTTCTTTCATGGACTAAAAAAAGAAAAAGCCATGGTCGGAAAAATTAATCGTGGTCCTCTTTTGGGAGGGCCTATAAAATTATAGGGTTGGACTAATGTTCACCTGGCGTAGGACTCCTGTTGCTAGCTTCAGTGAAACAATTAAAACATGGCTCCAAGTCCATATGAGCATTCCAGTGTAGCTGTGTTGCTCTAGTTTTTATGCTGTGCCAATATCCATGCTTTAATATGTGTTTTCACCTCCTGTGCTGTTGATATAAATCTTCTCTCTTACAAAAAGGGTGGAAAAGCTCCAGTATTATGAATTAACATCCTGATTCAGTTATGTAGTAAGCTATGGGCTTCATTGGAAGTAGTACTACTTATGTTGCAGCAACTGGGATTTCTTGCAAGCACCAATTTAGAAATGTACTTAAATACCTTGCTGAATTTCAATCTGAGTTTGCATGTTGCACTCTTCCTAATAAACAGTGTTGTATTCTATGTCAGGGTGTTGCATGCCATAAGTAACCCATTGTCACCTGCAGTAAACTGAGCAGCAGAATTGCAAATGTAAAAACTGTACAGAAGGCAGGGAGTTAATTAAGGGCTCTATGAGGTTTTTTTTTTTATTTTGATCAGGACACAAAATTAAATATAGGTTGCATGGCACATTAGTGTGTCTGTCAAAGACGGTGGCTTTGACCAGGCAATTAAAGGGAGCAAAATAATCTAAATGAATTTTTAAATTGCTTCTTCCAGTCATTAAGCACCGTTATCACATCCATATTTTGTAAATGTAAAACACTGAAGTTCTCAAAAGTCTGTTCTCTGCAGTAGTTTTTATTGATGATCCATCTCAGCTTCATTTCCTAACTGAAAACCCTTGTCGGTCAATTTATTCCAACATAACACTATTTGGTTGGGTAGTTATTAATCCTGTAATTGTTCATGGCATGCCAGGAATAATTCAGCTAATTATTACAATATGTCTTACTTTGCCATGCTTCTATATGTCAAAATGACTTCTATATATATAGGAAAAAATCAGTTTTCTAATTTAACTGAAAATATAAAAATTGATTATTAATTCCCTAAAAAATGGAGAACTGCTTTTTTTTTCCCTTCTGCCCCACACATAATCTCTACTGGTCTGGATACATTTTTGACAAATATGCTGCTGCTAACTTTAATTGATCCATGAATAACACTGTGCAGCAAAACCTAGTAGTGTTACCCTCACTCAGCATTAGTTTCAATTATAGGACAACTATAGCAGAGCATGTTGGATCCTAATAGAAAAAGACTTCATTTTTTCCAGTTCCTCTTAGATGAAAAAAAACCCAAAACTACTTGTAATGGTGAGATTAAGAGGTTGGTTATACTTGCAAAAAGAAAACTTGTTCCATACATAGGTAGTCTATTAATTACATGCTAGTCTTAATTAAATGCATTTAAAATACATTTTATGCATAAAATGCACTATTTTAAATTCTCTACTGGTGAATTCCCATCAATAAAATTCAGTTTGTTTTTCTTTGCTTTTTCACATCTGACAATATGTCTGATGTCACTGAAGTCAATCTCCAATCTCTCCTTGGCCTAATAAAAGTAAATCCAGGCTCTTATGGACTAAAATATCTTTTTAGTTCACAATAAATGCAAGAAAATTGAAAGCACAGTGAGTATCACAGTATTTGCTGTTTTATAGTTCTCATTAGCACATTTCCGTAGTACAGAATTCTTAAATTGTATTCTGTTGGGGCAAAGAAGATCCTGAGCTCCTAATTAATGAATGACTGTGTGTACACTGACTAGAAAAGCATTTTACACAGTGGAGTTCCATGCTGTGATATATTGAAGCAAGACAGGATATGTGAAAATGAGAACCACATAAAAAGTCAGTAACTTTTATTCTTGTGAGAATTGTCCCAGAACATTGTTCTCACTGCGAATTTCCACCAAAAAAAGATGGCTCACTCAAGGCTTCATATGTTGTTTATGTTCCACACAGGGACTTATCCAGAGATTTAGCAAACAATTTTGAGAACTTTTTGAGTGGAGATGTATTATTTTTTTTGTCATGTATAGCTCTGATGCTAAAGGGAGAGGAAGTGTAGAACAGCCTGAGAGAGCAAATCACCTCAAAATTAGAGATTAAAACCAATGGAAATAATCCTGTTATTGTGGCAACTGCTACTTTTACTGATAATGGAGGTTTACTGGGGGAACTCCAGAACTTTGGTGATTAATTTGCATGATCCAGAGTCAGTGTTGGTGTTTATTCTGCTCTAAGGAAGGCATTTGACTTTCAGAATTTGGTCAGTTTCAGTGACCATATTTTTGTGGGGAGAAATCTGCTAGTTTCCAAACCCATTTGAACCTCTTGGTTGAGTAATTTTTTTGAAAAGCTTTGCGATTCACATTCATTTTTGACACACACAGACAGAGACTTGAAATGTCTGTGGGATTTATCTAAATTGTGCAGCTCCTCTGAGTCTCAAAAATTGGATGGTAAAGGCTTTAATCTAAGACTTTGTTACATTTTTAACTGATAGCTCCAAGTGTTGTCACATTGGGAAGCACTGTCATGATGTTTTGGTGTTTATTGTTGTGAACAGGAGCAAATACAGCAAAACACACTAAGTCGCAAACAGAACAAAACAGAAAAGTCTAATGCTACAAACTGCAAAAACCATTAGGAACACAGCTCAAGAAACAGAGAGCCATGAGAACAGTCTGCCTCTAACTGAGGATAATTCTAAATTAGGCATTTGAAATGCTGCAGCGTCTAGACACTGTAAATGCAGTGGTTAAGTTACTTGTGTTTATTTTCCCTCTCCGACTCGTAATGGGACTACCATTCAGTGCTTACTTTTCCACTTAGATAATTCTATTTTTATCTTTTTCTTTTTCTTTTCTAACAAAGAATACTGTGTTCTAGCACAATGTTCAGGGATGGGGTGATGCAGATCTGCAAAAGCATATAATCCTCAGCGTCATGTACCACAGATGCTCTCACTCCTTGTAGGAACTTGTAAAGTGAGAAAGAGCACTCTTAGGAGCACTTTGAAAGGGAGCTAGCCGGAAAACAGGAGAGAGGAATTCCATTCTTCTAGTCTTATTGATCCTTTCATACCGTTTTCACCTCTAAACTAAATAAAAAGGCTTAAATTTGTACATTTCTCATGAAACTATGACAAAAACAGGTATTCTAAACTGTTGAGCATTGCATAATTTTTTGTTGGATATCAAGATCAGTAGCTTCAAATAATATTAGAAAGTAATACAGTTAGTTAGCATAGAGAAACATCACAACAGAAAATATACTGTGTACAATCATATAATGATGTAACTTATGACGTGCTTTAATATCAGTTTAATATTCAGTATTTCAAAAATATTATAGAAAATTAAATGAATGCAAAGTAAATGTCTGAAAAAATGGTTAATGAAGTTGCCAATTTTTTTAGATACAGTAGAAATTAACTGAGAAAGTTAGAAAATGCTGTTTTTCTGCATGTTTCTTTGCAAACTATGCTCTCAGAAAAGAGTTCAGTTTAAACACAACCCCATTTTCAAAGTTCAAACCAAAGAGCAGTCAAGTCTAATAAGATACTTGTTAGAAGTACCTAATGTTATCACTGCTTCAAATTGATCATGTTTCTTCCATGAAAAATGCTTTATAATGAAAGCAAATTGAAAACTAGGAGACAGTCCATCTCATACTCTGTTTGACTGGGATTCTGCATCCATTGGTTTCATTGTGCCAAACCAGGATCTGAAGGCTGTGACAGAGTGGACATGAAAATGTTCACATCTATTATTTCTGTTGCCAAATTCATTCTGCTCCCTAATGCAGCCAGTTCAAATCATTGCTTATGCGGTTACAGAAAAATAAGTGCATAACTATTTGCATATAGATTGTGTATCTGCCAAAGTGAAAAACTTAAAAGAATAAGACTAGCAATTTCTTGCATGCATATTGAGGGAGAGCCTTTCATTTAAAATACAGGCCTAAAAATTAGGTGGAGCACTGGTCTATTCTTTGATTTGCCTTAAACTTTCTTTGTGACCTTGAATAAACAATGTAGGACTCTTTTTCCATAGAGAAAGTACGTGTGTGCAATCATAAATGTGTTGCTGCTCTAATTATGCCAAGTTTAAAACATAAGGTCCTTCCTTTTCTATTTTTCTTATGTAAAACAAGGTTAACATCACCTAATTTGCTTTGTAATAAAGAGGATGGCGTTGTGTTGATTCATTAGTTTAACTTTTTTTGTGCAGTGCTTTGAAAACCACACAGTTTTCTGACAGTTATATATAATTATCATCAAAGGAAGGTAATTTTTCTTCCTTGATCTATCCTGCTGCATATTTATGCCATTGTTTTTATCATGATACCAGGACAGCAAATAGAATTTTTTTAAATGTATCTGAAGTTGACAAGGAACTTTTGGGGTAATCAGGGGGAGGGGGAATTACCCTGCTGCTGGACCAGGGTTCACACCATGGACTCACTGCACATCTGAGCAAGGCCTGAGCAGGCCAAACCTTCTGTCTTTGCCAGGTTTCTGTCCTATCTTATGAAAAAAATGTGACTGCATGGTACAAAGTACATTCAATAGATGCATTTATTTCAAAAGTCAGGAAACCAACATTTTGTAACACATGATGGGGTTCATCACCCCCATGTTTTAGATGAATTTCAGGATAAAATACTCATATCAACTTTTAGAGGACTCTGGTGAATAGGACTAAGACTTTGGAGATGTTGGTTCTATTTGGCAGAATTACTCTGAGCAAAAATATTTTCTGTCCCAGGCTTTTGGTATTTTTAAAATGAACAAATGCCAACGCAGCTGGAGAACTGAATAATGAAAACCTCTATCAAATTATCATGAATGTCACTGTTATTGGTGATGTTATTAGTTAAATTATGGGAGAAGAGCTAGAAATTCTGTGAGCTAGTGGAGCTGCTGGAATTCCTGTACTCATCATGGGATCATATTAGATGACTCTCTGTACTGGAAAAGAAAAGAAAAGCACACAAAAAACATACCCTGCACCATAAACAATGGGTGCTGTGGGATAGATTATCCTGTTTTTCAAACTTGGGAGATTGTACCAGAGACAGTGATATTGCTTGGAAAGGATGTTGAGTGTTAATATGAATAAGTGTGAAAGACTCTGGCCTTTCATTGTTAGTGCTGTTATTAAACCATATTTTTCTAATATGAAAGAAAAATTCAGGTTCTCAGTTAGTGTGCTAGAAATACCTAAACTGCAGTTTTCTGTGGCACTTGTGTTGACTTTATCTAACTTACATTATAAATGTGCCCATATTTTTTTGTCCCTGAAAAGCTTCAGGCATCAACTGTGTTTGTGACCTAAGTGTAATCTCAAACTTGCTTTCAATTATTTCTAGCCCAAGAGGCCTGGACTATACAAACCCAGTTTGAAAAAAAGCCCTTGCTTTTATTTTTCCTGTTTGATACAAGTTATACGTAAGAGCCATTTCAGAGCAAAACATTTGTCTCTAATATCTGGTAGCCTAGTATTTTAGTTTTTATGTACTAGCCCAGAAGCTTTGTTGAACTTGGAGATTATTGTTGTTATTATTATTTATAGCTTGTATTTCCATAATACCCTGGCCAGTTCAGCTTAATTTCTGTTAGGTACAGTACAAGAAAACCACAAAACAACCCTCTCACAAACATCCCAAACCCTGGTGTGATGTGGCCACTTCATGAAACACTGGTATGTTAATTTTCTTCCATATTCTATGTATTACGCAGACATTGATGATCCCTTGGAAGAGAGTAAAACACACCATGATCATAGAGTACAAGCTTTTAAAAAGTTATAAAGTAGTATTTTTGTCTGCACCGTGTCTGTGAAACTTCACTTTAATTTGATTGGCCTCTTTTTTCAAATGAAATGTTGAGGTTTTCTCTGATTTTTTTTTTTTTTTTTACTGACTGATGTATAAAACAGAATATACTGTATTTCATAAAAGCTTTTTATGCTTGCCAAAACAGATTGTACAAAACCTAACAGTAAATAGAGATAGTTTAGTTCTGTCTTGGAGATAGAGCACTAAGAAATTGGGTCCATCACTGTCATTTTTCTCAGAGATTCCTCTCATCTGTCACAACACAGTAGTTATGAAAAATGAAACCATAAATTCAATTTGTAGCTAATCTTTGGAGTAATTCCAGTGTGAATAATGCAGCAATTTGGATGCATGGTCAGTCAATTCTGTCTCTGATTTATTAGGATTTAAGAATTTTTTTTCATTCATTAATGATAATTACCCAAGAAGAGAAAATAATTTCTCAAAAATTATCTATCTTCACATCTGTGGCCTCCGTTTTGAGAAAGACTGCAATGTTTTTAAAACTTATTATTGTAGTGAGGGGGAAGGTTTTTACAAAAGATATACGAGGTATTTAAATTCTGAACTGTATCTCTTTACAGCACATGTGTGAACTGATCAGCACTGGTTTATGGCTGCTTTTATATGACTCCCATTAGAGCTAACATTTTGAATATCTCAGCATAAGGACACTGGGATTTGCTATTGATTTTCCACACTTCTTACACCTTGAAGATTGCATTAAAAATCCAACTCAAGGAAGAGTGACATTTTTTGATCCTGTTTAAAAGTCAAATTTATTATCTACGACTTTTTCTACTTATTAAATCCGCACTTTCTCTGATACATTATTTATGTATATTTTTTCTATAGCTTTCCTTCAGCTCTCAAGGTCTTCTCTTGATTTTGCCAGACAGTATCTCCAACACACAAATACAGTAGATATTATCCCTACTTTTGTGCCTGTTGCTAATGAGGAGTGTTGGGATGAGGCCAAAGGGAAAACCAGCTCATTTAACATTGACTTTGAGCTTCCATAAAAAATTTTAGGCATCTAAAGAAGTACTTCTGGTGAAGAAAGGGCCTTTATAAACTTCTAGAGGAAGACTCCAAGCTGGGTGTCTTGACTTATAGTGCTTCAAAGCTTCCTGCCTCTGGTGGTGATGAAGGAAAGGTGTACTTCAGGGATCCTGGCAGCCAAGGAACGCAGAGAGCAGCGAGCTAGCCAGTAAAACTGCAGCCATCCTATGGCCACACATGGCCTTCTCCACTAGCTCTACACCAGGTACCTCTGTCACAACATTTTCTTCATAGGGAAAGTATTTCATAGAGGAAGGTCAGGAGGGTCATTTCAGGAGGGTCAAGAAGGACTGACACCACCCTCCCCCCAGAAAAAGCTGCTGAAGAAGGCTTAGCCTATGGACAGAGTTTTTAATTATCTTGACTTGTTCCTTCACCGAATCAGAGAATCATACAAAGGCTTTTGTTGGAAAGGACCTTAAAGGTCATCTAGTTCCAATTCCCCTGCCACGGGAGATGCCACCCACTAGATCAGGTTACTTGGGGCCCCCTCCAACCTCACCTGGGACAATTCCAGGGACTGGAACATCCACAGTTTCTCTGGGTAGCCATCTTCCAACCATGGATTCATATTTTTACCAAAGTAGCACTTTTTTCTTTGTTTCCTTGTTTCTTAAAATGTTGCATGTTAAATGTACAGTTAATTTGCCTACTTTAGGGTTCAGAGCACCAGACTTTGAGCTGCAATGCCAGTTCAAAACCTGAGGTGCAATCCACAAACTTGTACATCCTGGTTTTCTAAAGTTAAGGGTAATGCCTCCATACCAAAAGATGAAGAAATATTTTCTTCCCTGAAAAATATGGATATCTTAACAAGAGTTCAGGTCTGCTTGGCAAGTTTGTTTCACTGGAAGCAATAATTCTGTATATGAACTGGCAGCATCTGCCAAGTGAAACATACTTCCTGTGTTATTAAGTATTTTGTGTATTTAAAATGTGCTATTAACACTCTTGCAGCTATACTTCAATTTACAATTACAGTTAGCTATTTTTTAGTTGAATTTTGCACCCTACAGAATTGATTTCATATATATGTGGAAAAGGAAAAAAGACAATTACCTAGTTTCACACTTTTTTTACACTAGACTGTGAGCCTTTTAAAATAGGTCTGTAAAACTGTGAACCTGCAAATGGTTTTTGATTGCTGAAGAAAATGTGTATCTTCCTGCTTTGAGCATATAACCTTTTTATTCCTATGAGGAGAGTTTAAATTGGCTTCACAGGAAATTCACGCACTGATAACAATTTTCAAATGATCATGTCAGAAGCCTATTTTTATTTAGAAATAAAATATTTGTTTTATTTTTTGTTTAAATAAATTCTGTTATTTAGTTGCTATTCCTTGAATAGGTTTCCAAGAATATTTTCTTACTATTTTTTTTTACAGATTTCTTCATGCATGTTTTTCAGTCTTACAATCTGCAGGTCTTTTTTGTTTCCTCTCAGCTAAAGGTCAGTCCTTTTAACAGTTTTCTATGTGAAGATGTTAGAAGAGGCTATTTTGCTCAAGACTGTAGCTTCCAACCTTCACAACCAATAGATTCTCTGTAGCCTTCTTAATTTTGCAATTATGCTTGATAATAACTTCAGACTCCATCACAACTTCCTCCCTTACTTCAAAAACATCTTGGCGAAGAAGTATTTAATTTATAATCAGTCCATCTAAACAGTTTCCCTAATCATGTCTAATTAAGGAATGAAAAAAACCCATAATATTTACTTAGTTCCAGTTCTCTGAGCATTTCAAATGTTCTCCCAACTGCAGTGAAGCTGATGGTTAGTCTGTGAAGTTGGGCCATTTCTGAGGTGAAGCTACCTCACCTGTTAACTACCAGAAACCACAAACTTTCTTTTCTGCCTCCTGCTCCTGCATCAAGAACTTCTTGTTTTGTCTTCTGTGAATTTCCACTCACCTTGACAGACGTGGTGGCTGCAAGGCAGCTGTGCATGTACAGTAGGAGAAGGCTGGGTTCATCAGGCTTGCTGGGATGGTGCAGTGAACGTTCATCAAGCAACTCAGTGGATTTCCATGTGGAGTCCAAGGCTGCATGTGATATTGGACATCCAGGCAGGTGTGATGGTGCCTGTGGTAGGATCTGGTCCTGACGTGCTGGGCCACTCCAATGGATCTGCACAGATTAACAAGCAGTTCTCTTCTAGACACTTCTGAACTCCATCTAAGCAGAGAGTGGGAGCTGGAAGCAGAGTAACCTTGCACTGGAGTCTCAAGGCAGGTGATATATTACAAAGCCAATCTACTAAAAATCTGAGCCTGTGAGTGGAATAAATGGAAGGAAAAGGAAGATACAGCACAATGTTTTTCAGTACTTTCCTCAATACATATCACGTTCTAGGTTAACTTTTTTCTGGTTTAAAACCTTTTTAAAAAATCCAGCAAGCTCTATGGCAGGCTACCTCGTAAGAAATCACTGAAGCAGGGGATGAACTGCTCTTTCAGTTCCCTGCCAGTCTGTAAAGTCTGAACAGAGTGCAGCATACAATCTTGAATTTACAGTGACTTCGTGCATTGTGCTGGTTGCTAAATAACCTCAAATTACTTTAGGCAAATGCTTCTGGGAACATTACTCCTTTGTTCAGTTATTTAGGGGTTTAAAGTCTTCATTAGTCAAGGGATAAATACATCTGTGGAAGTAATTTATCGAATTAGTACATGTGTCTTTGGGCTGCATTCTTTTCATTGGTTATCTTAACAATAACTTGAGGTGTGCAGCCTAAGTGATATTTGCTTACAAAATATGAGATTTCTGTAGACACAGTAGGCTTGAGATGGATTCACAGTGTGCATGAAATTACATGCAAAATTAAATTATGGATGGTAATGTGTGCATGGCATTCTCAGCTGAGTGTCTTTAAGTGTAAAATACAAAATTACATGGTCTCTTTTATTCCAAACCACACAATAAGACTTTTTTTTGTACCTACACTTCATCAACTGATTGATTTTAAGGAACAAGTATTTCTATCACTCCCTAGTATAATCTATGTAAATACTTATGTGTTAAGTGAAAAGGCTTGTTCAAACTGAGCATTTCTACTTCACAGGAGATGTCTAGATTTTCAGTTTTTCTCTGAGCCTGTTTTTTTTAAATGTTAGCTTGTCCCAAAGCCATTTGTAAAGACAATTATAATATTTTACAAAAACTTCAGTTTGAAATTAAAATACTATCAGAAATATGCTTTTCTATATGTATATTTTTATTATTTCATAACACACAAACAGAATTGCATGTTATGCTACTGTATACCAAGTAGAATTGGGGAGAGGTAAATTTTTCCTACATTTGAGTTGTAGTCATCCAAATCAGAGCTAGCCATTTAGAATTGCTTTAAAACTGGCAAAGGAGATGGGCACTTCTAATGTGTGACACCTGTCAACTCAAGCTAGACAACTTCAGTATTCCAGATGAATCATGAAATGCATACCTCACCCTTTTGACTCTAAAGGGGATCTAAATAATATGTGTCAAGGTGAGGCGAGAGAAATTGCCCCTTAGATGTCCAGCTATGACATCATATATTGACCAAAATATTTAAATATGAACGAGTAGTTACTACTTAATATATTTGGTGGTACTCAATCCATGTATGTATGAGGCATAATTTCTTATTTTGAAGCATAATTTCTTATTTTGAGCATCCTCTTCCAAGACCTGGAGGATGAAAATAATGGAAGTAATCAGGTTTGTGTGCATCTCATCTAACTTAAAGCTTAACTTAATAATTAACTTAAAAACTCAGTTGACTCTGTAATCAATGTTGGTGGGCATCTCCAGAGTCACAGTCATGATTCACAATTCACGGAGTTGGCAGAATAATCTTCTGGAGGTACCTCTTTTTCCAGTGACATTCAGTTAGCACAAAATAATAAGAAACATCAGTTGAAATCCCTGCATTTGGGAATCTAGTCTCTTGATAATTTTTTAAGTCCCAGGCATCAATTTAATTGTCCAGATTTTCAGACTGCCTAAGCTTAACGCCATCTAAATTTAGTAGTTAGCTCTGTACTTAGCTAAATCTTGGGCACCTAACTCTAGGGACCTATACATGTTCATACCTGGGAGGTAAGCACTTATTTCCCACTCAAGTACTTCTTCAAACTCTGCTGAGATACCCAAACTACCCATATTACAGAAGTAACTTTCTAGAGAAATCTGGAGTGTTAGATAAGTTTACCATCAATTTTTGCCTGACTGCTGAGCAGTTAGATGATTCATCATAGAAGTAAGATCTGGAAAATAGGCTCTCCTTAAGCCATCATTCCTGTTGCAGAAAGGTGTGCAACCACCCTGGAAGTAGCCATTGAAGCAGAGTTCCTGTGCTGCCAGTAAAACAAAAGTCAGAGAAAATTAGCTGGAAGTAGGGAATCTTGCTCTGATCTGTTAATGTACTAAGGTGAAACTGATACAGGCAGATTGGACTAGTTACTATGTTCTGTGGGTTCCTTACATTCATAGCAAACATGTTTGATAACTTTCATAAGATGAACTGCAGAACATTTTAGGTTTGTCAGAAGAAAAACCTGATGTAATTAAGAAATCCTTCTCTGCAGGTGTTCAGACACTGCACTTCTTTTCCTGTTGTCTTCAAGGAGAAGATAGTTTTAAAGAATCCTATTTTGCCCCTGCAATCTTTTCTATCAATGGCCCTAGCCAGTTGAAAGATCTGTGAAAGAAATCGCAGATTAATCCAGGCTGCAATTTAGGACTTTAGGTTTGATGCCTAAAGCAGAGCAGGATGAATCTGGGCCAATATACTCACCAGTGCAGAAGGTCTTTCCAAAATGTTGGTGTTGGCTGAGAAACAATTTTCTAGGATACTACGAAAAGCTGCTCCTTCAATAATTACCAGTTGTCTCACTTTCTAGATCAAAAGTATGACATTTTAAAATTACAACAGAGATTAATCTAAAAAGATAAGATCTTTCTATCAGTCTTGGGTAATAATAACGGTTCCTAATAACACTTCAAAAATTAGAACATTTTAATTATCATATTATTCATGTTAAGGAATGTTAGCAGCAATGTAGATTGTCATGTCATTACTTAGATTTCTGAAAATATATATTCTGTGTTTCATGTTGCTGTTTGTACCATGAAATACGTGAATAACTTAAAAAATCTGATTTGCCATTAAATTTGTTTCAAAATAAATTTTTAAAAATATTTTAAAGAAATATTGCCATAAAAGTTCACCAGAAGTCAAAACTACACTTTGGACACATCTAGTTGAATACTGAATTATGGAATTCATGTCACCAAAGGGAAATGTTTACATATTACATAGGGCAACTGGTTCAGATAAGAATACCTCCAGTAGAGGAGCTGGGATGCGGTTTTTCTGCCTTAACATAAACTTCTAGTGCCTTATGATGTGATGTAAGGTATCTATGGGTTGACCCTGGATGGATGCCAGGTACCCACTAAAGATGCTCCATCATTTTCCTCCTCAGCTGGACGAGGGAGAGAAAGTATAACAAAAGGCGTGTGGGTCAAAGTAAGAGCAGGGAGAGGTCACTCACCAATCACTGTCATGAGCAAAGGAGACTCAACTTGGGGAATTAATTTATTACCAATCCAATCAGGGTACGATAATGAGAAAATAATAGATTATTTTAAAACACTAGGCTTAAATTCATTCACGTTTTTTCTATTTCCTTTCTGAAAGCAACACAGGGGGATGGTGAAAAGGTCCTAAGGTCACTTTATCATTTGTTGTCTCTGCTGCTCCTTCCTCCTGCGGAGGAGGACTCCTTATACTCTTCCTCTGCTCCAGAAGCAGTGCTTCTGCTCCAGTGTGGGGTTCCTCCCATGGGAGACAGTCCTCCATAAACATCTCTGATGCAAGTCCTTCTTGTAGGTTGCAGTTATTAATAAACTTCTCCACTGTCCCTTCCACAGGATGCAACCCCCCAGGAAGAAACTGGTCCAGTGTGGGTCTCCCATGAGTTCTTATGTACTGCCAGCAAACTTGCCCCTGCCTGGGATCCTCTTGCCATGGGCACATGGATCTGTCATGGTCTGCTTCAGCACAGGCTTCCCACAAGGTCACAGCCTCCTTTGGGCATCCACCTGCTCTTGTCTGGATCTCTGCTGCCCAGGGGCCAGCATGGGCTGTAGTAGCACAGCTGCTTCACCACTGTCTTCACCAGAAGCTGCAGGGTGTTTCTTCCCTCTCCTTCTGCACTGACCTGGGTGTCTGAAGGGCTGTTCCTCTCAAGTGTTGTTGCTCTTCTGTGGCTGTTGTGCATGTTTTTCTACTCCTTTGTTACTCCATTTCCCCAAAGGCACTGCCATCATCACTTATGGAAACCTTGCCACACAAACCTAATGCAACAGCAAAGAAATGGCATATTCAACACAAGAATTACAGGAGGCTGTGATGACAGCTGCATAGACCCAGACTCTATGCCACCTATGTTGAAGCTGCTCAATTGAACCCCCAAAGAAAAATGAAAGGAATGGTGCCCAATACAGCTTCCCATGTCTAAAAATAAACAATGTTTTTAAGACACAAAACTGCAAGCCTAGAAATCCAGATTTTAGAGACATCTGTCATGTCTGACTTCTTACTGTACAGACCAATAAAGGAAGGATGCTCACTGTAAGAGCTGGAAATCAAGCTTCTGCTGTGCCATTAATGTAATTGCAGAAGATGGAAGACTTTAGAACATGTTTTGCATTAAATAACAAATTTTTAAAGTGGTGATAAATGGAAATTAGAATGGGTTTGGAGAAGACCTGCTAAGATGACCAAAGAGACAAATCACTTATCGACTATAAAAGAAAGTTTAAAACTTCTTTAGCTCAGACAAATGCATCAAACAGGAGTAAGCAGCAGGGAAAAAAAGGAGAGCTACTTAACCTAAGGAACAATTTTGGCCTAAGTACAAGTGTATGTAAATTGGCTAGGAATAGCAGCGCTCTAAGCTAGATGAGTGTTTTTTGATCAGAGTAATGATTTTTCAGAATATCCTTCCAAGTGATTGCCAAGTGGACTAGTGACATCAAAACTCCCTTCTGTCCTTGTGCAGAGGTTTAAAAAGAAGATGATGAATTTATGAATCAGATTATCAGCTGTGATCAGCTGTGGTAGCAGGCAGTGAAATCCCCCAGCTGCCTTCTTGCTGCTAAGAGGGTCAGTGTGGCCTGGCTCATCCCCTCACTGATGAAGTTTCATCTCTTCCAAGTAGACTCTCTACACAGTGTGGCGCTCAGTTTTGGCCTCATCTGTAGCCCATGTGATGTCCTTAGGAAAAAGTAGCTATATTGTGTGAATTTGTTTGGATTTTTTTCAGTTCAAAGGCATTCAAATGATGTGAAGACTGTGTTGTCACCCAGCAGAGTGCTGTTTTATTATAACATGAAATAGGTACTTTCTGCATACCTGGGGTTTCACTGTACTGCACATTGTACCAGAGAGTGCAAAGCCTGCAGAGCTATTTTAGTTAGAGTTGCTTTTTGTTTAGTTACGCTTAATTTACAGACCACATTTCAAAGCTCAGTACCTCGGTGGCCAGCAGATCAGTGAGAGAAAATTGAGACCCTCCACATTTTGATTGATGACTGTCTGTAAAGGATCTCATACGCTGTGAGAACTGTGTCACTTCCAGGGGAAAAGAGATGGAGGAAACCAAGTCTGGTACAATATCATCCAAGCTGTCTCCCAGAATCTGATCCTGGTGTGATGGCTATCCCCGGTCTTCCCTTGTCTTGGGAAGAAGCTTTGAAGAACTGAGCAGATGAGAAGACTAGTGAAGAAGCACTGTCAGTTATTATGGGCGCAGTGCTTGATTGTGTTCCCCAATTCTCTTCTGTACAGCATACAGTGTTAGTGTCATGTCCTGGGTGAGATGCTTTGTCCTCAGTAGAGGTGTGCATGAGAAATTCAGAACAAAGTTTAAAAGTTACAGGTAACCAGGTAAGCATGGTAATTCTAAGGTGAACAGAGAGCATTCCTAAAAATAAAATATTGTAAGTAGAAAAATAATCTTCTTAGACTTATTGTTCCTGTTTAATCACTGCTAACCTTGTTGGTAAAAGAAGATCAGTCTAAGGAATTTTATGGATGTTCTAGTGAGATTGAGAATATTCCTTGTGAAACATATGAATTTCTCAATCGCAGTTGTTGGTTTTTGCTGAATTTCAGCACTGTTTTTGACAAGAGAAGTGGCTACAAAGTCTGCTTTGAGGGTAAACTGATTTTATTGCTTACATGTGTTTGTTCCTTTCATGCAGGGGAGCAGCATTTTGCTCCTTTCAGTCAGACAATTTAGTTTTGTGTGCACAATGCATATTAGAAACCCACTGGTAGCTTAAATTGGAACCTGGGAGCTCTGTGGGCTGGCTCTTTCTCTCATGATCACCTCTGTTCACACAGCTGGCATGTAACTTACCATAGATGACAACATGGGACAGTGCTAAACTCTGTCAGAGGGGTTTCCCTCTGGTCTTTCTCTTCCAGTATATTTATTTTAAAAATATTAATTATATGCTTATATAATCTCTATCCAAATATATATATATATCTCATATATAGATATATAATTCAAAAGTAATCAGAGAATTAACAGAATTAATTGCACTTGTACTATACTTGTACTTTCATGTAGCCATGAAAGGCAGAAGAGGTTAGAAAAATGACTTCAATTTTGACAAGAGAGATAAGGGTTGCGTTCAGTATAGTGCATCAAAAATTAGATGCAAAACCAATAATTGCTTGGTGTTTTTAATATATGTGTCAGGACCAGAGATAGAGGTGAGCCAGTGTATGTCACTTTTTTTTCTGAAAGATCTCCAACTTTTTAAGGGAGAGAAAGGCTGAGAAGAAGAGGAATAGAAAGAAAAAATATCTTTGTGTGACTAGAACTGATGAATGCATGAAAGTGAAAAAGAAAGAAACTTGCATTTTGGTGATAATAGTACCAAATTAGTACAAAATGAACACAAAATTATTGCATTAATAACAATGGCTCATAGACCTGAGTGAACAGCTGCAGTGATTTGTTCGGTTGCCTGGATTGCATGTGCTGCCACATACAGACTCAACATACTGAGGTATATTAAAACTGTTGGTAATGTTGATGGTGTAACATAAAATTTGCCATATTTATCAAAAGGTTTGCTGGAGTTCATGGGCCTTTTGAAGGATCTTGAACAGAGTTATGTCTTCTCAATGACATAATGAAAAATTTGTGGTGTGATATGAAACACAGTAAAATTCCTCATTTTCAGAGGTAACTTTCAGCCAGGCAGCTCCTAATATCTCCTGCATGTTAGTGAGACAAGCATATCACAGCCCTTTTGCCTTTGAGAATCTCTTCTTCAAAAAAACAAATGTTGCAATATAGAGTTTCTTTGCATCTCAGCTTTGAATGGCAGATTGTAATTAGTGTTTGGAGCATGTGAAATGTGACTTGGGGAATCTGCTGTGTTCAGATCACAAATTCTGATTAATTTTATAAAAAAACTGTTTCATTTGGTGCCACCATATGTGATGAGCCACCTAGAGCTGGCGAGATTCCTGACACATATTGCCTGTCCTGTCTGAAAGATATCACAAATCTTCCACAGCAAGGTTGCCAGCATTAGGGAATGAGAAGTGATATAACAATGTTCATGCTAGGGAAACGAGTTGGAAAAATCTGATTCCACAATGCTGTTGGAGGGAATGTGAATGGAAATGTACTTTGAAACTCTACACAAGAACAAGGACCAAAGGGGTAAATGCAGATTTCAAAGGATAAGGGCAAAAAAATGTAAGTATTTTTACTAGCCCGCTTCAGACTCAATGCACAGAGACTTCCAGCTACCTTGAAAAGGATGTCCTACAACACATATGATGTAGCTCATCACTCTATGATTTATTTAGGAGAAAAAATACCACCTGAATGGTATCAATGATTTACATTAAAATAAAATATGAGAGGTCTGTTTTGTTCTGTCTATTTTGGCTTTTTTTTTTTTTTTCCCCAGCACTTACATTAAATCTTTTTTCAGTGCTTCACACTTGGACACAGATCTGATGCCACAGAGAAAAGGTCAAATTCAATACAATGGGAAGCTGACTAGGCTGGGGAATGTGTGTAAATGAATCAGTACTCCAGAGAAGTTACAAGGTGAAAGATTCAGGAAGTTACACTTTTGAACTTGAAAGCATATTTATGTAAATCCGAAATTTACTCAGGATTTTTCAGGATTCTGGTGTATAGAATAAGGAATAAGAGATTTACTGCTGTGTCTGGAAGTACAAACAAACACACATATTTCCTAAACTGTCTGTGATTTGAAGTGATCAGTTTTACAGAATTTGGCAAAGTTTGTGTGATATGTGTTGAACTGCCTTATGTGCTGGAGAATATGATCAGCCCTATACATCTACAGAGAACATATCCACACCTGTTGAGTATGAATATAGATGAAGAGTTACATTGTCATGTTTTAAAAAACAAAATAACAGCTGAGTAATACTTTTAAAGCAGAATTTATTTTTTTTTTGTGGGCAAGTAGCCCCAAACATTCTCTTAAAATAGAATAAATGTTGCAATATATGGTTTCTTTGCATCTCAGTTTTAAATGGCAGATTTTAATTAGTGTTTTGAGCATATGAAATGTGACTTAGGGAATCTGCTGCGTACAGATTATGAATTCTGATCAGTTTTATAAAAAACTCATAGTAGAGGCACTTTGTGTGTTTTTAAAGTAACAAAACCAGAAGTTCCTGCGTTATTTTGTTACAAGAATAATCTTTTCCTGGTCATGCCTTTTCCTTTCAATTGCATTAGCAAAATGTTTCCTCAATCCAGGATTTAGATTGCCTCATCTGAGTGTGTAGTCTAAAATAATCAGTCGAAAATAATCTCAAGTAAATTCTCTCTTTCCTTGAAATATTTTTCGTTTTCTTATCTCAACATTAAACACCTTTGCTACACTGAGTCTACAGGGGTTACTGGCAGCCCTTTCCAGAAACCAGAATCTTTATGTTTATTTCCATGCTCTCTTCTTCATGTGAAGCCAAATAATGCTTGCTTGGTGCACCATGGCTCTCTTTAAAAAGAACCAAACCTTATATAAAGTTTTCAATGTGGATTTCCCCCAAAGCGACAGATGGGAAATGTGGAGACCTGGTTTTGAAAAATCCTTAGGGAAGACAGAAGTAATGAAGACTGAGGCTTAAAGAAACTTGGAGTCTCTTGAGCAAACCTATGAAAGACTACCTTATCCTCAAAACGGAGTGACAGTGGCAAAGAAAGGACAAAAAAATACCACGTGTGCTTCTTTAATGCATCCTTATGGCATTATTAGGGCACAAGCAGCACATATTAAATTAGAATGCTTTTGTTTTGACTGGTATGATCTGATTCTGGCTATTGGATCATCTTCAATCTCAAATTAGAATCATATTTCTAACTTCATTTGTAGTGTTGGCTCCCAGGAAATTGACACCAATGGGAGCAAGGTAAACTATGTAAAACACCATTTAAAGAAATGCTGGGTTATGTTATTTTTAATTCTTTTCCTTTTAGCTTGTTTACATTCTTTATGAAAAATTATCCTGACATTACATAAAGTGAGACAGAAAACCATAGTAGAACATTGGCAGAATCTGGGACTTTCAGGCCTTTTTTAGCGCCTCAAAAATCAGTTCCTAAAACTGCTCACTGGACCTGCACTATCTTGAAGTGGATTTGACAGCTCTCACACTGTCCTCCAGAGGAAACTGTTCTCCTGAACAAAAATAGATGTTAAGTGGTGCAAGGAGGGTTTGATTTATATGCCATAGTGAGTAGAAGAGTTAGAATCATAGAATTTTTCGGCTGGAAAAGGTTCTTATGACCATTGAATCCAGCTGTTAACCTAACACTGCCACGTCCACTACTATGCCATGTTCCTGAGCATTGCAAGTGGACTTTGAAAGGAAGTGCCACTACATAATATATTCTGAAATTTTACAGTTGGGCTGCATTCTGTGTGAGAATTGAAACAACGTATTTTAAAATTCTCTGAAGGAAATTTCCTTTGAAGTTTTATTAGGTGGCTAGAAACACTTTGTTTCAAGAATATTGAGGCATTTAATTCTGAGGCTGACAATTTTTTGCACTACAAAATATACACAAATAAAATATTCAAATTATGATAGATTTAAAAAAAAATACTTTGATCTGCATACACTGTGAAAGGGAATCCAACCCTCTGGAGAATTATCTTCCTTTTTTTATTTCCAATATTAAATTTTGGAAAACTGACCTGATTTTACAAGGGTTTTGAAAGTAGTGCATATTCTGGTGGAAAATGGCTCATTGGGAATGTCCCTGAGCAGCTCTGGTAATGAGTTTATCCATGAAACATTTGCTGAACGGGTAATGTCTACTGAATTGAATTACTGTGTTTCCTTTATAACACACTGATCTTTAGATTCATGATTTCATTTGTTTACTTTCCTGTTTTATGGCTAAAGTGGAACTAATCAAGGAATAAAAAACCAGGACAGAACACTATATTGACATGCAGTTTACATTTTCTTATTTGCAGATCTGCAAGCTTTTCAAAACTATGGCAATAGAAAATTAACCGTTCTGTTGAAGGATGCTGGGAATTGCTCTCAATCTCACCAGGGAAAAGTTTTATCTTTTGAAACATGGACTGACTTTAGTTTTTATTCTAATTATGTCAGTTAGTAGAGGGAGGAAAAAAAATACCTGCCAAGAAATTATCTGTAAGACCAGTCAGTTAATTAAAAATAAATAAGTAAATAGATAAATAAATAAGAAAAAAAATCCCATTCTGTCTCTGCAATATATCACAAAGAGGGAAAGAGATTATAAAGAGGAAAAATAAAGTGATTACTTTGATTCATTATAAGCTGTACTTCAAGTCATTCTAACAAAATAAAAGCCACAAGTTTCTCATTCACCTAGTTATATTCTGAATATTTCAGTTTTATGTTTTTAGGAAATGTATGGCTTTGCTGTATAACTTTTTATCTTTTTCATTGCCTTGACAAGGTAGAGCAGTGAACTGGTGGGGGGGGAATTGAAAATAATTAAAGTAGTGATCCTCACTCTGTCACAAATGTCCTTGTGATAACACCATAGGATACCACCAGTTCCTAAGAGGGAATTTTCTTCACTGCTCAACTATGATTTATTTTTTTGGTCTTGCCTCTCACCCTACCATCCCCTCAGACTATTCAGTGTTATTTGTGCTGCTCCCACTGCAGGCAGATAATTGTGAGCTGTGTGTGGCAGGAGCACGGAGCAAGTGCAGCCTCTGTCCCTAATACCTCTCAAACAGATAGGGAACACAAGAACAAAATTCCACCTTGCTATCAGTGGCAGGCTAGGCTCATGTATACCTTAATCACTATCCTCTGTCTTCTGCCAGGACCAGGAGAATTTTGAAGAAGGGCTTCCAGTAGATCATGGTTTTCTGTGTTCCTGTGTAATCTGCAGAGCACCTGTATCCTGGGAATATTGTGTAAAAAGGCTCAGTGAGATTAAGTGGTGTTCTACATAGGAAAGATATCTTAACTGAAATTATGGAAAGCTGCAATAAAAAGGAAAGGAATAATCTGGTATCCATGTCCAAGCTTGCAGTTTGCCGGGTACAGGGGATTTCCTCAAAAGAAAGGACTCTATCTTTACACTAAGGGAGGAGAAACAATGGAATTGAGAGCCTAGAGCAGATTTGGAGTCCCCCATTTGTGCAATTAAGAAAACCCCAACAAAATATGAATAATATCTGTTGGAAAAGACAGATATAGTATGATAATTGGATCGAAGAGTGGAGAGAAGATCTCTCAGGTTCACTTCAAGCCTATCATAATTCTGAGATTGTCATTTTACGAACTGGTGGGGGCCAGAGGGAAGTCAGCCCTTCCAGCTGAATTACAGCTGCTCATCACTGACTAGGCCTCCTGATGCTCTCTCAGTCCATTTGAAGGAAGTATGCACTGCAGATGTGCAGTTGCTTCCCAGTGTGGTTTCCTCTTTATAACCTAAGTTTGTTCAAGTTTAGATGTATTAGAGGTTTTCCAAACTGGATCCATGCATGGCATGTAACATTTGGCCCCGTGCCTTTCTTGTGCTCTGCATGTCGTCCTTCTAGCCCTAGGAAACACTCCCTGCATTGCCTTTGCTGGTGCAGGCACACTGGTGTGATTGATCTGACAGCCAGAGTGACCTGGGGAGGCCAGACTTTTAGCTCCAGAGAGCCTCAGGAATAACCAATGGCTAAGCATGTGAAGCACGTCGAGTTCAATAATCGCCGGGCTGCTGCTGAGCTCTGTAAAAACCCTGCCTCTTGCTGAAAGGCAGATTGCCTTTGACTGGCAGAGGCTCATGGAAGAGCAGAGCCACTGCTCCCTCCAGGGACATGCGAATTTCATTTCTCTGAATGGGGCTTTCCCAATAAAAAGGGATAAGGGATGTTGAATAAGGCCACCATGGGGTTACTTGCATTCCTGCTGCAGCCCATTTTCTTAATCTGCTCCTTGCCTCCCAAATGTGATAACACAGTAGCATTGCCATTTTCTGGACTGTTTTAATGAAGCCGATGGCTGGAATAGCTAGCCAGGTCTCCTTATCTGTATGGACCTTTAGCAGCAACTTTAGTAATTTAGAATTATATCAGTCTTCTGAGACATATGTTAAATATTTTCCTTTGGGATCCTTCAGAGCTGTATTATGCCTGTAAATTTTGCTAGGGACAGGGTAGAATAGCTTGTCTTCCTGTGTGACACTCCAGTCTGCATGTTGGCTATCCATATGGTGTAAATACTGTTGCTCCATTGACTTCACAATGATTTCCTACTGAGACAGCTGCATCTCCTGGCTGGGTACAGCAAAAATTAAGACTTGAATGAGAAATATATGAGGGAAATTCAGCTTCTGTTGGAAGCAATATCAGTAGGCCAGGGAAAACAACTTGCAAGTTTGGAGTATAAGGGGATATTTATCCTCCCAAACCAGATACTTTTGACAGCAAAATTACTACAGTTAACAAGTTCAGTGCTTTGCTAGATCTCAGCCTCTTATTTCTGGAATCAGCTTACTGGGCTGAAAATGTTCTGTCAACAAAGACCAGGGGCCGTGACTTTATTCCCCCCACTTATCTCTGGCTATGAAGCTGCCATCTATTCTCCATGCATGTACTATCCTTGTCTTATCCCTTCTTCTTCCAGGTAGAATCTGAAGTGGTCCAAAGTGATCTTAGTTTAGTGTTAATAATAAGACTGGTTAGGAATATGAGCTTTTCCTAATTAAGATTGAGTAACGAGTACTCCAAACTGTGCACTGTCCTTAAGTTCAGTTGTGGTAGAAGTTCATGATGTTAGTATTTCTTTATGACACCTTTAACTATTTAGACTACTATTATCCTACAGGTCACCTTTACATTTCTTTGGCTTGGCAGTTTGAGAATAAGTTATTTGCTTGAGTTTATAATTGTCACAGCTGTTTTCCTGTGATTGGATCACACAATTTATGGAAAAATATCCTTTGCTTCTTAGAAGCACTCCTTGTTTTCTTCTAATGGCCTTGCTGAGTCTTTTTGACCTTCAAAATTGAGGTGTATCCGTGATATTTTTTGATTCAGTGTTCAAAAGCAAAAGAAAGCCATTTTGGGTCAATCCGGAAAGAAAATTTGTTTGGTTTCTTCTCTCCTAGCTCGTGAGAATCAAAATGAAAAATAATTTTAGATTGAAAGGAATATCTTGGTTGAGTCTAGAAAATGTTGGATAAGTTTTTTGCCACTATAGTAACATACAAGAAATTTGGGAACAAGTGCTGAATTGACAAGGGAAGTTTATTCAAAAGAAGTGAATGTATCGTGTTGTATTCTTCTGCTTACCACCTTTTTCTTGTCTCTTTAATCCTGATGTTTGCAGCAGCTTTTGGGAAGTGCAAGCTTCAGGTTCAGCTCCCCTCTCTCTCTAATTTTAAATATAGATTTTCTATCTCTGTAGCATGCTTATTGGTGCATTTCAGTCTCGCTTGCTGAAGCTGCTCCACTTTTTGTAAATAATTGAGTATTCATTTTGACAGACAGGGAAATAAATGTGAAAGCCTGGTTCTTTAGTTTGCGGGTTATGACATTTTAGCTTGGAGGTATGAAAGTCAGTTGAAGTCCTTGCTTCAGCAGCAGTTTAACCACTTCTGCCGGCTACAGGGCTTTGGAAAGAGAGCTCGCCCCTAGAAATATTTGGATGCCTGATGGTACGAATACATTTCTGGTAGTAAAGGAGACTCATCAAGCTCTCATGCACACAGGGAAGAGGAGAAATAGAAAACAACTTCCTGCCCTCCAGCCACGAGTGTTTCCATGAGGGGCAGTACCAGCCTGCACTGCTTGGTGCTCATGGGGCTGCCACAATGTTTTGGTGAAGTTTATGAAACGTTATGTTGCTTTGTCTGACCAACAGTGCTTGTCTAAGCTGAGCTGAAACCACAGACGGTTTCAAATGTTCCCAGATTCATCTTTTGGTGTAAAGAGACATCAAAGCAATGTCTAGTGTAAATTCAGAGCTCTTAGATTTAACTTGATAGGATTTTTTTAGGTACTAGTGGAGGGAAGGAGAGTCTATATAAGGAAATTATCAACTTGATGGTGTTGTTTTCTGTATGTGAATTAAAAAAAAACCCAACAATTTCAGTCTTGTTAGTCCTCGAGACAGTCATTTCTCATAAATAGAAATAAATGTGATCACAAAATGCTTATAAGAACTTTGAAGATGTAACGTGCTAAAAAAAAGAGAAAAAAACAGAAAGAAGTTCTAAGTTCATGTCAAAGGAATAGTCTCCAAAATTATGACAGTTTGACAGTCATTTTCCATTCTGGGTGCTCCTGTAAATGATATCCTAGTCTTTCTTTTAAAGGCACACAAAGTAAATGATGAGTATGTATACCAGTGAATTTATTTCAAATAAGAAATATCTTTAAATTGACAGATAACAAACTCCTGAAAAATTATTTTGCAATAAATAGCTCAATGCAAAATATTTGTGGGAGAACACATGTTCAACACCCTGAAGACTGAGAAAAGCATTTTAGATCACTGAGTGGACTCATTTACTGAGATCAGTCATATCAAATAATGAAATTATGCTATTGAGGCCTGGTCCAGAGAACACATGCTCTCACAAATTTATACCTGTTATCCAAAAATGCCTCCCAACAACCCAATATTAATTAAAGACCAGATTACAAGTATAACATTCCACAGTTCTTTTTCAGTGTTTTGCTCTTGAGAGATATCAGGACAGCTAGATCTTGGCATTACTGCCCATACTTCAGAATAAGGGAGAAACAGCAGTAGTTCCGAAAAATTTAACCTGAGGAAAAAAAGCCCTTTGAAATTTCATGGTCAATTTATGCCTAAGAATAGGACTAGAAACCTAGAAAGCACTACACTTACCCAACTGGACCTTGTTTTATGACACCTTATTTTATAAATCTTCTGTGCAAAATCCTACATTTGAGCTAGTCATAGAAACTACCTTAAAATAAAATGCACAAAAATGAACAATTCTGGAAGACTTCTGGTGGTTTGATATCTAATACGTAGGTTGTGCATTGGTTATGTGGGCTGTGCATTGGAAGTGATTCCAAAGGAAACATTGTTCTCAGCACAAATGTAGGCATCAGTACCACAGGTGTACTCCAATAGTGTTAATCAAACTTATTTTATGCCAGGATTCCCACCTAAGATTTTTGCCTGACAACTGAGACATCATTCTTAAAATTTCTTTGAACTGTAAGTGTCCTATCTTCATCAGTTTTGCCTCTTTCATTGTTGCCTGTTCAGAGTACAGAAGGTTAGCAAGGCAATGGAAGGGTTTGCTTTACAGAGCATTGATTCTGAGAAACTTTAAGGTAGTAGAAAAACAAAGAAATGAAGATAAAAAGAAGAAAACAGAAAGGGAAGTAAACATTCAGCTGTGTAAAATGTCCTATTATGTGACTTAAGATTATTGAGAAATAATAATAATCTTGAAGCACAAAATGCTTCCATTTTGCTTTATTGCTGAGAAGCTGCAAATTTATCTGCTTGAGAGTTTAAAAAGTCAATTCTTTAATGAACAAGAAACCCTGCTGGTGTTATATTCTCTCCCTTGTTTCTGTACTGTTATATGCCAAGTTATTTTATTAAACTGAGAATGTAATACAACACTACTTAAAATTTTGGAACCTCATTTTATTAAAGCTAATATTCAGAGGTTATTGGGAGAATGAGAAGGCAATTGTTTCAATTGCATTAAAGCAAAGGTAATGTTAATTTCAACTTCTTTTTTTTAATTCTTGCCTTACCAGAACCCAATGCCAATCAAGAAAAACTCATTAATCCAGTTAACAAGCATAACAACAGTTTTTCTTGTGGAATCAACTAGGCAGAACTCTGCTACACATTGCCCATTGGCCCAATATCCTCTGCATTTTCTTATGAAGAGCTTATAACTCTGCTCAGTAGAATATTTTCTTGTATTAATGTCATAATGATCTTCTCCTTTCCAGTTATGCAACAGTGAAGAAAATGGCCTTTAGACTATTTCACATGGTGTCTCTGAATTCTGTGAGCACAGACAGTATTTCTTTAATGTGCCTTTCAAGAAAAGAAAAAAAACCAACAAAACTCATCAAAGCAAAGGTGCAGAGAGCAAAGATGCAGAGAAGAGAGGAGAAGAAATTTGTCTCCTCACAAGTCAGCCACCCAGCTCTTCTGGGCAACAAAGTGTGGCTGAGGATGGGGCATTTGTTGGAAGGGTGGTATTTTTCATGCCTTACGGGTACACAGGAGATGGGCCTCCACTACTGTATGGACAAGATTCATCAGGTTCATCATTCAGGTAAGGAATGTCGTCTTAAAACCATAACTGAAAAATAAGGATATTTGAAAGTACATACTGGCTTTCAGTAAGGACTAAATTGCTTTGAGTAGAAGTCACCTCTCACCATTTTTCCTATGTTCTCACTTCCGGCAAAATTTTATCGAGTTTCTCCAATTTTGGCAATAAATCTTTAGAGGTGTGCTATTCATCATCAGCACAATTTCTTTCATTATGACAAGCAAGGACTTCTCAGACTCACAGTGTGTTCCCCAATACCCACCATGGTGTGGAAACAATTTCCGTTTTAGCTGAAGGTCAGAAAATATGGCCCTAGAATTTGATACTACTGATTTTGTCTTCAATAACACAATAGTTGCTTAAAACTGGGTGCAAGCTGTATGTAAGTTGTTGGAAACACTGGCCCAGCATTTGATAGATTCACATATTCACATTTCCTTTAGGGTTCTTTTCCCCCAAAGCGATTTGAATAATTGAGTTCTACTGGCAGGAAAAGAATACTTAAATTCACATACAGTTGTACTCATGCCCACTGCGCAATACTCACCAAACAGAGAAATTAAATAAAGTCACATGCTTCACCAAACCAGCTGCGATGTACCAATGCTGATCAGGTAGCAAGCTCACAAGCTTTGTATGTCAAAGGCTTACAGGGAACTTTTCAGGTTCTGTCCAAGGAAAAAAATATTTAACAAAATGATCAGATGGTTTTGATTAACAAACAAACTGGAAAGTAGATTTGCTACTGGATATTCAGCAAGCAGAAAATGAGCTTACATTCAGCAGATGAATTATTCATTGTGAATTATTTGCTCAGTTCTAATAATTACAGCAGGGAAAAATTAATTAATGTTACAGCAAATACTTTAATTTTTATAATAAAAAGATTGATCATTGAAATGAGTCTCAAAAAGAGATTTCTAAATGAAAGAAAGAATGAGACATGATCAAGAATAATATGAAGCTTCAACCTGAATAAAATTTACACCTGTGAATAATTTTACACAACTGTAATCCCATATGCACATAGTTCCAGTAGAGAACTTGGACATTAAAGTATTTTCTTACTTTCCTTTGCATTATGAGAAATGTCTTTTTCTTAACTATGGCTTATAAATGTATTCAGAAGATGGTATTCTAGTTGTATTAAGTCTAGGTTTAGTTTTAATTATTTACTGATAATTTTCTTATAATTTCTTTGTTTCTTGCAGTCACAGTCCTAGAAGCTTTATTGAATGGAGGTATTCCCAGAAATGAAGCTACCACAGAATTGGTGTTGAAGTCACTGAACTGATGGTATGGAGACTATCAAGAGACTGGTGACAGGAAACTTCTGCACTGGCATGAAAGGAACATTCTCATTCAGTCTTAAAGGGAGATAATGGAAAACAATGACAGTGAAAGCTTTTATCTCACCCACCCTCTTTAGTGGTAAATTTTTAAAACAAAATATAGATTGTGCTAAGGATTTTCCATGTGGTAAGGGTTTATAATAGGATTTTACTTATTTTAATTATTATATCAATAGCTTTACAGAGGGGTTTTTTCAGTTATAGAGATTAATTTATCAGCAAACATCTGTTTTGAGGCATTCACAACTTTCATTGAACCAAAAGCTGCTTTTCTATCAAAGTGAAAAATTTCACAGAAAAATGTGGCAATAAAATTTTTCATGTTTTCATGAAAATAAAAGTGACTTGTTTTCATAAAATTTGGCATCAAAAGTTGTTAAACAACATATGTTTTAGAAGAAGAACTGCAATAATACTAAATCAGTTTTGTTTGGCTTTGCTAACTTTTTTATCAACTGCCAAAGCTTTTCCTGACCAAGTCTAATAGAATCTCCTGATAATTTCTGTGGATTGTTTAAAACTTGAATATAAAATGCTTTCTGTTGTTGTAAGGCTGATTGAGAAGGGTAAGTTCAATTCCTCTGCTGTGTTGTTTAACTAACAGAAGTTCCATGCCATTATATGTTATTAAACTCATAATTTAAACCCGTGCTCCAAAAACATTTTGTGAAAACATGGGTTCCCATCAGCATCCAGCTGCTTTAGAGCTGAGTATCTATTTTATGGTTATGACTCAACAGGGTGGAAGACAAGAGCAGCACCTGTCAACACGAGTATGCCGAAAGCTGTCCCAAAAATACAAAAATAGAGGTAGTGGAATTAGAGATCCACTGTGCTGAGGAGCCTAGCAACACATACCAAAGATGTCTCTGCTCCAAAGATTTTTCCACTGTGATATAATCCAAAACCACAGCATCATCATGAAATGAAGAGGTTCTGCAATGGAAGGCAGAGATAATAAGACCTTACAGGTCTTATTACACAAAATACTTACACGCCTGATTTCACAGGCTTGAGTTTAAAAAGTGAAAAATACATAAGGAACAAGGGACATTAAATATGTCAGGATCCCTACTGGCTACCTGCCTAAATGTTAGTCAGAGTGCTTGTTAATGCAGTCTAAATTCAAAGAGATGCAAAAAGCTGCTTGAAATCGGAGTTCAAACAAATGCAAGGCAAAAGGATTTTCTACAGACTCCCTTTCCTTTTTCCCAGGGAAACTCTGGTCTTTGGGTCTGTCCAAATTTAGAATACGAAAAAGTAATGAATTTTTTTTAAAATTTTTTTTTCATTTTATTTTTTAATGTGTGTGTATTTTCTGGCTTCTGTCCCTCATGGAGCAATTAGCCTCTTCTGTGTGCCCTGATACAGTTTCCCATGGCAGATCTCCACAGCAATCTCTGCAGTAGGTCGGACATCTGCTGAAGTCACTTGCTTCTCTGATTTCATTTAACCCTTTTCTTTGCTACATGAGAAGGACATACAGCTGAGCACCAAGAGGACTCAGAAGCACTGACGTTAATTCCATCCAGAACTATTCTTTGTAGAGCCTCAGATGTGATATTTTAATCCTCTGAGCCTCATTTACTAGATATGCCACATGGCAATTCCTGTTTTCAGTTTGAAGGTAGCATTTGGGATCAGCAGCTCTTTTAGCCCTGTGCCTTCCCCCCCCTCTGCTAGCCTCCTCTGTCAGCAGCATGTGCCCTGCTGGATCCCCTCTATGCTCCTCTGAAGCATGTTGAAAGTATCTCTGCCTGTGTGCTACGTTTCTCCTTTTCACATCTTTTCTCTCTTTTCTTTTCTTTTCTTTATAAAATGAAATTTTGCCTAGCCAGTGGCAGCTGTTGGATCTTTAATTGGCAGTGGAATACCTCTCGAATAACAAGACTGTGTCACATAGAAAATATCAATGTTTCCATAATATTGTGACTTGGCAACCAGTATATTAGCTTGGGAGGCTTTGTGACATCAGGTGCTACAAATCATCTCTTTAATTTTCCTTAAAAAATACAACCCAAGAAAGGAGATTTTTCAATCACAAAGCTACACATTTCATTAGTATTCTCATTACAGTTCATACTACTTATTTATGGAGTGCTCACAAGTGTGATAAATGCTATGTGGCTCTGCAGACCTTAGGAGCAAGCTTTACATACGGCAAGGCAAGCGAGACCTGAACAATAGGTGAACCAGTCAATTTCTTTTTATATTAATTGGATCTGCAAGGAAAACTGAAGAAGGGAAAAAAATCCCTCTGCTATTCAAGTATCTCTAAAACTTCCACTGACTTTAATGGCATTAGAATTGAGGCTTTAAAGACAGCCTCCTTCTCTTTGAGAAGCAATGACAATAATTTCTCACTAAGACCCTGTAAAACCTCCTGCTTATTTTTCCTTTCTGTACCTTTTCTAGTAAGATTTCTGTGTCAGCTTCCCAAGCGTGCCTAGTGGGGAAAGTCTGATTTTCACTTTCAGTGGATTGCTGATGCCTAACTAACAATAATAAAAGCAGTTTGTGTCCCTGAACCCTCTCAGGAGCATTGCAGCCTGAATTGGGTGTTATGCATTGCAGCTTGGCCTTTTGAAAGCGTCCACGGAAACAGAGAACAGAGCCTTGTCAGCCGCTGTTCAATTCTTCAATTAAAATGTGAGCTGTCTCTTTTATAGTTCTGTGTTTTGTCTCCATTCCTTATTGCAGCACTTCTACCTGATGCAGGATATTTTAACACTTGCTTTCTGGCAGTCAGTTATATATTGAAGATTTTTTGTCCTCTAGGAATGAGCTCTGTTGTTTTGATTGATTTTTCACTCTTTTTATTACCTGCAAAATACTGGATTCTGAAAGTAATAGCAACCGTCGTTAAATAGTATAGGAAATAAAAGATACTTCAGTTATCTTAAGGCTGTTTCAATCTCCTTTTCCCTTTCTACAGAGGGACATAAGTTTGTCTATGGCTTAGCAAAAAAAGAAAAAAAAAAAGCAAGCCTTTTTCAATGTGGAGGTTTTTTGTCCTTTAAAGGCAAGCTTGAAAGGCTATATATTGTCTGAAGAGAATAAGAAAAAAAGTTAGGCTCCTAGAGTCTACTTTATTCTGCCCACTACATTTATTCCTGCTGTTAGCAGGATTAAAATTTACTACTAGAGAGAGGCATAAATAAAGACATGTTCTTGGAAAATATATGCAAATGTGAGCACACCTTTCAAAACCTCATTTGGCAGTTCAAATGCCTAAGTGCCTGAGCTAGAAGCTACTGTAAAATTGACTGCAAGGTGGAGAAAATGCATACAAAGTAAGCCAGAGGCAGAACAAGGCTGCAGTCCAGGTCCACAGAATACCAGTCCAGGATAGCATCCTCTAGGGTACATGGCTATATATTTGCCTTGGTTATGTTTGTGAGAGGGTACTTGTCTTTTCAGGATGGCTAAAATTCATTGGGTGGGGTCTGAATCTGGATTTTAGGACATAGTCCCCCTCTTAGGTTTTTTTCCTAGTTGTCCTTCCAACAGTGGTAAATAACCTTGCAGGATGAGCTATGGAAAAGTCAGATTGCTGCTGGGAGAGGAGAGAGACAAAGGGCTAAAGCTGCTTCTGGAAAGGGTGGGCAGCAGGTTGACAGCATCATTTTCCATGTACAGTCCCAGGGGAGGAGGCTAACTGAAGCTGGCCTGTAGAATTTGTGTTTGGAGTCCTCCAAAATCAATAACCCAAGTCTGTATTCAGCACTAGGATTTCCAAGGCAGGTAATTTAATATGGCTCTGAAATCCTCCTATATAAGTACCCCAGCTGTGGATGTTTGAAAATTGCTTGAACTGTCAGTCCTTGACACACAGCCTTGTTGGGAGCAGATTCTCTGGTGATTACTTTAAATTGTACCCAGATAATTAGCCCTCAGAGGGCTGGGCACACCTTTATCACACAGAGTTGGTCCTGGCATTCCACACCACTGTCCTGCTGCTGGCCAGTGGTAAGCAGAGATATGAGAGAGTAAATGGTGTGGTGGCTGATATGCCCTGTTAAACAGGTGCTTGATCTCTTTTTTGGGCACCTTGTGATGTTAAAGGCCAGGGTAATTTAGAACAGCCTGTGGAGTGCTCAGACACAGGCCAAGGGAATACCTTTCACAGAGCAACAGACCTTTCTGCACAACAGCCTCAACCTGTGCAATTTGATTGCACCTTAGGAACAAACCCTCTGAATGACAAGGGCAACGACCTGAACCTGGATTAAAATAGACTGAAAGCTGGTTTTAATCTTCCCATTATTTCCTCTCCAAACGATTTCTACAGAGGGGCCAACCTGTGAAAAGTGTAGCTAGTTAGCATATATTTCATTCTTCCTTATGTGTTTATTTGCATTATTTTCCAGGCATGTGAATGAGAGATGTGAATAATGTGGTTTGAATGCTTCAGTGACTGGGTCTTTTAAATAAAACCAAGAGGGGATTGATCAGTGTCACAAAAGAGCCAAAGAATCCCTTAAACAGCAGCTCACATAACTGCGGATTGCATAATTCAAAGCTATCCTGGGGCATCTTTAAATGATGCATAGATTTTGTTTTCTTACTTTACATTTTTGAGAGGAGAAAGTTAGATGGAAGTTTGTCATTGGTCACGGTGGCACTGAGAGATGCAAAGAGTTTCATTGAAAGAGAAGATGTCACCCATGCCTGCCTGCTGCCTAAAGCGGGGAGGGTGGGGGAATCAGCTCAGCTCCGTTCAGTAGGAGACGCTGCCTGAGCGTCGCTTTCTCCCTGGTCAATAAAGATACGGGCTGGAAAGGTAATAGAGGGAGACAAGCTGGCTTTTAAAGCCACTATCAGATATTGTTAGCGAGGATGGTGTGAGCATCCCCGGTTTGCAAACCCAGTTGCTGTCTGGTGCCGGAGGGCTGCTGGAGCCTCACAGAACCCTCCAAATGCTGCTCCGTGCAGCCAAACCCAGAGTGCCAGGCATGAGGTGGCATGAGGCAGCACTTACGGTGAAGAAATCCGAGATAATGATTTTATTTGTTCAGGACATTTAAGTTTTTTAAATTGGCAAATTAAGACAACATAATTAGGTAACAACACACTACATTTGCTCAGCCCGTGTGTCTGAAGAGCTGGCATCATTAAAATAACACCTGTGGATTATGTCTAATTACCGAAATTTTTGAGACAGAGGTATACATTTTAATTTTCTGCCTTTTAAAACCGAAGTCAGAGTTTAACAAGTTGATATTTATGAGAGAGATTTTAATTTGTAACGCGAGCAGCAAGTTGTTTTTCTTTTTTTTTCTTTTTTTTTTTTTTTTTTTTTCCCCAACAGCCACAAGGTGGCACAGCCCGCCCGCAGTTCGCCCCGAGCCGCGCCGGGAATCGGGATGGAGATGGGGATGGGGATGGGGATGGGGGTGGGGGATCGGGATGGGGATGGGGATCGGGAGCGGACGGAGATGGGCATGGGCCGACACCAGGGCTTGGCTCGGGGTCTCCGCAGCCAGGGTGGAGTCGTGTAAAAACAAGCAGGAGAAATGGCCAGCGTGAAAAAGGGTGATGGAAGCAAGAAGACCCCTTCAGGTACGGAGCTGGGCTACGTTCATGACTCCCACTCGCAAAGCTAGGCGGAAATCGCTCGATGTAGAGAAATAAAAGGTTTCTGTAAGTTGCGGTGTTAGGAGAAGGGATGCCGGGAGAAAGTGTCTGTGTGGTCTCACACCACTGTCCCAGTGTGCTACATCTGGTGTGTGTGACTGGGGATGCAGCATTTGTCACCGCCTGGCTCTCTGCCTGCAACTCCCTGTGCATCTTCGTTAGAGATACTGTAGGGTTTGATAAGTTTCTGGGTGAGAAAAGTGGGCCACCCTCCCTTGCCCCCAGTTTGTTGTGCACGGCACACACCTTCTTTGGCATACTGCAGATTGCAGCAAAGTAGCACCAATCATACAGGGATTGATTCTGGAATGCCCTTTCTGTAACCACATTGGGGCAGAGACTTGCTTTGTTTATGTTCAAGGCAGTGGCAAGTGTGCTGGCAGTGCTTAATCAACACATGGCTTTTCATAGTGGAGCCTAATTTTAAGTACACTTCAGTGATACACTGCCAATAGATTAGCATGGGGGATCCCACCAAATTACACCCTGTAGCTTGTGATAAAATACATTTTTCCAAAGCAATAAGCATTTGAAGAGAGGAAGGGATGGCAAATACACTTGTTTCATTACTCATTTAAACAAAAAAAATATCCTTTCAAAGCATAGAAAGGAACTTGGCAAGTGAACTGGTGGGAGAGACCAGATTCCCTGATGTGTTAGGGGACTGCTGCCTGTGAGTGGGGTGATAGGTCCCCTGTGAAGCATGTCTTGCAAGGGATGCAAGGAATGACCTTTCTCTCAACTACAGGGATTTTAGATGCTAGGAATCTCCTTTCTCCTCAAATATGATATTTTAGACACCACTTCATCTCTGTGTTGCCTTATCACAATACAGTGGGTAGTTTGGAAGAAAGGAATGATCAAGGCAAAGCTCTGATCTCCTGTAGCAGTTATGGTGCCCCTGGCTGGATCTTCCACAGAACCACCGTGAAGGAGTTGTCAGGCAGCAGCTCTGAGAGAGTTTCTGCATGGCAAATTGGAGTGGTGATTGAGGTACAGATAAACTGGTTGTCTTCCCTGAGGGCCTGGGGCTTACTGCCAGATTGAACAGCCAGTGTGTGTATGGCTGTCTTTCCCAAAGGAAGAAATAGGGTATAACATTCCCACTGCTTCTTAGTTCCATCAGTACAGCAGCTCATCCTGTATTTTCTGATTCTGAAGTCTGTATTGCAGGTGACTTAGGTTGTTCAGGTACAGGTAGCACAACAGGAACCTGAAATCCAACTTTTTCTCCTTCCTCAGAGACTTGGGGGAAAAGATGAGCTCAGAGCTTGTGTGCATCTACAGTGCAGCTGCTGACACAATTCCAACATCCCTGCAGCTATTAAAAATGGGGCTCTTTGGAGCCCAAGGACTATGCCTGGCACATGTGCACATACACCATACAGTCTACACAAACCTCCCATTTCCAGGGTATGAGGTACCCTGAAGTTAGTTCAATCCACTGGTGACACTGTGTTACTGGGCTGCTAAAGGTGACAAGATCCCATGGAACAGCAAACATAATTAATTTAGTATGGCCCAAGGTTTTGCATACATATTTCAGGGATTTTTTTTTTTTTTTTGCCATGACTATTTCATATAGAGTATGTATTACATTTTTCATACTCTGTCATGGACACTTATGACAAAACAGCAGGTGTTCAGCAGGCATTCCCTGGCAGGAGTAGCACAGATATGTTCAGATGGAGAATGAATGACATCAGAAGCTGAAAACCACACCAAAACTTCCATCACTGTGGGAACAAGAATATAGGCCACAGCTGTTGGCAGAGAAAAGACCCCCTTCATAATATACCATTTGTAACCTATTGCAGTTGGTTTGCACTCCCTCCCAAATTATGAAATTTTTTGTAAACAATAAGACCTACTTAATCAAAATGTATGCAGTCATAACCAACCTGAATTTTAAACAGGTTTTTGGGAATTTGCACAGGAAAATCAGTCACATAAAGGTTTTCTAACAGGAAGATTGGGGGTTAAAAATGACTGAGGCTAAGCAGAAATTAAACCAAATGTCAGACTGTATGACAATCAACCATCTCAAAGTAATTGAACTCAGAAAATATACATTTCCTCCTCTCAACTGAACATTGAAATTTTACTTGCAAAGATACCACTAAAAAGTAGGTGCATTTTTCTGTGTATAGCTCCATGGTTTCACAGCACAATTTACAGCTTTGCAAATAAGGCAGCCTTTCTTTTTCATTTTGTTTAGCAGCCACACTAGTATTTTGTTCCTATGACTATTGGATTTCAGCCTGTATTTCTTGATCCTGAAGATAAACCACCCTGGGCAGTGCAAAGGGGTTGCACATAGATCAGTCAGGAATTAACAGGTTAGTTAGTTTCAAGTGATTGAGCTTTAAGCAGCATTTGGATTATCCCATGCAAAAGCATCTCGAGTTGTAAATCACAGTGGTAAAACACAGTGAATCTGGTGGGTATATCATTTGCAAACCTTCCCTAATGATTTTAAAACCTCCCAAATGAATTGGTATATTGACACAACTCTGTCCACAGTGGGGAATATTTGTAGTTCAACAGCTATAAATCCTGGAATACTTGAGTAATCTTACACTAAAACCAACTCTGTAAATGTTATAAATACCACTGTGCATTTTCCAGCTGTATTAGCTTATTAATAGCTCTAACAGAGAACTGCCATCTATTATTGCTTTCTCCACTGGCAGGTTCACAGCAAGGGAAGCTGCAACTGTCCCACTCTGTTCATGGATCAGGCACCAATTTTTTGTGTAGGGACCCAGCTGCACACAGTGGATGAAGGTACTGGGAGGTTTCTCTGCTGGGGAGTATAGGTAAAAGTTTTATATCAAACTTATTGTTGATCCTCTGTCTCGTAAGAATTCACCTTTTCTGACTTATTGGGATCTTTTCTTTTTAACGCCAAGTCCTTGCCCGGAGCGTAATCTTGGAGGAAAATTAAAGAATTCCACCAAATATTGACAGCTAGTAATTTATGCTATCTACAACTTGAGTACAGACAGATGCATCAGGAATATTGTCAGTATGAAAGAGACCAGGCTTTGATGGAAAAAGCGCAGATTTATGGTGAAGTTTAAGGTTCTCACAGTGCAGTATTCAGTTATGGTGGTGATATATGTTGATAGATTTCAAAGTGGCACTTCTTATAGTGTGAATAAATGTAGCATACTGCACATAGCTGCAAAAGAACATTTCTGCTAATGAAATTACATACATAATTAATGCTATGGACCTCATTATATATGAAAGAGTGGAATAGTTCTGAACTACTCAAGACATCTGTCTAAACAAATCAATGAGAAATCTCGAGAATCTATACTAAAAAGCTTCTTGTGATCCAAATGTAAGTCTTTCCTATTAAAAAGGGTGATCTTGTTGATCCTTTTAACAGTAACATTTATAGAGATTGAATTAATACACTAATGGCCTCATCAAACTTCCCTGTATTGTAATTACAAAGATCTGGTAGGGGGTATATCCTTTTTCTAAACATTGTCACATCATTTTATGCTGATCCCTGATCCCACTTTCAATATATCTAGGATTACCGCACTGAACAGTACATAAAGCAAACATTACCTGCAATCAATACTGTGAAGGCCTGTCTGAGTCAGCTGCAAGTGCACTTTAGAAACTGCCTCTTCTTAAATCATGGCATGGCACTGGAGATCAAACAAAGCACTGAAGATGTTAGTCCCTGAATTTACATCTCAGGGTTTCACAAAAGGATATTTACAGTGGAAAACCCTGCAAAATACTCACATTGCCTGTACTTAAGGAGAAATGTCAAAGTCTGTTTATTCATTCTTTTGCTCAAATGGCCCTATCCTCAAATCTCACTTAAGTTAATGAAGTGACTCAGGTTATAATGGGGTTTGGATTAGAAATTTATTAAAATAAGTGTAAATATTTCTATTTCACTAATATAAAATTTTTCCCTAAGCAATTACACCTCTCAAGTCCTCAAGATGTTGAGATTTAAGGGTATAATTGAAGTTTATGAATTGGTTTATGTTCTGAGAATGTGGTGTCATTTTTCTGTGTAAATCAAAACCATATATAAAGACACTTAGATATCACACATTACTGTTACAAAATATAGAAATTATTGCTCTTTCCTCTTCTTCTCCAGAACTACTCTTTAGAATTTTTCTTTACTACACAGATAGTAGCAAGAAATAAAATAAAATCTGATTATAGTCTTTTTGAATTAAAAGATACAAACATCAAAAATATCACTAAACAGAAAGGAAAAACTGAGTAAACTTCTATTAAAAACTATGTGTAAAATCTCAAATGAATTGCATATATGTTCACTGAGGACATATATCCTAATTCAGGAGAAGGTTGCTTACACTAACACACTGAGGTGTACATAAAGTTCTCATGTCATTTAGCTCTGGTCAAAACATGGAAACTTAATTTCAAACTGTGCATTGAAAAGTTGAAAGAGCAACATTATTTTTAGTGATGGAACTACCAGAAACATTTGTTAGAGTGCTGTAAGCTAGTCTCTCTAGAGTTTCTCCTGAGAAGGGCTAATCTGCATGACTAATATTCAGAGTGTAATTCCCTCCCCTGGGCAAGACTTCCCATTGCACTGACAGTCCTTTCTCTGGCTGTTGCTTTGAGTGTTGTCTTCTCCACTCCCTCTTCTCCTGAGGGAATAAAGCTTAGTGGAGGACAATAAAAGAAACAGGACATCAGCACACTAAAACTCATCAGGGATAGCAGGAGCCCTGACATATGCAGGTTTGTCTGCACCACTCAAAGACAAATAGCTCATTTGTGGTTGTTAAGGTGGAATATTTTAGACTTCATTCTCAAGAAAAAATATCTTTTGTGACTGTGATCATTATCTTTCTACCCATTCCTTTTTTTTTCCTTTTTTGGCAATGTTGACCCTAGCATAGCAAAAAGAAAAAAAAAGTCTAAAAATTAAATCCTTTTCTAATTCACGAACACAGGTAACTATGTAGAGAAAAGGAGCCCAAGTAACAGAGAGAGAATATGGCTGAAAGTCAGTTATCTCCTCTATTTTAACAAGGGGATTCCCGTCACCAAAGCCATTAGTCAAAACACACCATAAATAGGGGCAAAATTCTGCAGACAGTTAAAGGTACTGTAGGAGAAAGTGTTCTGAGTGACACCCTTTAAAGTTCAGAGGAGAAAGATCTCCTTTCTGCATAGCAGAGGACTAGTCCAAATCAATTGCTGTCAGCAGAAACAGGTAGGCAGACAGCAAAAATGTGGAAAACAGCTGAATAATGGGAACAATATCCAGAATTCCAGGAGAGAAAATATCTCATAAAAATTAATGTAAGATATATGAGGAGATGTGCCCACCAAGCTCAGACATGAATCTGCACAGACACTGCTTCTGTGTGCCTCTTTTACAAGAGCTGCAGCACATTATCAGTTTTGACCAACACCTGAAGAAGAAGCATACCCCATAAATGCCAGTTCCACATGAGAAAAATGCAAGTTATCTTGGCATTATTCCTACATTTGTTGCTGGACCAACTCAGTTTGCTACCAGTTACAGATCCAAACAGTCTGGATTTTAGTATCAGTCCAGGCACTGCAAAAGCACTGGTCCCTCCCTGAAGCACCCTTGCAGAAATCCTCTTTCAAGAGCAAATGTGTTTATATAAGCCAGTACTAAAGTAAAACAGAAGAAGAGCATTACACTAAACTGCAAGTTTCTTATGAATTCTCTTCTTACAAATTTTATTTGAAAGAGAGCACAGACAGCTCCAGAGCTGTTTGTGTGTAATGTAATACATACTAATACATAAATTTTCATTAATAGCAAGACAATTGCCAATGACATACTTGTTTTTCTGGACTTTTTTTTTTTTTAGCTGAAATTAACAGAACATAAGGAAAAGTGAGAAATGCAGTAACTGCCACAACAGTGAAGGTTTTCTTTTTCTTTAAAAGAGAAACTATTTTTGACAGATTTCAAATATCATTGTATTAGGAAAAAAGAAGAAAATGTCCTTTGGACTCCTTGTGTTCCTGAAGCAATTACAGTAATTCTATTAATGTATTATGAGCTGCTTTTCTGATATGATCCAACGTAATTTCACCAGTTTGCTAGCATTTTCATATTTCAGTCTCTATTTCCCACTCAAATGGCTAAGATTTCAGTGTCTAGATATTTATTGTCTTTGGTTTTCTTTTGTGGGAGTCACCTCTTGGCTATCTGCAGAGAGATACTCCCATGCTCTGTGAGCACAGATAGTGTTGCTAGCATATGCTTTTGTGTATCAGATAAAACAAATCTCCCCATGAGGCCAACTGAAGATTCCAGCCACATTTTCATTCCCTATCATGGTTGATACCATCACCAAAGCCTTTCCTTGTCACCAAACACAGAGGACAGTCTTAATAAAGAGTGGACTCTCAATTACTTGCTCTGAATTTATCACTGTGCACAGTTTTCATTCCTGTTTGCAGGTTTAATGCAGATATAAGCTGCACTCAGTCCAAGATACCTGCAATTGTCAGAGGATGTGGAGAAAAACAGTTCCCATGTACCCTCAAGTAGTCTTTCCTGGGAGCTTACTCGTGGTTAGCCTTCCTGCTGCTCACTGCTCTCTCACCTCAGAGAGCGAGGACCACTCTTTACAGTCTGCCCAGTCTTTCCTGTGGAGGACTTCAGCTTTATATGTTCCATCTACCCTGCCTTCTGACTTTCAACTGCCAGCTGACCTAGGCAGGTTAGGGCTGCAGAACCAGAAACATTCTGAAGGTTTACAGCTTTGTGTGGATTTAGAAATGGGACCAGCAAAAGATATGGAGACCTTGCTGTGTCTCCTATTCAGAACATACCAACAATTTCCAGCTTTACTATGATCTCACTGGTATACCGGTGGAAGACCAGAGTCCAGATCTCATATCAATCAAATGTCACTTCTGTTGATGGTACACCCCCAGTACACAAAACCCTGAGTCCAAATATGTGCTGCTCAAGCTGATGCAATTTGGTTGAGTCACCATCCCTGGAGGGTGATGTGATGTGTAGTTGTGACACTTAGAGACATGGTTTAATGGTGGACTTGACGGTGTCAGGTTAAAGGTTGGATGCGATGATCTTGGAGGTTTCTTCCAACTTTAATGATTCTCTGATTCTCTGTGAGGTAGCTACGTGCTCTAAATATATATCAATATTGTAACAACATCCATGATACCACATTTATTTCCTGTTTTGCTCTATTCTGTGATTATTAGATCAGCTTTGCTGTATGCCACCTTGCCATGTATTTATCCCCTCATCCCAGCAACTCTCATAACCACTTAGAAAAGAAAGATAGATTGGTGTTGGATACAGCTCTTCACCCCTTCCTGATTCACAAAATTTATGCCTTGCCAGTGAAATGCTGGAGCAGACCCACTGTGTATTTTAGGTCAATTGGTCCCAGGAGGAGAACATATGGGGAAGGGAAGATTCTGGGCAAAGGCAGCAGAAAAACAGGGACTGGGAAGTAGTCCTTGTGCTGTAACTTCCACCTGGCATACATTTCCCTCAGAACTGGTCTTGACAGCCTGATAATACTAAATTACTGTGATGCAGTAGAGCCTCCTCTCATTGAAAGTCTTATCCTACAGATCCTTTTGCCTAAAATTTACTTTTATCCCTGATATTGTGAAGAGGGTTTTTTTGAGTATTGTTGTCTGGAAAGACTTTTGTAATTAAGTAATTCTTTCATAATTTTTAGATTACATATTTGGTATTTCCTTGGCTCCCTGACTACTAATGCTTACCATGCCAAATAGCTCCTTTTTTGAAATGTTCTCTGTGGCATTCAGCTGTACTCTCTATTGTGGTCTGAAAGAATCTGGACCATGTTGGTTGTCATCAGAAATGCATCCAGGATTTTCTAGGATTTGGGGGAGTTCAAATTTGAGACTCAGGTTTTGCCTGTTAGACTGATCCCTAGGTGCCAAAGGGAGAGTCTGAGTTTAGAGCTGCTGCCGTTCAAAGTTTGACAGTATTTAAAGTAGATGTTTCAGGCCTAACTCTGCTTGTTATATTTCCCAAAGCTTTCCAGCTATTGTGCATTCTGTGCTATAGTAACCAATGCTCTAGCACTCGACTGCGCTACTTATAATGCTCCCAGTGCTACTTGACTCTGCTACTAAAAATGCACCTGATGATAATGCCACTTGCCCACTACTTCCTAATGCACCACTGGTTGGCTCATTACTGGATGCCTGGAGGCAAAGTGAACTGTTCCAGTCTTTCTTTCCACCTTGGCAAAGATAAGGGTAGCATAATAAATACCATTCAGCCATTTGATTTCCCAGTTCCACTGAGTTCACGCATTTGGAATAGGTTGTAAATTCTCTTGAACACAATCACCCCTAGATTATCACTGATGCACATACACTGAACTCTGTGCTCTTTATTTCAAAACAAGGACTGTCTTCAGCTCAGCAGCTCAGCTCAGCTGCTTTCCCATCTTCATGTGCAATAGATTGTATCTTTAACAAATTATTAATGTTCCTATTACAAACTGATTTGATTTATATTTTTGCTGCTAGCAATGGTCTAATTATTTTTGTATTACTGTGTGGTCATAATGATAATTGTCCTCAATTTACACACTGACTAAGCATTTACTTTCACAGATTTGGAGATTGTGAGATTACTGATGAGAAAAAGCAGAGAATGTAGAAGTTTAATATAATTAGTTGTAAGGGAAGTCTCTAATAAGGAACCATAAAAACTCAATTTTCATTGAAAGGATCATTTTACACTGTATGGTTTCTGTGTAGGTTTGTGAGTTTTTGTTTCTTTTTTTTTTCCTTTGTCTTTCCCTAGAAGCACAACAAGCTGATCTTGCTGTCACAGTTATTTTATTTGATCAGTCTATTTATATGTGCTTTGTAGATTTTTGGTTTGAGCAATAATATGTAGAGGCTAGTGAACCATTTTAAGGAGTGAGACCTAACTGCTCCGTACATCTTATGATATTTGAGAGAGAATAAGAGATCCTGGCCCTGCCATTTTCCACAGAGCCAGGATTTGCTTTTGGATTGGCAAGATACACATAGGTGTGTAAAACATCCACCAGGGAGAAAAGGGTGGATAAGATAACCACAAAATAAACAAATTATCGCAGAAGAAGTCTGAGCTTGCTAACAGCTTGTCCATTGTCTGTAAGCCCTGTAGGTTTCACCAGGGAGTCATGTTGTAAATAGTGATTTGACAGTAATTATGTGGATTTGTGAAGGAATGTTTGCCATGCATATTGAAGGTGGAAAGTTAAAACCTGAGCTCATCACCCGAAGGTCTTTCTGTAGTTAATAGAAAGAAACAAACATCTGTAAAGAGGAATTCATCTGGCCTTTGCTAGATTTCTGTCTGAGGCTGACTACTTTACTGCATGTCATTACCTCCAAGGAAAGCAAGAATTATTCTGTACTTAGACAATAGGAGTTTAGATGCCTAATTTACAAGGGATAAATCCCACCCATAGAGGGTGTAAATTACCCACTTTCACTAATAAAATAGGGTAAAAAAAATGAAAGGGAGTGGGTTTTTTAGTAGCTTCCAAACAAAGCACAACCATACTACTGGAACACAGAAAGATTCAGCTCCTTGTTCTGTCTCCATGAGAATATTTTTCTTCTCCATGAGAATAACAAAATTTTTTTAACAAAAAACTTTTAGGGAAATTATTATTAATTCCATATAAGAAGAATATTATTTCTGCTAAATTATACCAAATAAATAATCTGAAATCATTCATGGCTATAAATATTCTGCAGAAAGATATTCAAAATTTTTGGGCAATAAACCCTATTTTAACAGATTTTATACATTTTTAAGATATATGTTTATGTTCACCTATATATTCATAATGGTAGATTTTCAAAACTGCAGATTTTCATCATGTCACATCAGAACAACAGTACTTAGGAAAACAGTGCAATCTGTGAAGGAGCAAGTAGTTGTTATTACACAGCTCCATTAATTAGAAACATAGTTTGACAAGTTATAACCCTTCTTCCTAATTTTAATTCTACCTGGTAGATCTGTAGGAATGAGTTATTAATGCTGATATTCTGAAATGCCACTTAGGTCTTGTGTAATCAAAGAACTGTATTCTCTCAGAACACAAAGGAACCCCTAGTGTGAATTTGTAATTAACGTGCTGAAGGGAATGTTTCCACCCATGTACTGAACACAGTTGTTGGGGCTAATAAACAAGCACAATGGATTCATCCTTTCAACATGATCAAAGAATACATAATGATACAGGCACATGTAATTTTGGGAAGTGTGGAGACATTGCTTAGCATAAGCTTATATCACAAGAAGGATGTTATATCCATGTTTTTGGATATGAGCAATTTCCAAAAGAGATACAAAAACATCTTGCCTAGGCTGACAGAAAGATGCAGTGTGTATTAGACAAAAGATGGGGTAGAACATTTGGCAGAAATGAAACCTGCTACCACTTTCTAGCTACTAAAATGATTGGGAAGACTCCTGAACTAAAAGGACTCTTTCTAGGTAATGCAAAGAGATATTAGGAAGAGAAAATACCTTTTATCAGATGAACAAAACAGGCAGCTTTCCAGGCACAATAGTATTTCTTTAGATCATTTCAGGCTCATGAGTCTATGTCTTGCTTGGGGGTTTGGATTTTTTTTCAAAGTGGGTTAGGTGGTAATAAAATATATCAGTCCATACAAAAATTGCTTTGCTTGTGGCCTTAGGATGCTGTGGTTACTATGTATACCACCCCAATGGCTGCCTTAAGCAGACTGACCAAAGGCATAGATAGTCCTATCTTAGTTATGTCTCAGTAAAATAGAAGTCAAGCACAAAAATCACTGATGTTTTTTATCGAAAGGTGAACCATGGCCAGGGGGTGGCCTCATTTAGCTATCTCACACTAAGAATAGCATAAAAATGCAAGAAGCTCGCCTGCTAGATTTGAGAGTAGGGTGGCTACTCTTGTTAGCAGATATCCTGCTGACAGAAATAGCCATCATTTTTGAACAAAGATACAGTCCAAAATGTTGGTGTGCAGCAGCACCTATTCATAACAGGCTGTTGCATTTTTGGAATCACAACAAGAGGAAAGGGTCTTGTTTTTATAGGATAATTACTATAGGTTAGTTATTACTGCTTAGTAACCAGTATTTAAGATTTAGTCTAGAAACAAAATAAAATTTAGGTATACTTAGAGATGTATGAGAAACCATATCATCAAGTTCTCTGGTTATTTTAAATATTCTTTCCCATGGATACTTGGTTATTACCAACATTTGCAGAAAAAAGAATTTCCAGACATAAAAAAATCCAGTTTCTCCTCTTGAATAATTTCAAGCCAAAATTATTCCAGAAGTCATATTCAGCACTCTTAATTCCTGACTGTTGTGCCAGGGCCTAGGGATATGATTTGTCTTTGAAATATCTACAAATTATCAAATTAAGAAATCTATATAATAACATATATTTGAAATAGGGAAAGCTGATAAGTTCTACTTGTAGCTGAATGGTCAGCAAAGGCCTCAAAGATAAAAAAGAATTTGAAAATTTCAATGAACCCATATCTATCTGTCTATCTATCTATCTATCTATCTATCTATCTATCTATCTATCTATCTACCACAAAGTTAGCTAGATGGTTTCTTAGTGGCTTTTTCCCACTGTAGAGCCTATTATCACAGAATCTAAATACCTAACACTCTAAACAACATGCCAACTGAAGAAGCTGACAAAATACTTGCCTGGAACATTGCAAATCTTCCTATTTCGTGCTGTGTTTGCAAGCTCATGCATGAATGCTCTCCCTATATTACTGAGCTTTTGTTTGTTAAGGTAGCGAGGATAAATGAGGAAATATATATTTTGTGACTTGAACTGAGAGTGCAGAAATATTTCCAGTGTTGCACATTGCAATTTATTTTTTATTTTTTAACATCAAGTTTTATGGTAATGAGGGGAGTTCATGGACGTTTTCTCTGAGTTCTAAACCTGATTTTATTTATTATTAATTTTCAAATGTCATGAAGCCTCAATTGGCTATATATGACATTGCTTCTTCTGAAAAGGAAATCGTGTGGATTGTTAAATTATCAATGCAATTGGTTTATCGTTGAAAGTAAAGAGACCTGAAAGCAGAGAGAAGCCTTGGGGAATTCATAGTAAATCTAATAAGGTAAAAAAGCATTTGTAAATCTCAGTGCATCTTCATATTATTTTTCTTTGTGGTAACCATATTTTCAGGAAAATTGTTGTGGTACTGTGTTGTAAAACTAAGAAGAGTCATTCCTTATTCTCTAGCAGGGTATACTACTTATGCATATGTGCTCCTTTTCTGTCTCTCCCTCCTTCCTGTTCTCCCTTTCTGAGCAATACTGATTTTTTTGCTTATTTTGTAGGATCCCGTAATGGCCTTTCTGCAGCAGAACTCACTCTGAAAGTCCCATTCAACTCCAGAAATTAAATGCAGAATATGGACCCTCTTGCTGTAAAAGCCACTATTCCAACTCTGAACACCTCCAAATTCTGTATATTTTCAGTTTGGGAGCCTACACCTACTGCATAAACTCTGGCTGGATGGTATCCTGTATGCCGCTAGCAGGGCTCAAGGCTGAAAGGCAAAAATGCCCACCACCTCTTTTTTTTTTTTTCCTACCTGCTCTCTGACCCTCTCTCAGGCTTCAGCAGTTATGTACCTCAGAGTCAACTTCGCACCGGTGGAGAAAAAGAATCTTCTTTGAACAGTTTTGCCATCTGTGAGATCTGTTTATAAGTCATTTACCTCTGCTGTTCTAAACCCATCAGCTGTTATGCACATGGATAATTTTATGGACTGGGCTATATCCTTGAATGGGTAGAGACACACTCCGACAGTTAAGCTATGTAAATGCCAAGCTGTTTGCAGCAAGAAGACTTTAGCCTTTAAGATTTTCTGGCAGGGACTATGCAAAATGGGGGCTTTTTTATTGTTCTCTGCACATGCCCTCCATTTCATTTAACATCCTACTTGCTCCAGTTTATAAATGTTCACCTGGCACAGTGGTGGGTACACCTCACTCAGGAGCCAAGTGAATGTGGCACCAGGAGTCTTTGGATTATGGAACACTAATGAGCCCAGGTGCAACTGGAACAAATCCAGAAGCTTTGGGTGGACGCAAGGAAAATGAAAGAGTGGGAAAATTCTTGTTTGGCCCTGTTGCTACTATTCATGTGCAGAGAGAAACAATATGTATCTGTGACAATTGCATTGGTGTTTATCAGCAAGGCAAGTGTTTCTAAAAAATATTAAAAAATAGCATTTCCTGGTCATAAAATCATATAAATTCTATCTAGTTTTTATGGTATATGTAAATTATGGTTTGGATTATATTTGGATATAGTCTATAAAAGTATTGTTAAATCTTTTTCTGTTTTATTTCTTTCTATCATCCATGGTACGATGACATCCCTGAACTGAAAAGCCATATTCATTAATAAATAGTCCAATATTTTCAATAACTGCTTTGAAAAAGGTGGGTTTTATCCAAGCACTGAAGCAAAATTTTCAATAGAATTTCCTTTCTTTGCAAACAGAATAGTTGTCTTTGGAGTTTGCAGTCTCCACTCAGTGCACACCTTTTCCACAAAGCTGTGTTACCTCCTACAGAGCTTTGGTCTCAGGACCTGCCTTTCATCAGTTGTTCTCCGCTCTGCATTTATCTTTCCTTCCTGTACTGACAACACAGAGCTGGATCACCCCCTCCAGAGGCAAACCCGACATCTATAGGATGAATGTCTAGCTGGGGTCACCCTGCACGGTGCTCCCAGCATCTCTCCAGGCAGGGTGGTCCACGCAAGGGTCTATATTTTTATTCCTGCCTGTTTGTGCCTATTTGTAAGACAGGAGATCGGCAGGTTTCAGGGAAAAGATAATACAGCTTCAGTTTGCTGTTTCCTAGGAGATTCAGTCTAGAACAATAAGGGCTGCTGAGCCTCTTTGGAAATCCTGATCCCTGACTGAATCAGCAAGACCTGCTCACACATGGCTCCCCCTTAGAAAGCCTGCCACTGCTGGGGCTGCTTTTAGGGGATGCCTTGGTGCTCAGTGTATCCTGCTGAGACAACTGAACTCTTCAGGCATGGACCAGGGACTACTCAGGAAAGAGAATAGCAGAGGAATTCCAGAAGAAGCTGGAAGCAGTGATTGTAGCTTGTGGTAGAGATACAGTTAGAGCTGAGCCATACTTTGTCTGTCTGAGAAAGGTATTAGAAATGGCCCAATAAAACCTGCTAATCTTACATTAGTTGTATATGAAGATTAAGGACACCTTTTGTATTGTATTTAAATATATGGAGATGAATGAAAAAGATAGAATTTCCTTTGAATTAGCAAGTGGATTGCATCTAACTGAACTTTGATAACTGAGCTTGTCTAAAGCAATTGTTTTAGCACATAATATACTTGGACTCAGTGTGCATGGAAAATAATTGCATATTGGTAATAAAAGGCAGATTAGCACAAGATCGTAGTGTGTGAACTACAAAAATTATTCTAAAGTAAAAATAAATCATTGGCTGTAATTCCTCAAGAATCAGAATTGGACCCAATGTTATGGAAAATATCAGCAACATCTTGAATACAAGATATAGGAAAGCATTAATATTTTTTTGAGAAATACAAATGTAGCAGACATTGACAATATGGAAGATGATCAGAATATCACATGGGAAGAAATGGATAGGCTTTAGAAGTGGGACAAGGTGTGTGATTTAATTAGTTTGAAACACGAGGTAATGAACATAGGGAGCAATGAGAGTTTCTTCAATTAGAAGGCCCACTGTTTGAAACAGGAAGACTTAGGGGTATTAGTCAGTCAAAGAATTATTATGCACCACCTAGGTGCATGTAGCAGTAAAAAATGGAAATACAATTCTCAGATGTATTCAGAGAGGCTCTTGCAAAACGAAAGCATTAAGTATTAATTATAAGTTGCACTGTTGAGACATTATCTGGTATGGAGTTTAGAATTCCCGTCATAAAAACTCAACAAGTTAAACTCCTAATGGAGCAGGTGGAGAGAGGAAAAGAGTTAATAGCAATGCTGTAGGAACAGAAAGCCTGTTTTGTGGCCAAATCTTATCAAAATTTTTAATGCAATGAAATAAAAAACCAAGAGTACTCTTGGTCTATTTGCATAAAGATATGATAAAAGCAGATAAAAGTAAAAGAATGCCCATTAAAGGTAAGGGACAATTTTTGACCTAAATAGGACATAATAAATGTAGTATTAAAACTGGAAGAAAAGATGTTCTACAAAAATCTTAGTAATAGAAGTAGTGGTGGCAGAAAATCTGAATTAGTTAAATCTGTAATATTATCAGTGAAAAGGACTTGATAATGAGATTGATTATGTTGAAAGAAAGCTGGAGATAGAAAAGTGTCCCAGAGCAAGAGAATTCATGCTGAAGTTGGGAAAATGAAGCCAAAAAAGATCTGGTTTTACTAAGTCCTACCTTGTCCTTATGCATATAGACCTGGTCTGTTGAAATCAAAATCATATTTACCTGGGCAAAGCAGTAAACAATGAGCAATGAGACTGAAACTTGCAGAGAAGCCCAGGAGTTGAGAAGCACTCTGGAAGTCTCTTTGGCAGCTGCCTGCCAGGTCAATACTTGATGTCTTCTATTAATACCAACCCATAAAATATCTAAGCTCATGAAATCCAGATGGTTCCTTCTGAGCATGCAATCTGAACCAGTTAGAGCCACCGGAGACACAAGCACTTCACAACACAATATGCTGAAGCTCTCCCTGGCATGCTGAAGTGCTGGAAACAATTTGAGTGTTGATAAAGTGCTGGTGGATGTGACAAGGTTAGCAGGGAGCACTGCAATTGCTCTACAGTCCCAGGAGCTGTGATGGTGTGTGTCCTGTGTGTTTTAAGTTTTGCTTTGAATATTCCACATAGCTCTGTTTGGTCCAAGCTCCCCTGCAGTAGCACTCTTATTTCAGCAAAAGCAGTAAGAAATGATTCACATTCCTAGGTAATTTCCCTCTGTGCTGTTGCACAAAAGAGGGAAAAGGAATTAATTTTCCTTTGCACCAACCAATGCTTGAGACCAATGAACTTAAAACAAAGATATTTTTTGCTTCCTTTATTTCTCTTTTCCCTCCTGGAGTGTAATAAAAGAAATTGTATTTGTGCAAATAAACAGTGTATTGCTATAGCACTTTCTCATTCCAAAGCTTTTTCACAGAGTGCCTTTTTTTTTACCCCCAGTGAAGATCTACACGATAATTCTGGTACTGTATTAGAGACGCCCCAGAATTCCTGTATGTGGACTACAATAATGGGTTCCACATAGACCAAAGAAATTCTAAGCATGCAGGAAACTTTTTAGTGCATTCTCCAAAAGTAAAGTCTCTTCTAAATAAAAAGTTACTGAGGTGTCAGCAAAGTAACTTACAAATTAGCACATTTAATTTTTCTGAATTCACACTTGTCAGGATGTGAGTATATTCTTCTGTATTTACTTGAATGCACTGATCATATGTTAGTATTTGATTTATGTTAATGAAGATGGTAACTGGATGATAGTGAAAAAGAGAAAGGGGAACCAACATAAAAACGCTCCAGGGGAATCAAAAGATCAAGTGGGTTGGATCCATTTCTGTTAACTTCCACAGGAGTGTTTCCACTGATTTCACTGAGCTTTAGTTCTTGTCCTTAGTGGGAAAAAAGATACTGAGGTTCATTAATGGCTTTTATTAAATAAAACTTATTACCATAAAAAGTACAGTCCCACCTTCCAAAGAGCTATGTGGAAAGAGCTAACAGGAATTACTTGAAGGTTGTTGGGAGGTTTTTGTTTGGGATTTTGTTTGTTGGGTGAGTTTTTTTGTGAGCATTTATTTATTTTTTTATTTTTTTATTGCATGTTTGCATGTTTGATTTTGTTTTAATTTAATTTGTTTTAATGCAAATACTTTGAAACCAAAGCTCTCTTTCCTCAGAATTGCAGAAGTGCCTGTGTTGCAAAGGCCACTCACTTTATTTACCTGGTTGAGAATAAGAGGCTATGAAGTTCCTATGAGCTGAAGGAAGGACACAAGTCGTGTTTCTACCTCCTGGACCTGATTTCATAGTTAATATGTTCCCTGACACATTACTTGATTATCAGCATGGGTGTGGGTATGATCTGGAGCAGCCCTGAGTGCGAAGGACAGAGGAGCCGTTCCATTCGCAGGAAGAGAGCTTCCTAGCCGCAGGGATGCTGACTTTGCCTTGTCACTTCCCCTCATGGCCAGAGTACAGACAGTTTGACTCATTTCATGCACTAGTATAGACATGCCCTGTGAGTTCTGAAAACTAAGTGTTTTACAATTTAGAAGTCTTTTCTGCATTCTTGCTGCCAAAAATCCTGCTTGTTTTTAAATTGGCGTAACATTAATCATTTCAGGATAGCAAATGTTTTGCCAGAACTGAAGGTAGTGTCCCCTGACACAGCACTGATTATTTATTTTGAATCATTTTCAACATTGCTTCTTCTGTCTTCTGTTATGTCAGCCCTTACAGTGTCATTTTTCTAATAAATTAATTTATTATTTTGAATTCGCAGAAGTAAAATATGAATAGGGTAGAATGAAGCAGACAAACAAACAAACAAGAAAGTATGAAAATTGAAAATTGTTTGGGAATACATTTCGAAGTAAATGGATTTTAAAATACCCTCTTGCTTGTTTGAAAAGCAGTGACAACCCCAGTATCTAACAAATACAGAGCAATTCGTGTTGTAAAATAACAGTAGAGTTTTTATATCTTCTAGATTAATGAGTGGAAAGGGTGAACTGCATGATGGGGAGTTTCAAGGTATGGAGAGAGGGACTCTGACCTGATATTACCTCTCATATTACATGGTGAGTCATCCTAATATAGAGAGTGTAACTACTTGGCTTTTGGCTTGAGGTTTACAACACAAAAGCCTCAGAGACAAGGATTTCTTCTGGCTTTAGAGTAATTTTCACTTTGTCTTTGTATACATGCACATACAGCTTTGATTAAGTGAGAAGTGAAAGGTGGTTTCTGAGGGTGCACCAAGCACCTACTTTTGTCTCCTTGACTTCACCCTATTCCTCAAAACCTTGGCCTTAGGCAGATACATAGCACAAACTGCAGTTTTGAAAGGCAATGACCCAGCACACTGCTGGATGACCTTGGCTCCCATTGGAGTCAGGGGTCTCATACATACAGCACAGCACTAATGCCCATGAGTAGTCTGAACACAGAGAAATACACACACGATGGGATCATCCCCATGGAGCCCCTTGACTTCCCAGGGATAGAGAGCACTGGGCCTCAGCTAAGGGAGGAATAAGCCCTGAAGGCCTGGAGTCATTGACATTGCCACTGATAATACACTGGCTGTGTATGGAAGGGAGGACAGGAAGGAAGAAAGGAAGTGGCAGAAGAAAGGAAGTGGCGGAAAGAAGGAAGTGGTGGAAGGAAGTGGCGGAAGTGGCGGAAGTGGCGGAAGTGGCGGAAGGAAGGAAGGAAGGAAGGAAGGGAGGAAGATCATGGTGATAGAGGAAATGAGTATCTATTACCTATTCCCCCCAAAGGAAATAAGGCTGCAGAAAGGCCATTAAACTGCTCTCCTCTTGCAGCAGCTAAAGCCAAAGCCATGCAACCCAGCTCAGACAAGTGTTCTCAGGTCCCATTTCAAGGGAAGCTGACAATGATAAATTGAATGAAGCAGGCAAATTGGTGAGAGAGAATAATGGGCGAAACAACATGCAATGATGCAGAATAGTCCTGCAGCTCTCTCTGCTTTGTCTCCTTTTTCCAGCAGCTGGACTTGAGGAAGGATGTGACTTGGGTTTCAGTAGAGATGGTAAAGGCTGAGAATTATTTGCGTTAATGTTTTTAAACTCCTTTCTCATTCTGTCTTTTTTTTTTTCTTTTAGTTGACCTGAGCCTCACATTCTCAATGATCCTTTTAGTATCTGAGGAAAATAAGCAAAGCACATACACTTATATTAGTGGAGATGAAAGCTGTTTCTTTGGATTTTTATTTGTTATCTTTTTGTAGGTATTATTTTATCATTTATTTTCTCTTTTAATCCTGCTTTGTTTCACTTGGCAGCTGCAGCAATAGTTTCTAGCTTCTGGCAAGGAAAACAGATGAGCAAATATTCTCTGTCTTGAAGTTAAATGCATTGATGCAGCAAAAGGCCTCTCCAGCTTTCCAGCTACCATGAATCCTGAGCCTACTCTTAAACTGGTAAGTCAGCAGCCATGCCAACACAACGCATTGCCAGAATTGTTCAATCAGACCAGTCTATATTGATTTATTTTTAAATGTATTCAGCATCAGTTCCTCTGTTTTCTGTCAGTTAGCGATACTGTCACTGCTTTGATTCACCACCCCTTCTACTTCAAGTTGTATGAGCACATTATCAAGCAGCCAGTGCACCTTGGTTTTGAGGCTGACAATACAGGATCAATGTCCCAGGGGTTCAACCCTGAATTTCAATAATTCAATTAAATTCCTTGAATACTGGATTCAGCCAGATCGATTCCACATTGCTTGCATGTTCACGTACAAGACATTCTCCACAGAGAACCTGCTTATAGTCCCCTTGTTGGTTTATAACAAAAGGAAAAGAGAAGATATTGAACTGGAGGAAAGATAATCAAGCATTGAACCTGCTGAGCCTAACAGTAAAAAACTATTCAGGAGAATTCTGCAGCAGCTGAAGCCACTGGAGGATACTGTATGTAAAATTGGGGTCCTATTAAAAATGTATAAACATATCCAGGATTAGGTTTTAAAGCTATTGCTATAGGTATGAAATGAGCTTAACTTAGAACTCCTGGGCTCCCTCTAGGCTCATTTACAACTAACCAAAGGAAAAAATAAACTCTTTTATTGCTTGAATAATTCTATGCTACCTATAACAGCAGTTAATAGTTAATAAGGATTTATGCCTCTCATAACTGAAAGGTGTACCTAGATTCTACAAGTGGATATATACAGATGCTAAAAATTCATTACCCATACTTTGTTCACAAACAAAACAGGAAGAAAGAAGAAGAAAGAAAGAGTCTCTGCAAGCCACAGGTTGTGACTACATAGAAAGATTCTTTAAAGAATGCCCCATCTTCCAGGCCCAGCTCCAGACATCTGTGGATCTGTTCCTTTGGATGCAGAAGCCTACGATACAGTACCCTCCATCATGCATGGTACAGGCCAGGTGTAGGTGCAAAAACCTCCATTCTACCTTAGATTAGCAGCAGCTGCAAATCTATAACTTCAGGATGTGCAGACTAGTGATAAATGCTCCTCCTTAATCTGCAGCTGGAAGTTTCTTGGGACCCTCATTACTTCTTGGTGGATGTTTGTATAACGTCCAGAATGAGAAGTTATGGTTTTATTTTAAGCTGCTGCTCTTGTGTAATGGAAGAAGGTAAAATAGCAGTGACTGATGGTAATAACTCTGTGAAATCAACTTCCCGAACAACATAGATGTTTTATATGTTTTGGAGAGGACATTTGTCCTTATGGTCTAATTCACTGGCAACTTTTCATTGACCACTAAGGGACAAGTCAGTCCTCTTTAAAAAAAAATTACTGGGAATTTATTTAAGAAAAAATTCCAATTGTTTCTTATTAAGCGTTATGATTATTGAACACTTAAGCAAAACATCAAATAAAGTTCTGTGATAAATGATCTATATTGGACATACCATAATAATACCCTGGAAAACATTAATTTATAGGACTTCCAGTATCAATAGGCAGCCCTGGAATAGCCAGCAACAGAAACAAAAGATTACTTTAATTTTTAAAGGAGAACAATTTTTTTTTTTAAAATAAACTACTGCTGTTTCAATTTCATAGGTTAGGTTCCTTCATGACTATTCTATTTCTTATTCATTTATTTCTTATAGTAGCAGACAGAGACCCATTCTGGGCTATTTCACAAACACTCAGAAACCCCCCCAAAATTATTTTTGTAAAACATAAATGAGGATCAATGAAAGCTGTAAAGTATAGAGGTTGGAGTGCATGCCATTATGAGATGGATAAAACAATTTACATAAACAAAAATGAGCAGTGTTGGGTAAAATGATCTGTGTAATGGTTTCAACTTAAAATTTTATTAACATGATGAAGGAGAGTATGATAAATAGATGGCTATTTTGTTCTTTTCAAAATAATAAAAATTAATAAATTATTATTCCTTTTGTTTACATTCTGTTGACAGGGTGAAATTTTCATTGAAGTATTTCTAGGGTCACCATTTTAATATCTTTTCACAATGAGTACCTTCCCTCTGACTAGCTGGCTTATGTAGGATAAGCCTCCCTTCTATACCCTCATTCACCATACAGTTCTTTCTTTCATTTCAATCATCTTATTTTTATCCCACAAACTGAAATGTAATGTTAATGCTAGTACTAATACTTGTTTGACTACAATTTCAGGATCAGTCCCCTACTATACCGACGCAGTGATGGTTTATTATACAAATATGCTTGTGACACAGAATGTTGTCCTTTGTGGCTGAAGCAGAGCTAATCCAATTAATTTGTTCATGAAAGACAAGCTGGTTTTAAAACAGGGTCTAGCACAAAGAGGAAAGGACAGTTTTTTATTAACTTTCTCCCTTGTCTCAAGACATATTTATTGCTTTTTGCTCAAGCAGAAATAATAAAAACCTAAGAGTACAACCACTTGCATGAAAAATCTTTCAGCTCTTGTGCATGTAAATAGATTGGACTTTTGATTGAAAATACTCTCTGCATTTCTTAAGGCTTAAACTTTAAAATGCCTAATTTGGAAAGATACCAGTATGTGCAAAAGAGTGACTTTCATAATACATGGCAGCAACATTATTAATTAAAGCAGAGGACACTGCAAGGATATGTCAAAGCAAAATAACCTTCTGCTAGCAGAAACAGACTGAGCTATAGGTCAATTTTATTGTGTTATAGAGCAGACACTGTTTTTCACACTGTGTTACCAGAGATACCAGAGAGATACTCAAGGCAGGTTTTTGCTAAACAGAGAGCCCACCTAGAAAGCCTCAGTCATCACATATAGAAATTATGTGATAGATCAAGGATCTTTTCTCTTACTCCATTATAAACACTCTTACCAGTGACAATGGCCTTTATGTGCCTCTGAAAAAGTTGAACCCAGCAAAACGGAGTAAAAGAGTGAGTGTACCTTTACCCGGCACAGAGACAACATGTTTTAGCAATTGCTCTGCTGGGAGAGCTGTGAAGCTGAGCTGTAAGCTCACAGTCATAGAAGATAATCTCTTCCTGAATGCTGAACATGTACTCTGACTGGGCTGAAAACTTCCAGGAGGATGCTGTTGGTGAAAGTGCTTTTTCTTGGTCCTAAAAATAAAGACATGTTTGTCTGAGTGTCTGGGAGAAATTTCTTTCTCTCTGTGTTATGACACTAATAGTCATTAGCAGGTTTAAAAAGCTTTACCTACTCTAGCAGGGTAGGAGACAGGAGGGTAGCTGCCTCAGTATATACTAGCTCAGGAGTTGGAGTAGTATTCCCAGAAGTATTATTGCATTCAGAGATGGGGTCATGCTCAGAGAGTTTTATTGTCTGTCTAAAACAGCTGCTTTGAGAAGTATTTGTCCAGTTATGAGCAAACTGGCTTCTCTAAGACTTGTCCTCCTTGACCTTTATATATTGCAGCTATAAACAGGACAGAGCTTCACCTGGCTTTATTTGCCATGGGTACACTGACGCTCAAATACTTAGAAAATTTTTATCAGGCAGACTCTGCACTTTTGTTGAGAACACATTTCTGTCACATGAACAGGCTGTCCTGAGTTATTCTGTGGCTCCCACTCATGATGCAGTCCAGTCTGGAATGGTGCTAATTACCAGCTACTGGAAACACTGATTGGCTGATACATGGCTTTCAGGGAGAGTGTATGCAAGCCCACAGTGCAGCCTGAAGTATGCAAAGTTCTGCTGTCTGGACTATGATGTGGATCAGGTTGCTTTCTTATTACAAGCTTTCAACCTGTATTAGGTACGTTAAGTAAATATCATTAAAGATGATCCAGTTGTAATACTCCTGTAGACAACTATGTGAATAGCCCAAATCTTCTTGATTTGGAGGTAATAACAAAAAAATAAAACCCTAGAGATCATTAGATTGCCTATATCTGGGCATGATACTCTGATTTAGAAAATAAAAGGAAACAAGGTAACATTCTCACAATAAAATGATGTTTTAATCTGTCTGTGGAATATGAATATGAAAGTATTTACATGTTTTCACAAGTCATAACCCGAAACATGGCAACAACATGGAAATTGAGGGATACATGAGATACACAAGCCTCTGACTTGTCTCTGTGATGGTGCCACTTTTACTTGATGACTGATTGAGAAGACTGGATCATCAGAAGCTGCTCACCTATTAGAGGTGGGCACAGCTACACATCTTGTAGGGGGCCACCTCTTGTGGGGACCTCTTCAATACCTGTGTGTATTTTCCCTTGCTTGGCTGAGCTCAGTGTGTTTTGGATGAAGTGCACAGAAGCGACAATTCTGTACATATTGTGCAAAATGTTTATCCAACCCTACAGCCGCCCTGTGTAGACTCAGTCCTGCACGTGATTCTTTCCCCATGTGTTCTGTCCTGTGTCACTTTTCACTTGCACTGCTGGCTGAGGGTCATCAACCACAGGTCACTGGACATTCATTTTCTCAGTGCTCCAACAGCAGCAAACTTGTCCAAATTGTACAGCAATCAATTCTCCAACAAATGTGTCCCCTTCTCTCCTTCTGTCGCCAGGTTGCGCTTAAATCTATTCCCTCTGCTACTAGCCTTGTTTAGAACTGCAGAGCTGAATATTGAGGTGTAAAAAGTTGAGAAATATTTAAAGGGTTATCCTGGTATACCTCATCAGCATTAGTGAAGTAATCTTATTTTAAATTTCAAGGAAGGTACTTTCCTCTTGGTTCATTGTAGGCATCTTTTTTCTCTCTTTTTTTTTTTTTTTTTCATCTATAGCAACATCTAACATCACTCATGTACATATTTTTGTGAGCATCTTTTCTGTAAATACCTTTTCCTGGATTTACAAGTTTGAGCAGAGTGAAGAATATATTTTACTGGAGGTAGGTCTTTCAAGTAACAGACGTTCTACCATATTGTGAAATAAATTCTTCTACCAATTGATAACTTTATTGTTAAAAAAATCACAAAATCACTCATTACTACTCTAAATTTGTCTAGGTTAACTTCTAAACCAGTGGAGGATTCTTTTTTATCATTGTTTGCTGGCCAGAAATCTTTCCCTGACACGGACAGTGATCAAACCAACTCATAATGTTTACCATGTACATTAACAGGACTCAACTCTAGGCTTCTAGGAAAAGTGAGATTTTCCAGGTCTTAGGCAGCTATTTTACATCTTCACTATACATTTTCAATTTATAAACATCCTCTTTTGCAGCCAACAGATTTTTTTTTTGCTATTTTATTAATATTATTATTGGTTATATACAATGGAATAAATAGTTTGTACTTCTCAGTATTATTTTTCTGAATATCCTTGGCTGAACATTTCTGAATACAGCTTGGCTTTTTTTTTTTTTTTTTACCAGCAGGTCATGTTGGAAACACTCTATTTATCACTTCAAAACCAGCACTTTTTCAAAACCATTCCTTCCTTCAACTCTGACCTAAATTCCATTTTCACAGATGCTTGTCCTTAAATTCAATTGCTGTAGAAAGCATGATACTCAGATGGTCTCATCTTGCTAAGTGAACTTGATTACTCTGTCAAACTGACTTGTCCTTATCCTAATTTACCACTTTACTGGTTTTGTGTAATCTGTAGACCTTACCATTAATGATGTTTTCTTCCAGATCATTGATAACAATATTGACCAGTGTGGAGGCAAGAAGAGATCATTATGAGATGAGACAAAAAATATTCTTATTAGGCGATGATTATCAGCCAATTTTAATTCACTGCATATATACCACAATGATTTTTTTTTTTTTGGTAACATATCCAATTTATTATTTAGCATGTGATGAACTTCTGGGTCAAATTATGTATTCTTAGATGACTTTGTCATATTTGTGATCTCAAACAAACATAGCTCTTGTCAGTGAGATCTGTTTCCAGTTAAGCTCTACTGATTACCATTAAAGGTACTATGATTTCTTTTTCCTCCTGCATGTACCGTATATCCACCCATGTTTTAATGTTCCCCAGTATGCCTTTGTGGGATTCGGTCTCCAAGAAGCTGATTGTAAGTTGAGATTACTTTCCCTTAGGTGACTTTTCAGGGGAGAAGTGGAGTGTGAGGGGAAGTAAGGGCTGGGTAGAAAGGTTACATAACAGTGTATGCAGCATGCTGTCTTATTTTTCATTTTGCTCCTTGATGAGTTGTTTTATTTGTTTGCTTTGTTGTGGGTTTCTTTGGTTGGTAGGAATTTTTTCCCCTGTTAAATATTTTGTGGCTCTGCTGCTCTGAACTGGGACATCTGTGGCATTTCAGGATTTTTTTCAATAATTTTTCTAATTCCCAATAGCCCACAAGAGTAGGTACATCAGTACAAGTGAATAGTAACCAACTTGCAAGGGAGTAATTTTTCTTGAGGTACCATGAGCTATATCATAATGAAAACATTCAGTGTCTCTGCATAATTTTACCACCTTCCCACCCCCAATTAGCAATAAATATTACAGGCTCCTGTAGGTTTCCTTTAGTAAACAATCTATAAGAAAACTGAATTTTAGTAGTATTTTAGGAATTTATTATAGACACTTTATAGTATAAACATTCAATTTTTAAGGCATTTTCTCTCCCCCCCCCCCCCCCACCCCCCCAGCCCCCCAACTCTTAATATTATCTGGCCCTAAACACCACCTCAAACTGACATTTCTGGCTTAGGAAAGCCAAGAACCACATATTGCTGGAGGCTGAGAAAGCATCATTATATGCATGACTTATTTAACTCCTTTCCATTGGCATCTGTTGCTGGCCATTGTTGGAGATGAACTGTTGGGTATTTGGTTTATCCCAGTTTATTTTCCTAGTGGTCTACATTTCTTCAATAATTAATACATATTCTTTAGGGGTACTAGCATATTAGCTTTCTTCAACTTGGCCGCACAAGTTTTTAAACCCTGACCGCTCAGGCTAAGCATAACACTGTAGCACTAGGGTAAATGGCATCATGTTGCATGTATTCCCTTCTTCTGTTGCTACAAATGCAGTATTCATTAAATATGGAAACACCCTACTTATACCGTACGTTTTGGAAATCCATCTAACCTCAAATATACTCAAAATCTCTTCATATTTCCACCATGCAGAATAGCTGTCATTTTTTTCTGTATGTATCTTTTCAGAGAACAACAAAGTGGTTTTGGGATAAAAAGAACCACATAAAAGGCAGGAAAAATTATAGAAGATGTTATTTTATATTAATGGAAGGTATCATTAGCTTACATATTTCTTAGAATGCAACCTGAATAAAACACATGCTATTGAGTTAAAAGCAGTAGTACTTATTATACTGCTCTTACCATCCTTCAAGATCTATGATTTTGTTCAGTTTAAATTACTTTCTGGTGGATGTGCATATGAGTGCAGTGATACCCTTAGGCCCATGGTTTGAGGACACTTCCATGTGTCACCTAGTGAGACAATTGTCATGAAATTCAAGTCACCAAAAAGCAGACTTTGAGAAAATTCAGATGAAGAAAGGCTTCAATTTGGCTGTTTAATTTTTTTTTTTGTTTTCAGTAGCAGTAAACCCATCTGGTACAGTTCACTGTTCTTGTGCTACAGCCATCTGAAAACTGAAGCAAATTTAGTATAAGTTAAATGGATCCATAATTGAATAAAACAAATAATCTAAATTCTATTTTCTATGTCACTTGATTGGAGATATGCAAGCCATCAAGTACAAACACACTCAGCAGGAAAAACCACCAAATCAATAGAGCACACTTTAAAGGAAATGTAGTAGAGTCACTATCTCATAGTTCTTTGCAGCCCATACTATAGGCTTATAATAATACCTTTAGTACTCAGGCATGCTGATGTAAGAGTACAACACTGCCATGAACCTGTAGGTAGCCAGGTGTGGGCACTGACAAAAAGAGAAGTCTTTTAACACAGTGGTAGAAACCACAGTCATGCAATGAAATTGCTTTGTCAGTAATTTTGACTGTTCCCTTTAGAGAAAGGAACATGTTCTAGTCATTCTTTCTACTTTCTCTCAAAATATTTTTCAGTATGCTGCTTAGGAATGAAAACATTTCCAGTTTCTACACTCTGCCTTCAAAACCCAGAGTGGAAAATGCACCTGGACATTCAAACCTGCCTCTCATGCGCACGGAAAGTTCTATCAGAACGATTTCTTCACAATATAAGGATTGTGGTCCATGCCTCTACTCTTCTACTTTGCACCAGCAAGCATGTTGTGCTGTCCTTTGCTTTCATGCAAACTGTAATCTATACAAACTTCTCTGGTTTCATATTGATAACTGAAGTACCTGTTTACTTCAAGCTTAGAGGAAAGTAAAATAAACAATAGAAGTCCATGAATATGAAAGATTGCACACAGGCTTATTTTCCTTCCTAGAAGCCACATACAGAGTTAAAAGTGTGGCAGCCTGGCAGGACGACAAGAATTTTCAGCTGTGCTTAATGTAATTAAAGCCAGTCAGACACAGACATGAGGTGGCTGTCCTGCAAATTGTTATGCACATCGATAATTACAGAATTTTATATGAATATACGTCTGTGTTTGTATCAAACCTACAAGCTGCTTCACTGAAGCCAATGTGGATCTATTTGTATGACTAAGGTTCAGCTCTGCAGGTCCAGGGAGAAAGAATTGTGCTGTATCTTTTATTGATGGGAACTGTGAGACATCTTTGTAATTTTAAAATAGCCTTTGTAAGAAAAGCAGAATCTATTACTGGCCAATACAAAATTTCTTTTCTACTTTCTTTTCTTCTTTTGCTTTAATCTTTCCTTCATCTTCAAGGAAGCAGGAGAAATCTTAATTTGGTATACCACAGAACAGAATATTTAGAATCTGGACACAGAGGTTATTTCCTGCTTCTGTACCAATTGCAGAATGGATCAGGTTGGAAGGGATCACAGGAGGTCATCTGGTCCAACCTCCCTGTCCAAGCAGGACCATCCCAGAGCACATGACATGGGATTGCAGCCAGATGGTTCCTGGAAATCTCTAGTGAGAGAGAATCTTCAACCTCTCTGGGAAATTTTTTTTTCATTGCATGGTCACCTGCACAGTGAAGAAGTTCCTTCTCATACTCAGGTGTAGCTTCCTGTGAATCAGTTTCTGCCCATTGCCTCTTGTCCTACTGCTTTTTCCACCAAAAGAAATCTGGCTCAATCCTCTTGGCACCCTGCCTTCAGATACTGATAGATATTGATGAGATCCCCTCTCAGTCATCTCTTCTTGGTGCTGCACAGGCCCAGCTCCCTCAGCCTTTCCTCACAGGAGAGATGCTCCAGTCCCTTATTTCTCTCTGGAGCCCTACACCAGGCACGCTGCAGGAGCTCCATGTACTGAGGAGCTCAGAACAGGACACAGCACTCCAGATGTGGCCAGGGCTGAGTAGAGGGGCAGGATTCCCTCCCTCAGCCTGCTGGCAATTATCTTCCTAAAATAAGAAATTCTTATTCATGTCTCAGAAAAGAAAGAAATGCTTTGTCAAAAATTTTGCTTTGAAGTCAAATAAAAAGAAAAAATCAAGGGATTCTGGTTATGCTGCAAAAGGGAACTTGGCTCCCTCTTACTTGTAGGGCAGTATCTGTTGGTCTCAAAAGCATGGCTTCTTTTACACTAAGCAATAATTTTGTAGTGAAAAACTATGATAAATCAAAACCTTAATAATTAGCCCTCCTTCAGCTTAAGCACTCGAAGATTCTCTTCTTCACATATTTTGGGGTTTTTTTGCCTTTGGATCATCACTTCCTTTCTTGCAGAGTAGTTCAACTTTGTCTAGAAAAGAGATAGAAACTAGCTATATATGTAGAAGTACCTTAAATATCATGCAGAGTTTCAACACTCTTTAATAAAAAAGCTTAAATAAACCTGTCTCATTTTTAAGACAAGTTTTGCAGTGAAAAACAGTGCTCTCTTGTGTGTCTGGGTGGTTTTACTTTCCTTTTGGTTTTCAATGTTTGCTTCCTTCTCAAAAATATTGCGATGTTAAATTTACTTTGTAATCAGCTATAAAAGTATGTTATTACCGAATAGAAAGAACAATTCCAGAAATGAAAATTTTAAACTGTAAGTGGTAATGTTTGCTTTGAGTTGCAGTAATTCACCTGTGGGAGAAAAAACTGAGCTCTGTGTCAAATTCTGGCATTCACATTTTATAAACTAATCATAAACCACATAAGAGCTACAAGTTAATAATTATAAATTATAATTTTTAAATTAATCCAAAGATTGTTTAGCTGTTTGCATAATGTGTATATAATAACTTAGGGACCTGATCCCTGACCATGCAATGCTAATGTGTTATATTTAATAATCAGAATGACAATGAAATCCAACAACTTATCTTGTGTTTCAAATAAGAACTCCAGTTGCTTAGTGGTCAAATGCAAATTTTTATATTATATCTTTTCAACAACCTTTTGCTGAAAGAGTTAAGCTCATTTATGACTAGAATAAAGGCTAGAGAGATACTGCTCCCAGGCAAAAGAGAAGGCAAAAGAGAAAGAAAATAGCAGATAAAAACAGAGCACCTGTATTGCAAATGATTACACGAGAATCCAAATAAACATACAAAGCATCTGGGCTTAGGTCACTTTCAGAGACCATTGTAGGACTTCAGTGGTTTTATGGGTTCTCTGTTATTCTACTCTTGAAGAGTGGTATCACTATTGAATGGTGCCACTTTTGCATAAAAGTGTTCTTGAGTAATCAGGTTTTGTAATTTCACCAGTAAGGATTTGTAAAAAGTAATACTAAAACTTGCAGTGTTTCCACAGAGCTTCAGTCGCCTCTAAGCTTAACTGAAAACTAAGAGACAAAGCATCTCTGAGAACATAGTCTTACAATCCAGAGTTGGAAGCAAATACTAAAGTATCAAATTTTTTTGACATTTCTGACAGGTTTAGCCCATTATTTAAATACTAATAAAGCAATATGAAAGGTAGAGGAAGGGTTTCTTTGTGGTTTTTTTGGGTTTTTTTTTTTTTTTTATTTTTGGTTTTTTTTTGGTTTTTTTTTTGTCTTTTAAAAATGTTTTTATTATTAATCCCCATTTATCTGTTATATGGAAAGATTTAAAACAAGGGAGCAAACAAGCAGATTCCAGAAGACAGATTCCAAAGTAGTTTCCATTAACTCAAATGGGACTTGGTGGAATTTAGAACTTCTTAAAGTCAGACTATTTCATTAATATGATACCATGGTTCCATGAACAAAAATTTTTACTTGCACTTATTGACAGTGTTGTCTCAGATACTAAGCTTGAATTTTAAGGTCTTTCTGTGAGTTAAGAAGATACAAGATTAAGATAATTAGCCAGCACATGTCTTTCTCACCAAGCAGCTAGGCTAAGCAATCTTTTAAGATTTTTCCTACAGGAGAAATATGTTGGTTGTTTTTTCTTTTAACAAATGGTCAAATATGAGAATTTAGTTAACTGAAGAGTTACCACCAATTTTAGACCTTTTTGTCTCCACATCTTCTTAGTTCAAAACATTTTACTTAACTTGAAAGAAGAATTAGTAGGCAGTGATGTTGCAAGACTGAGATATAGACTAATTTCCACCATATGGTGTTTTTGTTTTTATCGCCATCTTTGGAACAAAGGGTAGAACTTCCTGACTTGTTTTAGAGACTTAAATGGCTGACTTAAATCCTATAAGTTCTGTTATTTTTTCACTTACATTTTTTTTTTTTGGTAGCTTTCACATATTCAGCACTGCATAAAAGACACATTTGTAATTATGTGTAACCTTTGTAAAGCCTCTGGGTAAGGTCTACTCATTAATCTTTAACCTGACTAGCCTTGGGGGTGGTGAAATTGGTGCAGCCATGTATTAGAGACTCAGAGACCATGGACTAGATGTACAAAAGGGATAATTAAGGGATTGTAGGAAAGGAAAGTGAACAAAACTAAAGGGATAGGATGATATTATGGTACATGCCAGGCAGTAGCAAGGACAAGGGAATGCAAATTGCTAGAGACAAAAATCAAAAATAAAGGAGGCAGTGCCTTTTTCAAAACAAAACCAATTTAATGTTCTCATTTCTTAGTCAAGCACAGATAGCCTGCACTAAATTAATCCTCAAACATTGTAGTAATCCTACAGCACAGACACAGGGTAGTTTTTAATAGCGACCCCCTATTTATCTTTTGTTTGTCTGTTTAAGGAACAAGCTGCCTCACAGTAACTGTAAAAGGTGCAAGCTATAATATCTCAGTATGTCTCAGCAGAAAACAACACCTGGACAAGTGTCAAGATGTAACTAAGGGAAAAATCCTGTCCCTGGCCACCAGGCTGTGAAGAACACCTGGCTGCTGGGCAGCTGCTCTGTGCTGATCCCAGCCTTCTGTGGGCTCACAGTGTGAGCCCACAGTGTGATCATCAAGTGTCTGAGATGTGAGGCATTTCTGGGAAAGGAGACAGGGCCAGGATTCAAAACATTAGCTCTGATGAGGCTTTATGGCTTTTCCAACGCCCTGGTAGGGAATTCTTTGAAATTGTGAAAGCTATTCTCTTTGCTGTTCCTAAAGGTCCTGTCGTCTTTTTGACTGCATGTGGAGAAAAGTGTCTAATTTTAAATTCATTAATTATTTCATTAAGTACAGGTTTCATTGGGTAGAGGTCTCTCCATTTGATTAGACACTTGCCTTGGCATCTTTCTTGGTCTGATCTCCTCTGACCAGTCTCTAAAGTGCTGGCATTAAGTGGTGATTTTTTTCCCAGTTGCCTACAAAAGTCCTCATCATTCTGTTGGGATATTTAGACTTGGCTTCAGGGACTAGGTTTCCTTTAAAGAAAATTTCATTTTCTAAAGGCTTCTGTAATCCTTCAGTGTGTTACTGAATACAGCAAGACTGTAATGCATTCATAAACTGATAACATTATAACCAGTAAGTTATAATCTTCTGCACTGGGTAAGGATGGGGTAGGATAAAAAACTCAAGCATTATCAACTTTTGGGTTTTTATATCCACTTTCACAGCAAATGACGATAACTTTCCAGACTGGTAAAGCTGTTTTTATCAAGAGGTTACATGACAATCTCATTTTTCATCATAAATAAAAACTAATTTTTAAAAGAGCTATCTTTTATGTCTTAGAAGAGCTAGCCTTTATGTTTTCATAAAAGTGAGGCAGCTGTTCAGAAGACCCAGCATGGTCGTCTGTACCTCTGCCCCTGTGCATGAAAGGAAAAGTCACCATGATGGGCATGTAGAGACAGGACAAGGGGGAATGGCTGTAAATTGACAGAGGGTAGGTTCAGATTGGATATTAGGAAAAAATTCTTTGCTGTGAGGGTGGTGAGGCATTGTCACAGGTTGCCCAAAGAAGTTCTGGATGCTCCGTCCCTGGAAGTGTTTAAGGGCAACTTGAATGGAGTTCTGAGCAATGTGGTCTAATGGAACTGGATGATCTTTAGTATCCCTTCCAACCCAAACCATCCTATGATTCTATGATTCCATGATCTCCAGCATACTGGGGCTGTAATTTTGACGGTCCTTCCTTAAGGAAGGTCATATGGTCAGTGAGGTAGAGGCCTATTAGGAACTAATTCTGTATTTTAATATGCATCTAGGTCACTCATTAACTTTTCAAAGTTGATATATATCAGGAATTTTATTTTAAATTCTCAATGAAGATAAAACACACTCTAAAGAGGAAAAATTATAAAAGGAAATGTGCTCCCACTATACCTCTCTATGTGTTTATCTAGCTAATTATGTAAGCGTGGGGAAGTAGAAAAAGGTTTGGAAAAAAATAAAGAAGAAAATAATCATAATGTTGAAAAGAATGCATTTTCATTTGCCTTTCTCAAGGGCAAATACTGTAATTGCAAATATAACTAAAGTTTCTTTTAAAAAATGCAACAGAAATGTTAATGAGCTGGTAGAAGGAGACTTCGCCAGTTTGCATAGGATGGCCTGACGCACAGTGTGGAAATAGTCAGCTTTACCCAAAGAGTACATAGAAAATCCAATAAATCACACACTTCAGTTTGACAATAGTAACAAAAAAATAAAGGCTTAACATTTTGAATTATTTTCTTTCTGCTTTACTTCTTACAAGAGGCCTAGGTAACTATAGTAAGAAGACTGAGTACCAAGTGCTACCTTCTTTGTTAATGGTTGAAATAGTCTCTCTGTTTCTTAAATAAATGTATAGGTTTTTTTAAGGCCAGCACCCAATATTTTTAAGATCAAGATCTGAAATGCACATTAGTGAGGCACTCTTATTATGACAAAGTGATGTGAAAAAGTAGAATTATAGGGAAAAAGTAAGATTTGGTCCAGTATTTTTTTAAAATTTCATTAAGGATGCAAACCTCATATACTGAGAAGTATTCAACTTCCTTGGTTTTGAATGAACTCCAAAGTTTGTTGAATGTAATTACTTTAAATAGTTGAATCAGAATAAAACCAATTTAACAACATACAGAATCATGCCTTGGCTTTTCAAAAGATCAGTGTAAATAGGAATAATCCTTCTTCTCCTTTCTTCCCTTAACCCAGCACTTTTCATTCCTTAATGAGATAGAGTACATGTGTAGGACCTACTATGCTTATCTTTCTCAGTCCTTCGGGGCTCCCAAGAGGAACTAAATCAAAGCTAATCAAACAAATTCTCACTAAATTTAACAAATAACAAGGAAGCCAGAATAATGGATGAACCAATATGTGAACTTCAGATATAACTGTAAGACAATTATGGGAAAGAAAAGTAGGTCAGAAAAAAATAAGGCAGAAAATGCTGTGTTTTTAATGCTGTATTTATTAGCTGTCTGGGTCAGCTACTTTATCTCTTTCTTATCAACTGTGTAAATAAGACTAGCAATGTCATATTCTTTCATTCCTGTGCTACACTGACAATTTTCATTGCTTAATGAGATCGAATGTTTCTGGGTTCTACATATGTATACTCATTCTCCTCAACCCTTCAGGGCATCTTCCTTCCCAAGATGAAAAAATCGTCAACGAATAATAAACAGTTTGTAGTGAATTCAACAAATAAGTATGATATACATGCAGTGCTTTAAATTTTTGGTTATAATAAAGTTACACTTGTAACATTCAACATAGATCACTGCTTGAGATGCAGAGTGTTACAAATCAGTGCACTGGTCATTTACCCTGGAGTCTACAGTTTTGGATACTGTTGGATACAGAATATTGGATTTAATTAATGTTTCTTTGTTAACACAATGATAAACACTGTGTTACCCTAAACAGGAGTAGTCGTTTTATCAATATAAATAATTGCTTATATTGATACATGGTTATATTAATAAATGGTTATATTGATTAAAGCTTACAGTGAAGACTTTTAAAATGGACAATATGAAGCAAAATATAACAGTACTTGCCTCTGCGTTTTTTCCACTTCCATGCAAAGCAGTTTACTCATAACTTTCTTATAATTTATTTTCCTGCCTTTCTCGAAGTAATTATCTCACAGATAGAGCAGCTCCTTTGATTCACAGTCCAAAGAATTGAGAAAACCATAAAATATCATCGTAAATCAAGAATCTTTTCAAGACTCTGGGGCAATGTTCCTAGAACAAGTTAAGGTCAAGATGATGCTTTATTTGCTTGAGGTGGAAGGGAAGCTGAAGGCAAAATATTTAGACTCAGAGGCAGACTAAAATAACATAGAAAACAGTCAAATATCCAGGTGCGGCAAGACTGGAATCACTCAGAGTTGAATATTTTCACGTGGACAGGTATAATCCTTAGGAGGAAGTAGAAGAACTCGCTGTCTAAAAGACATGAATATCAGCATTATGGAAATGCTGATATTATCATAGGAATGTTGATAGTGGAGGGGAAGGGAGGAGCTCTTATTCTAGCAGAGTAAACCACATACCTTACAAATCATAGAAAATGTGAAAAAATAGATTCTTTTTGTTCTAAATAATAATTTCTGGAAAGTGTCTGTAACTCTCTCAAATTCATTTGGGGCAATTTTGCCAGGAACAAATACTTCCTACCTTGGAATTACCATTGTAACCTTCATACTGTTGCATTTTTAGGTTTCTTAAACACTGTCATCACAGGCTGACTGGTTAATTTGACATCTGTCTGGAACATGAATATCTTTTTGCTGTCCTTAGTCTACATTTTAAATTTTTTTTCAACTTTTTTCCATTCACATAGATTGGTTAAATACATAAAAAGAGAATGATTTGTCTCTGATGATGCTAATTAAGTTAATATTTCATTATCACATTTTATATGTACCTTTTAAACTGGTTTTACCCAATCACATGCTTAATGACTGTGACTCCTAGATCTTGACCTAAGTTCTCATTCTAGGTTTGCCTCCCTCTGCCTATTTTATCAAAGTGATGCAGAAATGTGACATCTCCTTGTTAGATTGCTGCCTGTTTCAACTTTACAAGTCCACGTGTGATCTACTGTCCTGCCCTGTGACTGCTTTCACCCCTCCTCTTTTCTTTCTGTCACTGTCACCTCCATCATCACACTCTTGATCTCTAAGCTCCATAAATAACCCATTTATTCTCTTTAAGACTTCTTTCTCTGTGGATTTGTACAGGTGCACTACTTCCAAAGGTCTCTGTTTTCCTCATTCAAATAATTTTCAGACTGTGGATTTCATTATGCCTACCTTTAGGAATTGGGCATCTAAGCTAATCCTAGCCACCCTAAGGATTTTTATAATCATTGAGACAAAAAGGAATATGCAGAAATTGACTTCTATCTTAAATGTCTAGTTTAGATTTAAATTAAAAATTAATTACCCACAAGTAGCACTTACAGGGAGTATTAGGTGATCTTTCCAGACTTGGAAATATCAAATTTCTAGATTTAGAGCATAAGACTTCTACTCCTGTTGGGATTTTGCTCAGTTAATAGCTGTCCAACTTTATCCATAGCTATACTTCTAAATGTTATGGTAAATATATTTGTTCCAGGTTAGCAATATTGTTACTGTCCCACCTCAGCGCAACAATCCCTTTTCTGTAACCATGGGAGGATTTATTTTGCTGTTAGGTTTCTTTCTACAATGCACCCTCTGATTTTGACTCTGACCATAGATGAGCCAGAATTATGGGTTGCCATGGCTGCAGTGATGACATGAGTTCAGATAGGTGGAAGACATAACCAGTCAATAATATCTTTCATCCCCTGGGCTTACGCTGGACCTTTGATATCTGGGCAGCTATGACTTATCACAGCAGACTCTCTGTGGTTGACAACAGGTAAATTCCTTTGCTATTTAGTAGCAAAGCACTGATAAATTAAAACAAGATATGATGCATATTAATATTAACACAACCTGTTAAAATTATAGGCTGTTCTGGGCAGTTGGGTGGCCAGGAGAGAAAACTGGCTGAGCTACCTGGTTCAAAGATCAGTGGCACAAAGTCCAGCTGGAGGGCAGTCACCAGCATTGTATCCCAGGGCCCAATATAGATTCTGTTTAACACCTTCATTGATGACCTGGATGATGATGGGATCAAGTATGCTGCCAGCAAGTTTGCAGAGAGCACAAAGCTGGGAGGAGTGGTTGGTAAACAATGTGCTTGTACTCTTATCCAGAGAGACCTGCTCATGCTGAAGGAATGGGCAGATGGGAATGTTATGCAGTTCAGCAGTCCTGGAAGGGGGGAGGAAAAACTCCATGCACCAATACATGCTGTGGGCCCACAGACTGGAGAGTGGTTTTGCAGAATAGGGTCCGGGGGTCCTGGGGGGCAACAGGCTGCTCACAAGCCACAGTAACCAGAGCAAACAGGTCCACTAGGAGGAGTGCTGCCAGCAGACCAAAGGTGACCACCACTCAATGCAGGTGAAACACATGTGGAGTGGCTGGTCCAGTTTGGGTCTTCCCTGTATAAGAGAGATAAGGACATGCCATAGAGAATCCAGGGAAGGGCTACTGAGGTGATTAGAGGAATGAAACCTCTGTCATATCAGGAGAGGCTGAGAGTGCTGAGTCTGAGCAGCCTGGAGATAAGAAGGCTAAGGGGATCTTATCAATGTGTATAAACATATAACTTGAGGGAAAAAAGACATAACTAGACTTTTGTCAGTGGTGCACAGTGACAGGGCAAGAGACAATGATCATAAATCAAAACACATGAAATTCCTTCTGAACACAAAAAACACTTGTTTTTACTGTGACAGTGCTCAAGCTTAGAGAGCTTGTATACTTTCCATCTTTGAAGATGTTGAAGACAGCTTTAATCATGGTCCTAGGCAACCTGGTCTTTGAATATGCTGGGGATTGTATTAGATGATCTGCAGTGGTCTGTGTCAACCTCAACCATTCTGTCATTCTGCAAAATTGGAATAGGATTTATTAAGTATAACACATGTAATACCTCACTTGCCATGAAGGAATAGGCCATAAATTATCGTATATTAGTGGTATTTGGACATTTATTTTTGTTGCAATTCAGAAAATTACAAAGTTCCAGAAGTGATAGTGTTAGAGAAAGGGTCACAAATGGTTTGTGCAGGATGGTTTGTGCCACACCACTTAGAAAACTTCCATTATTTTAATTTTCTGATACTTGATATATCAACATAGTTATTGATGCACATGCTCTTTTGAATTGGGGCTCATATCTTGTCTTCTGCTAAAGGAAAAATGGACATATGTGATTTATAACTGTTATTAATGATTTGGAAATAGATCTTTTGAGTTGTTCATGTCTTATTCAGAACCTGTTACTGTGGAGAGACATAAGTGATAGTCTGGATAAAATTCTGTCAAATTTGTTTCTAGTGAAGCAGAAATGCACATTTTACTGAGTTTGCTTTTTATTTATAAGACTGGAACACACAAGTTGGCATCATGGCGTATGCAAATGCATAGCTGCTACCGTTAACAAGCACAGCCTAGGAAAGAGAAGACAGAGAGGAAAATTACAGATTCCTTACAAGGATGGATGCTTCCTCACAAGGACTGAAGTGAGGAAGGAAGAAGAGGCTCTGATCTCTTCTCTCTGGTGACCAGTGACAGAACCCAAGACAATGGCCTGAAGTTGTGCCAGGGGGTTTAGGCTGGATATTAGAAAAAGGTTCTTCACTCAGAGGGTGGTTGGATACTGGAAAAGGATTCCCAGGGAAGTGGTCACACCACCAAGCCTGACAGAGTTCAAGAAGCACTTCAACAATACTTTCACACATGTGGTGTGATTTTTGGGGTTGTTCTGTGCAGGATGAGGAGGTGGACTTAATGGTCCTTTTGGGTCCCTTTTAGCTCAGGATATTCTGTGATTCTGTGATTCTCAGCTGTGGCACAGGAGTTTTTTATTTGCATGCTAATTGGTATGTAAACACCTAAGATCATACCTAAGTCTGGATTTTGATCATAATCTTGAATTTATTATCTCCCACCCTATTTTATTTGTAATATGGCTATAGATACAACAATGAAAAAAGTCCTTTCTGGACTAACCCACACAGTCTATTGCAAAATCATTCACATCTCTCGTCACAGGTTTGATGTTTATAATTAATCGTGAGCAAAAGAAAACATATGCTTAAGTGCAAGGTCACTTTGAAATTGGATCTATACATACTACTTGCCTGTGATTTAATGTCTCTGGCCCTTTGACCCTCACCTTCCCTCTGTATGATCTCCTACTACTTGCATTGTTTCACAAATTAGATCCTGACTCCTTGACTGACTTTTTTTCTGTCCTTGGACAATGTCAGTGTTTGATGCTACTGAGTACCATTATTTTGCAAATGAGTAGAAACAAGAATATCAGATGGATATAGTCTATGGTTATGGTTCAGATTCTGTCTGGGAGAGCGTTCATGAGCTTTGTCATTCTTTGTGCTCTTTTGGCCTAGTCTATAAATCTTTATTCATGTCCACAGTGTCTTTACCTATGCAAGATCTGGGTTGTAGCAACAAATTTATAAGTGATTTAAGAGGAACTATTGCTAGCCAAAGTTTTTTGTTATTTAGATGCGAAATGCAATTAAATTAAGATGTGTTTTGAATCTTAATACTTAAATATGAGCTTTGAATCTTCCTTTCTCATTTTTTTCTGATGGTGAGTGGTGAGACCAAATAGGATTTTGCCTTCTCATCCATCAAATTGACCTATTTTCTAATTAATGAGTGTGAGAATCTACAGAACTTGTGACTCATGGGGATGTTTCATTTATTGGTGCATAAAAAACATTCACAGCACTAAAGCATCATTCCAGATGAACTTAGGTGAATGTTTGGCAGAAAAATTCCTCCTAAATGAGCAGACCAGAACATCACCATTAAATCACATCTCCTCTTTAACACTCCTCTGCAGCCTTATACCTCATTGCATTTTAAAGACTTTGTGTTGCTGGACTTCATTGAGCACAGTACAGAGCCCACATTCATCCTGTGTACTTCACATACATAACCAAGACAACTGAGTCAGAAATGTGTTGTGTTTTGCTCTGTCTGTGGGCAACAGAGGCAGGCACTGCTAGAAGATGATCCAGACCTTAGGTGTACTAAATCACACTCTGGCATGGCCTGTTCTCTTTATATAATAGAAATTAAGGCCAGGGTGATGATGAAATGCCTGCTTCAGCTTTTCATTGGTGCCACAAGAGCTGCATAGTTAATAAGTTGGTGGAGCTCATCCTTGGATCCTTTTAAAACCCCAGATGCTGTGTAGTTACAGATGTTGGGAACAGATGTATGCTGTCCATCAGTTACAGATTTTGGGAACAGATGTGCATTGTCCATCAGTCAACATTGTTGACTGCCAGGTGGATTATCCCACATTGCCCTAATGGAGATAATGCATCATAATGTGACAGTAGCTAGCCATGAATGAGCAGTTCCTACAGCTGTTTGTACCTTCTCATGGTACAATTTTTTCCTAATTCCTAGTGCAAAACTGTTTCATCTCATGAAGTTAATATATATAAACCCCTCAAACATATGGTTGAAATTCTCACTTGTGGTACTTTATTGTAGTCTTTACTGGTTTTTAGCTCTCAGGTCTTTCCTCTTGTTGATTTGCCTTCTCCATATCTTCGACTGCTAGCTCAATTATACATTAGCTACATTCAATTCTACATTAGCTGCAGCTACTTTAAATCTGTAACCTAGACAGGCAGAATTCTAACTATCACAGGGCCTTCCTCTTGGCATATTTTGTTCCTTGGGTGCTGTTCAGAAAAGTGTGCAGTTTTTTGGTTTTGTTTTATTTTCTTTTGTCTTGCTCGTTTGTTTTAAATGTTGAGTCAAATATGGAAGTTATATTGGTTGCTATATAATTATTTATTTATTATCTGAGAACAGTCTATACTCCAAAATGCAGGAGGTCTGAATAGATATCGAGAAAGGCTTTCTTATCTTCTTCCTTTAATTCTGCTTTTTTTTTTTTTTTTTTTTTAATGGGTGCAGGATTTGAGGTATGCTTTTAAAAACTGTCATCCTGATGGTAGAAAATATTGGTGCTCTAGTAGGTGAGAACAAGAGAGAGCTATATATTTTTTGCTGCTATTTACTGCGAAAGTCATCAGAGGTCAACATTCATCACACATGTAGAAACAAATTGTGTCATTTAGGGTATGTTTACACTTCTGGGTTCAGGTAAGTGCGAGAACCTTTGTTCATGCTCTGAGTTACAAGTGAAAAAAAACCTTTGAACTCTGATCTTCTGGCTGAATCAGTAAATCTTGCCTCTCCAAAGGACTTATTATAACAAGGTTATGTGGTTTCCAAAGTGAGGCTGAGGTAAGGAGAGTGACATGCGGTCATAAGCATCTGAGAGAGCAAAGTCCTTAGGTGCCTCCAGTTACTGTCATAGGCTGAATTTTTGACACTACATACAGTAGTCCTGTAGCCCTGTGTTCTTGATATAGCAGCATTTATCAGATTGTTAAAGGAAAAGAAAGAAAGAAAGAAAGAAAAAGAAAGAAAGAAAGAAAGAAAGAAAGAAAGAAAGAAAGAAAGAAAGAAAGAAAGAAAGAAAGAAAGAAAGAAAGAAAGAAAGAAAGAAAGAAAGAAAGAAAGAAAGAAAGATTTAGAGGAATATTAGTGTAGATCATTAAAGAGTTATGTCCACGAGGGGCATACATACCCTACATTTCAATCCTATAAATCACTGATATTTTTGTGAGTTAGAAACAACTTCATGAAATCTATCCCATAGTCTACAGGCAGCCTTTTGGCACTCACCTCTGAAGCAACTGCTGCTAGAGACTGGAAAAGATCTACTGGTTTAAAGAAAGTGAAAAAGATCTACTGGTTTAAATTCTCATCTTATACAGAAGGTTTTAAGAGCAACTACTTTATTTTGTTTTCAACTGTTGTAACAGAAGTGACAAATAATATAACAAGACAGTAGTTCCCATGAAACCTTTTCACATTGCTAGCTTTCTCCTTGACAGTAAACCTAAGTGGGAAAAGCCCCCATCAGGTAGCAGGTGCTTACTGAAGGATGTGGGTGCACAAAGCAGTGTGTGGTGCTGCTACTCCTCCTTTCAGTTAATTGGAGGGAATAAAAGCTGTTAAAGTTTTCATAAAATGAAGATTTCACTTGGCAATTTTCCCTTCTTTCAATCATGCTAAATGATATTTAGTTAGATGGGGTCCACAAACATGATGAGTCTGTCACCACATAGTTTCCAAAGTACAGCATAAATAATATTTTTTATTTGAGTTAGACACAAACAATGTATTTCTTGCACATGTTTAAATGGCAGTTGGTGTTTTAATTTTGGCTATATGCAGTTAGTTCTGTGGCCAGCATATTTGCCAGAAAAATCAAAGGAAGGTTTAGCTTAACTATTTCTGTAATTACAGTGTGGACTTCCCTAAAGAAAGAAAAGTAAGTGTTTCAAGGAAGAAAGAGACCAGTAAATGCTTCCATCAGGAAGTTCTGACACAGTAGAGATGGGGATCAGAGGTTTCTTTTCTCATACCTCTTCCTCTGTGACTCAGTACTAAAGTCTTCCCATCAACTTTTTCTACTCTTATTACCCTTAAAGGAATGCAGCAAGTGGATTAAAAAGGTAACTTATGCTGCCATAGAGCTTGACCCACTAAAGTTTGAAAACTTAGGGTGTACTTCAGGAGTGGCCCAACTAAGGTCATGGAATCCTGAAGTTTCTTGACTTCGGATGCCCTGGCCATGGTGGTGACTAAATGCATTGTTCAAACTGACTTCAGGTTATATCACCTAGAGGCCATGTACACTGATTTTAGACTAAGAAAGTAGTCTTAAATATGAAGGCGATAATTATTAGTTATTTATAAATTATTTAGCAGAAGTACCTAAGTTAGATCAGTTTTCTTCATTGCATGTCACCAAAGAATAATTGGGGTCTTTGACAGCTGAAAGTCTCCATTCACTCTGCAGGCAACCTGCACACTTATACTAACTTAAATGTCTGTTCTGAAGGTCTAAAAATAAGTGATTTAAATGTCCTCCATTGTCCCTGGAAATATATTTTCATTAAAATTTGCATCTGAATTAGAAATACAGAAAATCTTTGTTGATTTTCATTATCCGCATTCTTTATTTTCAGTGCATTTTAAATTGTTGGGAAAAAACATTAGCAGGGATTATAATGAAATGCTGTAAACTGAAACTTGGTGGAAAGATTGAGAACTCTAAAAAGACAGGAGAAAACTCATTGCACTATTTCCTTAAAAATTATATGTTTCTTACTAATAAAAGGAATGATTTATCTTTATATCAATTTAAATAATAAAATTATCCCTCTTATGTTCACCAAAGTCACTAAGCTGGAAGGTGCTGTTAGAGACTTAATTGCATAGCTTATAAAAGCTTACAGTAAAAGAAAATGAGACTCACATGTAATTATTCCTAAATATTCCTATTAATTGCAGTACACCTGCGAGTTATGTATTTAAAGTTGTTAGATTTTTGCTGTTTTGCATTACTCAGGAGGAATTTGAATTTTTGTTGGAATTTTCGTCTCATAAAACTCTTAAAAAGAAGGAAGGAATCAATGGAATTCCATAGTATACAAGACTGAAGTATGTAGGACAGTCAAGTACAAGAATCTGCCTCAGAGAACAACCTTCAGCAATATTTCAGGGGACTTCTAGTCACATTGTATGCTCCCATTTGGCATGAACAACTGAATACTAGTGGCAGGTCACAGCTAAATAACTTGTGGGCATGCTTGTCAATATGGTATGTTTCAGAAAATTAATGGCAGAAGATTGATGCTAAGAGAGAGAGTCATTAGATTATGTACTCCCAGCTGAGACTTCAGTTTTCAACTTTTGGTGTGTTTTCACTAAGAACACCAATTTTTGAAAACATCCTTGATGCTGGATGATAAAATAAGTATTCAAGGAAGTAGATTTTTAAATTAGTCCTTAGTCTATATATTTAACACAATAAAGCAGGTGATTTCAGGATAGCTGTTAATCCACCAATTTACAACTAATCATCATGCCAAGAAACTCAACAGAAAAATACACTGAAGAAGACAAATTATGAAGAAAGAGTAAAAAATAAGAGAGTGGGTATCACCAGCCAGACACTGGTTACTAGAGGATGCAATATCTGTCTGCAGGCAATTGACTTGTGTAAACACCTAAAACACACAGGATTTGCTTAGAGAGGTCCAAGGGAGCCTAACTAGGAACTACAGAATGAAAATGAACCAAGAAAAATGCAGGTTTACATCAATGAAACTTCCTGTGAGGACTATTATCCCATAGTAATCTCCCTGAGGAGGTATTGGGAGCCCACCATGTGAATAATTTAACACTGTACTGGATAAAGCACTCAAAAATATACTGTAGGAAACAATCATGTACTGATGGATGAACTACATGCCTACATTGCACGGAGTTCTCATGGATCTGATGGCCAGGCTGCTCAGTGTGTAACTGGACTACGGTCTAAAAGGCTACATCAACTTTCCACCCTGCAACAAAAAACTCTTTGGGTCTCAAAATGCTCTCACTTGTTTTCCCTTCCAGTATAGTCCACAGAATGAGAAATGTTATCCTCAAAGTTACTGCCTTTTTTAAAAATTTTTTTTTAATCTCTTGATGCCTACAGTGTTAGATTGGTGAAATGTATTGTGGTGTCAGGTTATTCATGTTGTTAATATTATAACAGTTTTACACCAACTCGAAAAAGCTGATCCTCCAAAACTCAGTAAAATTCAGGAAAAACAGAACTTAAAGGACTTTTTAGAAACTTTGGTAAAGTTCCAAGGTATGTCCTGGACTTTCCAGGGCAAAATTATCTATCTTTTTAATGTTGTCAGCTATGGTTATATTACGAACATTTCCATTTTGCATGTATCTGTCCCATGGGATTTATATTTATAATTGTCCTTAAAAGATTTTGAAGAAGTGTGGTTTCCACCCATTGTTTTCCACAGGCATATCTATGAAGTTATTTTAATGGCTAATGTCTATTAACAAAGATGTGTTTGGACAGGGTCCAATTTAAACTATAAACACACTTCTAAAATTCAGTCCTTGTCAGTCTTTTAGTAGAACTAAAAGTGCAGTGTATCCAACTTTCAAATAGAAAGTGTTTTTCAGTAAAACAAACATTTCAATGTCAGAGTAGCAGGATTTTTTTGGCCTGCCAAGGGTTGTGCATTTTTTAGACTAACATGACCACTGGGGATCACATCAAGGATGTGTTCAATGTCTTCTGCTGCAGCAATCCCAGGCTGAAAAGATATGATTTTATGCAGACTCAAGGAATGGTGACTGCTATGACTGGGAGGTCAGGCCTTGCAAATAAATCAAGCAAACTGAAGCACCACCAAAGCATATTTGCAATTCTAGTTTTGGAATACTTTTGTGAAGCAGTTTAATCACAGTAAGAAGAATGTCTTCCACCTTGTAAAAGAAATAGCTAAAAATATTGATTGCAGAGGGTACATCCAAAACCCCCTATGCAATTTACTTCTGTAGTGTAGAATTATCTGTGAGGAGATTGACCTACATCCTTTTCAGTTGTTAGAGAAAATTTTATCATTTTGGTACAGGCTATTTTCTCTGGATGTACATTGCAAATGGAAGTGACAGATTACCAAAAAATGGACCATGAATTGCTTTCTAGCATATGACATGGGCAGATAAGTGCTTGTCCATCTCCAGGAAAGCAGGGCTCCATCATGTTCACATGCAACAAACTGGGAAGATAAATGCTATCACTCCAAATTTCTCCCCCTTTCTCCTTCTTTCTTGCAGATTTTCTTGCTGAGCATGATGTTCTTGATGAGCATTTGGCCAGCTGGGGTCAGTTGTCTCAATTGTGTCCCTTCCCACTTGTGAGCCCTCTGCCTCCCCCCTGTCAGGAGAGGTTGAGAAACCACAAAGGCCTTGATGCTGTGTAAGCACTGCTCAATGACAGTTAAAACATCCCTATGTTAACAACACTGTTTTCAACACAAATACGAAAAATAGCATGATATAAGCTTCCATGAAGAAAATGAACTCTATCCAAGTCAAAATATGTCTTAAGTACTGTAACAGTGTTGAAGTAGAATGATGTTATAGTAAGGGCAGATATAGCAAGATACAGTCTTTCTCATACTCTATGGGAATTACAGGAGTTAATCCTTCCAAAAAATACTTTACAAAGATCATGCTTCAGTTTTTAACCCTTCCTCTTATCCTACAAACTGGTAGTAGTTTTGTTTAGATTTTATAATTATCTTCAGATGAATTTGTAGCATGTTCAGAATATTCAGTAAAACCTGACAAATTTTCTCCAAGCAGGGTGAATTCTTCCTTTTTGTCAGAACTTGGCAAAACCAGTAAATTTCAGTATATTCCATCAAGTACTTACAAATTTGAAAGTTCAATTATATTTTCACTCATGTTGTTTAATTTGTATTTTATGGAAAATAGAGCAAAAACTTGAACGATATAAACAAAATTGAAATTGCTTATGTTTTAAAAAACTTTCTCTTTTTTACAGAAGCATTTATTTGATTTATTTTCTTGGTAGATTAAAAAAGTTTTAGAAACTCAGATAGGCATCTCTTTGCCCTAGTTTTTTAAGTGTCCTTTAGTGGTTACAGATCTACTTGTAAAACTCCTTCCTGATATGGGAAGAAAAGCCTATTTCTATGAGCAAGAGTTTGCAGGGTCAAGGCTTATAGTTATAGTGGAATACTCAGGCTGAACTAAATAACAAAGAATAAAGTGAAAAACACCAGTAAATTAAAATAAAGCTGGAATACACTCAATTAGCTAAATTACTATTGATATCTGTCATTATAAAGTACCCAAGGCTGTATAATTTTCTTCTAATCCCCTAAATGCGCAACTAAGCAAGTGAGAGGACATATATTCTTACAACCCCCAGTGGAGACATTGAGATTATGCATGCTCTCACTAATTTAAAGAGGGACTTTCACACTGGGATACATTTTAAAAAGAGAACATTTAAATAAAAAGCAATTTAGTCTGCCTGTAATTGTGCTCCCCTTGCTGTTATTGCTAATTATTGAAGATATTTGTGCTTGAATGTGTGAACTTCTTTCTTTTTTTCTTTTTTTTTTTTTTTTAATTTTGAACAACTCTGTTTCTACTTTCACTCAATCCTTCTGAAATCACAGACTCTTTCTTTCATGTTTTGGTTTATCGGTGTCAGTGTGGTGAGGTGACCTTGTCTGGACATCAGTTGCCCACCAAATCTGTTCTATCCTTCCCCTCTTCAGCTGTACAGGGAAGAGGTAATATAATGAAAGGCTTATGGATCAAGATAAGGACAGGGAGAAATCACTCACTAGTTACTGTCGTGGTAAAAAAACAGACTTGGCTTCGAGAAAATTAATTTATTTTGTTATCAATCAAATCAGAGTAGGTTAATGGAAAATAACCCAAAATCTTAAAACACCTTCTCCCACCCCTGCCTTCTTCCTAGGCTCAGCTTCACTCACAAATTGTCTGCCTCCTCCCTTCAGTGGTGCAGAGGGATGGGGAGTGGCTGCTGTGATCTCTCATGCTCTGAGAATTAGTGAATCCTTTCTCTCTTTGTTTGCCCCCATATAAAGACTTTGTAGTGCTTTGTAGATGTCGCTTTATTAGCTCAAGCTACGTACATGCTATTGGGCTCAACAGAGAGGTGATTATTTTTAATGTACAGTTAGCTAATTATCTATTGGCCATTTCTAGCATTAGAACAGTCTGGTATAAACTTTGACCTCACAGTAGTGGAACTGAAACATGATGAAAAATACATTAAAAATTACTAGACTTTGAAACATTCATCCTTATTTAATTCTATAATTTGTGTCTAATAAAAAATACCATCCCTTTTCTCCATACAGACCAGAACAGCAGAAAGAAAAACCTTGTGATGAATGCAGCCCTGTGATAAGAGTGTGGGTTTGTTAATATTCTCATCCAGACCATAGGCAGGCTTTTTTAGTTTTTTTATTATAATGTGAAGTGTGAATTTTTCAGCATGGTGGGCAATCGGTGACTCCTCAGCAGTTCAAGAAGAATTCCCATGCTGGGGGTTCATCACACAATGATCAACAGAGAGGTCCTGGCTCGAAGCTTCTGAGTGAATCAAAGTCCCAGCTGTGGGAGAGTGTGGGGTCCTCAGAATTATCAGGCCAATGTTACCAGGTTACCCTTGTCCCCTGGCACGTCCTGGTCCAGTGAAGACTTTGCAATTCTTCGATTGTGAATTACTCACTGAGTTCCCTTATTACTATTCTGAAATGTGGGACAGATACTATATTTTTCCAGCCATATGAGGGTTTTCAAATGTGGTTAATAGGATCAGAGAGCCTGGCTGTCCTCCAAATTAATATATCTGACGGCTGAATTTCAGAAAGCATGTTTTTAATAAAATATCCCAAATATTTCCTAACTGAGTTACCAGATATAGCAGTATGCTAGCATGCTTTTAAAGACACAGGCACTCCACTTCTCAGGCAATTACATTGTCTTTTAATAAATTTAATTGTTTATCCTGATATATACATACTTAATAGCTACACATCTGAACACTTGCTCAATACATTTTTTGCTAAAAATAATAATTTAGTAAATCACCACATTTAAGTAAAGACACCTCATCTGGCTTTAGTTTTCTGCTACATTAGCCTCAGATCTGGCCCTTAGATGATTTCTTAATACTGCAGCTATTTTATGCTTCTGGTTATGTGGTTTAGCAATTACATGAACAAGGTAAATAAACAAGAATTAAGGAATGTAAAATGAAAAAGTTATGTGGTAGTAGATTAGGAGTGGTCTGAAAACATTGGTTTTAGTACAAATCAAGAGTACACTGGATAATTTCTTGCTATATTTAGAAGTCCAGACCATATATGCTAGATATAGATACATTTAGATCGTAATTTCCTGGCACTGAGGCTAACTGGCAAGGAACAGCTAGTATTTGCACTAAAGTCTTGTAGCCTCCAAGACAGAATAACTGCATCCAAACTACCTACTGGGAATGGTCTAGCTTTGGAATGGTTAGCTTGTGCCTAACTCCCAAATTGTGCCTGGGAATTATTTGAAAGAGCTCTAATTGGTACAAGCCAAAACTGTGCTAGCAACTGTTGTAACAGCTTAGCAGATGATGTAGCTCCATTTTGGGAATATTTTCTGGCTCTGTTTAGTTTCGAACCACTGACATAGTCTATAGATGTTGAAAACAGAAATAGGTAAAAAAAGTGATTCAACAAATAGTAAAAAAAACAAAGATATAAATAAAGTAAGGAGTACGTATTATCTACAGATCCAAGAAGGAATTTTTTTTAAGCCACAAAGAGATGAAGACTAGAAGGATATCACTAAATGCTTACTTTAGTCTTGCATTTGTCCCTGGGGATCATTTCTTGGCTATTCTCAAGACCAGAATAATAGAGTGCATTAGAAGAGGCAAATCTTTGGCGCTTTGTTCAACAAATGCAGTGGCAGATGCAAACAGTGGTTAGTGGTTGAACTGAAGGTGGTTCTGTGAAAGGGGACTTTCTCAATATCAGGGCATATATTAGGCAAGAGGACAACATGAAGTTTAACTTTGAAAAAAGCAATCTATCCTACACTCTTGGGAAATTCTGCTTGTGGGTGATTTATTGCATCCAGCATATAAGATTGTGGAGCCAGGCTGATGTTGCAACAAAATGCTGGGAAAATGAATTGTACCTATGCCATAGGAGCAGAGCAGGAGACAAGATGTAGTAGGTGGTGTATGAGAGGGAATTAAAGGTTCATGGCAAATCTATGCCTGGAGCTCTAGAAAAGCAATTACAGAGGTGAGCTGATCACTTCCCCTTACAGATGAACTACTACAGCACATAACCTTGCCACTCTAATACTTTAAGGAGCAGCTGTATGGAAAATATGAGATAACAAGAATATCTGGTGACTAAAGATATATAAAATATACCTAATTTTTCAAAATACTGACATTTAACACTCAGTCAGTCCTTTGAAAATGTAACAACTTTGGAAAGTGCTCTCTTGGAAAGTCCCTCTGACTGTGTACTCACATGTATAGGTATGTGTGTATATATGTGTGCATATATGTATTTATATAGTTACCTGTCTCTCTCTATATAAAATTTGCAGCAAATACTCCAAAAAGTTACTTGATGTAGTATAATGTGTTGCAAAAAGCTGGGATATTGTGCATCCCTTGCAATTGTGAAGACAGCTACAGATAGCATTATTAAATGAAACAATTAACCTTTATGTTTTAAGGTAAATATCACAGTTTTTCATATTAGATATGTATTTGCTTTTAGATAGAGGACTGCTTATTTTCTCACTGATGTTCTTTTCTATATTTCCCCATTTAGTTTTCTGGTGAAAGAAAGTATCCTTCTACAAAGTTCTACAGTCACAAGCACATCTGTACTTTTGTGTAAAAGACACTGCATATTAAAAAACCCATCTTAGTGAGAGTTTAAAATTTGCAGGTGAGTCCATGCCTCTTTGTCACTGCTGTAACACTCTTAAACTCAGCACAGCTCCACTAACCTAAAATCTGTGCACTTGTTACTAGAAATAGTCTCTCAAATAAAAACAGTGTCACTTTTTGATTATTGTACTTCCAAAGGTATTTTATTAGCTTCTTTGATAAACAGGCAATGTATTCACTGTTGATAAAATGGAGAGGAGCAGTAACATTCAGCAGAAGCAGACTTGTCTTGCACATTTATATCCTGTGTTATATCCTACAGCTTCATACCACACAGAACTTAAGTTTGCTGTTCCAGATGTATCTCCCTTCGAAAATGACTGTAAATTATTGCTGTGTTTACCTGCACTTTTTAAACTGGCAGGTATGAACAGATAATAAGTTGTTGCTCAGGGTGTGACAAGTGTTACTAACCAACCAGAGGAAAAAAAAGATCCATTGATTTCAGGTGGATCAATATTAGTCTTCATTGCAATTGCATGATCTTGGATGTTGCAAGAATGCATCTGTAACCACTTGCAAGGAGGACACTCCACATTTATTAAATCTTAGATGGCACCACTGCAATCAACTAAAACCTGAGATCAAATGAATGCTTGAAACTCTAATTTCCAAATATCTTTCTTTTCTTAATTGAGTTTTGTTCTGCTGACAGACGAATGCACCCTCAGCTGAATTTGAATAGGGCTGCTGCAATAATCAGTGATTCCACTCAAATGAAAAAACCTGCAGCCTGGCTCTCTGCTTGGTTATGTCTAAGAATGTCTCTCAGACAGACCTGACTCCTACTTTTCCTAATTAAAAGTGGTAATAACTGTTTTATTGGATCTAAATTACACTTTTATATGACAAACTTAATTTAAAGTGTGACCTATCAACTTAATGACATTTTGAGGCTGGGCACAGCTATACATAAATTAGAAGAGAGAGATGCTTTGCTATAAAGAGGTAAAGTGAAGAGGGAAAAAAGCTCCAAAATACTAATGAAGGATAAAAAGTACATCAAAACATTGTAGCTAACGAGGTTTGCTGTTTGGAATGGAATCAGAGCTAACTCTGCAGAATATTGCTTACCAGGCTAATGGCTAATATAAAATATATGTAACTTTGAAGTTTCTAAAAGGTATGATTTGATTTCTGCAATATAAGTGCAAAACGTTTTAGAACTGAATTTGCAAATAAAGAATTAAAAGCTTTGCTTAGTTTTCGAATTTCAGCAAGAGAGGTGTCTCTTTTCATGTGCTTTACATCCACAAATCTTCGAGCACTTTTAAATAGGCATCTGAGTACCCTCATCCATGTTGTCCAGATGAGGGAGCTACTGAAATTGTACCAAATCTTGATGAATTTTGGGAGTGATGCCAAAGAACCTGATAATGTTACATCCAAAGAGGGATCAAGATAATTCGTAGGGAGTGGCATCCATCTTCTAAAGAGCAGAGGACAAGGACATTGCCTTTAAGAGTTCAATCCATAGTAAGGATTCTGCTAGGTTGTTATTTCTGCAGAAGTTGCTACTTTTCCAGCTACACATCAATACAGTATCATCATTAGTGAATCTCGGAAGATTTTCACAGAATTACAGAACAGCTGAGGTTGGAAGGCACCTGTGGAAATCATCCAGTCCAATCCTCCTGCTCAAGCAGGGTCACCCAGGGCAGGCTGTTCAGAACCATTTCCAGTAGGGTTCAGAATGTTTTCAAGAGGATTCCACAACCTCTCTGACAGTGCTCAGTCACTCTCACAGTAAAAGGGCACTTTCTTGTGTTCAGATGGAATGTTTCAGTTTGTGCTCATGGCCTCCTGTCCTGAAGGAATGTCTTCCAATGGTCTTTTAAAAGTACAGCAAAAACAGATTGACGCAGTGTATGTATCTCCCTGGGAAGAAAAAGCTGTTTATTTTTTTTGTCAATGACAAGTTTACTGAATTTTTAAGGTAGGTTGAAACCATACAGTCATGAATAGTAGCTGATGGAAAGTATTCTGGAAAGTATTGTCAAGAGAGAAGAACAAAGTTTCATATCACCTAATTCTTGCCATAAATGTTGAGCTTATGTGGGAAGGACTTGTAAATTCAAACAAGCAAAAGAATTGTATTCCTGCTAGGATCTGTGAGCAGTAATTAAGTTATTTGGAAAAAAAATTAGCAAGTCACTTATAGAGACACTCGGATCTTTGCAAAAGTTATCTCTTACAGACCTTGAGGTCTTTTTCTTCTTGTCAGTCAATGACTATAAAAACAGAAAGAAAAAAAAAAAAAAAAAGAAAAAAGAGAAAGTATGTGGTGTGTTTATGATGTCCACTGTATGACTTTCTTGTTAATCTTGTATATTTTCTTCCAAAACTTAGAAAATATTTATGTTCCTCTTTTTAGCTTGGGTGCAAAGATACACACATGTTCCCATTCATATAATATAGAGGGAATTATCTTCCAGAAGAAGACATACTTAAATTTCTTTCCTCTCAGTATTATCACATGTGGAACAAGCTTACTTATCTGAAGGGTAGAGTTGCAAACTCTGGAATAAGTGATTGTTTTCAGAAACGACAATGAAACATCGTGTCAGCCTCACAGCTCAGTCCACACATATGGCCTGAAATATCTCACTAATAGCTCTGTTTTGGCTTATCTTGAACAATTTCCTCATGTAAACATCATCAAGTTCAAGTTGTCTAGGCTTGCTTCTAGAGCTCTGACATCTAAATCCCCCTTTAATAACAACAGTTTGTACCAGACATCTTGGATTGACTTACAACAAAACTGAGATAATTAACACTCTTACTGTTATTACTATCACTGAAATTCAACATGAGAAAAAAGTCATTAGAAGAATTTAAATGAATCAGAGGGATGTGAAGTAAAAGATGTGTGACTTCACAAGTCATAGGTAAGATGAAAAGAGGCACTCTAATGAATTAAATTTGTAGTTACCAGTGTGTTGGTGCTTGCTATTTTAGCTCTCTAAAGGTGTCTCCCTATCTTAAATCTGCATCTTCAAGAATCTTCTATTAAAAAAATTAGTATTCTTCCCTTTATTTTATAATGGACAGTAAAGGACAAAAGTATATGCATACACAGTGTTGATGTGAACAGCACCTTGCCAGGGTTTGAAGGCAAATATGCTCATTATTGGGATTGTCTTCAGGTAAATGCCATGGAAAATAGGCTGCTGAGTGTTTTTGAGGGGGAAAAAAACCCAGGAGTGTTTTCTAGTTTTAAGCACACTCTCTTTTCCTAGATTCCTGGCTTCCTTTCCAAGAAATTCAGAATTTAATCATGCCTGAAAGGTAATTAAAAAAGTTTAAAGTACAAAGGAAAGCCTAGACTTCATGATTTAGGACTCCTTAGTTAAGAAGGCAATGCCTACAGCACTAATGTGGATTGATTCAAAGGTCTTCAAACCAATGATAACACTTACACCAGAAGGAATGTACTAGTTGGAATAACATTTGGGGATTTGAGGGCTGTGTAGTTACTAATGTATAAATATTTGGGGTTTTAATATACTTCTGTTGTGTCATATTGTCTCTTTAATTACTTTTCTTTGATTTCTTTTCTGAAGGGGAAAAAAGTCAAACATCACCCCACAATATTGCATGAAAAGATAAACATTTCCACCATGCTCATGTGCCTGAAGAAATGACAAACTATGATTAATCTGAATTGTGGGGCTTGGTTTGTTTTCCCTACATGATGTTTGAAGATTTCTTTGGGAAATTAGAGGTTTACGTCTATTTTTACTAGTTGCAGTGTTTTTTGACAATTTTTTATGCAAGTATAGGAAAGTATGTAGATTCTTGCATATTAAAATGAAATTATCCATTCCCGCCCAAATTAACATATTCAAATGCCACCAAATGACTTTACATTGATTTCTCCAGCAAATGAGGGATTATTTCTTCCTATACACAATAAGACAATCCTAACGTAGGATGTTTGAACACACCGGTAAATCAGAAAACAGGGAAATTTTATCAGAAGAAGAGTATCAGTATGAAGTGGAATTTGTATTGCTGTTCATTACATAAGTAGGAATCCCAGCTACCCAGCTGAGAAAAAGATTGAAAATAAAATGAAATGTAAAATAATATTTTTTCTGGAAAGCTTTGAAGACAAGAAAATGGAAAATAAATATGCATATTTTTCTCTTTCTTTATATCCTTCTTGTTTATATGTTTGCATGTGTGGATAGAAAGAGACCAGAAGAAAAAGAGTGAGGTAATGTGCATAATATCACACGTTCTTTAGTGCACTTTAAGGAGGGCAAAACTGGCATTTGGTATAAGCAGATACTTATACTCCTTCCCATACATAGTCCTTGGGAATAGCTGCAATATCATGGAAACAGAGCTTCTACTTTTTTCTGGTGTCTGGTATTAAAAGCCCAAAATTAATGAGTGGTGACTGACCACTCAGTGGTCAGTAATGATGACAGACTGAAACTACATTTCTTTACAGAGAAGCTTAGTTAAGCAAGAGGAATCCCTTGCAGATCATTTATAGCTAGCCTGCAGATTTGCAGCAAGAGTCCAGTGGATTAGCCTTTCATAGTTTATTGTTTATTGCTATATCCAATTTGTAAGCACCTTTTGCTATTCAGGCAGCTCTGTGGGAAGGAAGCACTTTGCTCCAATCTTGGCTTATCAAGGAGGCAAATCCTATGTCTCTAAGCACGTGTGTGTGTATGTAGTCCTATTGACTTCATATATATGACTATGTTTATATTATGCCAAGTAATAACTTTGACCTTTTTTTTTTTTTTTTTCTTTTAAATTCCAGACCAATTTCTACAAAATTTGTGACTAGGAATTACCATATAGACATATCTGTGTGTATGTGCATATATATATATATATATATATATATATATATATAAAATTATATTTCCTAGGTGTTTGATGGCGCTAATAGGTGCATGGTAGGATTGTTCAGAACAACGATCATTAGTTTTCAGTAGAAACCATGCTTCTTATTTACCTTTGTATATCTGTCTTACAATAATTCATTGCCGTGTGTTCTTTGCTCCTTCGTTTACTAGAGCAGCAATAAGAAAATTTCTACCATGATGTAATATTTGCTCTGGAGTTTCAAACAATGTTTTGTTACCACAGACAGATTTGGTTGTTTTGGCAATCACTTCACACTTGTCCATTTTAAAGTACAGCCTTGTCATTACTATTTTTTCTGCAGGGATAAATGCAGTCATAATACCACAACCTATTCATTAGACTTCAATAGTTTTAACATATTTCCTTATGGTTTCCTTCTTCTCCTTAATATCTGAGTTCTCCCAAAGAAACCTTCAGAAAATGGTTTGATCAAGAGTTACTTCAGTAGCTGGAAAAGCCTGCATTAACTGAATTTATTGATTATCAAGAAACAGTATTCACCCTGAGATGGGGACATAAATCCATGAAAGTAGTCTTTTCCTACATTTTTGTGTGAATAGTACTGCTCTGAGTTAGAATTATAGAAAATAGAGGTTTTCAGTTATTTTTTGAGGTTTTTACTGTGTCTTGTACAGGGGATAAAGATGTTGGGGTCATGAAGGTGAAAACAACTAGTTATAAAGGGACCGGTAAATAATTCCAGTGACAGGTTACGAAAGATCCTGGCTAAAAGAAAGATCCAGCGCCTGGCTAAAACAGACTTCTGAAAGGTATTGAAAACTGTTCACAAGATCTTGCTTAGGACAGTATACATATGAAGTGCATGGTTGTCATTCATAAAAGGGTTACAGCTTTTCCTGTAGTACATTTTCTGGAGTTGGAAGAAATCACACCTGAGGAGTCTCACCTGGAAGGAGATCGCCTGGAAAGCTGCTTTTTCCTTGAGCTACATCTTCTTGCAGGATTTCAGGGGAATGATTTTTTAAAGAAGGGTGGGTTTTTTTTTCCCAGTACAAAAGAGGTTTTTTACACTAAGTAGGATTTATTATTTATGTAATCACAGAATTACAGAATCATGTAGTTTGGGAAGGACCAGCAGAGATGTTCTACACTCACCCTTGTTCCAAAGAAGGTAGTGGGTTCAGCTAGGCTTGGTTGATCAGGGCCCATTCTGGCTGAGGGTTTTTTGTCTGAGGAAAATGTTTCTACAACCAGCCTTTCCAGGCAGCTTGTTCCAGCGTTTGATCACCCTCCCAGTGATGGCTTTCTTCCCCCACTTATATCTCCTCAAATGATCCACATGTATAGACTGCTGCATGTGTTTGTGAGGTTTGTGTGTGTTTGTGTGCACAAAGGAGTAGAAAATGATAAATAATATTTAATTCTTGTTCTGTCTACTCACAGACAGCAGCAGAATCGCTGTCACAAAAGTAAAAGGGTAAAGCTTCATACTTACCTTACCTGATTGGGGGTCAGTACTCAGGTGGTGCATTTGACCTTCATCTTGAGAAACTATGTGTGTGCAATTTAAGGGTTTCTTTCAGATACTTAAAAATCACTTTCCCCTTAGTTTATGTTCATTTAAAATTGCTGGAAATGAGGTGAACCTTCACACAAATCAAGATCAATGTGACTTTTCATGCTATCTTTGGTGGTGTCCTGCTTTTTAAACAGAAGATACAGATTGACTGCAACTAAAGATTAAAGAGCTATATGATGATATTAAAAACATTTTCAAGTATTCTCTTCAGAGAAATAAATACCCACTGAAAGCTGAAGGTAGCTCCTAAGGTGCTCTTCAATCCTCTAAGGTAAAAAAACAAAACTCAAAATCATATATGCATGTAAGTTATTGTAAGAGAAATGTCTTGTAATTTCACTGTGGCATTTTAAATACTCTGGGATAAATGAAATTTCAACCTTGGAATATATTGCAGGTTAAACTATTTTGTTATTGTACTGTAATACAGTACACTATAACTGTACATATATTCCTGTTTGTGCAATTTTACTTCAGAAATCCCTTCCAATCCATAATATTCTAAGATTCTGTAAAACCCAACCATACCTACAGCAGTTTATGTAAACCAATATTCTTCAAAATAGGCTTACACAAGTCCTAAGAACTCTTTTTCAACATGATGAAATTACCTGGGGCTTATAGAGTCTCTAAACAACTTGGTTACAACCTCCCCTGAGTCTCTACCGCAGTTACAAATGCCTGCCATCCCGTTTTGAGAGTCATGAGAGTTTATTAAACCTTGCAACAAGTTACTTCTATCTAAAATGTCAGTGGTTAGTGTATAACTGTATTAGGTTAACTTACAGCCAGCTTGAAGAAATTTATGGCCTCTGTGTGAGGGGGTGATATGGAATCTTATTATGCAAATTTATTAAACCATATTTCGCTGGAAAGTTTTTCCTCCTCTCACGACCAGCAGACTGAGCTAGAGACATGGTACACCCCTTCCTGACACACTTGAACATTATGGTCATATTGAATATCCACAGTTATTTTAATGTGCTCTTTTAATTTCCACAAAGAAGTGAAGTATTAAATACAGCAAGTGGAACATGTGGAGAAAGAAAACTTTTGCAAGAAAACTCTTGTGCATGACACAAGAAGGAGATCTTTAGTATATCTCATTATCTTGGAGCTGTTTCACTTGCCTAATTTTTTACTTTCACTTGATTATTTAAGAGTTTTATGCTTGCCATAACTCATCTGTAATATTTAATTGATTGCTCCAGTTGTCTCTTACTGCTGTGGGCATTCTAATCAATTAAGGATCTTCACTGAACTGCAGCCTTCTATTTTCCCTCCTCCATGTTTCATCTATTAAGTCTCTTGAGTGTGACTGCATGCCTACTTTTGTTTATGTATGGATGTGCTTGTTTGTCCTCTGAACTTAAATCGGGTTCTTTCATTTCCTTTATCTTAACATTGTTTATCTCCACCTGAATTTCTTCAAGATCCCATATTCTGAGGAGTTTGCTTTAATTTCCAGCTACCCAAAAAGCTGCTTGCACAGCATGCAGTGTTTATCAGGCAATCTTGTGATATTATTGCATCAATATATTTATAATGATTCAGTGTCATAACCAATGTTATCATCAGGAAGCAAACACCTAAATAATCCTCTAATATCCCATAAAGCCTTTCTGTGTATTTATTACTTTCTACATCTCTAAAATGCAACTGGATAGGTAAACTTCACAGGTTTTCTTCCTTTCTTGCAGATTGCTGTTTCTTTTTCTCATCCCATCCCAAAAGTATTTGAGAAACTAGCTTTTGATTGAATCTCTGTGTACTTCAGAGCTGCAAATCTCTAATTGTTAATGCTTTTACTGAGGGGTTATTGTCCTTGATATCTGGCATGCTGAATATTTAAACTTGAGGAGTCAAATTCACAGACATGCCTAACCTCTGGCCCCTGCATCTGAAAAATATTGCATTTCAATTATTATGAACCAGAACCAGAATAAATTCCATTAATATGGTCATCTTTTTATAACCAAGGAAGAGGAACAGACTTTGAGGTTTAAGCAATTTGATGTTTTGCTGTGAGGTAATACAGTTTGTCTTCCATAAATTTTTGCTGGCAAAAATCACAGCAATTTTGCTTGCACTAAGGCGATTGATGTGGCCATTTTGCAATTTATGTACCATGAATTAAGGGGCAGTTTTCTTTACTGCTCTTTCAAAGGGAATATGCAATTGCCAGAGCATACCAGAAAGCAGGTTACACTCTTCAAAAGATAAAGGGCTCCTAGTGTTTCCTTCCCCCTTTAGTGCCTGGAGTCACAGGAGAGGTAATACTTCGGGAAACACAAGGGCTCCCTAAGGCTCCTGATGGGACAAAATTTTTGTGTGACATGTTTTGCTCTGTATTTTTCTATATTTTATTATTGCACACTTGTATTCAGGAATTCGCCAGGAAGAAAGTATCTGAGGAGATTTAACTAGTTAACTTGAACTGGAATTTGCATTAGATCAAAGTCTAGGCCTTCTTCACCACAACTACATATATATATATATATATATATCTGATTTCTCTTCCTTAGCATCCCTAGAGTAACTTTAAAAAGCATTGTAATACCAAGCTGCTGGCTCAGGCTTTTTTTTCTCTTCTAGGGATGGCATTAAAATCCTTTCCTCTGGGGATTTTTGCTACTGTTAGCAATAAGAAAATTTATCTGATACTCTCCTTTTTTTTTTTTTTTTTTCCTTTTTTTATGTATAATTGCTAAGCTGGTAAGCAATGATCCTTTTCTTCTTTTCCTCTGAGTTATTTTTCCTCTCTGTTCTTTCCTTTGATAAAGTAGTAGAGAACTCATGGGAGACAAGAAAAGACCTAAAAGACTTAAATTATTTGACTGGAAAATATGCTGCTTTTTTATTACTTCAGCATCTCAAGGAAAACATATTTATTTTACTTTTATGGAAGATAGCACAACACTTACTGGATTAGGATACTTTTCAGTGAAGCACACTTGTGTCATTAATTGAGTGCAAATTAAATTTATTTTGCAAGAGCAGATAAAGTGCTCATTTAGAATTTAGGCATTTATACAATGTTGCTTTCCATCAAATTCAACCAGCTGCACAATCCAAGCTCCCAGCACATATGCAGACAACTCAGAGCAGACCTTGGCTGTGCATGGCTTTAGTGGACAGTTATGGTAGCCATAAACACTGTGCTTAAGGACAGTTTCAGACCTTCTCCATTTCTAGAGACTGGGGATGATGAAAGAGATTTCATGACAGCTGTATAGTTCCTGAGATTCCTCCTGTATGAAAGCACAACGTTTGGTATGAGCTAGTTGTTAGAGTCTTTTGGTGCCAACTCAGCGCTGCTACAGCCCAATATCTAGTCTCATGTTTATTTAATCTTTCAGTATTTGCTTTGTCCTTCAACTGGTTTCAGAGGCATAAGAACAAAGCAGTCACTCATACATAAAGAGCACACATATACCCATACAGCTGGGTGTGTACAGGTGTACTCTCCTGCTGATTTAAAGCCAGGATCAAAAACCAAAAGCAAACCCCAAAAAACTCACCTAGGGCACTTGAACATTTCAACACTTTCTGCTTAGAAACAAGCCTGAGATAAGACATCCTACCTTGAGATATGTATAATGAATTTTTAAAGCAAAGAACAGTTCACTGTGTATGTGAAGTTAGCCAGCCAATGGCAAACTAGCCCTCCAGAATAATTCCACAGGCAACAGACAGACCACCATTTCCAAGAGCGCTACACAGCCTGCCAAAGTGATGGTAGGAATAATTGCCCCATGAAGGCACCTGTCTCTTTCACTAACATTAGAACAAATCTTGAAAATTATCTTGGGCTTTTGCTCAACTTATCAGCTGACAAATTTAGATGAGATAAATGCTACTATATAAATTACTATTTCAAGCTGAAACCAGCTTCAGGTATGCCATATGTAGTTCCAGACTTTCATTTAAATGGCCTCCACGCACAAAGCATGCTATGCCATTGACAAAAAATTAATAAATTCTTTGAGCAAAGAAGTTTTGTTAAGACAATTGAGCCATCCCAGAGTGTTTTGCTCTACACTGGTAAATAAAACTTCCCTATCCCTCATTGTCTTCGGGAAAATAACAAACTCGGGGAATCTTGGGCCTCAATCAGAAAACAAGAGGCTATGAAAAACCTGTTTAAACCAAACATAGAAAATATGTCAAATTAAAAAAAAAAAAAAAAAGGGTTTATTGCATCATGTGGCAGAAGTGAAGTTCACATCCAGCAGGGTTAAGACATGAGCCTTACTGCATATGTGATGTACAATTGGTCCAGGAAGAAAAAACACCTCAGAGTAACAGAAAGGCACATAAAAGCAGCATAGAGGCACACAAAGCAGCATACATAGAGGTGAGACATTTGTAATTTTGCCAGTCATCAAAGGTCCTCCAGTTACAGAAGGGAAAACTTTGACAGGTTTTAGTGTTAAATTTAGGGTTCTTTCCAAAAAGGAATACAACTGTGCATACTTTACCTTAGCTGGACAGAAACCATAAGTCTGCCATTCTAAATCTACTAGAGTATGAAAATGAGAAGCAATATAATATGTTTACAACATGCAGAATTAAGTGCCAAAAGTAAACAAACAAACAAACAGCTTCAATTATAATAAGAAAATAAAACTATAAATCAACTCATATTTTTTCCCAGATTTTTTGTCATAGTAAGGTTTATGTTTAAATAATGCCTCTTTACAGAAATTCTTCTTAAATATTTCTGTCTCTTCACAGAATTATTTAAGCATAGGGAAAAAAAGGTGATGGGTGGGATTAATATCTTTTCACTAAACAACTCATTTTTTGACAAAAAAGACAAGGTTCAAAGTACACAATTTATTGTTTTTTATGTAGGAAATTTTTTTATCTTGCTCTCTATTAAAATCTGTTGTGAAAAAAACTATTTTTCACATGGCCATATGGCACAATTTCAGTTGAGAATATTTTACCTACATAGATATTTTAAAGCATTGTGATTAATTTAAATGAAAACATTAAAAAAGACCCCAAAAAACCCCATGAAATCTAGTCTGGCTTCTGAAAACAAAATTGTATTTTCCATTTTTTGTTGCCAATTAATTTTGTAGAGTGAAATGCCTTCATTAATTTAGTCTAAAATTAAAATGGTAAGGTTTGGATATTAAAAAATCACGAGAAACACAGATTGAATGACTGCTCTGGAGATGAAATTTAAATCTAGGGCTTTAAATCCCAAATAAGTGCTTGGACAGTTGTCCTCACAGGACAGGAGATTGAGAGCCTGTGCATGACTTCTCCTTGTCTTCTCTTTCTCCTTTTCCTTCTTTCACATTCTCCCACTTTGCCTTCACCCTCTCCTCTCCTCTCCTCTCCTCTCCTCTCCTCTCCTCTCCTCTCCTCTCCTCTCCTCTCCTCTCCTCTCCTCTCCTCTCCTCTCCTCTCCTCTCCTCTCCTCTCCTCTCCTCTCCTCTCCTCTCCTCTCCTCTCCTCTCTCTCCTCCTCTCCTCTCCTCTCCTCTCCTCTCCTCTCCTCTCCTCTCCTCTCCTCTCCTCTCCATTTCCCTTCCCTTCCCTCTCGAGCCATAACTTCTGTTATTCAAATGGCACTTGTGTCACTTATGTATGTTGGAAAATTTCATTCAGCTGGTAACAAACGTCAGGTCCCTTAGATTACATCTTTGTTTGACTGAAAATCAGTGATTTGCAAATGGACATTTTCTAAAAGATGGTATGTATGCATAGAAGACTTGATTGCAGTATTTCACACACAAACTGTTCTGCACTTCTTAGATTGATGTATAATTTTGCTTTGTAAGTACTTAGAGAAAATGGTTGATGAGATCAAGGGGGTGTGCTACTGTTTCTTTCAGCTGAAAATATCAGCAAGCATTACAATTTTCCATTTGATAAATAAGTTTTTTTATTGTAATATAAGAGCATGCCACAGTTCCTTTTATGATTCGTCAGACTACAGGCAGTTGGCTCTCTTTGCTTACATAAATACATTGGTTAGGTTGCAAATCCAGTTAGTTATTGGGGCTGCTCTGTAAGGAATTGATGCTGCTATAAAAGAGGTGCCAAAGCTGTAAATATGTAAGATTAGAAATTACATTGCTACAACTTGTAGAAACCAACAGATTTGGAGTTTTTGTTTCAGCCAAGTAATACAGTAAATCCAGATTATTCATACAGAAAGAAAATCTTGTTGATATATATTAACAACCTATAAAATATATATCCCTCAGATTGAACTGAGTAATAAGATGTCACTTATGTTCTATAAAATACTTTGCTACTAGGGAAATTATTTAAAAAAGAGTAGTCTAAGTCTGAACCAAATTATATGCTACAGATTTGCAGTCTGGATCTTCTGATACTAATAGCTGGGAAGGGAAAAACTTGCCCACCTAATACCCATCAAAAACACAGTGGGTTTTATTCAGGACCATAGAATCAAAGAGTATTTGAATGGGAAGGGGAACACCAGGACCATCAAAGTCCAACTCCTGACCCTGTGAAGAATCACCCTAAGAATGATGTCACATGCCTGAAAGCATTGTTCAAATGCTTCTTGAAATCTTGCAGGTCTGGAGCCACAGTCTTTTCTTTGGGGAATGTCTCCCAGTGCCCAGCCACATTGTGGATTAAGAACCTTCCCTAAATCTTTCTCCATAAATCCCTTTCCTTAAATCTCTTTCCCTAAATCTCCCCTTACACAATTTCAGACCATTCACTTATGTTTTCTTTCTGATCACCAATGAGGAGATATTGGCTCCTACCCCAGCACTTGCCTCGTGAGGAAACTGCGGCCTGCAAACTCATCTCCCTTCAGTCTCTGTCTATGGTAAACAAGTCAAGTGATCTCACCCTATCTTCATATAACTTCACCTAATTCCACCACCACTGGTGACCTATATTAGGTGTGAAGATAACAGTGTAGGAACCCTGTCATGGTCCCCTTGAAATACCTTTTCCAGTCCCATTTTCCCTGGAGCTCTAGACTCTGTGGCTCTCTGACCCCTACTCCTAACCCTAATGCATCTCGGTGCTAAAGTCCTCATTAGCATGCATGGCCCAAGTCTGAAAGGAGTGGAGGCAGCAATGTTGGTACCCTGCTGTGTTCCCCTTGGCATGCATTTTTCAGACCCAGTGTCTCTGAGTTTTCAGTAGGATTCTTAAAGTACAGTGAAATGCTGCCTTGCTGATGTGGCAGATGATCTTTTTTACTTCTATGTATCTGTTCTGTTAATGGAACTGTAATTCTTTAATATCTCCACCTATCTACCCTTCCCTTCTAATTAAACATTAGTGACATGGTTTTATACTCTCTAAAGCAGCATAAATTAGCATCAGCTATGGGCACAATAGAGCCTAATTGCATTAATTGCAATCTGATGACTAACTTAGAGATATATACTGAAGTTTTAAGATTGGATATCTTCTGTGAATGTTATTCTGCTATAAAGAAATTTTTAAGTCAAAAGTTTGCTATACTTTAAATCATTCCATGTAGATAGATGAAATAAATACTGGAACATTATTTTGTCATACATCTACTGTATGACAAATTTTACCTGTTGGTAGACACACTGTAGGGGCACATTATAAACAGTCATCTATGGAAACATTCTCTTCTATTGCTGCAGAAGCTAAAATACACTTCAAACCATCCAGGCAGGACCTAACCCAAAGTATATTTATTGCAGGAATATTCAACCTTTGGGAAGTTAGGTCACACCTGTGATGCTCACTTTCAGTAACTACACCAAGTGTCATAGTTTCACATCCATCAGTACAGCCTACATTTCACAGAACCATAGAGTGTTTTGGGTTAGAAGAGACCTTTACAGTTAATCTAGTCCCCACCACACTGCAATTGGCAGGAACATCTTCAACTTGATCACGTTGCTCAGAGACCCATCCCACCTGATCCTCAATGTTTCCATGGATGGGATATGTAGAAACCCTCTGGATAACCTAGTTCAGTTTTTCCCCACTGTAAAAATTTCTTCAACATATCTAGTCTGAATCCACTGCCTTCTAGTTTAAAACCACGACTCCTTGTCCCATTGCTACAGGATCTACTTAGCAGAGAATGAGTTAGGGAGGGCACTGGGATTTGAAATAAATTAACTTAATTAACTCAAATGGTAATGAACTGTAGCCATTTATTATATTGATAACTCTTTAGGTGTATTTAAATGTCATATTTTCACAAAGTTTAATCATGTCTTCCTACTTCCCAGTAAAAAAACCTCAGAAATTAAGACTCTTATTCTCCTTTCCTCAGATGAGAAAAGTGCAAGGAGGTGGACTTTTTTATTGTTGGCTAATGTGTAGTGCTTCTGTTCTTGGCAGCCTTTGAGGTGAGCATTTACAATCAGAGGACACTTTCAAAAGACTTCAGCCAAAAAAGTTCTGGATGCTAATCCAAATCTAGGACTCACTTGCACTATTGTCTCTCTTGTGCCTCATCCGTCAGATGATATTTTTAGTGCTACTTGAGCATGATGGTATCTCTGTCTCGCAGAATTACCGACATTATAGATCACTGAGAGATGCTGTATACTTGCCTTGGAGTTTGCCCTGTTTTATGCTTTTGCCTAAGCTTTCAAGTCTGCCTATTACTGAGGACACTTGTTATACTTGTTTGGAAGGAATTTTTATTTGGCTGAGAACATTATATCTCAGATGCCACTTATCATAATATCATTTCTAATAAATTACAGGTAAAAGTCTTGTATTTCAATGTATTTATTATGAGTGTCAATCATTTATTCTTTTCCAGTTGAAATACGTACACATCTAGGCATACCTTTAAAGGACGCCCCTGACTTTTCCTTAAAAATTCCTTCTTCTTTCCCTGTCTTATCTAGTGAGTCTTAATGATTTAAAGTCAAAAAGATTGAAATAATAATATATTTGAAAGAAAGACCTGGACAACTATACAGGTTTTGTTAATATTATTCACCACCTCCTAAATTTATAGTGCAATTTGAGGTTTTTTTCCTCTCTGTCATTTTCAAATAAGCAGAACTTCCTTGCTTTTCAACAGAGGGTGACCTTAGCATTTTAAGTTTCAAAATAAAGGACATCTGTTAGAGAACTAACAGAATCCTCAGCATAAGGGAGAGTTGTAGCAAAATATTTATTAAGTGGAATCCTCAGAAAATGCAACAAAAGATAAGGATGAAACTAATTTTATGGGTAGTACTTAAGATACTATTTAGGAAGTAACTTGTAATAAAAAATACCTCTCTTGGCTTTTTAGTCACTTTTTTAATCTTTTTAGCTGTTGGTTTTTTGTTTTTGTTTTTTTTTTTTTTTTTTTCTTACGGCATGTCTGTTGGAAGTGTGAAATGCACAAAAAAGGGTCCTTTATATAGAATTCAGTAATCACATAATTTCTGGCACTGGAAAAACCTCTAAGGTCATTGAGTCCAACCATTAACCAAAGGCAGCTCTTTGATATGATTCATTGACGAAACGAACCATTGTTTCCTGAATGTCTCAGTATTTAGAAGACTTTTTTCAGGAAAAGATTATTTCCTCAAATATCTCATTTACAAATAGCACAAAAAGCAAAGAAGCATGCTTGTTTTGAATTTATCATCCTAATGAATGAGTATTTATAGTACATTTTGTGATTTGAGAACCATCTGACCATCAAGGTTTGCAAAAGTCTGCATTTAGTAAAAAAAATTTCAGAAGTCTTTACTGCATTACATAAGTTTCTGACAAACTTCCGCATGTTTGTATGGTATTTTTTCAGCATACTCACTACTTCTTGACATCAATATTTTTTGTTCATCTTTAGCAGGTGAGATGCAAAGACCTGACATAGTAATTGTGGGGAGCAGTTTTCTGAAGTGTTTAGTGCTTATCATACTTTGTTTATGCTGAAAGCACTGGAACATACATAACAATGGATTTGCTGGATCTGGTATTTTATGCTCTAGAAAATTAAGTTTCTGATCACTTGAAATTTTGTTGAACTTTATGGAAGCTTCCATTGCAGTTTCAATTTACATGGAACTGGACAAAAATAATATTTCAAGATTTAAAAGGAGTTCCAGAAGTCTCAAAACAAAAAGTATTTCTCTGTTAGTCCTTTATGTCTTTAACCACTTGTATTAAATTCTGCATGATTCATGTTTTATGTAATTTCTCAATCATACCTTCATACCTTCACTCTTCTGAAAGAGTCATTTCTGGTCAACAATTTCAAATTAAGTTTCACTTTAACTGTCATGAAAAGTAACTAGAATTTAAAATTACAAACTGACATTATTGCATAGCATCATATATTAATTTGAATCTATTTGGAGAAAAGAAAGGCTCTTCCTCCTTTGTGTTCATGCCCTTCATTTAATGCCTTTATGGAAATTAAGGTCTTCCTAGAATCATTCTAGTGTGCTGCTCTTGTTTCATAGGCAATGATATTTATGAGGCATGTTACTTATGTATTTCTGCCAAAGTCTATGAGACAACTCTTTGCTGTAAAGTTGTGTAGAAAGGGGAGGGTGGAATTTGGCCTACAGACTTTACTGATTGCCAAGTACCCTAGCTTAGAAAGCAGATAACTTAATTATGTAAATCAACAAGAGATTGACCCTGCAGTGAATTTTTAATAATACACTAATTGGCTGATTGATAAATCAAATTAGACTTTAGTGGCAAATATTCTTCTCAGCATGCAGAGAGCTATATCCCTAAATCTTTTTAGTAACAGAAGAATTGCATGTAATTCTTGAAGCAGTAGGAAAACAATTTAGGTTGGAATTTTTCCATTTATAAAAAGAGGTTATATTGAGCTTGAGTCTGTCTTGGCTCTTATATATTGATCTTAAGAGAGACCCTCAGCTACCTTTAAGTGCTATCTACGGTAGTCACCTACGGTTTATAAATTGGTCATGAGATGAAATAGTCCAAACATTTTGCACAAAATAGTTGTGCAGTGGAAGAAAAAGCTGTCTTCCTAGAGAAATTCTGTGAAAACAAGGAAGAAAATTCTACTTGAGAATAAATAACTATTCTAAAATTCCATAAAATTCTTTTGAAAGTTTCAAAAATTACATTTTACATTCTCTTTTTACAATTTGTCTTTAGCTATAACAGACATGTAAAATAATTCTGCTACTGCTATGTCACAATAATGAAATATGCTATTTGTATAATCATTTTTTTTTTTGTAGCTACTACTGATAGAAGCATCATCTGGAGATCAAAGTGTCTTTTGTTCTCTTCTGAAAAAAGCTTCAAACTGCTGCTTGAAACTTTTCAAAAATATCTTTTTGAAGATATTAGTTTTCATATATAGTCTCAAAAGTATCTGGTTCTTTATCTAAGATCCTGAAAATTTTAATGTCATAGATATTCTGATTTTCAGCCTGCTAGTTGCTAATATCAGCAACTGGTAATTTATGGTTGAACTAATCCAAACATAATTTTCTTAGAATCATAAATTAGAGCAAAAAGATTTTAAGATAAGTTTATTGTCACAAAGTGTTTAAAGAGTAATTTTGGAGATCTATTGTCCTGCAGGTCTTCAGGATTTATTTGAGTTTTTAACACCTTCTTCTCAAATGCAAAAATCAGAAATTATTTTCTTATTATTTTAAAGATGATATTTATGTGACTTTAGGAGATGGGGTTTTAAAAAGATAAAAAATAAATATCATTAGAATTATGCTAAGATTATTAATGGTAGCCACACTAAAGCTGAGAAAAATAAAGAAATCCAAGTAAGTCATCTGCTATGTCTGTTTAATACTATTTGACCAGCTAGACATCAATTCCTGTTAACGTAAATGTTACCACCTATTAAAATGCACTCCAAGAAGAGATAATGAGTAGAGTTAGATTTCAAGACACTTGTAAAACTTCAATATACAACAGGATACATACCTCCTTGATTCACTCTATGGTGGTTAATAAATATGTTTAACAGAGACTCATCACAGTGTTTTTGAATTTGGACAAAATAAAGAGTAATATGTGATTTCATAAACTTCTCTGGTTTTGTTTTGTTATGTTTTCACAAAAAATATGGAACTTCTACTATGATCGATGTTAATTTACCTGTACACTCAATTCTCAAAATAGAAATGTAACTTCCATGCATCAAAAACATAATTTGTAAATGTTGTAAATGCTCTGTCACTGGAAGTGTCCCAGGCCAGATTGGACAGGACCTCACCATGATCTAGTAAGTGATATCCCTGTTCATGGTGAGGGGGATGGAACTAGAAGAACTTTAAGGTTCCTTTCAATGATACTCTTTCTATGATTTCTATGATTTCCTTATAGAAAGATTTAAATTACATCTTCTTTCTTTTCACACAATTATAAAAAACTACTCAATTATTATCCAGAAGTAGTTATATGATTTAAACAATTAATTAGTAAATTGTCTCCCTAGCACAGATTTTGATTTAGCCGACTGATTATGTGTGAAGTGGTGGCTGCAATATTTAGCTGTATTAAAGTGTAAACATTTATAGCTACTCAAAAATTTAATCCACTTGCTAATTCCCCTGTTTTCACTGAGCAATCACACTCTTAGTCAGAGCCCCCACAAAATAATCAGCACCAATTTCCAGTAGTTCCTGCCACCTTTAATACAAGAAATGGAACAAGATTCTTCTCCCAGAAGTGTCAGCAGCAAGGACCTGGCATCTGTTTCACCCCTCTCTCTCTTTCTCTCTTGCACTAGTTGCATGATCTGGAGCTTTAGGCAATCAACAGGCAGTGCAGGAGTGGTGACTTGCAAATCAAACAATTATTTTGACTTGTGTAGTCTTTTGAAAAACATTCAGATGGCAGTTATGGATCAGCTGGCAACAATGTTTTAGATATGTTTTAAGCACAAAATAATAGTCCTGAACTATGTTTTTCTCCGTTGGTTTCTCATGAAATAATCTGTCTCACCTCTGGCTTGAGTGGTGGCAGAGAGCATTTCTGAAAGACTCCCTAAAGTGACTGTGGATGGGCTGTAGTACTGCTCTGCTTCATCCTGTGGCTCTTCTAATTCAGAGTTTTGCTACTTTTGGCATTCTCAGGTGATGCTTCTCAGAATACCTCTGCCTCTATTTCCCGTTCACAGAGTGGCTCTGCCTTTAGTTACATTTAATCAACTACCTTCTTCAATCTTCATCTAAATTTCCTCTCCTTTTACCTTAAAGCTTGGAATATTTATTTTAAAAACCCTTATTGGTTTGAGACATGAGTTCTTCAGGGACTTTTTGTTTGTTTTTCCTGCCTTTTTGTTGTTGTTATTTTCATTCAGAACTTATGAAATTTTTTTTCTTGCAGTAGAACTAAAATATCCTGTGGTTCGACTTTATATGGGAATAGAAAATGACAGCATACAATGTTCAACATCACTGTTCATTTTGTTTACATTTTTCACATTTTTCCTTCTCAGTTAAACTCCTTTATAAGTACAGAATTTCTTGAATATGTTGAAAGTGTCTGCTTTTTGTGCCTTTTCGGTTTCTTTGTCATGAGGAGCACTTGTTTTCTAATATGTTTATGGTACACCAGAAATAAGGAGGCCAAAGCTGACAGGGAATATCTATCCCCTCATGAATCAGAGAAGTAAATGTGAAGATATGCAAATCTATACACATATGTGTGCATGCATGTATGTATACACACACACACACACAGACACACACACACACACATATATATATATATATATATATATATCTGGGCATGCACACAGAGACATACACAATTATATAAACACACCAGCACATCTGTATATATGTATCTAAATACAGGCCACATACATATCCTTAAAGGTTAAAATGAAAATCTGTGAAAAAAAGCATGGACTAGAGCTATTTCTAGAAATTCTGAAAATGACTGAGGTTACATTCCCTTTGTATTATATTCAATGTCATATAGTTGAGCCTGACAGAGTTCTTAAAAATTCTAGAATTCTTACATTTTGAAAGTATAGCATTCCTGTCCCACAATAACAAAAAACCCCCATGATTTCAGATTGCATTCTTCTAATCCATATCAACAGCCACGATGAGTCATAAGAAAAAGGAATGAATAGACTCTTCAGTGTTTTCTCTGTAGCTTTTAGACAGAACACACATCCTAAAGAAAAAAAAAAAGGAACAAAAAATAACCCGAAGTTTCAAAATTAGAAAAAAAGACACCTAAGAATAGGCACATGAGAATAAATGGACACTATTTGAGAAATGTTCTTGTACTTGTTTACGTTAGGAAGTTTCTATTTTTCAGACAGCGTTGACTCACCAAACAACTCATCTGAAAAAAACCTGATTTTACATTCTAACCATTATACAACCAAATTATTTCTGGACAGATATATTTCAGACAGCAATAATTAACCCTCACCATTGCCTTCGACGACATCATCAGGAAGAATGACTAACATTCATGTTAGTTACAGCAGTTGAAGATGCATTGAACGATTCTGAATTAATTAGTGCTGGTTTGCAGTACAGCTGTTGGATGTGCACAGGCAAGACAAGCACTAACAGCCCATGTATTGTTACTGTTCACAAGTATTCATTTTTCAGCTTTGCCGTATGCATATATTATGTGTAATGGTTCTGAAAACTCCCTTTCACAGATCTTAATGATATTGTGCCTCATGTAAACTGAATGAAAGAGGAAAGAAAAAGACAAAATCAATCAGATAAGCTTCTTTGCTATTCTACTTCAATACTTCCTTTAAATCTCCTTTTTGCTGTGATGTTTACAAAATACCAGCTGCAGTACTGAAATTCCAGGCTGCCTATCATACTCCTCATATGCCTTCCATGTCTTTCTCTGTCTCTATATCTGATTGAAAACCATATAAAGTTAATGCAACCCTTCAGTTCTGTGCTTAAATCCTATCTGTTTTTGGGGTCTTGATCTACAAATAAAGTAGTAGCTAATAACAGAATATATGGTATAATATCAATTTGGATTTTGTGACATGCTGAAGAAAGGATCTGATTTCTTTAACACCATCATGTAAAGCAAAGAAAACTAATCTAATGTATGCAAATAAGCCTTCTTATGAGCTACTCTTTAGGGAAGTCATTGAATTTGGTCAGAATTCTTGTTAAATAACTATTCTTTGTCTGAACCAGAAAAATAATTATACCTGCTGTCAAATTTATACTGAACATTTTGTTCAATGTATTTTTTATCCAAAATACTAGGCATCAGCATGGAAAATTTTGTCTCAGTGCAGAAATTTTGGTCGTATGTTGTTCATATCAGTGAGTAGTAGTTTAGTTACCTCTAGTATACTATGCAAAATGTATCAGAGATCATGTTATGAACTTGAGGGAAAGCACAAGCTTCTTGAACAATTTCTTTGTGGAGCCAGACACCTCCGGATTTTGCAGTTTCTGCCAAGGAACAGAGATCATAAAATCATAAAATCATAGAATATGCTGAGTTGGAAGGGAATCATCAGGATTCTCAAGTCTGGTTCCTGGCCCTAAAAAGGACACACCAAGAATCACTCGATGTGCTTTAAGAGCATTGTCCAAACACTTGAACTCAGAGTTCTGGCACTGGTCAGGAGAGTAAAGAGATGAGTATTTGCCCTTTTTCTTCCCCTCATGAGGAAGACGTATCCCCTCAGTCTCCTCCAGGCTGAACAGAACAAGTGACCTCAGCTGCTCCTTGTACAGTTTCCCCTCAAGGCCATTCACCATTGTCATGGCCCTCCTTTGGACACTCCCTAACAGTTTAATGTTTTTCATATGTTGTGGAACCCAAAACAGCAAACAGCCCTTGAGGTGAGGCTGCCCCAGCTCAGAGCAGAGCAGGAGAATCCCCTCCCTTGCCCAGCTGGTGATGCTGTGCCTGATGTCCCCTGGACAGGGTTGGCCCTCCTGGCTGCCAGGGCACTGCTGGTTCATGTTCAACTTGCCATGGACCAGGACCCCCAGGTCCCTTTCCATGGCACTGCTCTCCAGCCTCTCGTTCCCCAGTCTGTCTGTACATCCAGGGCTGCCCCATCCCAGGTGCAGAATCCAGCACTTGCCCTTGTTGGACTTCATATGGATGATGATTCTCCAGCCCCCTGATTTGTGCACATCTCTCTGCAGGACCTCTTTGCCCTTGAGAGCATCAACAACTCCTCCCAGTTTGGTGTCATTGGCAAACTTATTCAGTTTCTATTCCTTTGGCCTTCACTGCTACATCCCATAGGGCTTTATTCAACTTTTAACTCAGTTCTTGCAGATTTTCACTTGCTGATACTTCTTTTCCTGTGCTTCCTCTTTCCTCTATAGAATGCTTCATTTCGCAAATCTAGGGCCTGCTTGTCTTTTACTCAAGTGCCTACTTCTTACTATGAACATAATTGGGAATATTATTTGCACAATCAAATCTACTAAAAGAACCTGATTAGGAGACTTGGGGGAAAACAAAAAACCCCCCAAAAAATAGGACTTTTATTGTACTGAATACAGGACTCCACTGAACATACTAATGATAAAATATATGATCTCCTTGTCCCTAATCTCCCTGATAACACAATTATATAATCTACATAAAAGCAAGGTTTATTTTTGCAGTATTTTTTTATATATATGGTGGCTGCTGGTGATAACTGATCAACATGTGGAAAAATTATTAACCCAGTGGAGAAATTATTAACCCAGTTAACTCAAAGAGGTGTTATGTATTTTGAAGTTCTTGTAAGATTACATTAGAGAAACCTTTGGCTATTTTTTCTAGCTTGTCTATTTCAATAACGTTTTTTCTTAATAATAATAAATATTCTTAATAAAGATTCTTCTTTTTTATTTTTTTGTCATGTAGTATTTCAAGAAGTTGAATATCAACCTTCTTAAAAAAAAATTATCTCCAGGACATTTATAGATCCTCAACCTGAATTACTGTACTGGCACAAAGATTTGTTTTGGAAGAAATGACTTGCATTCAGACATCTAAAATGCGTGACTTTACAGAACAACTTCACAGATTTCTTTGTTTCCTGAGAAACTTTCTGTCCGCTGCTTGTGTGCATGTTTGGCATGAGAATTATTCTTCCACCCAGTGCACACATTTTCTGTGTGACAGGAGTGGAAAATGTAGAGCACAAAGCTGGACATGCACAAGCTGTGGACTGTAGGCTCAATCTTAGCCAGGCAACACTGAACGTCTCACGGATACCAATGACCAAGGCAGCAGCAGGCAATTTATATATAAACCCTCCAGGTTATAGACAGTGAATCTAAAGTAGCACATGGCAGCAGCCAGCTACAAATCCTTCTGTTCAGGACTTGGAGCCCTGAGTGTGGCATCTGGGCCCAGCAATTGCCAGCTCTACTCTCAGTCAGCATCAAAGGTTGACTCATCTGCAAAAATAGGCAGAGGAAAATGAAGGCCAAGGGGTCTGTGTACAGCCTACTCCTGCCAGCTACATGAGGAGGGAGTGCCAAATACATTTTAGTAGTGTTTTAGCCACAATCATATTGATGAGTCCAAGGATTTAAAAATGCATTAGTGTCAGATAAAACCTGTGTTGTATCTATTGGTTTTATTAAGAGAGTATTAGATATTACATTCTCCAAACACCACATATTTGAAATACTTTGTGATCAATGATTTCACAGCTTAGAATAGATATCAGGCAAGTCAGGAGAGATGCATGTCAAAAGATCAGAAAAGGACTGAAGATAAAGTCAAAGCAGTTTAAATATAAGAAGGAAATATATATAATTTCTCACCCCGGCTCCACTATCCTTTTCAAATGTATAGAAACCATGCTGACATGAAAGATTTTAAAAACTCCAGAAAAAACCCCAAGCCCTCACAAACCAAACCCCAAACCAATCTGCTCCTTCTGCCCAAAACACCCAAGAAAATATGTAAAGGATGGATTCTAGAAGCTTATCACTTGAATTATGTCATGTCACATAAGGACATAGTGCCTTCTCTCTGCCCCAGTGTTACTTCATTCAACAGAGAGCACATCCAGTCCCTTTATATTGAACTGCATGAACTAGAATTACTGACTTTCATCATTTTTAAATATTGGCAACTGAGGTCATTTTCTAGAACACAACTACCGAGGAAGATGATAAAAAAATCTTGAATTCTCAACTACAACTTAGAGTAGTGTTGCATATTTATGTGCTAATAAAATAAAAATATAAAACAGAATAAAAAATCTTTCTGTGGAATGCTGGAACAGGGAATCCCAAGCATTCCTCAGACAAATGCAGACATGATCGCTTGTAATGAGGAATTTAGTCAATGATCAAAGAATGGATTAGGATTCAAAGTATTTGGCTCAAATTCTTCTATTCAGGCTCGAGAAATGCTGTTATTTTTTTCCTGCCTCTTTCTAAAAACAGAGTATTTCCTCCTTCTTAACATTACACAATAAAAAATACTTTTAGATTAATTATTTCCTTAATATGGACTGGTCTAGAAAAAAAAGCCTTGACTTTATTTGTTCCTCTAGCTGTCACTGATATTTAGATAGATAACTCAGAAATTTATCTGAATCAATATTTTGAATTTCAGTTGTATAAAGTGGGAAAGCTCTTTCTCAGACTTGAGGTTTAGGCTAGTCATCTAATCAGTGCAGAGATGAACTGCTCTGTAAGAAACTCAATCATTTTATACAGATGTCCCTGATTTATTAAAAAATATGGATATTGATCTATAATATCCAACTGTAATGGACAAAAACTCTCTAATTTAAAGTTAGAAAGTGTATGTTTATTGCGATGCTGGGCATCGTGCCGGATAGCTCCCAAATACACACCTCAGTTTACAGGTGATTACAGAGTCCTTTTATCTATACAAGTATTGAATACCCAAAATACAAATACATATTCATAACTTTGGTACATCCCATTCTTCGCTTCATATGGTAATTAGTTCAGAAGCTATTAAGCATGCGTAGTTTGTTCCTTGAAATGGGTTGGTGGTCCCTTTCATGGGGAGGGGTCCCAAAATGATGAAGTAAATGAAGTCTTCCTCGTTCTGACCTTTCTACCTTTTCAATGCAAATATGACAAATGAACCCTTGGTAGAACTCCCATTCCTTGTCTTCAAATGGTTTCAGAACAGAGGAGACCTACAATTGTTTTCTATTTCTAAAAGCTATTTGTCAGTTTCTATATTCTTCATTATAAACACAGCTAACCAAACATTGTGTTGACAAGCAATCAATTATTAGTTAACTACTAACTTTTAACTTCATCAAGGCCTACCCATTTATTTTAATTAACTCCAATAAAGCTTATCTCTAACTAAAATCTTAGCTCCTCTAAAATCTCTAAATTTCTTAAAATTTATGTCTCATCCCAGAACAGAATCAAACATTTTTTCAGGGCACTTTTTCACTGCATAAATACACCTAGACTGTTAGTTTAGTCTATTGGTCTTCCTTCCAGAGACCCAACAAGATCTGAGACCCACTTAGTTCATATAATATTACAAAGTGTGAGGATGCTCCAGGAAGTACTGCAATACTTAAAATTTCCAGCTAGAAATACTAAAGTGGAACAAGGCCTCTGCCCAAAAGCATATCTGAATTCAGAGTTTTGTGCTGAGAATTGAAGCTCATATCCTCAGTAGTATTCATTCAATCAATATGAAAAATTGGAGCTTTTTCCAGAAGGATATCATTCATAAAACAGGGCTGCTAGTGACAGCTGTGCATCAATCTCTCTATATAATATGCAGTCACCAAACAGTTTGACCTGAAAATTTCAGTTTTCCCATTGTTGATAAATTATGTAACCCAGAATTGAATACCACACAAAGCTGGTTAACAATATTATTAGAAATTTTGGTGAAAAATAAATCCTTTTTAAAACAACAGTTCCTGGATATTTATGCCAGTTGAAAAGTAAACTAGTCCTGTAGCTATTGACCTGAAATGCCAGTGACTGAACTCCTGGCTGCAAAGCTATGGCATCAGCACTCAGTCCTAAATTATGTGTTTGCTAGAAAGTGCTTAAGTTTTTCATCACAAAACTGCATTTTGTCGTGCACCAGCAAATCACTCATACTTTGAATCTGACTATGCTTTAAAAGTGATGGCAAAGGAAGGAAAAATAGTGATAGAGAAAATAGAACGGCAGAAAACCAGAATATAGAAACCCAGCAAAGCTAAGTCTATTCCAAAGGGACTTTATAGTGATGAACAGTCACCGGTTATTGAAAAGTCAGCCATTTTTGTTTTGGAAGAATTTTTCATTAGAAAATGGTGACATCTAGAATGACAATTATCCCATTTGACTGAATCCACTTTCTAAAGCCTCACTTTCATGTAATGTCTAGTTTTCACAGATTCTTTTTACAGACCATATCTAAGAAGTGGCTTTGCTGTCTGTCTCCAGAGCTGAACTGTCTCACATCTCAGCTTCTGAAAGACCCTTTTTTCCTTTCCCCTTTGACAAGTGCAATCTTGCTCAGCTTCTGCAAAGATCATTTTCCTGGCCTGTCATTTCAACCATTTCACCTCTCTCCACACCTTCCTTCACTAGCTACTGTTTTTCTGACACTTCAAACACAAGCTGCTTGGCTTCACCTTCAAAACCCTTCCACGATCCTTCCCCACCCCACAAATGATCTTTATGTTCAGTAGAGTAGTTGACACATGCTATCGATTAGTACACAAAACCAGCCTCAAACAGATTTTTAATCAAGTGCCCTCCTGATTTCTTCTACTATCTTTAAGATTGGGATTTACTTCCAATAACCATATTCTTCTTCCCACTTCCCATATTTGGTCATTTCTCTTTTTTTTCAATCATGTAATTAAAATTTGTCTTGCTATCATGTTCAGACAGACGTAAGGTGAGAGAAGTGTCAGAAGTACAGTTTTTTTATTCCCCAGTATCTCATTTTTATTTTCTCACTTCTGGCTGTCTCTCTGAACGCAAGTTCTTTGCAAAAGGTATATTCTGAGATTTATGTATCTCTCCTACCTCCTACACTGGCGTCCTGGTCAACTATTGAGATCCTTTGAAAAGCACAAAAAAAAAAAAAAAAAAAAAGAAAAAAAAGAAAAAAGAGGCTTTTTAAATGCTTTTCTACAATTTTTGCAGCTAGAGTGATTTGAGCAATGCTTCTATATTTCCTGGAATTTCCAGTCCTTGAATATTGCTATTTTTAGCTTTTGATTTCCTCTTCCAGACTAAATTCATCAGATTCATTTTGGGCCAGCTGAAGACATCACTTTCATCACAGTATACTGATGACTGCCATAGCTGAGCCTAATATCAACATTTACACAGAATGCTTCTTAAATATAGAAACTTAGGGATAATGATGGCACCTGAAAAAGAGATTTCCTCAGAAGTGATACCATATGTGGCCAGGGCCTTCTGTCTTGCATCATTGCTCAGATAAAAATGAGGTAGTTCAGGTATTTTACGGGAAGGATGTATTATCTATAAAATTTATTTCTCTCTTCACATGGTGAGAAAACCCTCCAGGGTATACCAGAGAACAAACTTGCTTGGAGCATAAGGAACAGAGCACATTGGATGCAGACCATTAAATTAGTGCTTTCTAAGCTATCTGATCTGATGCTGCAAGCAGAATTCCCTGTTGCAAGTATTAGGTACAAACATGTTCCCCCCCTCTTTCTCCCTTGCATTTTTTAACCATGACCTTAAAGAAGTTTCTAAGGACAGAGGCTGACACTTCTATGGATGAGCATATGACAATGAGCAATACAAACCCCAGAGTGCTGTGGTTCATGGTGTTCAGATCTGGGACATTCAGTTCCATAATATTTTAATTATTGGCTTTAAGGGCCATGCCGAGGAAAAATCAAATCTTTCTTCAGATAATATGAAATAGAAGGTTGAGTTGAAAAAGCTCCACCAAGGAAAAGAAAAAAAACCAAACAACCCACAACTCCCAAACAAACCTCCTAAACCACCAAAACATCTGTTTTTCAAGCAATGGTCTGAAGCCACTGGATGGGTACAGAGGTACCAACAGGAACTCAAACCTAGATCTCATTCTATATCACTTAATGGTTTTAAATGAATTGTTGACAGTGGTATATCAAAACTGGTGTGCACTGGTGAGTATCCATATCCATAGGCTTTTACCAGCAGTTTGACTTTTTTTTTCTCAGAGTTACTGAGATAGGAAGGTGAATGTTGACTCTTTAACACACCTAAGCGAAAATTTAGGGTTGGATATGAAGCTCATTCCAAGAACTGGTAATTTTCCAGACAGCACTAAGAGTTTTTGATGCCTCATGCAGTACATCTTGGTGGTCAGGACTTCTGATCTTGCAGACCCCTTATTTTGTATGCCTTCAGTGAAAAGGAATAATGAACCAAAAGGAAGTTGTGTGTACGTATCTATATTTATAGAAGTCAGTGCATACACAGGGAGAACTGAGGAACAAGGAAGCCTTTCTGACATCTTTAACATATTTGTAACCTGAGTTCAGTGATGATGTCTGGCCCATTCATCTGGAGAATGTTGATGTACAAAGTGAAGCAAGCATTACTTGTTGCAAACTTTTGCAGGATCACTCTCAGATCACAGTATCTTGTGGGAAGATTAAAGAAAATACGAATTTTTATTGCAACAAATGCTCAATTTGTACTTAAACTCTGTACTTTGTTCTTTTTACTACAGAAAAATAAAAGGTATTTTTTTTAAGCAAGTAGTTTTTGGTAGTACTTTAGAGTCAAGACAACTGTGAGAAAGTGATTTCAATTATTTTTGTTTGTGCATCTGTTTTATTCAGTCAACACCATGTCCAGAATCTTTTTTCCTGTTGGTGATGTGCCTTCAGAGTAAAAGCCAACTTTCATATCTTGAGTAAATTATGCCTGGAAGTCATCTTGAGTATGAATTTCTTGAGTCACTGCAAGATAGGAAGGATGATGCTTCAGTATGAGTATGACAGACCTATCTAGAGAAGATTTACCAGGGAAAAAATAACCAAGAACAAAAAAAATAGTGGGAATGGGATGTTTAGTTTCCAGAGCTGTGATTGTAACTGCACAGATTTTTGTACATGTGTGACTTGAACAATCTTACTGAGTTTTTAAAGTTGTTCCTCACTGATGAAATAGAATCAGATTCTGATTTTCCTGTGGCATTTGTGTCTAGCACAAGTAAAATGCTAGTATACGAAGTTAGCAAATTTTTTCCCTTAAACTGCTCACTTTTTGGTGAGTGGCTTCCTATTCTAAACACTTCTGCATTCCAAACTTGTTCTGGAGACTGAAGCTTCAGCAGAGACATTGATTCAAACCATGATGCAAGCAGCTCCATGGAAATTTATGCTACATAGAAGAATTGGTAGAATTTAAATCCAAAACAAAAAATAGCAGTTTGTCAGGTTTTCTGTGTTCTCTTAGCTGTAGTAATTATCAGCAAATCCTTTAACAGAAATATTTTTCTTGTTTTGAATAGAAATAATTTTCTAGATTTTTCCTTTGTTTTGACTTATGAGAGAAAAATATTTTTCTAATACAGTGGTCAAATTATTACATTAGAGATCAGAATTTGTCTGAAGCCCTAGAAAAATCGAGGAGGATGTTTTGAAATTCAGAGAGAGCACAAAGTGATCTTTTGACCATGTAATTAAGCATACTCAGATTTTTAAATTTTATTTTGCTTTGCATGCAATTTGTGAATTTGACTTTACACCTGGCCAAGGTGGATGGTGTGACACAGCTTGACAATCAGTCTCTGAGCAGTAAGCATGTTTCTGAGACAAGTATATTGGTTAGACATGGTATGGTTTTCTTGGAGCTATGTAAAATAGAGCATACAGTAGCTGTTTGGGGACACAGTTACAACAAAGCCTGGTTGAAGTGTCTTATGAAAGTCTTGGAGGACATTTTTTCTAGTCCTCTCTGATTTCCATGCATGATGGGGAAAACCAAAAAGCAAATCTAAAATGAGAACTACATGATTTGGGGAAATCTGCAGCATTTCACATGAGGTGCAATAGAGCTGCCTCAATTTCCTTCCTTTTCTCTATAGAAGGCTTCATTTCTTCAGTAGAAATCTTTAATGGTTCACAGTAGCTTCTGAACTTCGTGATTGTTTATATTGACATAAAATGGCGGAAATCAAAACAAGCCTACTTGCATGCAAACCTAGAATTGGTACACCCCAAATATGTCAGAAGTCATCTTGATAATATTTCTGAAATAGGAAAGCACTTCTGTGCCTAAAAAGTTTATTTTTTTCTTTTACTTTAATGGGATCAAAGTGCAACTTTTCCAAATATGTTTCAATTTCATGTAATCATGACTATGGACAGCTTAAGGCTGACCTGTTTTTAATTTTTTTTTAAGTTTCCTCCATGAAAAGGGAAACTAAGCTAGGCTTAAAGGGAAAAACATGAACAAACTCTTGATCTTGACTCCAGTCCATATGCATGCATCTTATTGAGGCTGCATCAAAGGTCAGCAGTATAACCAATTTAATTGTAGAAATGAAGACTGCTCTCTATTAAAATTACATATGAACCAAAGAATTTTCTTAGTTATTCACTAAGCATTTCTTTTGCTATATTTGATAGGGAAGAAGGGAATGGGATGGACAGGGTCTTAAACACACTGTCGTAATTCTCTTCTTTTTACTAACTAGAGTTACAATTTAATAGTCAAATGCTAGTTTAACAGCACCCACTTTCTAAAAATCTGTTAGCTTGTGTTAATTATGTCTTCCATTAGTTATGACCTGAGTCATGAAACAGCTGTTCCATTATTTCATCCACAAACTGGCATGCACATAATTACTTGTGTTGTGTGTTTAGTCTTTTACAATGTCATAACAGCAACTTTGCTCAGTCAATGAACATGATGAAAGACCACGTTGCTCCAAACCATTTTTCAAAAACTTTTACAAGTGAGGCTTTTGTGAAGGAGGAAGCCGTGTGACCAACGAAAACTGCATTTGTTACTCTTTGCATAATATTCTTTGTTTAGATATAGAAAAGGTATTGAGTATATTCTGATCAATTCTAGTGTATCAAAACTAATGTGATGAAAAATATATCCCCTTTGCACCACACACTTGAAAGGAACTGACTTAATTGGGGTGCACAGAGAAAACATGGCTGAATCCTTAGAAGTAATTTGCCAAGACAAAAATTAGTTGCAAGTGAAACATTGGTGGAAAGAACTATGTGCAGAAAAGCCCTACATTTGAAACTGCTTAGAATGGATACAAATTAAACCGTGTGTCCCAGGCTTGATTATCAAGAGGCAAATATCACTGCTTTAACATTCTTCCCAAATTCATCTCCAGGGTTAACCATCCATGTTTAATCATTGCTGATAATGAGATTTGTAAACTTTCAAAAATCCCTTAACTAGAACTCTATGAATAGGTTTTTACATAAAGCAGACTGGGATGAATTTGCTCTTTTTATTTTTTTTAATCCAAAGGGGAGGAGTTGATTGGCTTTTTTAGCCTGTGCTTCAGAAAATTTCACTGTGCAAAGAGCAAGCTTGATATGCCAAGGCGGTGGAGTGAAAGCAATACAAAAGAAATGCTAAGAGGCTATTGAGCTTCTTCAGTATCTGAACATTTCTCAATACACTAATTTCTGCTGTGCAGGTAGTCAGAGTACACATCTATCTGACTGTGTCTTTTTTTCTTCCCTTTGAGCTTTCAAGCTATAGAAAAAAAACTTCCGAGTTTGAATCCACCTGGACTTTGTAAATTTTAAGTCTAATGGTATTTGGAAGGAATGTGTCTATTAAGAATATCTGGGCAAAGGAACGATAAAAAACCCAAACAGATACAAACCTGACTGAGACACGGCAAGACAGGTTGCAATAAGAACAAACATGGATAGTCACACTAATCAATATGGATATCTGATCTGTAAGGATGTTTATTCTTTTGTGTAGGATAGGGAAAGGAAAGGGAGGAAAACAGACATAGAAATAAAACCTAACCAACCAGCATAAAAAAGACAATAGTCAGAAACAAACCTGGTCAGTCAAGGTAACTGATGGGCTCCAAACAAAGTGAGTTCACAACTGATGAAGATGCAAGCCACTGAGTGGCTTGGGTGTTGGATGGCTTGGTGGGATTGTACCTAGTGCTGAGGCTATGTGCAAAGGAGGGAGGACCTGTGTTAACAGAAAGCAGTGTAAAAGAAGCCAGTCATGTGTAAAATGGGCCCAGTCAGTACTGTTGCCTAGCTGACCCCCTGCACCTGATAAACCCAGCTGTCCTCTTTTCTTTTGTCTTCTTAATGGATGATTTCCCAACTCTCTCTCTGAGGGATCTCATCCTTTATGCCACATACATGAATGCCTCAAGAGCTGCACCTGCTAAGAGCCTCGGGAGCATGATTGAAATGTTGTTCTTGTTGCTGTAGTCAGACATGGGGGTGATGATGAGCACCTGTACCATCCCACAACTGCTGGGTATGTGTAAGGGGTGTGCCTGTGTCTATGAGTCTCTGGGATATGTGGTAAGCTCTTCTAAATGGTTGAACTTGCAAACAGGGGAGTGCCAGCCTGGGCAGGAAGGAGAAGGCAGCTGGAGAAGGCAGACACCTTTAGCATCCACCTAACTGTAAGCTGGACATGTATTTATTTGTATAAAATATTATAAATGCATATGCAATTTTGTGCATCTGTAATATAAGCAGTTAGTTTTTTCAAAGTATGGAGGCACACAGAAGAACAGAAATACCATGGTTAATTTGAATGCAATGTTCTATAATAGAGCCTGAAAGGACAGTCTAGCTCAGAGGCCACTTACCTAAAGAAAATACTGACAACAAATTAATGAAATTTGGAATTAAATGTTAAGCAGTTACTTTTATATCCCTTTATTAATAATTTGTTGGCAAGGAAGAGTGACACAATACATAGCTTTCAAAAGCTATGTATTAAATATCAAAAAATATTTATATATTTTTTGATAAATCAAAATGAGCAATCTAGTAAACACATACACCTATTCTTCTCAGCCTTTTCTGACAAATAAATTGGCTTTATTTTGTCACCTCATTTATCACACAGAGAGAATTAAAAAAAAAACAAACAAAAAGGCAACAATACCATACCTTGCCCTAAGCCTTTTTCAACTAACTTCAAATTGACATTAGAATTCTACTTTGGTGTTGTTCTGTTTAGGGATCTCTTTCTTCTTCACAGTTTCTAATCTTAATTACTACAGCTATATCTAAGATACAGAGTCTGTTGGAACAAAAGTGTTCCTTGGTGCACTTGTTTGGTAGCATCCCACTCCCAGAGCAGTAAGATGCCAGTTAATTGTAGCTTGTGATGGGTGTTTTCTCAAGTCAAACTATTTTCTTTTCTGAGCTAAAGTTTTGGAATATAAAGGACTTAATTATAGAATTTCTAGGCTCTGTTCTTAAGTTCTTTGAGCAGAGTCCTTTGTCAAAATAGTTGCAAAACTCTATTACCAAGGTCTCATGCTTTAGCCTGAGTTGTTAGATCTGATGCCAGTAGGATAATGTGACAAGACAGGCGAGGCTACCTTTTCTTTTACTTAGTAAAAGACCTTGGTTTTCCTCTAACTTCCCATGACAATTGTCATTGTCAGCCGCAGCCATGTTCTCCCACTTATGTCCTCATCAATGACAAAAAGAATATCCCTGACTTTAAGGAGATCTTACACTCTCCTGCAGAGGCACCCCATTATTCCTCTAATCAACAAGGTCCTGGGCAAGGCAGTCAGCCCTCCTGTCACAGGAGGTGCTGCTCACACCAAGTGCTGTGGGCCCAGCATTTGAAGCTACATGTCACAGACAAATTTCAAAGCAAATTTGTGTCTGCTTTGCACCAGTGATGTGCAACCAGAATACATTCTAGGAGATGTATAGCAGGTGAGGGCTATTTTTAATCCTTTCAGGTTGGTATTTATTCCCTCAGATCAAAGAGTCCCTCTAAGGGCAGCAGCAGTATGCTCCAACAGGTTGTGAAACCATCATCAGAATGAGTTAATTTACTTCTTGCTTGTGGTTGTTTTTTTGTTTGGTTTTTTGTTTGTTGTTTTTTTTTTTTTTTTGTTTGTTTGGTTGGTTTGTGTTTTTTTTTTTTTTTTTGTTTTTTTTTTGTTTTTTTTTTTTTTTTTGTTTGTTTTTTTTTTGTTTTGTTTTGTTTTTTTTTTTTTTTTTTTTTTGTGGGTTTTCTCTGACTGGTTTTCCTGATTCGGGCAGTTCTGATTTTCTCTTTGCCTCCTTTGATACACCTGTGCCAGCAGCTGGTTTATCAAGGAGAAGAGGTGTTTCTGCACAGGCAAGGCAAAGGGCACGTAAATGCTGGCAGCTCTGTCTTTCTGCATCTTGGGATACTCCTCAGAGCCCTGGTCTATTTCTCTGTGCTCTTCTTTCAAGGTGTTTTACCTGCTCCTGCTCCATAATCCATCATCCTACGTGCATAGCCTGTAGCTGATTCACTCAAAATGTCACCGGGTAGCACTGTGGCTTGTATAACAATGAGGTTGATGAATGGGAAATGTGTACCCACAGCCTTCAGACTTGTCGGCACTTTGCATTAAAAAGGGAGAGGTTGAGTCCTACCCCTCTGTGATTCTTCCTCTTCTACCTTCCCCCTCAGATCCTGTGAAGCAGCAGATGGTGGAGGGGGTGAGGGGGGAGGGCGTGAGGGGGGAGGGGTCCTACCCCTCTGTGATTCTTCCTCTTCTACCTTCCCCCTCAGATCCTGTGAAGCAGCAGATGGTGGAGGGCGTGAGGGGGGAGGTGGTGACTGCTGCCACCATAGGAGCAGGTGTGTTCCCTTCAGCCAGTCAGCTCCTGGACCTTGGGAGAGACAGGGTCTGGCACTGTGGAAAGGGCAGCTGACCCACTCAGATAGAGGAGGCTTGGATGTATGATCTCAGGTATATCAGTTACAGGACTTAGGGAATGGCACACAATGAAGGTGTGGGGTGGGGAACCTCAAGTCTTGTTATTGCCCTGAGTACTGCTTTTGCATCCAAGGAGATGTTTAGGGCCAGACTATATCTATGAAAATGCAGTTGCTGGATCTTCTTTAATGCAATTCATCCCTTGAAGAACAGTTCTAAAGTGCTTTCTGCTTTCAATCTAACTACTTCTACCTGTTGAATTAATCCAACTCATTTGATCATTCACTTTTTTAGTCTGTTCTTTTTACCTCCACTGATTGTTCTCATCTCTCTGTGCCTCTATAAAGCTTTGCGCAATCCCAAATTGGATCTTGAGGATACATTTCTTTTAATTCATCACGCTACTGTTTCTCCTAATCACACCCTTCTATTACTTTTTTCATTTCCTTCCATCTCTCTCATTCTTTACTTTGCCTTTCTGTTTCTACTGCTACTAACTACTTCCACTTCTCTCATCTTTCTCCTCTGCTGCATGTAAACCTTCTTTTACTCCTCCTGCTGAGGTTGAACCTTATTTGTTTTGATGTGCTCTTTTCCTTTCCCAAACTTTTTTCACCTTTGAGAAACTATACTCTCTTTCGGAGCTAAGCAATCCCTACAAATTCTTCCTGCTCTTTTGTACTTCAGGAATATCTTCTTACTCTCAAAATGCCATGAAATTATGACGTTTAGCATGGTGTCCTCTTCTTTTTGCAGCTCCTTCTTTGTGCAGGTCCTGCTCTTCCTCTGTTGTGCTTTTCCTGGACTGTCACATATATCTTTATTTTCAAATTTTAGGGGTTGAAAATTTGTGTGTTTTTTTCTCCCCTCTCATATACAATTAACTATGAGAATTTAATATTTTCTGCTTGTCATGAAATTGCATTTAGAATCAGCAGATAGTGTAGAATTGCTTAGAATTAGGACCTCCCAAATTCCTAAGAAATGTGGTCTCTGCGTTGGATTTATACAACCCTGAACAAAATGAGTCCAGACTTTCTTTTGTTTCCAGTTGTTAATCTTCCCAGCAACTACAATGACCTAAAACAAGATTGCATCAGCTTTGATTCTTTCATACAGGGTTATATTGTGGGGCAAAAATAATATTTTTCTTAGTCTGTTGTGGCATTATATCACTATAAAATTATGTAAATTAGAGATCCCTGTAAGCAAGGTGTTTTTTAAAGAGATTGGAATGGGAAAGGGCATTACAGGCATCATAATCCATTTAGATATTATATTTTATTCCATATCCATGACATCAAATAAATTCAAATTTAATTTTGAATTATGTGTATAAACATTTTAATATTAATACAAGGATTTGTTGAAATCAATGCATTGGAACAGAGCTTTTTATTCTATTTATATTTCATGATATCTTGTGCTGTACATATTTGTATGACTTCTGTATGATTTTTGTATTTTTTATACATATTTGTGCACTTGCTTATAAATAGGCTAGACTTCATTATATAGATGAATATGAACATATGTATATATATGTCTTTTTGTAATTTTTGGTTGAATTTCTCTCATGGAGAGAACAGGATTTCAGTCCTGTGCTCTTTTTTCTCTTTGATACTAGTAGAACTTTGTTTTTCATTTGTTATTTCCATCATCTTCTATCAAACAATGACATCCATTGATCCTCCTATGCACAGATTTGAAGTTCCATTTTAGATCCTGAAAAAATAACTTTGTTTAGAATAAACAGCTATTAGATTGTGGGTTTAACACTTTAACATTTCAAATGTCTGAAGACGAAATATTAATATTTCTAATGATTCTGGTTTTGTTTTGTTTTGTTTTCTGGTGGCATTCATATCTATATGGCCAAATCTAATTACTGTCCCATATTTTTGGAATCTTGGTAACAGTTATAACTCCTGTAACCCTGAGCAATTTGATTTAAGTTCACTATCCTTAGGGCAATCAAAGAAGTCATTAATAAGCTGCCAAAGTTCATCAAGTGAAGAGTATCTTAACTGTAATTTCTGGGGTAGTATTCAAATTCTTATTAAAATGTTTAAGAAACAGAAAAAACTACCTACATGTTTCACAGAAGTCTTGAAGAAAAAGAAAGGGCTTTGGAAATTAAAGCGATTCTGTTTGTCAAAGAGTAGTTTAAAAGGGTGGTTTTATCATGTATCAGAAATAGACTTCTGATAATGGATGTTTCTTCATTCTTTGTGAAAAACATATTGATATCCAACAGCTGCATGTGGTAGCTAACCATGTGTAGTCTAGAAATAAGGGATTTTTTAAAAAAATAAAACTATGTTAATTATTCATTGGATGAATACCATACATGATGAATTGGATGAATACTCTGCATGTAGGGTAACTTCTATCAGTTGTTGTTTAAATCAAAAAATAATGTGTCACCTCTGAAGGTTCATCTCTCTCTATTGACTGAAGAGTGTATGTGTCCTAAGTGTCCTAGGTTAGGTAAAATAAATCACAAACTATGACTATCCACTTAAAGAATAAAGTTTTCTTCAGTGTTATATTCAAGATGAAATTTAGGACCTTCCATGCATCATTTACTCAATGCAAAACAGAAAGTAATTTATGATCTGGATTTTAGAGGTGTTTGTCATGTTGAAGAATACCTACACAAATTCTAAGACTTAGTTCTGTGGGTCTTTTGAAGTGATTCATACTTCACCAATATGACTAAGTGCTTCATGTTCTGCCCTAAAGTTATTTAAAGCATCTTAAAATTCTACTCCTTACTTTTTCAGTATAATCTATAAGTACTTTTTTTGCTGTCCCATGGTGTTCTTTATAACAAAGATCATAATACAAATTCTCATTGGCTAAATAGATACCAATCTGAAGAGCTTAGCAATTTTGTCTAAATTCCAAAGCATTGTGCAAAAGATTTGCAGAGGCTCTGGGGAAAGCCTCTTATCTTGCTCCACTATTGTCAAACTTCAAATTTGCACGATAAAAATTGTAAGCAAAGAAAAAATAAAAGCCCCTTTGGTCTCAATGTAAAAGCAACTCTGGTGGAAAAACAGCATAAGAAAAAAAATTCACTCAAAAAAAAAAAGGAAGGGAAAAAAGTACTGAGGAAGTAGATTGAATATACATCAAGGCATAAATCTAACAAGCTGATGGAATTAATATAGCAACAACTATCTTACAATGGCACCACATGCCACAAAGGAAATAAACCATTAACTGTTTTCATTTGGTGTTCAATGAGGAACAAATCACTTGTGGAATTGTTTCTAATCAACCTCTAACAAAACATTCCCTCATCTTTCACCAGTTTGCTGTATAAAGATTGACCTGTTTTGCATTCTGAAACTGATACTGGACAGAAATTATTTTCAACCCTGACTGGCACTGGGCCACATTGAAAATTATTTGGGATCAAAGCCTGACTAATTAAAGTAAAATGATTTAGAAGTCTTTGTGATAATCACTAAGTGACTCCAAAAAGTTGAAACAAGTTTTAAAACAGAAGCAATAAAGAAAAATTGGATGAGTAGTGGAGACAAGAGCTAATCTGTGTTATCAATGTGCTGCATCCCTTGTTTTCCCTTTTGTTCCTTTTATCTTTCAGGATTCAGCATATTGAAATGCTAAGGATGAGTTAGAATTGCAAATAGTTCTATATCAGTTATAAGTTTTGGATGCTATAATAAGGGGTTGGGAAGATATAGTTCTTCTTTTTCCCCAGCCCCTGTAACTCTTGTGCCTCCAGTCTCCCCATGTGTGATATCAGTTCGTTCAAGGAATGGAACATAAATTTATACTATTTTATTTCTTGTTCTTTACTCAGTGATGATATATATATTGGAGGGACAGATAGATTTATTTCTGGATGGAATTTCATCCAAGAAGAGTGCTCACAGCCCTTACACTTAAGGTTTTATGATATAATTACACACCCAGAACAGCACAGCTAGAAGGAAACAAGGAGGCGGGAAAGATTAGAAACATTAGTATCATAAATGGCTGTCAATTCTGAGTTACACTTCTTCAGACAACCAGATGTAGCATGTCTTCAAAGTGTATTGAAATTCATATTTGGACATGTTAGGTGGGCCAAATATACAGGAGAGTAGAAGGAGAATGAGTTGAGAGAGGTGTTTGTATTTGGCCTGCAAATCTGTAGCTGAGACTGAAGTGGGATCCAGAAGTATGCAACCAGCTTGTGGAACTTAAAAGATTGATGACATTATCTGAGGAACAGGAAAAGCAAATCCTGCAGATATGATGAGGAAATAAATGCAGGTGGTTTTACAGAGTAGCAGGGCTGTGGCAAGCCATGAGAAGGAAAATCAGAAGGCACATTTGAGGAAAGTGACCAACTAAAGCTGAGGCTGTTGACATTGACAAGGCATTGACAAGGGCCTAGAGTTGGGGCTGTCTCCGTTTTTGATAAGTGATCTAACTACTGGGAAATTACGTAAATGAAAAGGATTGCTATTGTACTCAGGGCAAAACAGAAAACCAAGATCTTCCCACTAGAATATTATTTCTATTTTTATGCTAATTTTAGTAAAGCTTGCATTGTATTGCTGTGTATTTTTAAAAAATACCTATATCTTGTTGAAGAGATGGCTGCAGTTCAGCATGAAGGCATTCCTGGGTATTGTATGCTGCTTGAATGATCCATATAGCATGCTAAGAAAGTGTGTTAAAATCCATTTCTTTGACAAGTGGTAGACAAAAGAGTAACCTCTGTAATGCAATTAGAGTTTCTTCAAGATTAAATGTGCTCTTTGAAAGCAAACCCTGATTTTGTTGGTTTTATTCAGATTATTAGTGCTTGGCACATTATTTAGTGATGCTTCTGAATGCATAATTTTACTGAAAAGAAAATTTGGTATTTATCAGGTTGCTTTTTGAGACAGTGAGGAAGGAAAGCTGATGACTTTTCAGCAGTATTTATGTCTAAAAATATTACATGCAGATGTGAAGATCACCAGCAATGAAATATTTTAAATGCTACTCATCCCATTTTTAGAGCAGGCTCCTACCATTTCACTGACATCTCAAGTAGAATTGTGACAGGTGGCCATGTAATTCAAAAAACCAGTGGTAGTTCTGAGCCCTGATAATATAGGGTTCATGTCATTTTCCCCTCACAGATTTTCCATTTACACAAATGGTGTAATTGTACCCCTCAAAGTTTTACCTCTGGAAGCTATTTTTATTTTCTACAAGAGCACCTCCAGGCAATAACAGCAGGGGGGCAAATCCTTTATTTTATGTTGTCAAAACCAATATGCTGTGAGTTATTCACATCACTTTCTGAAGTGCCAGTCAACGGCTTTGTGTTTGGAGTAGTGCAAACCACTAAGAGACTCGGAAAAAGCAGTTTCTAAACTCGCAGCACCAGAGTGGGTGTTAGTATGGAAGGAAAAGAAAAAAATAGAAAAAAGCATTAAAAGGATTTTTTCCTTTTTGTTGCTGCTGTTGAAAGTTTTCTAATGAAAGGAGATGAATCAGGAACTTTGTAATAACATGTGCCTGACCACTTAGCTTTAGCAGCAGATTGGAATGACGCTTACTCAGCACAGGCTTTGGACCTTTCAGACCTTATGTATCATTTTTCATCTACTGAGCTTCTCACAGTTGTGCAAAATAAAAATGGGAATAAAGAAAAAAATCAAATAAAAAAAAAGTTGAATCTAAATAAAATACACATATTCACCCAGTAAAATTTTAGGAAAAAATGTAGCAGAGAGTCTGACTCTTTGCCCCAAAATTATTTGTTTTCAGAGCCATCAATTTTAGACACTGATATTCCTTTGTATGTTTTTTTTTTAAAAGGAGTTCAACTGAAAGCATAGACAAGAGAAAGAGCAAACAAATAATGAGCCTGTAAAAGTAATATCTGCCAAATTCCTTCACTGCTGGCCGGAATGCTGCTAAAACCTGGTATTGCTGTTACATTCCATGCAGAGAAGCAATTCTTCAGGTCTTCTGACAATGCAGTGACCTCAAGACAACATTTCTGGAACTCCTACAGCAAAGTCTTGTAACCATAATAGATGTCTTCAATTTTTATTTTTCTTTAAGGGCTGAAAAAACCCTCACCTTGCTTTACTAAAGGGAAATACTGAGAGGTGCTGAAAAACCTCTTCCAGCTGACTGTTTGCTGAGAAATGTAACCTTCCTAAATCCTACTTTCAGGTTGAAGTTGACAGGAAGATCTGCAGAAAATTTACCATTTTATCAAGGGAGCTGCAGCTCAGTGGAATATAATAGTTTTCTACATGAATTTACAGCACACCAGTCGTCAGAGATAGATAACTTGGTAGGAGTCCAGCAAGCTCAATTATTCAGCGTGTCTGAAGTACCAGAGGACGACAGGAAAGACAAGCACAGATGCTGCTCTTTAAGTGACTTATGCTGACATGGTTTGCTTTCTTACTTAGAGTGTTGAATCAGGGAGGTGACTTCCAGGTCCCAGCAGCAGGGGTTTTCGAAGGTGTCTTAGCAGAGGAGTTCATGTCTCACAGTTACAAACTATTAGCCTAAGGTTGAAAGATTTTCCTTGGTCAAACCAGCAATAAATGGATAGTTATTTGCAAAAGGAGTAGTAAAAAGAAACTGCATTCCATGAAAAGTACTTTTTATTTTTTCTATTCTGTTTTGCAGGAATTGGTGGGGCTACTGTGATACTCTCTGAAGTATTTGGTAACTGGTGTAATGCTGATCCCCTACAAGTACTCTTTTCAGCTTAAACCCTGTTGGGGCCAAGGTTCCTTGGTTTAGTTATAAGCCTTAAAGGTCTGTTTTTGTAAACCAGTCATCAGAATTTGGTTCTTCCTCTGCTACTGAGAGAATCAGAACAACTCATATTTAGTATTTTTCTTGTCTACTAGGATGCATAAAACAAAAGATTTTTTTTTTAAAACCAGTAAAACAAAGGAAGATTAGAAGGAACTACAGAAACACAAACAGAAACACAAGCAGCTACTTTTGAATGAAATGAAAAAAGCCTTGCTGCTTAGATATTGAACTAGTTTTACTGTTTTGTTTGGTTTTTATTTCTTTTTTTTTTTCTTTTTTTGTGTTTCTAGACTGATGTACACTTGGTAAAAAAAATAATCTTGTCTGGTCATAATTATCTCTGAAAGGAAGTGCTAGAATGCTCTAAGCTGAAACCTTTTTTGGCAGTGAGTTAAGAAATGATATTTTGAAAATTACTTACTAATGACTGATCAAAATAGCCATCCTAGACTTCCATCAAATTAGCTCTTCTCTTCTAGTTAATTTTGTATTCAATAACATTAAAATAAATTTTGAGCTTAAATATTTTTATTAAAAATAGCAGTCTTTTATATGACATATAAGGGGGTAAAAGAGACATGTTGTACGAAAACATCCCAAATCTCCCAATGAATTCAATTTGAGTTGTTCTGAAAATTTAAGTTAATTATTTTGTTTCTAGGAAAGGTTTCATATTGCAGAAAAATAATCAACTCTTTTTAGAAAATGTTCTTACTCATCAAATGAAATGTTGAAATTAGGTTATGCCACATTCAAGAAAAGTGAAAACAGTGTACCCCCATTGCTTTGACTTAATAAAATTCAGACACACTGGCACCAACTGAATTAATCATCATTTTTCAGGAAGACACTTAGCTAGTGCATTTCAAACCTGTTGGAGACATGTTGCTTAAGCACATGGTTATCTTCTTTCCTACTAGACATCAGTGCTATGTCCTCATTTATTTTTTGATTATGATATTTAATATATCCCTGGGGAAAAAAATGATAGTTAAAAATAAGTTTTTCTCTTAATGTGAGTGTAGTTCTCACTCAATAGTCATAATTTCTTTGCCATTAATGTTAAAGGACAAGGGTGAGCTAGTTTGAAGAAATAGAATTACAGAAGATGAGATCACCAGGTTAGAGAGGAATCATTTGAACTCATCATACTTGAAGGTGATGTGGTAATGATAATAAGAAGGACGATTTGTTTGGGTAAAAAATTCTGATATCATCTGTAAATGGTGATGCCTTGACATTTGGTACTTTTACAATTGGCCTGTAGAGTAAATGTAACTATCAGAAGCAAATCTACATTGTCATCAGATTGAAGTGCAGTTCTAATTTTACTTCAAATTTTTTTTATTTAATTTATTAGAACTAAGAATGGTTCTTCAAGAAATCCTCAAGAACAACTTACTGAAGAAACAAATAAATATGGATAAATGTCCTTCCAGCGACTAAGACAGATGGGGACAGTATGCCTATTTTACAGTTGCATACATGAATAACTGAGGTGACTCATTTGAGCCTTGTTCAGAAGTGAGTGAAATTTTTTATTTTGAGTATTCTGAGCTTTTTTTCAGGAAACCACAAAGCATTTGCTAGCTTCAAAATGAAAACCTGTGCTGGCTTGCTTGCAATGATTAATTGCAGCGTTAAATACAGGTCTGTATGTTGCCTACAGATACAATGTGTGCTTCTAAATATGTTAGGAATACTAAAATACATAGTTTCAATAAGGTCATCTGCCATGCAGTGATTCAATGCCAAAGTGTTCCATCCTTTATTTGAACATGTAATTGCATTGTTCCTAATATATTAGAGTCCTTGCTTATAATAATTGATTATGATAATGCAGTGAATTAACTCTAGTCACTGTTCTATTTAACCATTTTATTTGAATGTCAGGTGTGCAGGTAAGTCATCTAGTTAAGTGGAAGTTTGATAACCTAATGTAATATCTTTGACATCAGAGATCAGATAAAATCTTTTATGTGTCATTGGCTCTGAGAATCTGCCTGGGCAGATGGTGTTGGTTTTGTAAGGCAGACATACATTGCCTGGAGAATTTCAGAGAAATATGGGCAATATTTTCAAACTCCAGTAAAGGAGAAAGGTGTCATTTCCCTGACAGCCCCAGAGAATATTTCCCTGCTATTGCATGCTTGACAGATGCCATGAACAGACTGATGTGCAGAAAAAGGAAAGGTACAAGGAAACCGTACATTAAAACTCATTAACTTTAGATAGCAAAACTCTGTTGGGAGCAACTCCAGAGCATTTTTTGATGTACAGTGTATGTTTAACATTCTAAATATATGTGCTATTTAATGTGTTGGGACTGAATTTACATATTTGGTGTAAATATGAATGAAAATGAAAACAGTGACAAGATAAACACAAGAGAAAATGCATCAGCAAAATGAATCATTAAGAATCTGAAGGGAAATACAAGAGACATTTTTCACACTTGTAATTTTAGATCTATTAGGAGCTATAGGTCTGGTATTTGGAGCAGAGCACTTGAATTCCAGTATTAATTTTCTCAGAAAAACATTCATTTTTGTTTGTAACATAACTTTATTTACAAAAAATTGTATCTGCTTCTTAGTCCAGCCAAACTCTTATGTATAGCCTTAACTTTTAACACTGGAAAAAGAATGTGGAAACTTGTTATCTGATTTACCTGGTCCTGTGTTGTCTACTTGGTCCTGTGTTTTCTCCTTATCCTATTGATTCTTTCTCACAAATGTGGCAAAGTCCTATCTTAAAATTTATGGTTAAATTGTTTTTTTTTTATGTTAGGCATAAGATAAATTCTGTAAAACAAAGAAAGTACTGGATGATGAATATAGAAGAATTGCATATTTAAGATGGAATTAACATTGCAATATTACATATACATAAATATAATGACTTCATTATAATAATTGCTATTCCTGACCATTTAATGGGCATAAATTTGAAGAGATATTTTTGGAGGATTTAGAAAAACCACAGATTCACAAGGGATGGAAGATATATGTGCATATGAGCAACACAGGCATGCTTAATTTTGTTAGTTCTTCATTTGAGCACTCAACTTTTCAACCTTAATATTCTTTTAAGGTAGATCTCATTGGGAAGTTAATTTATGTAATTGCTGTTTTGATGTAAACAAATTTGATGGTAATGTTGTACATGAAAACAGATTTTAAAAACTACACAGCATAGCAGAAAGAAACATTTGTAAGAAATTCTATTCTCAATGCAAATACAACAGTGCTTAGTGAACTGAAATTGGAAAATAGAAACAAATACATGTTCTTAGTGTGTAAATATCTAATTATTCTATATCTTCATATAAAGTTTGAAAAGGCTTTTTTTTAGATAGGTAGAACTCAATTGTTTTGTTAGAGATGTATGGGTTTTAAATAATTGAAATAGTCATGCATAATTCAAATAATCACTTCCATTAGATACTTAGTCTGATAAATATCTGACGGAAATGCAGATTGAATATGTTTTCCTGATATAAAAATTGTTTTAATTTTGAATTCATGGGCTGTTTTGTTAATTTGCATAGTGATATAACTGTAACAGCAGGTTATGGTTGATGACTCTGACTCTGATGCTACATGATGCAAAATGACCCATTTCTTACCTAATCATGAAGGCAGCATAATGGAATTCAAAACCACAACTACTGCACAATTATAAAGATTAAAACAAAATATCTTGAAATACAGTAGCAAATTAATACTTATTTTTTCTTGTAATAAATGCAAATGCTTGAATGAGGTACCATGAAGGTCTGTGCTACTGAAGTTTACCAAGACCTACTTCCTATTTCTAAATAAAATCTTGTGTGGCCATCAAACAACAGTGTTTGAATAACTTCTTGGAGTTTGCTGAGCAACTCTGTCAATTTCTGTTACACGTGGCTTGTTTTCTCTCTCTCATACACATATCCTCTCCCCAGGAGGAGTAAATGAACAGACAGGATAAAAAAATGCATTTGATAAGACATACTGTTCCATCCTAAATGAAGTCACTATATTTCTGATAGAAAAGGCAAGATCCTGCATTTCAAGTAATTTATTATTGGGTTTAAAGGGGCCCAAATTGCTGTGGCAGGTCACAGTCTCAAACTGCCATCCTTCCCGCAGAAATTTGCTTCTCCCATGAGGTAAATCTTTGCCCCATGTTAGAGGTTTTTCAGTGCTTAGGGGTTAGAACCTCAGAGTTTCAGCTACACATAGCAGACAACTTTAGGGTAATAGAAAAAAGGATTCCATGTTGTTTATGGTTGAAAAAATGCTTTAAAAGGAAGCACATATAGTTTTCTGGTAGTTCTGCATCTCTCCCACCTAATGATGGACCTTCTCCAATTTTATCGACCTGCAAGGCACTTTTTACTGCTGACATGCCTTTAATCACCATTCCTACGCTCCTGTTTGCCTTGCTTTTAATGTTTCAGAAGAAGAAATACCTTTTCCTTCTTTACCCTATAATGAAAATGCTAGAAAAAGAAGGTTCATTGTTTTTAAGAGTATGCTTATGAATGAGACAAGTGAGGCAGAGGAGATAAAGAAAAGGAAGATGAGGAAGGGGTTTCTTTCACAGCTGAGTGCCCTAATAGAATTTTGGTTAAATGCCTGTGGGGAAATTTCAAGATATAGAGCAGAATTGACTAGGGGGATCAGTAGAGGACTAGGCAGTGAACAGAAAAGTTTAGGAAATATGAGGATTTATATTTCCTTGGTGCATTATTGATAGGGACATCTACTTCTTGTGTAAATCATCATGAGAAAAAAAACCCACAAGGGTTTTTCAAGGTTCAAAGGCCATGTAAAAATTCTATCATGGTTTTGCAGATCTAAATATTCTAAATTGAATTGGAAACATTCGTTAATTTTGAATTTCTTAAATGACTAAGGCAAGATTCCAGTGACTTTTGAAACCTCTTCATCCCTCCATTTTTGAAACTAATAGCGTAAACATGAACTGGAGGTGCTGAACCATTCCATTATCCATATTTCTTGTCTAGGTGAGTAGATACTTAAGTTTTCTGGGAAATTCTGAGAACTACATTAGGTCTTTAGTGCAGTTATTGTCAGGAAACTCAGGGAAGATAACAAAATTGTAGCAAGTCAGTCTCCTATGGTATTGCTGGACAGAGTGGGAAATAGATGTGTTCAAAGTAATGCTTTTTTTAAACACAATTACAGTTGTATTTAATGAGGAAGCAGAACTGTAAAGCTGTCAGGAAATGTTGTGGCAACAACATTTCTTGGAGGAGCATATTAAATAGTAATGATGTCCAACATCTGAAAAAGTGAGTAGACCTTGCAAGCACAGTTTTCTAGTCATAGGAAATTAAAAAGGAGTTTGGAATGTTGCCAGTTGACTGACTATAGGGTAAAAAAAAGACCCATAATAAGCAACAGTTGTAGTTACAATATTTGCTGAAACCAACACACATTAAATAATAATGAAAGCAGCCATTTAAAAATGCTGGCAGCTTATATGGAACAGCTGAGCTGAAGAAACTGTGAAAAGGATAAAAAAAACCCCAAACTGGTATATAGCCAATGTGCTGTCAAAGAATAAAAAGCTCCATTGGAGATTAAATTGTGAGATAACATCAGACGAGTATTCATAAAACAAATAGTTTAAAAGAAACTGTGTTAATTTTAAGGCAGTGTAAGTGAAAATCTTCACGATTAAAGTGATATCTTCAAAGAAGAACTTACTAAGTAGAATATTAATGCTTTTTATTTGCTTGCAATTTTTAATTAAGAAAAAGTGTGGGCAATGTTTACATTTTTTTACACACTGAAATACAGCATGATCGTAGTTTTGTACAAGAATATTATTTGAAAATATTTTTTAAATTTATGGAAGACATTAAATTTTCTTCAGTCAAGAAGACCTTGTTATTGCTATAACAAAGAACTTAAACCTAATAATCACTGACACTGGGATCTTAGGTTTTCTCAAAAGAACTAAAAGTGAACTCCAAGAAACAGGACAACTGGGGATATTTTAAAAGACAATCAATGCAGGTGTTGAATAGGTGCTATGTCTTTTTGTTTGTTATTCTATACATATTTAGCAAATATTGGATTATCATGGCCATTGGGAGGGAGAAAATTCTCATTTTCAATGTTATAAAAAGACCAGATAAATCTGTTAAACTCACTGGGGCTTGATTGATAACAACAGAACTTGAGATCATTATTAAGCTTTATGATTACATGCAGAATATACACCTCTATTAAAGAAAATATACTCACAGTCAAAATGGAAATGAGGTCTTGAAATGAGCAGTTAGAAAGTGAAGTGTACGGCTTAGATCTTCTCAACCCCTGCTCTGCTGTTGTATAGAAATGGAAGTGCCTTAATTTAGACAGTACTTTGAAGGTAATTGACTGTTCTACAGTAGCTTCATGTTGTGTTCTGTACACATCTCCATCTTGGTATGTTCCTCAGTCTCACAACTGAGCACATTGGCACTTGTACTCTCAGTGCCTGTACTAAACATTTATAGAGAGCTGAAGAATGTTTCTGCCCTGGGAGAGACCTTGCTTCCACTAGGACTTCTGTCAGTGGCATGACTTGCATGTCCCTATTTGTAGATAATTTAAAAATGTTTGATTGCAGAGAGCAAAATCCCAAAAGGGATCACTCAGCTAAGAAGACTCTTAGATTCCAAGCTCAGGTATAGTAGAAACCGGCCTACATATTAGTATGTATGTGTGTAAACAAACATCTACATACATCAAGCTCCCTTGTGATCTCAGTTCCATAGGAGGATCCCAAAGGAAGATAATGCAGACAATCTGAATTGGCAGATCACATGGTTTGAGATACTCTACATTACACAACCTAGATCAGTCCAAGGTCACCTAACGTGACTAATGGGACATTCTCAGCATTGCTTGAACCACTGTTTTTGCAGGAGGTCAAAGACAGTGTCCTGTAAATGCTTATCTAATATGAGAACTTGTTCTGTACATCTTTCTTTCCCCATTATGATACATAAAACAAAGAATGTGAAAAACATCTCTGTGTTTGAATCCTCTGCTAGAAGCCAAACTCTCTCTGAGAACCTTAAAATTACTCACAAAAACTTCTGAAGGTTATGACAGACCTCCTGCTTCTTTGTTCTTGGTGGTGGTAAGAGCTGGATCCATGCCCAGTGCAGGGAACATAGTGTAAATAGCGTTGCTGCAGATTGCTACTGGATTGTTCAAAACATCAGATGGTGAGAATATGTTATTATCAACAAGCTGTTTACTGGCCAATCAATTACAAACTCTGATGGAGCACCAGGCATTTTATTGTAGGTTAGCCAAATAGATGGAGAAAACATATGTCAATCTCTCTTTTACTTTAAGGAGCAAATTCTGCTCTTTTGCATCAGTATGCTCTAAAGCCTCCCACAATGGAAGCACAATGATGTTAGTAGAGAAGGGTAGGATCTAAGGCAGTGCTGTGGGAATCACTAGGGTAATGCAGTTCTCAGATATCTGGGCAACTTTATGTCAACATACATTTGCATAATAAGAGTACAGCTGAGGCATCTGTGAGTAGTCCTCCCCTCAAAAGGATTTTGAATGCATGAGTTTGTCAGCCTGTGTGCAATATACAAACACTCAGGAATTGTTGAATGGCTCTTATAGTTGTGCTATTTCTTACATGAAGTGAAGTTTTGAGTCTTTTATTCACCTTCCACTTATGTTTATTTTCCCCAAGTCTATAAAATAAAGTAAGTCCATTATCATCAATCCCAAACAGGAAAATACTATGCAGAATCAGATACTGCACAAGGAAATTTTTGAGTTTAGATAGGGAAAAATATATGTTTACTCACAGCACCTTAATCAGTTACATATAATTGAATGGAGATTTTTTTTTCACCCCTGCTTCTAAGAATTTCCTTAATATTTTTCCAGAGAAGATTTAGTTCCAACAGGGAGCAGGATTTAGTGAAGAGAACAGAACAGAGTTCATTATGATAAAGAGAAGAGAAAAAAGCAACTTTCTTTTGAAAAATCTATGGTTATATTGGTGACAAGCAGATATATATATGAATATGTATATGTGTGTATATATATACACATATATATTTATATGTATATATATGTGTGTGTCTATATATATCTCCTGTTCAAAGGACACTTGGACAATGACTAGAAGGAAATGGTCTCATAAATGTGTAGTCATTGGTATGACTGCTTGTGTCACAGTATGTCTGTGACTTGCTGGTGGTATTGGCACTATAGGTTCTCACCTGCTAGAATTAAGTCAGAAGTGTCCTAAACTGTTGTTCTGATCTGGAAAGGAGGAGACAAAGCTCTGCCTTTGAAAACTTGTTAAATATTACATGAGATTTCTTGGTATTACAATTTTAAAAATTTAAAAATTTCAAAGTGTTCATTGTTCAAAAACATACACTGAAAAAAACCACATTGTGCGAAAGGCTGAGCAGATTAAGAGATCTTTCTTTCTACCTCCTCTTGGCTCCACAACCAGTAATGTGATAAAGGGAATGAACAAAAACAATTGAGGGATATAGGATATCTATGTTTCAAAACCATCTAGTTGAAAGTGTTAGAAGAGTTGAATAACTTCTTGATTGCTCCTTTTGGGTATTTTTTGCCACCATCTGTGAAGGTGAGCAGTAAGTCACTCTACAAGTTGTTCTTGAAAGTATCAGGAAAAGAAAGAAGAAGCTGTTTTCAATGAACTTTTCACCCCAAGAAACAGGGGACCAGGTTTTTTCTATATTCAAAAGAAATAAAGCCTACCTCCTGTGGAGATGATGAATTCTGGGAAAAAATTAAAAAACATAAAATAAAAGCATACTTTTTTCCACTAAAACATGTGGATGGATGTGTCCTGCAAAGAAAAATTTAAATCCTTGTTCAAAACCTCACTACTTACTTTTAATTATTTTTGACTGTTTTCTAATTTGAACAAGAAGCAGCTAGAATGCTGAGTTTCCTCTTTCTTTAATCATTCAAAATTGCCTAAAATGAAGCTGCATCTCTCTATAGCAGTTCTATTGGCTTTAACAGACCAATGCCAGTAAGACCAAAAAGGCTTGACCCAGGCAAGAGAAAAATCATTGCTACTTAAAGTACATATCACCCATGCATAAATATAAAACCTCTACTTAGCCTCTATGAAATATTTTTCTTCAGAACAAGTCTGATTACATTTACTTAAATACATCTTGAGGAGATGGGAGTATATGAAAATTGTTGAGCTTCAAAATGCAATTTTCTCAAAAAGGAGACGAAAAAATAAATATTAGCTGTGGCTGTTTTAAGCAAATATAATAAAAAAACTAATTCAAGTAGATCTAGTTGTGCTTATAAACAAATGTCGGTTAATATAGCAAGCCATACTCGGTGATTTGTCAAAGAGTTTTTTCAAAGGAACTTCTCCCTAAGGAATTGTTATAGGGATATAAGTATGTGTGTTGGCATTTCAGAAATAGATACTGTTTTAACACATGGGATAATATAAAATATGAGAAGGATGAAGAGCAGAACTGGATTTTGGAAGCCACCTTTGTGGAACTGTTCTGAACGCTTCATGCAAAAGTTTTGGGGTGATTGTGCGTGATGCCTCTTTCTGGATAGTTACATTTTCACTGGCATCAACATCTTCAAATGAATTGGAATGAAATCATTCAAGCATGAAGGATGGAAAAGAGGGGAGATGGTGAAGGTTAGTGGAGCAGGTTATTAAACAAGTGGTAACAGGACTCCAAAAGAGGGGAAGAGAAGGAATGGATAGTGGCATGTACTCTGCTGAAAGCACTAGAACCACAGAGGTGTTTAGAAATGGGAGGAGGGAGATAGCTCATGCAGCTGATGGAAGGTGAGGAAATGGCATTAACATTCCCAGACTATCAGTCACTTCAGAAGGATGTACAGGGCAGCCCTAGTGTTTGGGGCAATTATCTCTGCAATAGCTGGTTCTTTGAGACTTATTATCAAACAGAAGATGGACCAGATTAACATCCCTTCTTTTCCTTCTGCTACAAAAGTTTAAATAATAATTGATAACTACTAGACATGCAAGATCTTAAAGGTGAGATGCACATTCTAAATTTAATTTTATTCCTATCAGGACTATGACTTGGATAAAATTTGAAGCACGACACAAAAGACAAGCAAACATGGCCACAAGTAGAAAATATCCCAGATAAAGCAGTAACTTCCGCAATACAGAAGTGTAGAGCAGATACAGAAGAAAAAACTTTGGTTTATAACATTGCAGAGATCTGCTTTCCCTTTTTCAACAGTTAGGTGTTATTGCAACTGAGAGGCTTTCAAATTGAAATCAATGGGAGTTTCATTATTCACTTCAATAGGAGTGGGATGAAGTTCTAAATGGTAAATGGAGCAATGAAAACCTAAGAAAACAAGAGGCATGCTAATGTGTGTTTTATTTAAGAATTCTCAGTTTCATTGGCTCTGCTTAACAAGCAGTTGAAAGCAGTGTGCTTGGGGGGTGTGAAAACATATGTGCCTCATGGGAATAGAAGACTATACACCTTTCTACTAATGTTGGATAGAAACAAAACTTGAGGGAAATAATTGAGCCTGCATGCAGAAGGTGTTGGAACAAGTGCCTTCTGGAAAAAAAAAAAAAAAAAAAAAAGAAAGGTGCACTAAGTGTTGTTTGTGTTTTACCAGCTTGGGTTTTTTGGAACCATTAAATACAAATCAAATGAATAATTTAATATTTTACACAGTATGAGCATCTTGCTTCACTGAGTTTTTGGAACAGTATCACACAGAGAAAATGCAGAGGGTTCATGCCTTGCTGTTCTGTAATTTTACTTTGTCCTTACTTAAATTATATTTAAAAGCAAATACTCTTCCTAGTTGTGAGTTGAATTTCATTCTGGTGAGCTAGTGGTTTGCTTTGTTTTCTGGTTTGGCTTGGTTTCCTGTTTTAGGATTTCAGAATATGAAAATACAGAGAACAGAGTGAATATTTCTCACAAACTTAATCTAAATGTAGACTTATCCTCTGACGATTTTTCCATCCAGGTTCATGGGTGCATAGACCCTCTTTTACTTCACACTGGTAGAGTGCATGGAACACATTGCAGCAAAGGTGTGTTTACAGATGCTTTGTATGGCAAGAGCTACCCCAGATCTCACATTTCTCACATCCTACACACTCTTTCTGCTCTTTCTCTTCCCCTTTGCACAATACCCACCTTCACAATTTCATTTTCCTTTCTTTTGTCCTTGATATGTTGTTTTGCAAAGTTGAGAGTTTTGCAACAGTCAAGAGTTTTGCAAAGAAAAGCTAGCCACTTTTTGTTATTTTCATAAATGTCTGTCAGAGGATCCAAATGAAAGGTTCTTAATAGAATTTTGTGAAAAATTGTTTCTTTGTGAGGATGTGAAGTCAATCTCCTCCTGGGAGTAGTTGTTCTAATTCTCAAGTTTTCATTCTGTATTTGAGGAGACTGGGATGCACACCAATTCCCCACGAATCTAGATTACCTGTGAGAGAAACCCAAATATTATGGACTGCAAGAGAGCTATAGAATAGTCTAACCAGGATCTGAGTACAGGCTTCTGACCTACAAAAACCAGAGGGATACATTTCTTGAAGGGTCCATTGGCTTAGTAGTGTGAATTAGAAACAGGCAAGACCAGAGACATATTAGCTTATAGGATTGATGAATCAGTGATCAGTTCAACCAACCTCCAATCACAGTGTAAAGCTCAAAAATCATAAAAAATCCATCATATTAAGTGTTGAATTTAAATGAAATAAATATTGCATCAAAAAAAATTTTGAACCAGAAATAAAATAAAAAATGTTCTTCAAAAAATATAGGATATAAAGAGAAAATTACTTAAATAGCAATGAAACTTTTAGAAATTATGAAAAATTGAATGCTTTGATATATGCAAAACAATATTCTTCTGCAAATTTTAATTTTTACAGAGGTTTCTGAATGATGATTCTTCAGTCATAATATCATATTAAAATTATGTCTGTCTTTAAAATCTCTGTGGATAAATTACTATTTTAATCTCAGTTATGCCATCAGTCCAATCAGTAAAATATTTTATTTTGCATACATGCATACATGCCTTCCAGTGGCAAGGTTAAGTCTATCAACCTATTGTTGAGATAATTTGAGTCAAGAACAAAACAAGAAACTCTGCTGTATTACTATTTTTAAGGTCTCTAAAATGTTTGTATCTAAAAGCACATCTGCTTATCTGTACATTTTATTGAGAATAAATCACTGCACTTAAAAAATACTGTATTTTGCTAATCTCTATATTATTTTCTTTCTGCCTACAAAGTGTTTAAATCCCTGCATTGAGTAAGAGTCTAAGTTGGATCTTACTGTGAAAATGGGAAAAAATACTTTCATCTGGAGAAAATGGTGGAATTTATATTACTCTTATTACTCTTCTAGGACTTCTGAGTACTACTCTATTAAGCATTGAAACTGCTAAGTCAGTAACAAGACTGGCATTAGGAAAGAGTCTTACCATTTCTTCTTGTCCAATTTGGTATTCAAACTCTGTTCTGTTCAGCAACAATGGTTTTCCAGAGCTTGATTTTTGGGTCCTGTAAGACCAGCGTAAACTCTGCCAGTTGTAAGCACTGGAATAGCATGGTACTGAATGCCCACCCTCCAGGTCTGAATAGCAGAGCAATAAGCATCTTGTATTAAGTGCATTTTTCTTCCTGGCCAAGACTCTCACCTCCTTCAGTTGCATCTGTAGCCCAGCATTTTTCCTCTCACATGGAAGACAATAACTACCTGTTGTGCACAAAGGCATGTTGTCTTTTCTTTGCCTGTGTAGAGTGTAGGCTCAGTGGTTCAGCTGTGCCATGAACTGCCTTTCATCAGGTACCAGCACCTCATGCCAATGGCACCCTCAGTGGAGAGCACTCATGGTAGCTCTCATGACCCTTCTGGGACCTGAGCTTCACTATGGCTTGAATCAGTGAACTTGACAAGAGAAAGGCCAGGAATATTAAGTGGACTTAATGCATGATTAATGAGTTGGCAGGAGCTGATCCAGTCTGACTTTTGAAATGTCTTGATCCAGCCAAAATGAAGGCAGGAGTAGAAAGGAATGAAAGTGCTCAGCAATCTGTTCAGAGAAAGTCATTGGGCAAGAAAATACAGCACAGAGACTGAATTCATGTGTAATTGGACTGGGAAAGATGACAGAGGAGTGAGCATGTGGCCGCAGCTTTCCTGAACCTGTTCATACACTGAGGCCCTGCTGTGTTGCTGCTGGCAGGAAGGAAAGGAGGGGCCACAGCAGCAGAAAAAAACCCACATGGTAGGATGTGTTTCAACCATATTCTTTTCACAAAGGCAGTAGTTTACTTTTTGGCTATCAATCCAGCCAGTTACAGTGGCAAGTGCCAATCCATTGTTAACAGAGGTAACAAGATGAATTACTTTGGGACTCAAAGTATCTGAAATAATAAAAGCTGTAAATTGTCTGACAGTCAGCGTCCTGCTACCAGTATGAATTCTATCTTCTAAAGTGAGTTTAGCACTCATTATTCAGCAGGTTATGATAAGGGTCTATGTGGGATGTTTTGAAAGAATTTGAGTAGCTTGTGTTGTGAGTTAACACCATTTGCATTGTAATGAAACATTCTTTCAACAAAGTGTTGAAGGAAAACAAACTAATTAGTTTTTTGAACAACACCTGACATTCATAGTGCCCAGTGGTGCTGTTGGCTAAATGCCTGCATGACTGATGCCCCTTTCTTAGAGCTGGCCAGCATTTTTCTGTCTGTGAATTTATGAGAAAAGCAAGCAAACAAAAATCTCCCCAGTCCCACTACAGCTTCTTAAAATGATACTAAGTCAATTTGATTAATTTTGCCATGCATCTTTGTCCTTTCTATCTCTGCATCTCTTTTGCTGACTTCTTTTTCTTTGATATATAAAATGTTATTTCATTTTTGCTGTTACAGACCTACATTACTTTTCCGCCTCTATTATTTTGTGTTCTGTATAAAAACGATGACTCCTATCTCCTTATATCCCCCTATGATCCTTCATGCACTATTCTCTGTACTCCAGGAATCACCATGGCAGCAGAGTAGCTGCCAATAAGCCGCTCTCTCCTTTTTCCATGCAAGTGACCTCCAAATTGCTGACCAGTGAGAGAAAATAAGTTACAACAAAAAATGGGCTGGCACAGGTTAGTTCCCTGCTGGGGTTTCTGGGAGCAGCACAATTGTACTTAGCCCTTTCCTCAGGATAGAAGGGCAGGTGCCAACCTGCTCCACAATGGATAGAGCGGCAGAATAAATAAAGCCAAAATATTTTTTTTAACCACCATAACAAGCTCTCACAAATACAGGAGTATTTTTTCTGAGGGAAATTGTCATGCTGGATTTGGCTAACCTGTAAATATTTTACTATCTTTTCTCTATAAATGGCTCCTCCTTCCAAGGAGGGTATAGCTTACAAACATGATAAGTAATGAAGAAATTGTGATAATTCTATTAAGTTAACCACAGGGTAAGGTTTGTGGCCTCATCTGAACAGGCGTGTTTTGCACACGTGACGTTTGTTTTACATCTCCGTGATTCATTGATTCATAGCTAAAAAAGACACTAAAAAGCACTATAGAAATGTAGAGCTGTGGCAAATCTGAATTAAGGCAGACCTGCAGCTGCTGCCTGGCTCCGGATAGTCAATGATGTGTCCACAATAGAGGCCTTCCCAGAAGGTTTTGCCATTCTTACAGAGATATCTTGAACACAATGGTGCATGAAATGACTGCAAAGGAAAAGTAAATTTTCTATAATTATGTGTTAGCTGAAGATATCAATTGATATGATTTAGATGAAAGATTGATTTTTCAGCTCTTAGCTGAGCTATTGAATCCCCTCACAAGACACTGCCCACAGCTGGTTCAGCTACTGCTGCTTAGGTGATGGCAGGTAACTGGATGACTTTATTTACTGTGCTTCCACCTAACCCATTTAGCAATTATCAACTGTCCTGCCTGGAAGGATGTGATTCCTCCTTCACCATGATTCATTTGCAAGACTAAGATAGAGCAAAAATCCATTTATTCCTACTGGATAGGGAACATAGTTGTTTTAATTATCTCCACAATACACTGATGTAATAACAATACTTCTAAATTGGTTTCCATTTTAGCCTGCTCTAAGAATGTTGTAAGCACTCCTCCAGTATAAAGAGAATGGCTGTAGTACAGCTGAATTAAGGACCAAGCCTGTGGGAGAAGAGTCAGTCCTTGTTGCAGTGTTGCTTCTTGCTGCAAACTGCGGGAAATGCTCCAAAGTCTGGCCAATGCCAGGATAGTAGGCATAGACATCTGTGGATGAGTTATTCCAGCAAGTGTGCAGCAGCTCAGCCAGCTGCCAAACAAGCTACCCACAAGTTGTTTGACTTTGGGATGTGTTAGAAGACTGGTTGGGGAAAGAGAGCTCATAGCAAGCTCATGCTTTCTTATAATTGTACTCACTATTACTGCATTTCTTTTAACCCACCTCTCAGAGTGGGAATTCTCTGTTATGTAATTGCTTTGGTACTCAGCAGTGACACAATAATGCATGGTCCGTTTTCCGTGGTGGACATCTCCTCAGTCTTTGAAAACAACTAATTCTATTTATTTTGCATGAGAATGATAAGGAATAAAAAAGCAGCTGTAAGACACAGGGTGTCCTTTCTCATCTGTCATGTCCAAGCAGGGTCTAGGACAGCTACACTCTTCAAAAGGCAGGCAAATCCTCTCTTGGCTCTTTTTCTTGGTGAGCCCTACATCAAATCCAAGACCTACTAGCCCTCTTTCAGAGTGAAATTGTCTTCATAATACTAATGAAAGCAGAATAAGGGATTAGGATGGTTTGTACAAATAGAAATTAAAAAACATTTCAGATTAATTTCTAAATAGCTGATACTGTCCTTGCCAAGCATATAAAAATTGGCATTTTAAAATGTCTCATATATAAAGCTTGATTTTTAAATTTTATTTTATGCTATTTAAAGCATTAAACACGCAAGCTTTTTACACATATTTATTTGTAGCACTGATAAAGGACTGAGAATTTTACAACGGCTCACAGCTTCTCTCTTTCACTTGAATTTTCTGAAAATAATAAGCGGAAAAGTCTCATTGTCCTGACAAGCTCATTCAGGCATGGGTTTCTGGCTGTAATTTGACATTATTAATTGGTGCATTCTGTTCTCACACACGAAAGGGCTGAAATAGAACTGAAGTACTTTCTGCATCATGAAATAAGTCAGGTGAAAAAACATATGTCTAACCTATGTGTTCTGTTTATTTAGCAAGCTGGTGAGTCAGTCTATGCTAATGAAGAATAAAAGGACTGTGAATAATGATCTGTTATTTTTATTCAGGATTTATAAAATCACCAAGACTACTGCTCAAAAATAAAGGAAAAATCAGAGGCTTGAATAATTTTGATTTTAAAATGAATAAGAGATTATAGAGCTTATTTTGACTGCACTTAGAGGATGACAGTTTCACAGCAGGGATTTTGATGCATTCTGTAGAGTTAAATTTCTTCCAAGCTAATGAAAGTGGATGCAGTGCCCTTGCAGGTAGGTTTATTATGTTGCTGTTTAAAATCCCACAGTAGAAAATTTTGGGAGGGTGAGCAGGGGCCTGTTAAATGTTTTATATGGCAGCTTAGGGAGTAGAGCTATCTCAAGAATACAAAGGTACTCCTTAACCTGAGCTGAGATTAGTGCAGAACTAACCGGAAGAGACTTAGCTATATGCTTTCCATTTACATTTCGTGTACCACAGGCACTCAAAAAACAAGGAACATGGAGCAGTACCACAAAAATCTTTCTAATGAAATTACCTTAACTGGAAGATTTGTGTGATCTCTCATGAGCTATTGATATACTACAGACAACATGGTAACATGAGCCGTTGAGACACCAGATGTTTAAATGTTGCTACAAAATCATTAGCATCATTCCCAAAAGTCATTCACAGTGTAACTGTGATCCTTGACACGGTCTCATGCAGAAGAAGAACATTTCTTCTAAGGTCACTTTGTCTTCTGAAGAGCATTTAGGAATCTTTGTGAAGTGTGCTGCAATTATACTTGGACAGAAACCACAGCAGCAGGGTCTGAGATCTACTGATTCTGAAGATAGAAAGGACATTAGCTAATAGTCATCCTATTTGCTGCAGCCAGAGAAATGGCATCATGCAGCACTACACTTCACTGATCTGTCTCTATAATCTGATACTAGATCAAAATTGAACAATTAGGGGGAAAAATCACAACAGGCATTTAGAGATGCTGAGTGCTGCCATGGCTAATTTTAGGTTGGAGATCTTGTTAGCTAAGAGCATGTCAGTGTTTGAGGAAACGTGTACCAGAAGCAGCCTATTTACAGGCTAAATGTGACATGTAGTGCTTCAGAATCAAAACCCAGCACAAGAAGCTCACAAAATTTAGTTTACAGAATTTGATATTTGTACTGTATTTGATAAGGTACATTTTGATATAAAGTAACATTTCTGTCTAGGGAATTTTCTGCACCAGAAAAACTCTCAGGAGGTCAAAATCACTGAGCAAAGTTACATTGTAGTACTGAAGTGCCTTTCTGCAAAGGATTCAAAGATTCAAGGATGGAAAGCTATGTGAAAGAGTTATACATAAACTTTATTAGTTTACAGTAAGAACATGGTCCTAACAATATTTTTTCTGCGCATGAAGAATTCAAAAAGCTTTTAATTGCCAGAGCATAGCTTTCTTTAAGACTAACACAGGCACTCCTGCCTTTTTAAAAATCTACTTCAAGACTGAAAAAAGATAACTTAGTTAAAAATGAATGAATACAGAGGACAGTATAAAGGTGAAATGGATAAGAAAGTTAATATAAAGTGACAATGTGACTTACGCATAAAATATTTGTTATTCAAAGAGCATTTTTTATCAAAATCTGGTGCTACTAAGTATGCTCAGATTATTTCAAGTGAAATAATATTAGGTCATTGAAAAGGGAACCTTGAAACACTTTCTTTAAATTCTGCCCTTAGAAGTACCTACACAGATCACAAAGACAGAATTGTGGAGTCGTTCTCTGGCAACACAGCAAAATTTCCCAGTAAGTCAGAAAGAGAAATCAATGTGTCTAAGTTCAGGAATGAGTTACACCAGTGTCTTTTTACCCTTGTGGTTGAATAAAGATGTTATGTTAACCAAGAGTCCTTTCTGGAGGAGGTTTCATGCAAATTGAAAAGAGCTCCAAGCTGTATTTGTCTGCAGGTGTTATCCCCATTCAAGTGTTAGAGTTTAGGTATCAGGTTTAGTAACCTGACACAGTTTGTCCTAAATGGCACTTTCCAAAACCTTTGTCATGATGGGGGCCTTAACAGCACAGCTGGGATCTTCTTATACACCCTGAGTTTATATGAAAGATGCTACCTGAACATTTCTCACTGGGATCTCTGGATCAGTGGTTTCCACATAAGGGTGGCTGTCCTCAGGCAAGGGCTCCAAGGCGGCAGCTGAGGAGTGGAAAGGACAGCAGTCTCTGAGAGATAGCGACTCCCTTCAGCAGCCTTGCACAAGGCTCCACCTTGCCCTGTTACCTCCTTGCACTTCTGCATAAGCATTCCAGCCACTCACTTATGACTTGGGATTGCAATTGTGCTTTGGCATGTCTGGGAGGCAGCAGTCCAGGGCACTGTAATGGGAAGACAAGGAAAAAGGTAACTTCAGGAATTACTGGATGCTTATAGCCTAATTTTTCCTTCTCTCAGGAACTGTTCTGACATATCGAGGTGTTATGAGACCTCTGCTTCAGCTGGTCTCTCCAGGGTCATCCATTGTGAGGAAGAAAGAGATATCAGCCAAAACCAAATATCCTGCCAAGTCAGATTTCTTTCTTCTCAGAAAAATATTCAAGGTTCCATTTTTGTTAAAGAATGCCATGAGGACTTGGTTGGAAAAGTATAAATACCAGAAATTATTTTGGATCCTGCCTGCAATGAAATCAGAGGTCATTGTGCCATGGAGCTGAATGATAATTGAGGTTTTACCTCTAGTTACTGAAAACCACTTCACTTTAATTAATTTTGCTCCACCAAGGATACTAATTTTGAATAATGAGATATACAAAATTGAAGATTTAATGAAACTGTTTTTTCTAGGGAAAATTAGGAAGCAAGCATTTTGAAGGAAAGATGTTTATCAATACTTAACATCTCTGGGAATTACAGGAGAAATGTGTTACTGTCAGCTTAGAAAGAACAGATAGCTACTTAAGCCTATTTAACATCTTGTAATCACATCAATGCATATAAAGGTCTCAAACTGGTTGCCATGAGGATGGTGCCAGACTCTTTTCAGTGAGGCTTAATGACAGGACAAGTAGTCATGGGCATAAACAAAAGCACAAGAAGTTCCACCTCAGCATGAGGAAGAACTTGGCAGTGCACTGGAACGGGCTGCAGGGGAGTGTCCCTTGCTGGAGACATTCAGAACCTGACACATAGCTGAATAACCTGCTCTAGGTGACCTTCCCTTGGCAGGAGGACTGGGCTGGTTGATTTCCAGTGGTCCCTTCTAACCCTAATAGTTCTGTGATTCATCATTTTTTAAATCCCAAAATATCTTGAAGGCAAAAGTTGTACTGCAGAGATTCCTTTTGGAATGTAAATCTACCCCTGAGCATTGAACATGTCAATCTGTAATACACAACCATATCTTTGATTGTAGAAGAAAGCATTATAGGTCATAGCAAATGAAATTTAAGAAAAAAACCCAGAATTGCGATGTTAGATAAAATTTCTGAGAAAAGACAGGGAATAAAGTAAATTTTAAAAAAGGAACTATGTACAAAAATACCTTTTGTCAAATGATAGTGTCCTAACTCAAATATTTACAGAGAAGAAAATCTTCTCAACAATTACAGTCATAAAAGCACACACAGTATTGTCTGGATTCAGCCAAAGCTTCCTCCCTTAATTTTCCTAGGAATGTAAGCACAGTACAATATTAAATGTGTTCTGTCATGTAATTTCTTTTGCAAGGTGAAAAGTAATTTTATGTTATTTCATTGTATATGACAGCTTTAGCCTTAAATTTACATTTAAGTAGCTAAAATGGAGTTTGGTGTTAAGAAATCAAATAAGACATTACTTCAGTATACATTTGTCCCATTTACTGAAACTTCAGCACAAGCTTTAAAGCTCAACAAGACTTTGACTGCTATTTTGAATAGGAAACCTTAAACTGATGGTTTAAAACTTGGAAGAAGAAGGCTGTTTATAATATCCTAGAGCCAACCTGTGCATAATGAATGTCAATTTGCCGACCGCACCTGGGTACCTGACTTCATGCAGCAACTTACATTTGTCAGCTTGTGCAGATGAGTTTTGAGGGAAAAATACAGAGCAAAAGAAAACTGAAAAAACTAAATAGACAAATTGCCCACTTTACAATTTCAGTTTTGAAATAACTTATTTAGATGAATGCTGTTTTGGGGGACTTTCGGGTCAGACATGATGAGATAAATGAGATAGGGACATATGGATTTACACATTTGTTGATTTTTCTTGGTTGGTGACATTTGCTCTCCAAAGCTAGATTTGATAGCACAAAAATGTCTTTGAGGCAAAAACATGAAATAAGATCCTGTTCTCAGGCCTTCTTCTTTCACACCTCTTTGACAGTGTGAAGAGACATGAGAGTCAGTGAAAATAACAGGGAAAATTCAAGCTTGTTAATTACTACTGAGCATATTACTTGCTCTCATGAGTAAATCTGCTGGAATTGGGGTATAAATCACAGTGCTTGGTTGTAAATGTTTTCAAGACTGAGAAGTCTTCGGAGTCTTCAGGGATATTTTGCTCTGTGTGTGTGCCAGTTACACTTTTACAACTCATCTCTCTTGTGCTTGTTTTCCCATCAGCATCTCCCTTCCCTATTAAGTTATGCTGGCCCAGCAGCCCATGGGATGCTCCTATTAAGCAAGATGCCAATGGGTTGTGATCAGAATGGTCTTTAAAGGAAAAAAAAAAAGCTTTTGGAGGCAGTAGGGGGTTGTGGAACAAATCCTCCATTCTCCAACTCCTTCATAAGAAGTTTGTTGACTGACCTTGCTTTGCAGGAAACATCTCTGCAATAAATGCATGTAGAATAATGCAATGCCAGTTCACTGAGTTTCATGCAAAGGCAAAGCTACAGGATGAGGAGAAAGGTGCTGGGAATACCTGATTCCCTTTTTTTATGGTCGTAGGCAACATTAAGATGCTTATTATCTACTCACACTGTATAAAAGGAAAGAAAGACGGTGGCTTCTTCTTTAAGGTAGAGAGAACTCTAAACCCCACAGTGGGCCAGAGGCCATAAATAAAAGGTTTAATTTAGAGAAGAAAATACTGCATAAGTTAGAAAAACTAGTATTTCAAGGTTTCTAAGCATCTTTTTCTGCTTTCAGTGTATATTGCTTAGTATACAACAGAGAAAACATGTGAGTTTATATATATATTTTGATATCACTGAATCTCACTGGTAGTATCTTCTACCTGACCTGGAGTGAGTGATTTTCATTGAATTAATGTATACTTGTATGATGCTGACTTTTTTTTCACTTATCACTTATCTCCTGTTTAGCCTTTAACTGGAGTATATGCCTTCTCCTGTAAGACAGGGCTACAATATTATCTGTGGGCATATGCTACTGAGCAGTTTACTTCTGTTTCAGATGCTTTCAAAACAAGCTCCTCAGGCCTAAATAAAACTCTTGCTCTCTCTCTAGAGAAAATAAAATAAAAAAATCACAGCTATATCTGGCACTCAACAATTCCATCAGAAGACTGGAAAAAAATCTATTCATTATTAGAAAAATTGTGTATTGTTAATAGAGTAAGCAATGGATTCCCATTCTCATCTCAACTGGGAATGAAGTTGGCATGTCTGTTTGAAAAGAGGTGACAAAAAACATTTATTGATTGAATTCACACAACATCTGGTTGTACAATCAATCCAGAATATCCTTATGCATAATACCATACTAATTCTGTGTTGAATTATTTTTCTGCATCCAGTGCCAAAAGAACTTATCATCTGTACAGTGACAGCCTACTGCTGCACATAATGTAAACTTGGAGCATATCTTTATCTCTCTGAGTACCTTAATAGAGGAAGGACATTTTTTTTTTTGTAAGCATCTTTCTCCATTTCTCAACTGAAACAAAGTTTGATAGCCAGAGTTTCGATTTAATTGAATTGGTATACTTCTGGTTTGACCAAACTCACATTCAAGAGGGCAAAAGGTTTTCTTAATAATTTCTTTTTCTCTCTATTTTCCTTTGGTTTTCTAAAATATTTATTTTTAGTTACAATTTCATGCAGATTAAGGTTGATGTAGAATGGATTTTCTTTGTGGTAGCTTCCAGGAGGCTGTGTTTTATAATTTTTGTTTGGTTGGTTGGTTTTTTGTTTTTGTGACCACAACAGTGTTGGTAACACAGGGATGTGTTTGTTACAGCTGAGCAGGGCTGACACTGAGTCAGGGCCTTTTTGGCCTCTCACTCCACCCCACCAGAGAGAGGGCTGGGGGTGCACAAGGAGCTGGGACAGGACACAGTCTGGACAGCTGACCCCAACTGACCAAAGGGACACTCCTTCTACATGGCATCTTGCTCAGACTATAAAGCTGCAGGAAAGAAGAAGGAAGAGAGGGTGTTTGGACTGAAGGCATTGGTTTTCCCTAGTCATTGTTACATGAGATGGGCCCCTGCTTTCCTGCCGATGACTGAACCCCTGTCCGCCCACGGGAAGTGGTGAATGGATTAGTTGTTTTATTTTTGCTTGCTTGTGGGTGTGGCTTTGGCTTTACCATTAAACTGTATCTCAACCCATGAGTTTTCTCACTTTTACTCTCTCACTTCTTTCCCCCATCACATGGGTGAGGAGTGAGTGAGCAGCTGTGTAGGGCTTAGTTGCCAGCTGGGCTAAACCACAACAACTTTATTACAAAGCATACAAGTGACTTCAAGATTTTCAATCAGAACAAATAAGAATTCAAAAGGTTTCCTAACCAGTCCAGCATTTCATTGCCACAGTCTGTGATTTCCTATGCTGTGTTTAATATATTGAAGCCTTAGTTAATTTCAGTGCAAAATTTAGGAAGTAATATATTTTATTTGTAGATAAAAAGCAAGGTGCTTTAAAAAATTCTCTGGTACTGAGCCAAACCTTTGTGTTGTTTCAACTAGCAATATTCCACTGACATTTGGCAGATAGATATTAAATTGGAGATGGTATTACTGATTAATCTTAACTGTAATAAAAAATAACTTGTGGCTGTAAAAGACAGAAGTCCCTCTGCATTAGCTACAGAAAAAGGGATGATTTTATTTAAAGAAAATAACATCTAAAAGAGGGGGAGAAGTTACAGACAGGTAATAGTATGTGTTTAAAACAATACAGCGGATCAAGACTTGAGCTGTGAATAAAACCTGTATTTTCTGAGTTTGTGCCTAATGCTGTCTCCACTCTCTGATGCTGCTTGTACGGTAATGAAATGTGTGCAGACATGCACCTTTTCTTTCATATACTTCACTGTGTGACATAAAGGTTGGAACATTCTCAGTGGGGTTCTCTGTTGTGCATGGTTGAATATCTACCAATGCCTGTACATTTGTGCAGACAGCAGAGCGTTTGATTTGCAAAGGGATATCAGCACATATAAAGGATAGAAAAATGCAAGTACTGTCAGTGCCTGTAAATACCAGGGAAGCATGCAATTGAGGTGACTACACGAATGACACAGATGCACTGTTTTGCAGGTGCAGTTTTGCAAAGCCAGGTGAGGGAAAAGCCATAACACATGAATAATTTTACTCATGACTATAACTCTCTGTTGTCAATTCCAGTTCTGTTTGTCATCAGACAAAGGCTCTCAAGACAGTAAACCATTACAGCTCTGCATTCCTCTAGCCCCAAGGGGGCCTTTTTAAAGAGACAAATTGATTTTTGCCACCAGACAGTGAATCATGCATACAAACTAGGAGAATACTTATGAATCCCTATATTCATTTCCCCATGGTGCTTGGTAAGGTGTGTTGTTTGCCTGATTTGTTTAAAAATAGATTTCAGGACAGAAACAAAACAAAGTGAAACACAAAGCTCAAGGTTTTTAACCCCTGCCTCAAGAATACAATTTATCTATTAGCATTCAGATGAATGTTTTCACTCCCTATGGAGGGTTTAAATTTTTGGTTTGCACTGAATTGATATGATCAAATGGTTTGCCAAGTGCTGTGCACAGAACTTTAAAAACAAATCTTTGCTTGGCTATATTCAGAAAGAAAAAGAAGAAGAAAGGGGAAAAGAAAACCAAGCAGGCAGGATTTTCTGTTTTCTACACTGAAGCATCAAATGCCTTTGATACACCCTTAGTTCCAAAGTATTCACTGGAGCTGTGTAAGACATGTATCTTTTTAGATGAACAGTTGGAGTCCAGGTGGCACACTACTTCCTGCAGAACCATGTGGATGAGGAGAGATTTGGACCTAGTGAGAGAAATTGAAAGCAGAGTGGTTAAAATCTACTCCAAGACTAAATCTGAAATTATCCTTCTTTTCAAATTGAGGTATGCTAGCTTTTGATAATTTTCACTTTCTCAAAAAAAAAAACTTTTCTTGTGGCAAGAGGATTTGAGTTTGTTTATTGTTTATTGTTTATTTTTTGTAATTGAATATAAATATGTGACAGTTTAAAAAGACTGAATATCAGAGATAATGTTTCTGAAAGAGCTCAGCTTTCAAGTTAGGTTTGTAAGCTTTCAGGGGTGCAAGAAAACCAGCAGCGCTGAGAGCAACAGAATTGCAGCACACACTGAAATTTGCATCTCTTGATAGAAGATAGAGCAAAAATGGGCTTCTAGGAGAAAGTGGTAAAGGTTGAAGAAAATGAAACTTAGTTTCTGAAGCCTGCAGCTGCTTTAGCTTTAGTAGTTCATGCCAAAAACTCTGCATGCCCTTCTTGTCTTCTTCCTCTTTCCTCTTTTTTTTTTCCCATCAATAACCACTGCCTGTGGATAATGCCAATATGCACAAATAATGCATTTAAACTTTTTTCATTATACTGTAGTGGTTCACATTCCAACATAGTGATACCTTTAGTTTTTAGCCAGTGATTCACTCAGAAAGACATATAAATTTAACCTAAATATCCCCAGCCTCTCATATAAGATGTTATTCCTCCAACACAAGCCTAATACACATATCTATCCACCATCTTGCCTCAACTTCCACCTGATATGAGTGCTCTTCCTCACTTCTGGAGGCAGCCTTTATTCAATTCACTTGCTGGAGTTTACCAAACAGCTAAACCTACCTGAAAATACCTACCCACAACTGGTCAGAGCTCTCTCACTGCTCAACTCTACTGACTAAAGATCACTTTTTAGTGGAAAAGTGGACTTGGAGTCTGGGACTCACATTTGAAACCTATCTTTACATGCATGTCAACAGCAGATGAATCCTGGCCCAGGTTTTTATAGTGAAGTTGACTCTCAACCTTAATCTAAGGTCAGTGAAATAGACACTGAAGTCAGTTAGAAAAAAAATGATATAAAAAGAGGACTGAATATTTTTTGTTTTTACATTTAAACATATAGCACCACACTGAAAATCATGAGTATGTTTAACACAACTCCCATTTAAGCCTTGAAAAAAGACATTACCTTATTCCAGTTTGCATGTCCCCAAGTTCTGAAGTCATGAATAGATCAAGAAGATGCCAAATGATATCAACTTCAATGTAGGGCTGAAATGCACATCATAATTATAAATTATGAATACTGAGATCTGTTATAGAAATGTCAATGTACATTTTTCATATGCTATATAATAGATTTATTTGTATATATATGTATTGTGTATATATACACACCTAGATAAGAGCTTGAAATAGCTCTTATTTAGACTGGGCACAGAAGGCCAGGCTTTGGTCTACCTGGTACGTTGGGTAGAATGTATTGTTCACCTCCGGAGAAATTAAATTCCGTGGAGAAATGCTACTCGGTGCAAAATATCATAGTTTTCATCTTTGATTGAGCCCTAATGATTTGTACCCATTGAGGATTTGGTCTTAGGTAAGTAGCTAAATCCAGCAGGCTGGTCATCAGCTGCCAAACACGATGCCCCCAGTGAGACACAGGAACCACATTTCAAATGCCCTGCTATTTTTTCATTTGCTTTAGCAGACATTGTGTTTCACAACACAGCAGGTTTGCCACAGGACAACAGAGTAGGAAGTGGGAGATGTATATCTAAAATCACTCAGAGTTCTCTGGGAATGTAGGACTCCAGTGCCTATTTTTCTTAAACTTTCTCTGCATAACCCAGAATCCAGGGCTTTTTTTTTTTCTTTTTTTTATCTTTCCTCTAGTTGTTTTATATCCATACTCGTTCCTAAATTCCCAATGATCTTAAATATTTGAAATATTCCCAGATGCTAAATCTCAACTAAATGCAAAACATAAAACAGCTACAAAAGTCAAACGCAGCTTTATAACACAAAGGCAGAGAGAGTTTTATATTTACTTTTATAATATTGGCCCTTGAGTTTAAGCAAACATGGGAATACTTCAAAGGATGACTGACTGGTAGAAAACACCAAAATGAGAATGAGAGAAAGGAATATAAATCTTTAGACATCTATCAGTTAGTTGTTTAAAAATACAGAGGAGTAAATAAGATGGAGAATATAATGTGAGGTGAAACTGGGATAGAGAGGGTAAAAGCAGAAATGATGCTGAGACATAGAAAGAAGATAGAAGATAAAATGATATAGAGCAGTCAAGAAATTAGAAAATAATTAAGAGGCAAAATATAGAGGCTACATTCTTAATTTTTATCAAAAAGGTGCAGCTGTGATGGGATGTGATGAGGACAAAATAGGAAAAAAGCTCAACAAATTTTTGGCCCAGTTTATGCCATACATTTGAGAGCAGGTAATCCTTCTTATGTTTTCAGGGGAAAGATGTATTTTACATTTTTATTAAGATTCAGATTGGAAGTAGAGTGGTAACAATACTGCCAGGCAGGTTCTTTTTTTTCTTCTCCTCTCCTGATATTTTTGATAGGGATGGGAAGTATGAGAGCTATAAAAAGGAAGTTAGCTTGGGATTGGAAGTAGGTAATGGAAGACTAAATTGTTGCAAAAAACATAATACTTTTTACTAAATGCATTTTTCCTCATTTGAGTTTGCAGCAGGAAATTGTCCACATGAAAGCCAGGAGTAGCAGATAGATCAAAAACCATATGAAGAATTTCTCTCCACGTAAAAGTGCATCCCAGGTTTATTTACCACTTCTTGCCAGCCTGGTGACAGCTTGAAGAGCTTGTTTTGCTGATGCATTGGCTGTACAAATTCTAAATTTCTATTTTATTTCAGACTGTAGCCTGTCCAAAACCAACTCAATTTTTAGTATGGTGGTTCAGTGAAACTTGCCCCTAGGATATCTCTCATTTACTTCTTTCTTCTCAGAAAAAAAAAACCAAAAAAAACCCAAAATGACAAAACGAAACAAAACAACAACAGCAACAAAAAGAAACCCCAAAAAACAAAAACCCAAAAATCTCCTATGCTCTTATCTGCCACTAAGTTCCTTCCATCTAGTTATAGTGGTAACAGAGGACAGCTTCATGTAACCTTTAGGATGATTCCTTGGAAAAGTCCTACTTTTCACTGGACCATCCTGAGAAATATGTATATTCTATTTTCCAAGGAATGATTCTAAGGATGTGGGTGCTTATTATGTGTTGATGCTGACCAGCAGCTAAACACCCACACAGTCAGTCAGTCAGTCAAATCAGTCACTCACTCACTCACACCTACAGCAGGATACGGAAAAGTATCAGAAGAGCAAGAATTGAAAACTCATTGATTGAGTTTAATAAGTGATTGAAAGCTACATGCCCAGATAAAGCAAAATAAGGAATTCCTTCACTAACTTTCCATTGGCAGGAAGATGTTTTGGCACTTCCTGGAAAGCAGGGCCACTGCATGCAGAACAGCTGCTTGGGAAGACAAATGCCTATATGCTGAAGTAAATTTTGATCAATTTTGGTCAGCTGTGTTGTCTGTTTGCTGTCCCAACCTCTTTTCCACTCCCAGCTCACTTGCTGGGTGAGCAGCATGAGAAAGATATGAAGCCTTGATGTTGCTCTGTTTGGCAATAGCCAACACATTGATGTGTTGTCATCATTATAGTCACATACCCAAAATATAATATAGGGGCTACTATGAAGAAAGATAACTTTATTCCAGTCAGAACTTTTCTCCTGTTAAGTAAAACTGGGTAAATTCTGTTATCAATTGTACAAATTATTCTTATTAAAATTTGTAGGCAAAGAATTTGGATTTATTCAGATATAAATATGAAGAGGAATAACTACTACAAGTAGTTATTATTATAACTACTATAAGTAGTCTTTGACAGACTACTTCTGGTTAGACAGGTAAAACGAGTGGAGAATTAGGTACTTTTTTTTTTTTTTAGGTAGAAATCTGCTTAAACTAAAGTACAAGACCACAAAATGCTTTAGAGAAACAGACCTGAAATAATTCCAAGCGATATTCTTATGTAGCTGGGGAACATTTCCACTTTTATTTAAGCTTCAGGAAAATAATCCACCCTACCCAAAAACCAACATTGATTCCTCATTACTGTAGATTAATTATATTTATTCTAATACTTTGCACTTTTATTGTAGGGTTTTGCAATATTGTATGACCTAGAGAAATGCATCATCTTCTGCTTCAAAAGGGACAGATTACTGAGTCTGGTCATCAAGGAGGCTGAATGCTAGGTCTCTGCTAAGAATCCAAGCTTCCAAATGACATTGCTGCGATAAAACTTTGCAGTATGTCAGTAGTCCTAAATGGTATGAGCTGTAACATTTAAACAGAGTCTACACCATTAATCTAATAATAACTCTATTTTTGCACGAAAAATACCTACAGAGGATAGGGGAAAATGAATCAGGTCTAAGCGGCTGGTTTAATACTTTGAGAAGAACGACTATAGAAAAAGTCTGTGGCTAATACTGAGCAAATTAATAAAGTAAGTCTGCAAAATGTAGTATTTTACCCTCTACATGCCTAAGAGCTGCCTTTTTTGTATGATGAATAGTCTAGAAGATATCTGTTCAGGATATATTAATTTTGAAATCTGCACACCTGAAGGCACCAAGTCTACAAACAAGGTTTTTACCCTCATCTTCAGTGTAAGAAAAAAGGTTCCTTCTATAAAAAGTATTTTCCATATTTATTGGCTCATAATTCTTATTGGAATTCTTTTGGTTTAATATATGAAACAAATACTCCTATAAACAATGATTATGAGTATTGTCCAGATGCTGCATTAACTCTGAAAGGCAAATAGGAAGAATGAGAAAGCTCATGGGGTTGAGACATCACTTAGCAGTCACTGACATAGCCAGTAGATAAATGAATCTGAGGAATTTGACTTCATTTCTTTCCATATAATATAGATATTTGAGTACTGAATAGGTTATTGGGAAAGAAAAACAAAGAAGGAAACAAGCACATGCTTACAAAACACCTCTGCTTTTGCCAAGGTGTATTTTAATCTGAATCCTTTCAGGGGGACCACTGGCATTGTAAGTTGTGGTAGGGGTTTTCCTCTGCTGCTCCACCTTTCTCACTCTTCTTCTGCAAGGTGCAATCCCTTTGAAGGTGTAACTGTTTTGGTAGGGAATCGTTCATGTACCATATTCCCATTAGGGAAAATTTTCTTCTGCATTGTCTTCCACAAGCTGCTGTCCCTGCTGGGGCATGCCTGCCCAGCCATGGAGCATGTCCTGCTCATCTGACTGTAGTGTTTCTCTCTAATTACCTCCTCTTTCCCTCTCTCCAGTGTAGCCTTGTCTTTCTTAAATATATTATTACAAAGGCATGACCACCTTTGCTAATGGGCTCAGCTGTATCTTGTGTGGTAGGTCCCTTGGGGAGCTAGCAGGAATTGGCTGGAACCAGCTGTGTCCAGGGCAGGGAAGACCCTGGCCTGTTCTCAAGAGAATACTTGTTTGATTCCTGCTGTCCATCTCTCCAGTCTGTACTTTATTTTGTCAATAAGAAAGTTATGGGAGACAATGCTAAAAGATGTCTGCAGGTGCATCATAAGAAAAATTATTTTTGAATTAAAATTGAAAGGAAAGGAAAAAAAGTCAAAATAAAAGGAATGCACTATCTCTATATCATGGCTCAGAAGAGATTAGGTAATTTTCCTAAAGTCTCTGAGGCAGTCTATGACAGAGGAAGTCATTAAGCCCATGTCCCCTGAACCAGTTCTCACATCACAGAGGAACTTTTTCATTTTGTAATCATTTTTCTATTTATTACCTACTCTGCCTTGAAGCCTTGAAGCTGCCCTCATTCAACTGTTTTTTGAAACTAACCTTATAGTTTCAATATCTCATGGCAAGATATGGTCGCTCATATCTTGCATTTTTCACAGTCCGGGAAGAGCTAGAGTATCATTCTCACTTCTCTTTTCCCTATCACACAGAAAGTGAACTGCAGTAGTTGTGAAGTACTGCTGAACTGACAGGTTAGAACTGCTGCTGACACTGTAGAAAAAGACTTCCCAAAAGGTTAAAACCTACATTTTTATCAAAGAAAAAAGCAATGAATTATTTGAACTGTTCTGTCTTGAACTACAGGTCTTTGAGATAACATATGGAATCACTTAATCCTTCTAAACCCATCTTATTTTAACTTTTATATAATCACCTGCAAGTCTGTAGGACACTTCAGGAGCTGTTAGAGCTGGTAGTAAGACTGATGGGCTGAGTGTGAGCTCAGACTCAGAAGATTCAAGGCAAAAGCAGAAGCCTCAAGTTAAAGAAAAATATTTTCTTAGATTTTCATACTTTTTAATGGACCCAAACAATACCTATACAGGTTATTTGTAATAGGCATGAGTCAAATGGTGAAAAAAAAAAAGGTAATCAGCCCGGTGAATATTTCTTTTTAAAAGTAGTAGAGGTATTAACTGAACTTAGGGAAAATACTATGATGGTAGTTGTGCCACATAATTTTGAAATCAATTGGACTTGACTGCTGTTCTCATGTGACACATTTGGAGAAACAGATTGATCTGTTTTGTGCAAGGCAAGTACTTACAATTAAGTTTTGATTTTGTTATGTTACCAGCAGTGAAATAAAGGGGTAAGAGATGAGCAGTAAGATCCTACTTTAAAATATCAAAACCTTGTTAAAAGAACCCTCCATTCTATAAATATAAGAACTTCAATCATCATTCAGCAAGCCCTATAAACAGATGTTCTTTTTATATGTTTAAAAATGCTGAGTCCACATGATGTAGGTAGTTAAAGATCTGCTGGTCAAAAAGGTGTGGAATATACAGAAAGCATCAGAACCAAATAAACTGTAATCTGATAGTCACAAAATACACTTGTGTCTTCCTAGCCTTAGGATCTGTCTGCACTTAATCAGATTTTCAGCCAGTTAGTGACATGGCTTTTCCCCAAAGTGCTATTATACAATTGGCCAGGGCAGGGGCACAGGCCTGGATTATGTATGAGAAATGGAATGAAAAGAAAGAGCAGTTCTAGTTACACCAGCTTTGCAGAGTCTGGATTATTGCATGTACCTCACATTGAATACTGAACCTTACTATATGAAAAAGTACTGCTTCCCAAACACAGTATATACCTTTCTCTACACTTCACTACAACCTATCATTAGGAATCTATGAAGCAGGAAAAGCAAAATTGACAGAAAGGGTTCATTTTATAATACAAATAGACACCATGTTCTTTCACTCAAAACAAAATGAAGCAATAATTGCAGCGTGAGCAGAACCTGCAGAACGTAACCAGCTACTCTAACTGAATGCTGGCTTTCCATTATTAAAGTGAGTGAATTTGGCATTTGTGACTTCTTTGCCTGAATCAGCACATGAATTTGTCTTCTTCTGTGTCAATTACCAAGCACTTTAGTTATAAATGACAGACAAACTGACAAGAACTCTTGCTCTACAAAGGTTTATTTTGAAGACATAAACAGTTTAAGTACGGATCTCATCTCCAAGAACTTTCTTCTTTCATATTTATTTAGGTATTTTAAATATAATTAAATTGATTACCCCCAATCCATGATAATCCTGTGCTGGAAGAAATAAGAAAGGACACCACCATCTTCCTCAAACTTTGTCAAAATCAAGAAAGTTGTGCTAAAGGATTGAATCTCTTTAGCTTCATGGATGAGACTCAAACATAAAAATCCACTTCTGCTTCATGTACATGCAGATACAATGAGAAAATTAAGAAGACTTTTTCACACATTTTGTTGAATTTTGGATTGGGTTCCAAGTCACTGAGTTACCAAGAATAGCACAAAACACATTGCCTAGAGTTTAAATTTGCAACCAGGTCACAAACCAGTTGCCTTGCATTGGATGGACACAGGCTTTAAAATTCCATAGACATAATTCAGGGATACAACAGAACTGTTTTGTCGAAAAGGCTCAGCCACATGCCCACAAAGTAGCAGAGAGAGACAAAGGCAGGTAGGGAAGCCCAGGGGGATATTCTGTGTGTGTTTGCTGGGAACAGTCTTTGCCTGGGGTGGCATGGGAACATGGAGCTGCAGTACCTTCCCCTCCCTCACTGTCACACCCAACACGGTATGTTTTCCTCTAGCAAAATGCAGCAAAAATGGCAGTGTGGAAATAATGGAAATGATAGCCTGGATCCTGAGTAACTTAACTTTACCTCTAGTTTGTAACACATATAGAGTGTTTACAGCAGAACATAACTTCCAATTTGGCATCTAGCAGTGGCATTTATCAGGGTAAAGTAAAAATGGTTACAAAACACTGGGGAAAAAAGTCAGCTTTCAAGTTAAAATCCCCCAACAAAACAACAAAAAAACCAGCAGTTCAGAGCAAAACCTTGAAGTTTATATTTTTAGGTGAAATGTACTTAGCTTACATCTTGTTCTTACCAGAAATATCACAGCATAGTAAAAACAGAAAATGTGTTACCTATGTGCTCTACTGTAGTCCTTCAATAGCAGTATAATTGCTGTTTAGTTAATAAGCTTAGTTGCTGGTGATAAGTGAATTTATGTGTTGCATAATGATGATTATAGCTAGAAAAAACGTTGCCAAATGAGACAACAAAAAAGAAATATTACAGTCCAAATTGTACATAACTATTTTTTTCCTTTTAATGCAATCAGGAATTGAATACTGTACAGTTGTTTTTATCTCTATTCACTATAAAATGAGAATAATAACTCTATATGATTCATGACAGATGCTGGTGACACCAAGTTACACACCTGTGGAGAGCAGGATGTTATAATCCCACTGTGATTAAGAAGATATATGCTTACTGTTCTGCAGTGAGGATGGATTGTTTACTTTTCCTATTAGGTCTGTAATTAATCACCCATGTTTGATCTGTGTGATACCAAATGGATTTAGTATCCAACGTTGCTTAAGTAGCATGCTGGTTTGCACAATACCCATTGTTTTTTATTAAGAGGTACCTCTGTAAAGGACACTAAAATTTTTTTTTGGTCTTACATAACCTCTATTTATTTGAACAGAAAATTGTACTGCTGTGAATAGAAAGTGATAACCAGAGAAAATATATCTGTGGAAAAAAGTGTTTTTGAGTTAGCATTCCTGCACTGAATAAATAATGTCCTTTTACATAATGCCTTAAAGTAGACTTTTACAAAGTGCTCTAAATAAGAACTAAACAAGCCTTAAAGGAATAAAAATACTTATAATTTACTTTCTGTTGCAAGACTTTGATGGAAAAAAAAATTATATGTGGGTCAAATTACCCACACCTTAATTTACTATATCTAAACTTTGGAATAGTAGAGCTCTGGAAGAAGTGAATAGAACTTATGGCAAACTGGGCCTAAAGTCAAGTCATTACTGGCTGTCAGAGTCCAAAACTCTCCAACAATTGGTTGTTTCAGACATTCAATACATGGAGGGTGTTTAACAAAGTTTACTCTAAAATTTGCTTACTTGTAGGTTATAGGTACTACATAAGATTTCTGATTTAGAGGAGTAATATGAAATATATTGAAATCACAATGACAACTTTAAGTTACACTTAGCAAAATATAGTAATTGCAATACATAGTTCAATCATGCTACCAATGCAATTTCCATTATTGACTTCTATAATATTTTTACTGTCATGACCCTGGGCGTTCCCAGTTACCTGAAAGGAACATGTGGGTTAAAGCCAGCTCAGGTCCACTGTTCACAACAAAATTTTTTTCATATTTGTCTATTTTTTATACATTATGTTGGGCTAAACTACCTATTCACTTTCTTGGTGCTGGGGATCTCTAACTTAGAGAGATGTTCAAACGCTTTTTACGAACTCGGGGAGAAATGCACCATCAGCTGACCAGCAGTTGCATAGCCAAAACAAAAGACACTCTCCAGTCCCTTCTGTGTTGAGGTACAAGTCAGGTTCTTTGTAACAGCTGTGGTCAGTCACACCCTGAATCATACTCTGAATTCTGTAGATGCATTTTCCATCTCCTCTGAGCCTTCTTCACTTTTGGGGTTTTATTGGTCAGTCACATCGATGTATTCTGGACATTTACCTGGCTAACATGAGGATCATGAGAATGATGAACTGGTTTTAGAAGCTGTTAAGACAGCAATTGAGAGCTATTGGCTGTGGTTGTATCATGACTACTAGCCTACCATGAAAAGGAACAAATTCCTCTTTCCACGGATTATGAAGTGGGATAGGAACTTCTGAAGCTTGGCAAACCATTAAAGATTCTGTCTTTAATGTATGATATTTCTGTGTGGTTTAGATCATCGTGGTCAGATTATTTAGCACATGCAGTCAGGAAAGGGAGCACTCATTATTCCTTTACTTTGGTCACCCACTTTGCACGATACTGTGTATGCTGGGTGTATGTAAAGAACTGGACTGGAATTTGATTTGGATGCTGTATGTATATGCTAGTTCACCTCAAAATGGTGAGATTATTCTCAGACAGCTCTGGGATTTGCTGTTTTTCAAATATAAACAAGGTAAGCAATTTTTTTCTTAAGAAAAGATGTACAAAAAGTTCTTTACTGAGATTTTATTCCTTGTTTGTCTGCTGCCTTTCTGAAGGCAATAAAGGCAAATCCAGGGCACTAAAAAAATGAAACTGTGGTACAGCAGTGGAGTCAAGTGGCTGTTTACCATCACAGTTGCTGAGTCCACACACTTACCTTGCACATATCTCCTCTGTCCCCTGTCCCATCTATAAATTTGACACCAGTCTCCATCAGATCATTTTCCTCCCATGCCTTGCTTTACATTCAAAAAGGATCTGAGTGCTTCATGATAAGAGAAATATGGCTTGGCAGAGTTGGGTCAGGGGAAGCAGAATCCTGGATGAACTGTGGAGCTCGTGAGACATCAGGAGAGATACAACAGTAAGGTGCTGGAGAGGGGAAGAGGAAGTCACTGACTCCCAAGTCAGTGTTTGGATTCAGGGATCAACATTCAAACACAAGACTGCCTGAGAGTGGGGGTGTGTCCTAGAAGGATTTGTTTCAGTGGATTATTATTGCTTATGCTCAATGATAATTTCAACATCTACTCAATTGCATTTTGCTTTCCTGCTTTTGAAAGGAATGATTGTTGAAACTCACAATCCTGTGAGATAAGTTTAAGCTTGTTTCCTAAAGACTGGTCTTTGGATTATCACTGATACATATATATTTTTTCCTTTATTAATAATGTGACAATTGTCAGAATTAACTATGAACACAGACCACGAAAAAAACCCCAAAACAGATCAAATAATGTGAACATAGAATTCTATGTTGAATAGCTAAGTGATAGATTTTGATTAACATCTTATTTCTGAAAAATTGTGGGCTAAATTAAGATTGTACGCCCACAAAGAAGAGACACCACTCCTTTAGGTTCATCCATATTTCTATTCTGACTTGGTGCAGTGTTAAAACCTTTGAAGTGGAACTCCCGCATTGCTCATGAAGGGAAGACAAGTTGATAACTATAGTGATATGATATTGACTTTTGCAAGTATAGGGCAAGAACCTTGTGCTGTCAGTATTTTTTCCATCATCCACTGATAATGAAAAACCCACAAAATGTTTGGTTAACTGAAATGAGAATTTCAAGTAGACTTTAAAACGTGGAATTTCAGGGTAAGAGGGGGGAATTCACTGACAGCAGAAAAATAAAGAAATATAATATTAAAATATATTATTCTCAGGAAAATGCTAAACTACTGCTGTGAAACACTTCAGAGTCACTGATGGTGCTAAGAAACCTGTTCTATTTTTCAGAAAGGTGTAACTGGTAATACAGTTACATTTGGCCAGATGAGATGGGTTGTTGCATTCACTATTCAGAACAAATTAAAAATATATTTATATTAGTAGTTTAGGAAAAGGGGCCATTAAATATTTGGTTTTAAAACTGGGTTTTCAAAAGAAGAACATCAGTGGGATGACTTAAAGTTTTCTGAATACTTTATGGAGAACTGGGCATTTTTGTCACCCTGTTCACTTTCATGTTCTCTTTGCTTGTACTTTCTTCATTTCCTTGGCTCTTCAGGAAGGACTAGGAAATTCTTTTCTTTCCTAGTGAGTCCAGAGAGATGCCTAATTCTTATGTCATTGCAATTTAGATACGCTAGACTTGGTGACAGGTGTCTCAGAAATTCCTTTTGTGAATTGTGCTACTGTTGGCACACAGTTGCTTTACAGGACAGCTGAGCTGTTGCTGCTGCTACATGGAAAAGTTAACAAGCATACAGTCTGAATCAGTGAAGATTCTCCCCAAATCTTTTGATGCTTCAAGGCCCCTACATGTTCCCATCCTGGACATTGCTTTGACAAGAGAAGTCCAGGGCTCTATCATACTATTGCCATGTCCCTCTGCTGTATCAAGAGACTAAAGAGATGTGTCAGATGAACTGTTAAAATGCTAGATGCTTAAACTAAACACAGAGGGATGAGGAAAGAGCTCATTTATAGATGTGTACAGACTAATTATCACTCTAATGCCAGCAGCACTGCAGTTGAAACTGAGTAGAAATTTCCCAAGGAAAAATGAATAGTGTTGTTGGAGTGTTTTTGTGTTTAGGTTTTTTTTCTAACTTTTCATAATAGTATGACATTTGATCACCTGTTTTAGAGTCCAAAAATTAAGTCATTTGTCTGTCTTTTCCAAGACGCCTGGCATTGGAAAAGAGGCCTAAAAAGGATTGGGTAAAATAGAGCATTGCACATCCCAAAGAGTTTGCTGTAGCATCAAATGCAGAAAGGCATATTTCAAGAGGAGGTTCTGCAGAATACAGGCATGAGTTGAATTTTTTGCATGATCTTCTTCAAAATGTTAGAGCTGAAATACTAGCTACACAGTATATTCACAAGTGAAAATGATTCATGTACAAATCCCTGGGAGCTATGGAGCCAGAAATAAACAGATTTGTTTCAACTAAATATCCTTTCCTTTCCTTTCCTTTCCTTTCCTTTCCTTTCCTTTCCTTTCCTTTCCCTTTCCTTTCCTTTCCTTTCCTTTCCTTTCCTTTCCTTTCCTTTCCTTTCCTTTCCTTTCCTTTCCTTTCCTTTCCTTTCCTTTTCCTTTCCTTTCCTTTCCTTTCCTTTCCTTTCCTTTCCTTTCCTTTCCTTTCCTTTCCTTTCCTTTCCTTTCCTTTCCTTTCCTTTCCTTTCCTTTCCTTTCCTTTCCTTTCCTTTCCTTTTTTCTTTTCTTTCTTTTCTTTTTTCTTTTCTTTTCTTTTTTCTTTTCTTTTCTTTTCTTTTCTTTTCTTTTCTTTTCTTTTCTTTTCTTTTCTTTTCTTTTCTTCTTTCTTTCTTTTCTTTTCTTTTCTTTTCTTTTTCTTTTCTTTTCTTTTCTTTTCTTTTCTTTTCTTTTCTTTTCTTTTCTTTTCTTTTCTTTTCTTTTCTTTTCTTTTCTTTTCTTTTCTTTTCTCCAACACTTTCAATGAGTGGCTTTGTTCATGTGTCTACACAAGAACTTACAGACTGAATGCTTGTGTGGAATTCCATAGCTAAAAATATTTCTTCCACAGAGTTATGAATATTTGAAGATGTATCTCTACCATAGAGATGAACAACAATGCTATGCATCGCCCTGATGATCAGCAATCACTGCAATGCAATGGAAATAGTATTTTCCACTTGCAATGCTATGAACTATAAATAATTTAACATGTTATAAAGTGACTGAGATATCAGACATACTTGGAGGTGTTTTCAAGGAATGACTTCAATTTTACAGCAATTGTAATGTCATTTCTGGAAGCAACTTTCCCTAAGAGCACAAGGACTCCAAGTAGTGACACTGACCAAGTGAAGATTAGCAGCTGAAAAACACTTATATACATACATACATGTCTCCCTTGTTCACTGTGAGTGCAGAGGTATCCAATGAAGACCCCGAATTGATCCAGAGCTAAAATCACACTTCCAGCTCTGAATATCAGCATCTCATCTGATTTCTTAGAAGTTGCCACAGTACCAAAGGGCTCATTAAGTCCAGCAGTCCATCTTCCTGCCCATACAGGAATGTTCTCCACAGTATTCTCTGTGGTATATTTTCTGATTTTTGACCTGTGTGGGTTTTGAAATTTCCACACAAAAAGAATCACAATGTTATTTTGGGAGACTAAGTTCAGGTCTCCTTGGGAAAATGTGGGACCAATTCCTTGCAGGAAAGTCAGTAGAGCAGCTCACCTCAATTGAAGTAAGTGAGGCAGTGTTAAAGAAACTTCCCAGACTGATCAGGTAAGAGACTCCCTGGCAGTCCCACTCCCCCCACCTCAGACTGACACTGCTGGGACCGAAGGCCTTTTGCAGAAGGTGGCTCCAATGATCGACGTGTCCCCCTTGGCTCCTCACACACCCACGCCAGTCAGACCAGGTTTCCTCGGTAGTTCAACCCCAGGTTTCCCAAGGCAGATGTCTCTTTCCATACAGACATTTATTCAAGGTGCAGTAATGCAGAAACAGCCCAAGCTGGTGCCCTTCAGGAAGACATCAAAGAACACTTAGGCTTGTACATTCCCATATTCCAAACGTGTCAAAGTCTCAGCTCTTCCTACAGAATACTCAGCTTTCCTGTACCTCTCACTGTCCATTCCCCTGGCTGAGACAGAGGTTCCTGAGACCTTTGTTACGCAAAGGGTCTGCACCTCATGACTTCTTGCCTTGGGCTCCAGCCACCTAGAGCTCAACCTGCAGCTTCCACTGCATCTGCACTCCGAGCTACCTGAAATGAAGGTATTCCTTAACAGCAGCTTCAATTTGTATTGAAGCTAAAGCAAAATGGAATTAGAAGAGTTTCAGAAGAGGAATGTAGCAGGTGGGTTGAACTGGTTATAGAGCTGGAAGGTGAACAATAGGTGGGGAAAAAAAAATCCCCCCAAATCACCCCACAACAACAGCAAAAGCAGTACTCTTTGCTGCTTATTTTTTTATGCTAAAAAAACCTTACCAAGCCTTCAAACTTTTATCGTGGCTTCATTTTTTTCCTCTCTCAGGTAACATAATTACTTCTTACTGCTTGCTTGGGGATAGCAGAAAAAAAATCCTTGAGGGATTTATACAGTGTCAGCTGATAAATCTTCATGTAGCCATAATGTAAGCATTGAAATTCTGGTCAGTGGAAATATTAAACCTTTATTCTTCAAATATATTGGTGTAGGTAGGAAGTCATTCAGACTGTGCTACTCTCTGTGATCCATGCTCAGCTTTCTCAGAAGAACAAGTGTGATGTAATTCAGATAGCTTAACAAATTATTATGCCCACCCAAATGTTACCACCTTGAGCAGAGTCTTTCAGTACTCCTACTCTATTTCAGTGTTAGGTATTATAAGTTATTGTAAACTATATTTGCCCTTAGAAATTATCTCCTAGATATGATTCAGCTGTTAATGATAATGTTCAACATGTTATTTGAGTTACAGTCAAGACACAGTATAATTTTGGCTATTCACTTTGATATGCAAGTAGATACTATCTAAAAGCCCTGGAAATACTTTGCAGGATTATGTTCTTTTAGCATTGGCTCTTCTTAAAACCATCTGAATAATCCTTATTCACAGCAATGGATACTCATAGAAAGAATTTTTTAAGTTGGTGTGCCTGAAAGTACTTTTGGGTATGATTTTTTTTTTAACAATGAAGATTTATTCATATCCATGCACTTTGAATGTAATGTCAAAAAACCCCTTAAGTATTACAGAAACTTCTTGCACCAAAATCTTAGCTATGGGAGATTTAATGCAATCCATGTTTCAGAAATACTCTTACTGACTTAGGAGAAGAAAAGTTAGAGTTTTCTTAGGTTCCCTAAAGGGTCCCTAATCCTCCTTGTCTAATACCTCTGCTTAAATGGCTGCTTTGCTCCCCTTGTGTTTGTGAGAAGTGTCACTGACTATGTATGCCATCATCTACCTGCCTACATGAGTGATAATTTTTTTTAATGGACAAAAGTTGAGTTGAAAGCCCAATTCTAAGCTTATTAAAATGGCTTCTACATTTATAAAAATACATTTCAAATGAGGCACAAGAAATGATGATAAAAGCCAAACAAAAAGCAGTCTTATAAATCAGTCCATCAAAATAAAGTACAGTAGAAAAGGGTTCACAAATCTTTCCTGTCTGAATGTCTGATCCTTGATTTTAGATAGGGATACTTCATAAGACCCCCAATACCTGCAAGACTAGTGTTAGTCTCCGATGAACAGTTTTCAATATCGCCGTTGGCACAGACTATTCGTTCAGTGACTGAATCAAAAGTGTGGCATATGCAAACCTTGACTTGGTTAAGCCACATTTGCCAACTAAGTACCATGTAGCCTCTTCCTCAAGTACCCCACCCGCCCAGTGGGGTGGGGAGGAGAATAGGAAAAAAGGGTTAAACCTATTGAGGTAAAAGTTTAATAATTTAAAGAAGTAAATAGAATGTAATGATGATGATGATAATAATAATGTTGTAGTAACCATAATTGTAATGAAAAGGGAGTCAACAAAAAGAGAGAAAGAAAACAAGAAAACTCCAGAGAAACTAGTGATGCGCTGTGCAATCGTTCACCACCCTCTGACTGATGCCCAGCCCATGCCCAAACAGTGATCAGCCCATCCTAGCCAACTCCCCCCAGTTTATATACTGATACCATGGTGCCTATGGTATGGAATATCCCTTTGTCCAGTTCAGGTCACCTGGCCCAGGTGTGCTCCCAGCTTTTTATGTACCTCCTCACTGGCACAGCATGGGAAACTGAAAAGTCCTTGACTTAGAGTAAGCACTGGTGAGCCGCAACTAAAACATCAGTGTGTTATCCACACATTTTTCTCATTCTAAGTCCAAAACACAGCACTGTGCCAACTACTAGGAAGAAAATTAACTCAATCCCAGACAAAACCAGGATATAAAGAAAGGTCACTTCTTTGCTAATTTTGCTATCGCTCACTGTCATTCTGAAAACTGTTCAGGGTGGAGGCCTTCAGCTGCTAATAGAAGAGACAAGAGGCAATTTTAGTATCTTGTAGGTCACATCCTTTATGGTGATCTTTACTTGAACTCATGGAACTTCATGTTCAAAATAAATAGCTTTTATTTTTTTTTTTATAGAAGGCTGCGCAGCCATGCAGAAATGTCAGCAGTTTTGCTGTGGCTTTTCCTACCCACTTCAATTTCATAGATTATGAGGAAGCAAACCTCATAATGTTGAATTTCTTAGGAAAATAAGTATTTGCGGGAATAAACTCCAATGGCACTCTCCTGTTGCTGTTGCAGGGCCATGGTGGCTTTGATAGGCCAGTTGTACCTGCTGGCCTGTTGAGGCCTCCCCTGACCCTGTCACAGTGCAGGACCCCGTGGCAGCCCCCCAGGTCTGTCAAGACCTGCCCCAGCAGTGCCACAGCAGGGCCAGGGCAGTGGGACAGGACCTGGCTGTCAGGCACTGCTCTGGTGGGGAGCACCCATGGAGGTCTCCATAGCACTTGGTCCCATGGAGACACTGGCATATGCTGCATCCTGACAGCTGCTTTTCACCATCACACCTACTCACTACTAATAAATAAACCTACCACATACCTTATTGTACGAGAAAAACACCCTGAGGGCCATTTGCTGTCTCTAAGTGCAGGTGTCATGGCCTCCTGAGCTTTGCACCTTTCAGCTGGGTCACCTTCTGAAACATAGTCCCTGTTTTCAAGCCTCTGGCTTAGGAGTATTCCCTTTTTTTTTTTTGTGTCTCCACCATAACATGTGTTCGTGCTGTCTGGGAGAGCACTAGCTAGCCCAGACCAAAGCTGTACACAGACACCTGTTGCCAGCAACACTAGAGTGAACCACATGGGGTTTTTAAGGTATTAATATCAATTTTATAGTGTAATTCTTGCTGTATATGCAAATTGAATGCTCCTGAAGAGAGCAATTTAAACAAAAAATAAAGGCCACGAGGAACAAATGCCTAATGTGGTGCTGTAACTTTCAACTTTAGAAGAAAAGTGAGTTCCCTAGTAATGGTGTTAGAAATGACAAGTTGAAACTTATAAGTGTCTTCTAGATACACTAAAACTAGCAAGCAACAGGGTGGAAGAGCAACTTGTATCCCTGGGAAACTTCGGCTGTTGATTTATGGAATCATCTACTAGTCTTCCAGCCTACTCTGATCATACATGTCTTCATATGGGCTAACTAGTCTTTCTCTAAAGGCTTTTCTTCTCCTCCTTGTCCTTGGACAGAGGACTTCAAAGTATTTCCTATCTCTGTTATTTCTCTTGCCATGATCTCCTTAGAGAATGAATCACTACAGAAGGAGCCAGAGAAAAGGTGATTGAAGGAGACACGTCTTGACAGAACTATAGGTAATGTTTCCCTGTCTCTGTTTTACAGAAAACCTCTACTGCCTCCATTTTGCAAGAAGTTTCTTCTACATTTCAAAAGGAAAACAGCAGAAAAGTACTGGATAGAGAAATGTTGCTCTCCATCGACTTCAAAAAGGTTTTAAAAAATTATAACTATTCTGAAGCCAACATCTTTGTTGAAAGTTAATCCTCTTTTCCCTTTGCCTAAACTGGACCCTTAAAACCACTTCTAATTACGGTCCTCTCATACATGTGATAATCCAGGAAAGCCAACTGGTCAGGCTCTAGAAAATTCTGTAGCTGAAGTTCAACTGGTATTTAAAATTAGAGTTTGACCCCTCGTAGGTGGGTTTTCATTTATAATTGAGTATTTTGATGTTCCACTTGCCCCATCTTACTTGACATTGTAACTCAACTGGTTGAAATTACAGATTGACTCCTGTTAAGTTGGGAAGAATATTGTTAAAATATTTAACAGAAGATTACATTCTATTGCAGATCTTCATGGTTTAGTTTAGCAGGTTATGGCCACTGTTGATCTGCAATGTGCTCTCAAGAAACAAAGATAAATGATTCTTTCTGTCTGTAAAAGAGGAGAAAAACTGCTGATTTTATTCACACTCTAACATTAAATTATCAAGCATTGCAAGGCTATGTAGCATGAATATGCATTATCTTTATGGTTCTTGGCAATTTGTCAATGTTCAAAAGAAAAACCAGGGAAGAAGCATTAGGCATGAAATGGACATATTGGAAAATAATTGCATTCTTTTTAGAAGTGAAATGTTCTTTGTCATTTAATGCAAACTCACAGCGCTCAAAGTTGAGATCTAAGAGCCCACCAAAGTCAGTGTGGGAGGCGGCCTGAAAGAAGAAAGCTTGGGAATGCCTTGGGAGACAACATGTGTGTAATGCAAGCTCCATGTCAATCACTGTGTCAGTCACCCGCTCCCCACTCCCCTGTTCTAGAAGGTTCCTTGGTTCTCTGTTCCCCATTGGTCCCAGGATTGGAACCACTCCTCCCTCCTTTTCCTATTGGTTCGTGTCGTGTCACCCCGCCCTAGCTCCTCCCCAAACCCCGCCTACGTCCCTGAGTATATATACCCGGACCCCTGCCCGGGTTGTGGCCTTTTTGCCTCTGCTCCTCTTCAGAGAAGGCTGTGTCCCTGCTCCTCTCCATTTCCTCCCTCAATAAGCCTCTCTGGATTAAGCGCGCAAGAAGCCCTCCTGCTCTTCATTCGGTGGTGAGGCATTTTTATATTACAACATCCGGGCTTGGGCGGAAGGTGGGCTGAGGGTGATACCGGACGGCACCGTAGAGGAGACACTCCTGGAGCAAGAGGTAGCCTGGCGGCACCGGCCCAAGGAGAAACAGCAACCCTGCAAGTCAGGATTTCAACAAGTAAGAGATTCTGCCAGTATGTTAGAGACTGAAAAAGTAGCTAATATGTTTAGGATCCATATAGCTCTTCTAGAGGTGTGGAGCTGCTTTTATAGCTATATGGTTTTCAAATAAGCTTCTGATCATGTATGATTATGCTGATTAGGAGGATTTGCTAACTGCTCACCAAAGGTTTTTCAAAAGTATAAAGCCCAAGAAAGTTAGCCCTGGACTGTGGTAGGTGTTCAGATACTTTCTGCTTGGGTTCTAAATCTTGTCTCTTTCTACTTATATTTTAGTAAAAAGAAGTAAAATGGAAGCTTTCATTAAAATGAATAAGCTTATTGGGAGGAAATACTTTATATAGCTATGCATGAATTACATAAGTTACAACTGGAAATGTGATGGGCCACCCCTGGGCTCATCCTGAGCTTCCTTGACCTGCTGAGTGAGCTGGGTTATATATTATCACCCTTTGTACTGTGTGATGTTTGAAAACTTATTTTCTAAAACAGACTCCTTTGATACAGCTGATATTTTATGTTACAATTTCATAGCATTCTGCCAGGGAAAATTCAACAGCTAAAGTAATAATAAGTCCTCTGGTACTGTCTTTTGGGTTTGCATCTTCAAAACTGATACAAAAATGTCTGATGCATCTGAACCAAAAAATAGGAGACAGGAAGAAGTCTACTTGAAGTGGAAAGTAAGAAAAGCAAATAGGGTTTATTCCCTCGAGACTGGTTTTGAGACGTTAGGAAGAAGATCACAAAACATTACCTTACCTATCATTTGAATACAGAGAGGCTCAGGTTTTGAAAAGCCTGAAAAATTAATTCTTGCCCTGAGCTGAAGCAAAACCTGTTCACCACTTTAAGCACTGCAGCGATTCCATAATAATTCCATATTTTCCTACTGTGGTAGTACTTTAGGATTATGTTATTTGCATTTTGTTATACACACAGCCAGTCTAAGAATGGATGATTATTATGACTTTAAAATTTCCAACGCTATGTAAAACTTTGCCTTCGATAGGCTTCTAATGTAAATTGTAAAAGCTACTGTAACCACTGAGCTATGATAATTTATATTAGCCAAAGGCTACTGCTTGGATAGAACTTTAAAAAAGAGGAAAAAAACCTCATTCTTCTAGTAAATTGCTTTAATATTCCTGTCACAAATGGGCAAATAATTTGTTAAGGGATGAAATCACAAATACATAACAGAGCTTTGAATTCTGCAAAGATTCATGAGTCCACTTTTTTATAAACTTGATTAATTTATTTAAATCCAGAAAGTATTCTTATAAGCAGTCTTAGTTATATATGTGCAAATCACTCTAACTTTGAATCTAATCATGATAGTTATTTTGGTGTGTCTCTTACCTCTGCTTCTCTCCTGAATTGATATTTGTGTTTGACAATATCGTGGTAGACTTTAGAATTATGTTGATAAAACCAGTGAAGTTTGGATCTGGATTTCTTTTCACTCTGAAATTCTTTGCAACATTAATGAAACTAATCTTAGCCCTCAGGAGATGGACTGCAAAAATAAAATTTCAAATAGTTACTGATTTCTTTGGGTTGAATGGATGAATGGCTATACAAATTACATTCTTCAAGGGAAAATTCAAGGACTAATACTGTTCCATATCTTCATTGGTTATGTGATCAATGGAATGGAGGCACCATCATTGGGTTTACACAACACAAAACTGCTGCAAATAGTCAGTACACTCATGGCAGGGCTCTCACTGTGAGGGACTCTGAGAAACTGAAGGAAAGAGCTGATAGAAGCTTCACAAAGGAAAGCAAAGACATTAATTATTACTTGATATATGACTATTTATAGCATAATTTTAATCTGGGATGCATTTCTCCCTAGAATTTCATTGGAAATTCAGTTAACTTACGTACAAATCCCACCTGACTCAGACATATATATATTTGCAGAGTTGTATAAAAGGTTGACCTCTTTCAGCTCTTAAAATTTACAGTTTTTAAAGATGTATAAATGTGAACTCTTTTTTTTTTATTTATTACCTGTCCTAGAATGTGCATTAACAACTCTTAAGCAAACCTACTGACTCCTGTGCCTGCAATGATAACTTGAGAGAGTTTACTAACTAATTTTCAGCTAGGATAAATCATCACTTCTCTACTTTCTATTCTTATGAACTGAGCTGCAGTGAATTTTGCCTTGCACCTCTTTCAAATTCAGGAATTTAATTTCTTTTTTTAAGTTCAAAAACTTTAAGGTCACATAATACTATGTCTATAATGATCCTATTATTTAAACCTGCTGTAAACTGTTCTCTGCTATCTCCCTCCAGTTCCTGAGGTCTGAGAGTGCCTACTTTCTCAATTTGGGATGCAATTCACAGGAACAGCTGTCCTCAGGAGATTTATACTATTCTGACTGTTGGCAATAGCTGCCCTGTTAGTCTAATTAATTTTTCTAAAAGATAACCATGAGCAATACACAGCTTGATTTGTAAAGAATAAATCTTACCAGGCTCACTTTATTTGCTTTGTATTGCACAGAATTTTTAAGTTTGTGAGTGAAGTGGCAGATGCACTGTGGTTTGATTTTAGTAAAGCTTTCAAATCTCTTGCAAAATCTCACCCTCAGATTAATTTGTGGAGACTTGGGTATGAATACTGATATGTGGATTGAAAAGGAGCTGAAGAACTTTCAGTGGAGATTTTTGATAAGCAGCAAATAATAGGGCAGCAAGGGGGATTCTTAGAGGCTATCCAGAAGACCTCCTGGGTCTGCATATCTTCAGTGGTTCAGAGGTGGATATCAGCTACAGATAGCGAAATGCTCAGATGACATTTAACCAAGACAGGCTGTGAAATGTATGGAGATATGTTGATTTGGCAGTCTGAGGACAGAAGAATATAAATTGATAGCACAACTGAGCAGCAAATAAATTAATTAGGCTAAATTGATTTCAAGATGCATGATCATTTCACAGCTCAGAAAGGTAGGAAAATATGTGTAAGGGTAACCTGATGATGTTGGTATGGAACGTTGCCTAGAGGTCTGGTTGCTGCATTGAACAAACACATTCATGAGATGAAGACCATTCAAAAGAGACAACAACAATTAGGACAAGGTGACTGCAACTGATTTACAGTGAAATATTAAACATGAAGTTAAATATTTTAGTTTTCAGCATTTCACCCACAGAAGAAGATTAATGAATGATACATATTTGAGCTGGAATAATAATTCTGAAATACGAACTTCTCTGAAAGTATGGAGTATGCAAATTTCTTGTCTGAAGTTTTGAGTCAGAGAAGAAATACAGAATTGAGAATTGTTATCTATGGGAGTTGCTATTTCACTCTTTTTTTTGCAAACAAGCTCTTTTTAGTTTATATTTATGAACATAGGACTGTGTGGATAGAAACAAAACAGGCTAATAGGAACATGAATTAAAGTACAAATTGAATTATATGGATTCAAAAATGTAATCTTTGTTAGTTACAGTTGTGAGCACAAATAAATTGCTTAGAAATGTAGCAGGTAAAATCTTATTTTTAATTTACATAAGCAAACACTTTAGAAGATTGCCTTCACCAGATGTGTGAAGTTTAGTCTTCCCTAAGATTCAATAAAATGCAAATACAACCAGCTTTCATCACATTCTGTAAACATTAAAATTAAGATAGTAGGAAAAGAACAAAAATAGAATATTTATCTTATGGAACGCCTTAATTTTCAACCTGAGTCTAGGATGAGTGGTATCACACCATCATGTGCCCTGTTTAAAGAGCTTTTAAATATAAAGAAGTATGGTAACTCCCAAGTTTAACTGAAATACATTCTCTCTTGAGGATTCAGTCACCAGTTGATTTACTGTTGCCTGTTTAATCATATTATAAACCACTTCAACAAGATGCTCGTGTAATTGCCTTCTTAGCAGAAAAGGATAAAAAGTATACCTTGCAATTTTGGTTGCATTAAACAGGATATTACAACCCTACGAACACCAAAATGTTTGTCAGCACTTCCATTATCAACCCCTATTTTCAGGAATTGAAAATATGTGCATAAAAATATTTTACTGGCTAAAAATTCCAATATAAAGTCTCCTCCTAAAAACAAACTTCCTCTTCTCCTCTTCCTCCCCAGCTAATCTTTTACCTTCATAATGCATTATTTTTTGTGGGCCAAATCCAGGTTTTCCTGTTACTCTGTAACTCTCATTTATTGCATAGTAGCTACAAGACATAAAATTTTATTTTTATAGACCTCACTCAGAATGTGTAGCCTGATACTATTCCTGTTTTCTTATGCAGAATCTTAAAATTCAAGGACATTTAGAAAAAGTTAAATAATTATGTGTGGCGTTAAATTGAGTGTTTTTCAATAAGCTTAGCTTTCTTAACAAGTAAGGCAAAAAAATTATTCCTATCTGAAAATAGAAAGCTATATGAGGAAAAAAAATTCATGTACTCCTTTCATTATTAGTTTATTAGTTTTGTATTCTCTTTTGCCTGGTAGCACAGTATAATGAATGCCTAGTCCTGATTGCCTAAGGTATGTGAAATGGTTAAGATGATGATCACTGAAACATTCAAACATTATTTGAACACAATGTTTTGTGTTGCTGTATTTATTTATTTTATTTTATTTGTCTTTTATTACAGTTATTTTCTTTTTAGAGAAGAAGGAGAGGGAGTGAGGTAGCAGTGAATCGAGGAGAGAAGGAATGACAGAGAAAACAGAAATGACTCTACAGAGACCCTGGAGAAAACCTTCATTGAAGGAGACACCATGCTTGCTTTGAGTCATTGCCAGGCCTGCAAGGAAGGAATCCATGAATTTTTGTAAACAGTTTTTCAGCCCCTGGGGAAGGTCTGGTTTTCATCGGCAAAATAAATGTAGAAACCGTTATCTCTTTTGTTTGGCCTTGGAAGCAAATCTTCTTGTCAGAGTTTCTTTTTGTCAAAACTCCATTGTTACTGTATACTAGTGCTCTCTCTCGCCTTCTGGAAAGACTTCAGAAGAACGAATAAATTCCTGGAAAAGAACCTACCTGCCTTAGATGTGAGGATTGCAAGCCTAAGCAGACACCACTGCATTTGCCTATCCTTACCTTCAGCAAATACATATGAGAAAACTGCAGTGCCTTTCCTCCTAAATACTTCTACAAAATGTAGCTGACTGCAACTTTCTCTTTCAAAGGTGATCTGTTTCTTCTTTATTTTCTTTAATTTCCTGTGTATTCCTATGTATACCACTTTCCAATCCCTAGCGGGCTATGACAACATCTTAAGAATCTGCAATACCAAGTGCCCATTGAAATCAGTTGTACAAAAAGGGCTTGAAAAACAAGGCAGCAACACCCCTTATTTCTGCCTTATTTATTAATTCCCAACAGTCCCTAAAGGATACACACAACTCTCAAACTCTTTCTCATTCTGCAAAGATGCTTTCAATACCTCTAACACTGTCTTTGAATTAGCGTGTAAATATTAATTTGGCATAAAATTTCCTCAGTGGAAAATTACTGTATTATCCAATTTGCTCTAAGACCAAAGAGGAGTTGATGGATATCTACTGTTCTCCCACTCTGCAGCCTGTAAATTCAAAACAGGTTTGACTTTGATGCTGATTTATGACGGAGTGCATCTTCTAAGTTGATATTTCACAACTATTTGAACAATGGAGTCCAGCATCCAAAGTGCAAGTCTCCATAGTTCTGCATGCCCTACTCCACTGGTTGCCTTTCCACTTCTTATTTTTCTTCCTTTTCCATTTTGACTGCTTTGTTGGTTTTGAACATGGAAACCTTCTACATGCTCAGATTCCAAAACCAGTTTGGTCTGTTTCTGAAATTTTTCAATGTCACTGACTTTTGCAATTGTCTATTTCAAAAACAAGTTTTCTTTAAATTTCAGCAAAGGCATCTATCTCCTTCTTCTCCCCCTCCCAAGATGAAGCCCAACAAGCCATTATCCAGTCATTTGGGTGGTGCAAATAGTACCACCGTATTTTGCTTACAGTTGCCTCTCAATTCCTCTTTATGACAAGAAGAGACTGTCCAGTTCATGAAACAATAAAATGCGACATGCAATGCTCACTCTAACAGTCTGAATATCTAGAACCTGCACATTCATATCTAATGTAAAGTGAGGCACCTGTTTTTTGTTTGATTCAGATGTAGGAAATTTTAAATTCTTTTACATTTTCCTGAGTTTTCTGTTTTGTAATGATTTACAGCACAGAGGTTTCTTGGCCAGGATGGTCTTATGACCACTGCTCAAGCCTGTGCTTTTTTTATCCTTGAGAGTTATGGAGATGCAAAATACCTCTTCAGCTTGATGAACTTTTTTTCTGTTCCAGACTAAATCCTTCTTACCATCCCGTGCCACTGTGTTCAGCCAGTAAGAAGACTCCTTCCTACAGCCACCGGGACATCCATCCATTGATTATCCAGCGGAAAATGTAAGAAAATTTTTATTGTTCTTAAGTGATTTTAGGCCATGATAAGATTTTTTTTACACCATCTTTTATGTCAATAACAAAAATAAGGATAGCGTAAACATTTTACAGCATTTGCTTCTAGCTGGCACTTACAAATATTAAAATAACTTTGTGAGCAAGAACTTTTTTATCTATATATAGGTATTAGGAGTACATTTTATCATACTTTGTGGTATTCCTTAGTACTCTATGAGGGGAGAATAATTCCCTAGTACCAGAGGGAAGAGTAATGCCATTTCCAGAATTGTTGTCATATTTATTTAGGAAGTGTCACAAAGTATGTTGATTAAAAAAAAAAATCCTAAAGATAAATCTTTATCTTTATCCTTTTAAAAGATCCTTTATCCTAAAGATAAAGATTTCCATTTATAGAAACTTAATCCCTCATCCCAGTTCCTACCTGTGAACGAGGCAGTGCTGAAAGGTGCTTGAAACAACCTTGATTACAGTATTACTTTAATAAAGCAACAATAATGTCATTATACATTCTTATAAGCTATTTCACAACATTTTAGACACAATGCCTTTGATATTTTTTTGTATGTTTACTTGGACACTCCACATTCTTGATACTGTGGCTTACATAGTTGTAGCCTTGTTTCATTCTTGCATGCTGCTGTAACGACTGTGAGGTAAGGGGCTTAAAAATGTTGTGCTCATTGAAGACATAACACAAGATGAGACAGGAATATGGATTAGCTGGGGACTTTATTCAGCTTTCCTTTGTCCAAAATCATTGCCCTTCTTCAAAAGATGGAGCTGTTGAAACAATTTTTGCAGTAAGTTACATCATGAAACTAACCTCTGCAGCCTGCAAGCCAATATAACATATGGCAGATTGAATTTAATGTGAGTCTTGCAGCTGAAAAACCTACACAGAGATTTGAAAATTGATTCCTACATGCCTGAATTCCATTCATAAAAAGAAAGGTTAAAATTAAAGTTAACTCTCTAGTATATATTTGTCCAAAAGAATCCCTCAGTAATGTGTACCTACAAGTTAAAGCTTGAAAGTTCAAAGTCTGAAAGCCACCAAAGAAAACAATTGCCTACAAACCTGATGTCAGAAATCTGCAAAGTAGCCAAAACCACCTGCTTTACATGGTGTGAGCTCTCCTTGCTTTAGACATAAAGCCAGTTCCACACTGAAGAGCCATAAACTCCAAAAATTGTAGCCTGAGGAAGTCTGTGAAAAGTCAAAGTATACTTATACTACCCTGCAAAAGCCCCTTCTGGGAATGGAAAAATAATTGAAAAAAGTTAGATCAGCTGTCAGTAGCTCTAAGTAATGGCTGCAAGAAATCTGTAGCTCAGGATGGCAAAATGTAAATTCTGTAGTGGGTGATTAAGCAGGCGGGGGCCATCTACAAACACCATAAGGACCTTGGCCTTCCATTCAGGCTGTGAAGAGTTCAGAAAAACTGTTTCTGCAAACCAAGCTCTTTCTTGCTCACCTTTCCCAACACAAAGGATGCCCTGCATTTAACCCCACAGGTTTCAAGCCTCTCACCACAGGCATCACAGCTGCCAGGGAATGTGTTAACAAAGACATATATTAAATACCCAGGCCTTGGGGTATGTAGGGCATGGATGAAATACTTGTTCCATTAGAGTTACACATGACTATCCAAGGCATCAAATTCCTCAGGTTTTTTGTGGTTGTTTTTTTTTTTTCCTTCCTGGTAGAAGCCCCTTTCAGTCCTCAGCTGTAAATAAACAGCAAATTAAATAAACGGTCTAATGAAATTTATGAATTCCTTCTTCAGATGTCAGCATTTTGAAACTGGTGGAAAAGCTGTGTCAGTTACTGCATTTTAGGATGAGCAGAATTCAGGTCAATTTATTAGCCAGGGGAAGTACTTTTGCTTCCTGTCTGCTCACTTAAGTTTGCATTTGCTTCATTTTTAAAACAACAAAATGGCTAGGTTTACTCATCTATGTCTTCTGAGTGACAAAGTGTACAGAGACAGGGGGAAAAATGAATGTGTTCTGGAGATTGTGGGAGGTTAGTAGTCAAAGTTAGTATTTATATTGGTAATAATAGAAATCAGAGATGTACATTTCTGTGTGTTGAGATAATGAGGCTAATGAGAGAGACAAAATAATAAGTCCCCTGGGCTCTCTGTTTTCCCAAAAAAGCACTCACCACAAAAAAAAATTTTCTTCCACTTTGCAAATAACTTTAATTTATTATTTGAAAATATTTTTATTTTGAAATGCTAGCTCTTTTCCTGTTTACCTGCTATTTAGGCATATTTTAATGACTGTATTTAGTAATTTCCAAATGATTGCTATTTAGGCATATTTTAATGATTGTATTTAGTAATTTCCAAATACTGAATTTGCTCTTCCTTACAAATACAAGATATTTGTAACATATCTTTCCCACCCTACCCATCCTAACATCTCAAAAAAAAGAAAAAAATTAGGCTTGTAAAGGCTTCTTTTCCCCATTAAAAAATAAAGAAATTAAAAAAATTAATAATTTTTGAACAATTTGTATTAGTAACCAAATCTCTTTCTTTTGAATTCTTTAAAAGTTATTGCAGTTCTGGCTATTTAAATATCTAGTTATTGCTTGACTATTAAAAATATAATTTACATAAATGTATACTTTTTCTCCTTCATGAAATAGATTCTTTTTCCAGATATGTGAAAATTGAGTGTACTATTAATGCATTTTTCTGAAATTCTTCCGAAACTTAATTGCAAAAGGAAAGAAGTAGTCCACTCATTTATTTTTAGGGTGGAAAATTAAAATGTGTAAGCTCTTTAGAGCAGGAATTAGGCCTTGCATTTGTAACACCTTCTTTATTAGGGCCTTTGGGTATTATAGCAAGATAAATACAAAAAGAATGCAAGGGATGACAGCATTTTGCTGGAGGCAGCTACATATAATTGCTGTGGAAGGAGGGCTTATCAGAAACAAGACTGCATGTGTGTGTTACGTATTATAAAATAAGGTTTTTGTAGTGAATTTTGCAATGCATTTTCATTAAAAACTAGCAAGTACTGGCAATAAGTATATAAATTTTGCAAAGGAAGAGGAAATTAATTGATTTATTCTTTTTCTTATGTTCCCCCTTTTTCTCTGCCTGTTGTCTACTTCAAAAAATAGTCACAAGTTTGTAAATACAAAGCAAACTATAAAATGTTGCCTCTAGAGCTCTCTTCAAAGACTAGCTCATGCCAAATATTCTAATGAGAGGTAAATGAACAATGAATCGAACCATGATAACCAATATGTGATGAACTAAGGACAGCATAAATCAATAATTACTCTCAAGCTCTGTGGAAATTATACTGTCTTAGATTCTAGGAGGAGAGGAGACAATTTGCTGCAGTGTTTTGTGAACAGAGCTATCCTGTGGGATCAGGCTGCAGAGGACATTTCAGTGGGAGGAAGAGAGCAGCAGGAAGAGCAGTATGATTCATGTTCAGCATCTCAAGTGGAGGATAGAGCACAAGGATTGAATAATGAAACAAAGATGAGATATTCAGCATGCCAGGAAGGTTTCTGTTAGAGAGCTGTTAGAATTATTTAAAAAGGTTAGTCTATGAATAAACATGCTTCATCAAGGTCTCTTACACATGCAAAGGGAGATGCTAATGAATAATAAAAGAGTAATGGGGACTGGTGAAGAAATTAATGTTAATCTTATCCAAAGCAGATACAAATTAATATTGGAGAAACATTTTTGTAATCACTTCTCAAGGCAAAAATTCAATTAATGTGACTGAATCAATATTTCAAATCTCAGTCCCTTGAAAGTATACTTGTCTCTCTTCATATCAGCATGCTCTCCCGTGTGATCAGCCTGTGCTATTCAAGTTAATACTCGGGGAGACTTGTTAATGGTCTATTTTTGTGAAATTTGGTCCAGTTCTATGAACTACAATGCTGTGTTTCAAACTTACCTCAGGGTATTTTCTGTTAGGAGAGCTCAGTTTACATAGGATAATTACTGTATAGAAAATAGGTATTTGAGCCAAAGATAGTTTTGTTTTAAGCTTCAGGGTAATTTTTTTTCTTTTTCTTCTCAAGGATTATCTAGTACCCCCTCTTTGCACAGGATGACATGTCAGTGTATATGACACCACACTTCAGACTAGGTACTGAAACAAGATCTTCTGTAATACCTAAAAAGACAGAGGACAGAAAAGAGAAAAACAAATCCCAGAATAAAAGAAAAGTCTTCAACAAAAAATAAAAATTGACTCTTCAGAACAAACAACTCTATTTGTCTCAACTTTATTGCAGCATAGGTCATTTTATATGTCTCTGATAGGCAGCTTCCCTCCTTGTGTGAAACAAAGCTTGGACAGCAAAGATATCTTTGCCAAGATCAGAGGAATTATGACCTTACTTGTGTACTTCAAAAAATAATACAAAATATCACAAAGTGTTGCCAGTTTCCATTATTTTGTATTTTCTCTCCTCATTGGTGAAGCCCCTAGATAGGGGTTTTTTTCCACAAAGTGATCTTTCTTGTATACTATGTAGTATAAATGCCTGTCATATTTTGTTTAAGGTGTCAGGGAATTGGAAAAAGTCTATGAAACTAAATAGACTACCAAATAATAGCTTTGCAGCTCTGGTAGATTGTGCTGTTTATGTTGTAATGCCTTGACGCCTTGACAGTTTTATACAATCAGAAGTTCTAAAGCCTGTGATAGATTGGAATTGTTTGAAGCATGGTATGGTTGAAAAAATAGGCTTCCATCCTCTTGCTTTCAAAACCAAATGGCAACCCACTCAGAATCATACTATTAAAGTAACTTCATGGACAATCTGACTTCTGTACTTTTAATAGCTAAAATATCAGTCTGATAATGAAAGAAACATGAAATGGTTTCCATGCTGAATGAGCTCCCTAGAGATTCTGGGATTTGTCTCATTATATAAAGCTTTTCTATCACCATTGCAATGCTTGTTCTCATCTTTCCTTCTCATCTGAGTGGAGAAATTTCCGTCAACAGCATTAGTCTGACTAAACCAGCACAACACTTGAAAGGGGCATATGCAGTAGATAAGATTACTTTTTTCTATTTATATAAAAAATTATACACAGTGTCCCTGCTTTAAAATGGATTAGTATACGATGTGGACTGCATTCTACTCTCTCATTAGAAGAGACAGATTACAATTTCATTTCTCTAAATAAATCTGGGTTAGGCAAGGAGATCAGTAATTTCAATGCAGCTGCTTTCACAATGAAAAAGAAATCATCTCTTGTGTATTCTTATCAGAAGCTGTAGGTAACTTCAGCATTCAGTACTGATCAGAATAACTCCTTGCATTCTGCAACCTATCACATGCCTCAATAATTTTGTATTCAGGCAGGAATATTAAAATAATGAAGCCAAATGTTATTAAAAGAACACTACTGAGGGAAAAAAGTTTAAAAAAAACCCACAACAAAACAACAGAAACCCTAAGGAATCTGGGGATAAACCTACAAATATGTCCTGCATTTCTATCCTGCTTCCTCCCTTTATGCCACAGTTATTGAACAGCTTATAGGCCCAGGACAATGAAGATTTTATTTCAGCATATCACAGACTAGGACCTCATGTTGGAAACAACTCCTGGGCAGTAGATGAGCCAAGGGGGATCCCCAGGCTAAAAAACAGTCCATGAAATGTGATCTCTCATGGAAAAAGTCCAAATAGACAGCTACTGCCTCTGTCTCCTGTTTTTTCTAAATTTCTATGTCTCTGTGAAACTAAATTAAGGCAATCAAGAGATGATGGGTTTGTGTCTATGACACTGTATAGCAGTAGGGTAGTGTATTTTCACCACACAGAAGAACCCAGGGATAAATTGACAAACTAATTTTCCACAGACCACAGCACAAAGTAAGTGACTAACTTTAGTTGCTAAATTACATAATTCAGAAAGGCTTTTTACTTTGTTGGATATAGCCCTTAAATCTCTGACCTATGGATTCAAGTTTATACACTGGGTCATTTTCCCTGCTTTGGAGTCAATAGAATAGAATGTGGTTCCTTCCCGTCTCTAGAAATGGTGTTGGAGGCTTGGATTTGCCTGACATCATAGACCTCTCAAAACGATGCAATCAAATTTCTGATGATGCTTCCTGCTCAGGGATAATGGCATGCTCTGTCAATGCAGAAGAATAAAAAAGAACTATACAGGTAAAAGAGGACTTAAAAGTGGAATTTTTGTTTCTTTTTCATCTGAAACAAATGCAACCATTGGCCTTTAACAATTGCCGTTAAATTTAAAGAGAGTTCAGGCTCCAACACACCAGTATATAATATAGCCAAAATTTAGTGTGTTATTAAGGTATGCTACTCAGAAACATATTCTGAATTTCAATTTGTCTTTTTTTTTTCCTGAGAATTCTGCTATGTCTTTCACACCACAGCACTGTTCTTCAGTCATTATTATGTATCCTGCCATTGCATACTAAATTCCCACTTGGTTACTAAGAACAGTTTGCCCTAAGACATTTCCACAGCAATTATTATCCAGTCACAGGAACCATGAGAACTAGCAGAGTTTTCATAGAAACATAGCAATTAATTCTACTTGGAACAATGACAAAATCATTTGGATATGTCTGAAAAAGGATAATATAGAAATGGCTTATTTGCAATAATCTCACATTCTAGAGGCCTCTCTGCTATACTCTGTATCCAGTGTGCTCTGGTAATTACACGGAAAAGAAACTATTGGATATTACTCAGTGAGTCTAGGTCCTGACTTCAGTTACCCAGATTAAGCAATATGATGCCCTGGAGATGTAAGCTTTTGCCCAGTATTGCAAATTTTTCAATCAGGAAAAAACCCAAAAAAACAAAAACCAAAAAAAAACCAAAAAAAACCCCCAAAAAAGCGAGACAAAACATGCCCACCAAACAAAAATGAACCATCAAAGCCAACCAAAACCCCAAACCCCCAATTAGAGAAATAAAACAAACAAACAAACCCCCAAAAAACCCCCAAACACCCCCCCAAATAAAGAAAACAAAAAAAAAATCAACCAAAAAACCCACAGAAAACCCCAAAAAACAACCAAACAAGAAACCAAAACAAACAAACAAACCCAAAAAACCAAACCAAAACAAAAAACTAAACAAGGACACACACAAAAAAGAAAAATGTATTTTCACAGAAAATATTCTCTCACTTAAAATAAGAGTTAGAGTTATGCTGAGCCTATTTTTTTCAACAAAAAGGCAAATTTCATTGGCTTACTTAGATACATTAAATGTTAAGAGAGATCTGCCTACCATAAGGAAATACAGATCAATCCAAAGCAAGGTGTTTCCAGTTGTTTGAGAATTTGTCTTGATTTTCCTGTATCCATCTGCCTCTCTGGGCCAGCATCACAATGTTGATAATCCTGAAAAAGAGAGTGCAAATGACCAGCTTAGCATGTTTTCAGGAACTGCACCCAATTTTCGTCCTGCTCTCCTGGATTAACTGGAATTTGGCAAGCTATTTAAAATAATTGTCATGCTCTTTTGACCTTTTTGCAATCACCCCAAGAGACTGCAGTTTTTAGACTGAAAACTGACCTAAGTCAGTGTCTTTCCTTCTATCATCAATGGAAGTACCTTCAATAGGTGAATAGATGAACAATGACCCCTTGCAAGGGGTCATGTTTTTCACTGGGAGGAGGTGCTGGACACTTGTCTGCAGATGACAATCCCTTTGTCATCTGCAGTCAGAAACAGACATTTCCATCATATGATTCTGCACAATCCATGTTTCCAAAGTTGAAGAGCTGATTTACCCTCATAGGGATGTATTAAATGTAGAGGCAACCTAGACAGCCAGCCCATTACAAACTTCTTGCAAGCACTTGAAGCTAGTCTAGAAACCAGTCATATGTGATAGGTTTTCCTGCAATTTATGAGAAATGTGGGTTCCTTCTTAAGTTCTGTGATCATTAAATGTAGGTTGCTGGAAGCAACTATTTCTTTTTATTAACTATTTAGCTAGCTTAAGCATCCTTGTGGGACTAGTCAACCTTTCAGAGTTCCGTGCTTAAATTGTTAATATGTTTGCACCCTAAATCAGATGCCTGTATTAGTCACTTTGTTTGCAAATTGGAGGAAGACTAAATAAACTTAAAGGAGAATATTACAAAATGACAATGGCGAACATTTTTAATGTTTTTTATCAAAGTTACACAGAAATGATAAGTGGTGTTTATAAATACAGTGAATTAGATGGCTAACTCCATTACATTTAATGGAAATTAGATATTAAGGGACAATGGACAAATTCTCCTTGGTCGATTGTAATGCCAAATACGTAATTGCAATGTTAGGGAAAAAAAATCCCAAAACCAAAAAGCTCCATTATTAGAAATATATACCAAAATGGTAATTCTGTGGTAAAGAGAAATAGATTAAATAATTAAAATAAATTAAATAAATTTAAATAAATAAAATAATTAAAACCAAAACATAAAATCCATAATTTGGTTCAGATCCAAATTTCTTAGTCCATTATCTTGTTTCTTACTATAGGAATAGCAGAGGTAAGCTTCTTAAATATATTCCCCCTGCTCCCATCAATTACTGCTAAAGGATTTTTTGAGCCAGAGAAAGTATCTTAATATTTGATAGCTCTTGATGTTGGGTTTTCTTCCCTCCCTCCCTCTCTCTCCTCTCCCCGGTCATGGATTTGTCTGCTCTCTTATTGAATTCCTGTGAATGTCTAGCATACACAATGTCTGGTGCAATACAGTTCCAAAGTTTAATTAGCCATACTATGAAAAACTCTTTTGCTCTAGCATCCTGTGCTAGTTTCGTTTAAGATTCTTTGGATCTTATATTAGAAGAGACAATGAAAAATCATTCTGAGTTCATCTTCTTCATGATGTGCATAATTTTGCAGACCTTTGTTGTATTTTCCAGTCTGAAGAATCCCACATTTTGATCATCCTTGTTCCTTTTTTCCATTTGCTAGTTCTTTTATGTAATTTTTTTTAAGATGGGGGAGTCACACAGCACACAGTATTCAAGATAAAAGCACACAATGGATTTATACGATAGTATGACAGTGCTCTCCGTTTTGTTCTGATTTTTTTTCCATTAAGTCATACCATTTGAGTTGCTTTTTGACTGCTACTATCATTAAGTTGATATTTTCACAGAAGCATATGTAATTACCCAAGATGTATTTCCTGAGTGGCAATAGTTATCTCAGAGACCATCATTCTGTATGAAAGGTTAGAATTGTTTTCCCCTGTGCGCATCCCTTTGCCTTTATCTACAGAGAACTTACTGTATCATATTACACTGATTAGAAATGTGAATCGAATGTTCAATTACACGGAAAAAAAATAGATTAGTTGTATTATAAAGGGTTATATGGATATTGAAAACTGTATGTGCCAGATGAGGATTTAGTAAATCTGACTCTTGGTTTACATGAAACTTTTCCTTCATTTGTAAATTTATGCTTACTAGACTAGACTGTAATTAGGAGCAATTACAAATTAAGACCCAATAATACCCTACATATTAGCGCAGGGTTGTGTGTCTTTACAGATGATTGTATGTGTAAAACTCCCATTAGTGTTAAAGCATTACACTATTGATTGGCTTCTTACGTTAACTCTGCCCCCTTTAAACACTATCAAAAAGGGATTGTGATGTGTTTGCTTTACGTGAAAGGCACAAGCTTATATGAGTCATGCAAAAATTAGGTAGGAAATCTATCATTATAGAAGTAGATCAAGCAAAATTTATGTTTGGGGCTTTATAGGAGATGGAGTTCACCTTACAATACACCTATAAATTGAATTTTTACAATGCTGTCCATACAAAGTATCTCAAAACACCTTATATTAAAAATGCCTCAGACAAAAACTTAGGAATGTTCTGAACTTGAAATTGAGATGTGAGTCTTAAAATTAAATTGAAAAGTTCTTTTTTTGTTCCCCAAAGAGCTGTGCTGACTTTACAGTTCTAATATTTGATAGAAGTGAATCCCACAATCAAGGAGTGTAAAAAGCAGAAGACAAAACCAGCATTGAAAGGATTTAGGCTAAACTAAGGGTCAGTTGGCAACACCTGAACAGAAAACCTCAGTACAATGCAGAGGAGAATACTGATTCCTATAATTGAAAATGGCTGAAAAACCAAGGTCATGAATTGCTTTAAAAAGAAATAGGGTAGTTTGAAGAAGCAGAGAGGGCAAAAAGCATATGGGAAGGGATCAAGGAAAAAGTTATCTAGTGTGAAGTCAAACCAGGGGAAGTCAACAGCATCTTTAGGGAGTTTTGACTTAGAACAGAAAAAGAAAATATATTTTCTGTCCCTTCTCCCACCTCCTCTTCAGGATGGAATAGTTAGGAGGAAAGCAGTGTATTTATTTCTCCCAAGAGGAACCACAAAAAGGCAAATGTTTCCTAGTTAAATGAGTGACAGCAAAGTATGAATATTAGCTAATAAAAGAGGGGAATAAAAGGAAAAAAAGAGCTAGGGATAGATATTGGGAAAGCAGAACTGTCTGCTCGTAAAGAAAGCTTGTATTTGGGCCAATACAACAATTTGATTTCTACAGCTATAACTCTTACAAAAATATTAGTCTTTCTGTCTAGCAGCTCATACTGGCAAGGCACTCATGAAAACCGACAGATGTTGACTACTTAGGTCACTGTAATAGTCGATTAAGAAAGTAGCTCAGATAAGAATACATGTGTGTTCTTCATCTCGTTTGTTCTCGTGTCCTGTCTAAATTTTGTAAGCAAGTAGAAGTGATAGGGAGTTTAGAAATACTTGTGTTATTTTTCATAACTTAGCTTGAGCCAGACAGTTTATTTTTAAGACAAGAATTGACTTTGTGTCAACAGACATCTAGATTTATGTTGTGAATCTGAATTTTTCAGGATGTGGCTTTGCACCTCACTCTGTGTACTTTGCTTTGGCCATGAAATAAACTTGCCAATATGTTTTTGACTGAAGCATGAGGAGCATACGCTAGAGGCAATAATCTGAGCACTCATGCTGGCAGACAGGGTTTGAAGTTAAGGAAATCAGGGAGAAAGAAAAAGAGATAATTTTAAAGCCAAATGTTTCAAAAGATGTGAAGGTACTGTTTTATCCTTTCAAGCTGCTGTTTCTTAACATCACTGAAAATCAAATGTCTTTTTTATATTTTCTAAATACAGGTTTAGTTAATGATTTTGGGTTTTTGCATATTCCATGTCCATAGTGTGATTAAGCAGCTGAAGGCTCAGTTATACTATATACATACACAAATAATTTTCTGTAAGAAATTTGTCTGTAGAACAGTATAAGCCATACATAAATGGGCAGGACAGGTATAAGGCGGTTCATTTAGTTCAGGTCTCTTAAACATAGTAGATTGAACATAGTAGATTGAACTTCAATTATCAGTCTTCTTCATGAAAGGATTGGGAAGACAAAAGCTCTTTAATGACAGGTCAGTTTTTACTTTGATGCTTTATATATGACCCTAACTTTAACTCCTTTGCTTGTACATTTGTCCCTCTGAAAATGACAGGCCAGATTTTTATTGAGTTTTCTGACAGGAAGTGTTGAGTCACTGAGCTGTTTCTGGGAGTGGAAGCAAACCTGCTTCATTAGCATCTTCATCAGCTTTTTGTGCTTTTGCACTGTCTTTCATGTTCACCCTCATTCATGTGGAACCACCTGGGGTATCTAATACATCTCTGAGAGCAAATTGTAAATGTACAAATTTTGTCCAACCAAAATCATTTTTCCTCTGTACAGAAGAGCCTTATTTGCACTAGACATTGGGAACATTCCCTGTATCATGCTAACACCTTAAAATGTCCCTAGATGTTCACTATAAGAGTGTTAGCTGGCATGTGCCAAAGTTTGACAGGCAGTTGTATTGCAATTAAACAATATGGAAAATCGTGTCCCATGTTCAGCCTTGAATCAGTGGACTACACAAGTTGGACTTGCTGTAATAGCCATAGTATCACTGTGAGCATGCCTGTAGTACACAGTTGAAGTTTTAGTGATCTCTGACTCAGCCATGTATGTGCCTTCTGTACAGCACCACAGGAATCCACAAATTATCAACCCAAATACCTCTACATTAAGCTAAGCACTACCTAGAGAAATTAATATCATCATGATGTTGTCTGGCTCCTCACCATAATAAAGATGTAAATATTTATTATTCATTTTATGTGATTTATAAATATTTATTTATTTATAGTAACTGTAGTAATATTTAATGGATTTTAGGAAAACAGTGAGAAAAAAAGGGATGAGTCACATACTATCTGAGGCCATGTATAACAAAAAAGATGCCCTGTAAGCTGAGAACTATAGTCAACTGTAATAACATATGGAAGAGCAAATATGTTTCTGCACAGCCACTACACACTTTAGAAGAGCAAACTAAATAGTCTGTGCTATTGTGCAGCTGTGAAGTGGGCTCTGAGAGGCAGGAGCTGGTCAGTGATAGTCTGTTTAGAAAAGATACACAGTACCGGAATCGGAAGGTATTGATTGACTATTTCTCCACCCCATATACATTCTGAATACATGTAACAGCTTTAGGTTCCACTTATACCATCAGTTTATCAAAAAAAATCCATACCAATCCTCTTAATTGTAGTTCTCTGGTTAATGTAGACACATTCTCCATATTCTCCTTAAATGGGGCATTGCCTCATAGGATCTTGCGGTGTTGTTCAGGAAAAAAAATGCATTAAATATTTAACCCAACTAAATAGATTCCCTTAATCTATCAGCTCAGATATATTGAGCTTATCGAAGATGGTAAAAGGCCCAGATCAGAGAATCTAAAAATATTTAAAAGTCATATTTAATGACACTTCCATAATTAAGAGAAAAACAACTGAAATTGTGGCACACAGAGTGGAAGCAATACAGTATGGTGCTTTAAAACATCACCATCCAGATACTTTCTTCTATGTCAAGAAAGAAAAAGGCATTTATTATTAAATGAAATAATGCAAGCAAGTAGCTTTCATTTAAGTTTTCCCCTGATATGTAAATAAGCTATACAGAACTGATGACTGCTACAACCTATTACAGTATATTGTGAATCTGCTAATGTTCAATCCTAAGGTCAATATCGGTGAAAGAAAGGTTGGAAAGATAAGTTTTCTGCTGAAACTATTAAATGGCGGGCTGCTGGGGTTTGGCGAGGCTGTTTTGATCTCTGTAAATGGGGAAAGTAACTTCAGGTTCAATGATTTACTCAGGTGAATGTCACCCCTGTTAATATTTTTTTTTTCTGTCAGGTCTCAAGAGATGACAGTCAGTCAGGTCTCAGTGCAGCTATTGCCTGGCACGCTGAGGGTACGTTTTGACTGCATTTTCTGTTGCCCAAAAGTGATCTGTCCATACAAATGAAACACATTCTCACCTTTCCAATAGAACCACAAAATCATTGATGTTGCTAAAGACCTTTAAAAGCATTGCTAAAGACTTTAAAAGCATCAAAAACAAGTGATGTGCTTATACATCAAGTGCAACTGAGTAAACTCAGAACTGCCAAGTAACTAACCCATGTCCCAAGGCAGCACACGTCTTTTAAATACCTCCAGGGGTGATGACTTAACTGCCTTCATGTTGAGCTGGCTTTCAACCAACATTCCCGAGTCCTTTTCCACCACTCTTCCTCAAGCCTAGGGCATATCTTTGACCCAGGTGCAGGATCTGGCACTTTGTCTGGTTGAACCTCATATGAATTTCCTTAGTCTACTGATCCAGCTTTACCACATCCTTCTGCAAATCCTTCCAACCCTTCAGCAGATAAACATTCCTGCACAACCTGGTGTTGTTGGGTAAACTTGCTGAGGGTGCATCTCATCCATATCATCAATAAGGGTGTTAAACAGGACTGACCACAGCACTAAGATCTGGGGACACCAGTTGTGACTGGCCGCCTACTGGATGAGGCACCATTCACCACCATTCCTTGGCCCTGACCATCCAGACAGTTTTTAACTCAGCAAAGGATGCACCTGTCCAAGCTGTGAGCTGCTGTCCTCTTCAGGAGAATGTTGTGAGAAATTATGTCACTTTACTAAGGTCTAGGGAGGCAGCATCCAGAGCCTTTCCCTCATCCACTGAGTGAGCTATCTTGTCATAGAAGGGCATCAGGTTAATTAAGCAGGACCTGCCTTTCCTAAACCTTTCTGCATATATTTAGGGTGTGAATTTATGAGGAGATGATATCTTCTCAAAGGGAGGACAGTAAATTTTCTTTTGGAGAACTTAGATGTTTCCTTGCAGGGTTGCTGTTTCTCCTTGGGCCGGTGCCGCCAGGCTACCTCTTGCTCCGGGAGCGTCTCCTCCATGGTGCCGTCCGGTATCGCCCTCAGCCCACCTTCCGCCCAAGCCCGAATGTCATAATACAAAAACGCCTCACCGCCGAATGAAGAGCAGGAGGGCTTCTTGCGCGCTTAATCCAGAGAGGTTTATTGAGGGAGGAAATGGAGAGGAGCGAGGACACAGACTTCTCTGAAGAGGAGCAGAGGCAAAAAGGCCCTGACCCTGGCAGGGGTCCGGGTATATATACTCAGGGAGGTAGGCGGGGTTTGGGGAGGAGCTAGGGCGGGGTGACACAACTCGAACCAATAGGGAAAGGAGGTAGGAGTGGTTCCAATCCTGGGACCAATGGGGAACAGAGAACCAAGGAACCTTCTAGAACAGGGGAGTGGGGAGTGGGTGACTGACACTGTGATTGACATGGTGATTGACATGGGAGCTTGCATTACACACATGTTGTCTCCCAAGGCATTCCCAAACTTTCTTCTTTCAGGCCACCTCCCACATTTCCTTGGATGTTTCTTATACTGTAAATAATTGTTCTTCACTTCTTTATAGTTTACTTCTTCACTTGTTTACTTCTTTATTGTATTGCAAAGAAGGAGTTCTTCAACAAACACTACTATGGAGCAACAAACCAACTTGTGAAAGATGCTGCTTAGCCAGAAGGCTGATCTACCTCCAGCATGAGAGGGTACATGAGTTATTAGTTCAATGTCTTGGGCAGTGAGTAATGGAAGTTTACGTGGGAGTATGACAAATATGCGGGGGGGGGGGGTGGGAAATGATGTGTGCTTGGAAGAATTTTTCGAGCTTTTTAACATAAAAAGCCTCAAACACCTCTTTCACTTCTCTTGCAAATTTAAGAAGAATGCTTACTTTTGAATGACTTTTCTCTTTTTCAGTTGTGTGCAACGTAATTACAACATACAAAGAACAACAGTGGAGATAAAAGTCTACTGAAAAGAGATGAAAATCTGCTGAAAACATTATTTTATCCATAGCTATAAAAATGAAAGAAAACTGAAGATTGAAGAAGAACTTATGATGCTGAGAGATTGGTCAATAAAATAGTAGGGGCAGAAAAGGACAATGAGGTGTGGAATAAAATCTGCAAGAGGGAGGCATAAGTAAATAATGACTGTTCAGCATGAAAAGGAGATGAGCTAGAGATATGAGAAGCAGAGAGAGGTAGACCATAACGGCTGCCTGTCTTTTCCAACACAAAAGAGAGAAGTTATGAGGTGAAGCTATGAGGATCGTTTCAAACAACAACAACCAAAAAAGGAAAAAAAAAACCCAATAACTATTTCTGCAATCAGAGAGGACAAAAATGTGTTGTGGGTGCAAGAAATTTACCTGAGTTCAAAGAGAAACTGGAAAAATACTTGGAGGAGAGATCCTTAGGGGGTTACTGGAAAGATATCAATAGCCCAAGGTAGCAGAACATCATAGGAAAATACACCTGTGTACTCAGCCTTACTTAGGCATGCATCTGGGATCCACCTGAAGATGGAGGACTGGGCTAGAAAACATGATAAAACCTTGGACAAAGCTGGTGTAACCATTCCCCTGAATATGATTCAGCCAATTCACCTCAAAACACCATTATAAAAATATATTTTTTCAATCACATCCAACACAAATTATTTCCTACCTTTATCTTCCCTGTTCCCTCAGTTCCAGAGTGGCAGAACATAGCTGCAGTAGAGCAGGATTAGATATAGAAGCCACCCATCTGCCTGTGATATGCCTCTTTGTGCCTTTTTCTGACCTTTTCTTATTTAATTACTTTTCTGTGTTCATCTGTTTCCGCATTAGGGGTCTTTCTCATCTTCTCTTTATTTTTCTTTTCATTTGGGGGGTGGGGGAAAGATTATCGTCTTCTTTCTTGTGAAAGTTTCATTTCCATGAAGAAAATTTTAACTTTTTTTAGGCTTCTTTCCTTAATATATTCATTATTGTTATTGATTTCTCTTTGCTTATGTTTTATTAAAACTTCTTATGCCTAGAATCCTTTTCCATTAATTCTGCATTATCCCAGGGAAATATTTTTGGAGAGTAAGTGAAAAGACTCCATAAAATCTCCCTAGACCTATTTAGCAAATAATACCGGTGTTTTAGATTTGGATCTAAATTCAGCAATCTCACACCTTATCTGAGGACTTGCCTATCCAAACTTTCATTCACTTAGTGCCTCTGTGTGCTGTTGATGAGAATGTGTTTGAATATTTCTAAATAGAAAGCAAATCTGTGATTGCTCTTTTCTCAGAGTCTTGAGATCATTCTGATCTGATATCACTCAGCACTTGTACAGCCTCTGTATCCCTGTGCTGAGTCTGATTTAGCATCTTACACCAAGGTTTACTTTAAGGAAATTTCATTTTGTCTTGGACTTCAGGGCTTCTGGTTGTCTTGAAGTCAGGCAGAGTCTGCTATATCTGACCATAAAAGTTTGTAGACAGACAATTCCAGCTGGAATAGTGAGGTACAAGGTTGTTGTATGGATCCTAATAAACTTTGTGGCCTTGCCTACTCTGTTACATGGAGGATTTGTTCATCTTCAAAGTGTGAGTCACAATGAAATAAAATACTTTGCCATGAATAAACATGTCTATTGGAAGATTCTTTTTAGAGACATTCTCTTCCAAATGTTTTTAAATATTGATGCAAATGTCTGGGCTTATATTTAGAGAAGAAAAGGAGTTTAGATCTAAAAGCAGAACATCTTCTATTCAGGTCATTTAAGAATATTGGTAATTATTTTTATGCATATTCTAATTAAATATGCATGTATCACTTTAATTTCAAATAGCACTTCATAGAGATTTAAAACCCGGACCTTCCCACCCTGGAGTTTACATCAGACAATATATCAGGAGCAGAGATGAAAGAATGTGCAATGAAGGATGGGGTAAGTCCTACTACAAAGATAATGAGAATCTCATGCTGTTGTAAATGAAACATGGCAAAGCCAGTGGTTTAATTTAAGAATGTTGAAGGCATGAGGATGAAAAGCAGATAAGGATGGAAAGCTTAAGAAGAGGAGTTTGAAAGAAAAAGGGTGAGCATGAGCCCTTCAGCAAAGTATATCTCGTATGGGGGCAACACCTTTGAAGTTGCTCCAGTCATTAAACCAGGGCTAAGCTTGGCCTACAAGACTAGAATAGAGCTGTGACACAAAGCCAAGGTTCTGTGCATAAGTAGGTACAGAGAGCAGGACGTGTATTGTAAATGCCTATACAGTCTCCTGAGAGTCTGGAAGTACTGGCTTCGTCATTGGCCAAAGGATGCAGTGGGTTCAGCACTTGAGCATGCCAGCAAGTTTCCAGACAGAGGAACAGACAGACGGACAGCTGGACTGCAGGTGGTGGGTGGGAGCAGCATGCATTTTGCTAATTTCTGTTACTTTCTGAATCTGATAGACCTCTCTTAATGAGAACTATGCTTTCATGAGTAAAAAAGCTGAACTGTTCCTGAATGTCACTTAGACAAAATGCAGTGGTATCTGATCTGCTTTTTGATATACATGCAGTGTGTATTGAATTGGAATTGTCTTGCTGCCCATCACTGTAGGGCTGCAAACCCTGTCCCTTGCTGAAAATTTTGTGTTCTTTTGGGAGTCTCATACTTTTTGATTGAAAAAGATCTTTCTGACAAGATTGAAATTCTTTTTATGTCTGGAGTTTATAAAGGGACTCAGTAAGTTTCTCTGTGGTTTCTGGTCTTCCTTCACTCACATAATTGACCCTAAAAAAGAGAAAAACGTAAAGCAGAGATTGTTGAAAAATACTACATTTACGGAGGATTTTAGGAAGCATTTTATTTCTCATTTTTATTTTGGGAGAGACATAGGTAGACACAAAAATGGTCAGTCAATTATTGCAAAGAAAACAGTTTTCTTTGAGAAAAGTAAAAGTTTTTTTTGGTTTTTTTTTTTTTTTTTCATTATGGAGTGCACTGATACATAATTTGTTTCTTTGAAACATGCAGCCAGCATCATAATTCTTATAAAGTACCCTTTTTTAAATATTTCATTGCTTTGTATTTATTGACCTGATATAGTACAACACAGTATTTATTGTGCTGAGGTTTTTTTTTGATACACTGCATGAGCACAATGCAGTTATATGAGTGATTTCTTGCAGATAGTGGATGTGTTCATCAGGTGTTTATGACCCCAGCTTGCTTTATTTTTAAAAGGCATATAACTGTACTTGGAGACAGTGCACAAACACACACACAAATATAGAAAATATTTCAAATTTATATTTCCCACTCTCTCTCTGCCTACATTCTCCTCTAGTCTGGAGGCACTTGGATGGATATCACTAGGGCTAACAAAAACTGTACCACAAATCTGAAAATACTTGAATTCTTACTCAGTTGAACTTCAGCTCAAGTTAATGTTTTTATAAAAGACAGGTCCTGCCTGAATGACCTGATTTCTTTCTATGACAGGGTGACCCACTTGGTGGATGAAGGAAAATCGGTGGGTGTTATTTCCCCTAGACTTTAGCAAAATCTTTGACACCATTTTCCACAGCATTCATAGCTGGATGGTTTCACTCTTCACTGCATAAAAGCTGCCTGAATGGCCAGGCTCACAGAGTGGTGGTGAATGAAGCTACATCCACTTGGCAGCCAGGCATTAGCAGGGTTCCCCAGGATTCAATATTGGGGCCAGTTGTGTTTCACATCTTTATCAATAATCTGGAGGAGGGGATTAAGTGCATCCTCAGGCAGTCTGCAGCCAAGTTGGGCAGGTGTGTTGACCTCCTGGAGGGTAGGAAAACTCTACAGAGCAATCTGGAAAGTCTGGATCAATGGGATGAGGCCAATTGGATGAGGTTCAACAAGGTGAATTCCAGGTCTTGCACTTGGGTTATAACAATTCCATGCAGTGCTTCACACTTGAGAAAGAATGGCTGGAAAAGCTGCCTGGTAGAAAAGAACCTATGGGTGCTGGTCGATAGCCAGTTGAACATGTGCCATCAGCTTGGCCAGGTGGCCAAGAAGGCCAATGGCATCCTGGATTGTATCAGAAATAGTGCGTCCAGCAGGACCAAGGAAGTGATGCTCAGCCTGGATTTGGCACAGGTGTTGTGAGTCCTGATTTAGGATCCTACTGAGTACATCAATTTTTATTGAATGAGTGGTTTGGACTTCTCAAAGAATTGCCATCAAAGGTATTAGCAAAAGTGGTTTTAATAGGAATTTATGAAAGGGTGACTTAAGGTTTGATAGCAAGGTTGGCTATCAGTTACTATGTGAGAGAAACATAGAAAGGAAAGTTGAGATAGAATTGAGATAGAATAATTTACAGAGATGAGAGAGGCCAAAAGACAATGAAGGTCTTTCCACTGAGTCACAAAATTCTGAAAGGATCTTCTTGCTGAAAGGATCCTCCTCCTTTTCAGAGAGGAGTCTAGGAGTAGACAGATCCAGACTTAGTCCCAGACTAAGACTTGGTCAACAACTATGTCTATGGTACTGTATGTGCAAAGTTTGTAATAATTAATAATGAGTACTGACATGATTAGTGATGTTTCTATTAATTCAGCATGCCATCAGTCACTTACTGAGGATCAGTTTTAAATAATGGATCTCTTCACCTAGAGTAAGAAAACATCTCTTGCTCTCAGGTAAGGTATCTCAGACCTTGAGGCTTCCCTGCCAAAAGGTAGAGCCATCTGGTGTTCATTACAGAGAGAATTTAAATTAGGTTCATCCAAAGTCCTACCATTGATGAAAGGTCTGTGCCTTGAGAAGCAACCTTGAGAGACATCTGAGCTCAATGAGAGATCACTGCCATCCAGCCAGGCTGTCTAGTAGGAAGAGCTCAAAAAAGACTCAATTGGACTGTCACATTTATAGATAAGGTAGTTGGTTTGTAGTCAAATTGCATGCAATTAGGAAATTATGCATGAGATTCCTTGTACCCATGACTTTCTTGGTTCTAGGATGAATGAGTCATGGAAAAAGGACCTACTATTTATGTGCTAATCCCATGACTCCAAGTTCATAGACACCAATACTCACTGTGTCTCTCTGCTCCTCTGAGGCTTGCCAGAGGAGTTTTTGGCCATGTACCAGCTCAAGCCTTTACATATTTAGGAGAACATACCGAACTGCTGGTAGTTTTGTTAAAGTGTCAAATGCAACTATCACATATTATGAGGTGGCACATCAAACCCTGTGTTCAGTTTTGGGACCCTCACTACCAGAAAGACATTGATGTGTTGGAGTATGTCCAGAGAAGAGCAATGAAGCTGCCCTTCATGGTGAAGGGTCCAGAGCATGAATTTTATGAGGAGAGTGGCTGAGTGAGCTGGGGTTGTTTAGCCTGAAGAAATGGAGGCTCAGGGAGGACCTTATTACTCTGTACAACAACCTAAATTTAAAAGGAGTTTATACCAAAATAGTTGTTGGTCTTCTTCCACGTAACAAAGGATAGGACTAGTGGAAATGGTCTCAGGTTGCACCAGGGGAGGTTTAAATTGGATATTAGGAAGGATTTCTTCACTTGTTAGTGGTGGACCTGTCCATGTTAGGTTAACAGTTGGAACTGATGATCTTAAAAATCTTTTCCAGCCTTACAGATTTTATGATTCACAAACTATTGGTTATGCATGAGCTAGATCCTCATAAGTATTTAGGTTCCTAAAGTCAGTTAAATACTTCCTTTCCTTAGATTCATAAAAATGCTGAATACTAAAGTACATCTTGGATTAAATACAAGTGTCTATATTCAGGAAAATCTGTCAAAATTACACAAGTTTCTGAAAAGACAAAACAGCTATTCTGGGAAAAGTTTCTGAATTAAAAGATTCTGTGTTCTGTATTCTGTATTATCATAACAGTAATACTGTTGCATAGTGATAAAACTATCTGTAGTGAGCGGACAGTCTGGTTATCTAGGCCCCCACTTAAGTGCCAAAAGACTTAGTGTTGCAACACCTAAAATGGAGTAATTTCTGATTTGGGATTTTAAATTCAAGAATTTAACAGCTGACATACTTGAATGCTTGTATATTATTAGGGCACACCAAAAAGCAGAAACCTGTCTAGTCTTTCTGGGCTTAAAAGCTCTCTTAAAATGGCCTGTAGAAAACCCCAGTCAAGCTGTGAGTTAAAAACTGTATTTTGTTTTTATTAATCAACATCAACATTTTTACTTACAATTAGGTAAACATTACCTGATTTTTGCATAATAACTTAGAACACTCGGCAAAAAGACCCAGGTGAAGAAGAGTCTTAAAAGTTCACAAAACTCTCAGCTTACAGAGACTTAAACCTCTAAATATCGCATTTTATCTGTCATAAAGCCATGGAGCATTGAAGATGAATGGATATCCTGCCTGTTGCAGATGAGTCCTTGAGAATGCAGAATTTTTGACTCCAAGGAGAATAAATAAGTCAGATCTTTTCTCTTTTTCTCTGTTCTTTCTGTTGAGCTATCTGCCTAGAATGTGCTAAGAAAAGTTGCTTGAGTTTTTCTCCCAGAAATGTTTATTTTACAAGAGACAAATATTGAATATGAATTTTTCAATTAAAAGCGCTTTTTTTTTTTTTTTTTTTTGTGGCATAACTTAGGTTTTCCAGCGCATCTTTCCTAGATACACACAGTCAGAACCTTGCAGACAATGAAAACAGACAAGAAATGTAAATACTCCTTTATGCTTGCTAACTTCAGTGTGTATTACAGAGCATGTCCTGAATCTTGGTGCCACCATCTTTGCTATCACTGGAAAACCCTGATGGCATCAGGGATGTGTACCATGTTATTTGACTCTGAAATCAAGGTACAGGAATCTGATGTACATCCAAAATGCCTCCCCAGTATGAAGTCAGACCACAGTAAGGAAGTATACTTGGTGGCAGCATGCCTGGATTGTCTACAAGAAATAGCTTATGTTAAAAGGAAAATTGAAGCAGGGAAAATTTGGCCTAGAGGTATAAGGAAAATTAATTAAAAGTCTATCTTAACTGCTGATTCAAGATTTGATGGAATTATCACAAAATTATAGAATGGCCTGGGTTGGAAAGGCCCTTAAAGATCATCTAACTCCAGCCCCCCCCCCCCCGCCATGGGTAGGGACACCTTCCACTAGACCAGGTTAATCAGAGCCCCATCCAACCTGAACTGAAACACTTGTGGATACCCCAGAGATAGGGTATCCACAACTTTTCTGAGGAACCTGTGTAAGTGCTTCATCGCCCTCACAGCAAAAACTTTCTCCTAATATTCAATCTAACTAACTCTCTTTCAGTTTGAAGCCATTCCCCCTTGTCCTGTCACTACATGCCCTTGTAAATACTCTATCTTTCTTTTAGGCTCCCTTCAAGTACTTGAAGGCCACAATTAGGTGACCCTGCAGCCTTCTCTTACCATGCTGAAACAAAAATAATTCTCTGGACCTTTCCTCATAGGAGACAAGCTCCACCTTTCTAATCAACTTGCTGGCCCTCCTGTGGACCTGCTCTAACAGGTCCATGTCCTTCTTTGCTGTATCCCAGAGGTGGATGTGGCGCTGCAGGGGGAGTCTCACCACACCAGAGGGGATGAATCTCCTCCTTGCCCTGCTGGCCACACTGCTTTTGATGCAGCCCAGAATATCTTCGGTTATCTGGGCTGCAAGTGCACATTGCTGGGTAATTTTCAACCCCTTATCCACCCCAAGTCCTCGACAGAGCTGATCTCAATCTGTTCATCCCCAGCTTGTGTTGATATTGGGTATTTCCCTGACCCAGGTGCAGCACCTTGCACTTGGTGATGTTGAACCTCATGAGATTACTATGGGCCCACATTTCAGGCTTGTCCAGTGTCCATTGGATGGCATCAGGTCCCTCAGGTTTGGCAACTGAAACAATCATCTTGGTGTCATCTGCAAATTTGCTGAGGATGCACTCAGTCCCTCTGTCTATGAAGGTGTTAAATAACACTGGTACCTCTACAGACCCCTGAGGGACACCACTGATCTCTGTTGGGACTAAGCTCTTGACCACTACCCTCTGGTTGTGACTGTCCTATCACTTTCTTATGCATCTAAACAGTTCACTCTGCAAATCTATCTTCAATTTAGAGAGAAAGATTTTGTGGGGAGGATGACAAAGACTTTCCAGGAGTCTAGATAGATGACATGTGTAACCCTTCCCTTGTCTACTGATAATCTCCTGATATGTATTGATTGCTTGCAAACTTTGTGTTAATTTTACTGATGTATTTGTATTTAATATATGTACACATTGAATAAATTTGTAAATGGCTTAGAGTTTTAATTGATTAATAATGGAAAATACTGAAAAAGTTAAGAACTGCTCTATATACCACCAGAGATACCTGAAAGACAGACAATTGTTTGAAAGATAAGACGCTGATGACACCTTTAAAAAACTCAGTATTCATTCCTGCAGTGTTCATTTTGATGTAAAATGACATAGCAGAAGAGAAACAGTCCAAAGAGAAAAATGAGAATTCATTCATATTTGGATAACTTTTACTGGAAGTGAGATCAAAAAGATTAAGTCAATTTAGTTTATAGAAGAGATGAATAAAGGTGGAAGGCTAGAGTTGTATATATTAACAATAATAATAATAATAATAATAACAATCTAGTGAATGACATCCCATTTGTTCATACTTCTGTGTCCCTTTTACACTACGTAAGAACTGTTTAATACCTACAGAAATTAACACCATTAGAATAATTTTTTGGAGATTTTAAAATATTCTTAGTGACTGCTAAGCTATCAATTTCACATTTCTTGTTGGTTTTAATATTTTTCCTGAAGGAAAATTTGGATTTAAATAAAAATATATATTAATGGTAATTTATTTTTTTTTATGACCAGCAAGTATCTGCAATGAAACTTTAAACTTTGCATTTTGTAAACAACAAATATTCAAATCTTTTATTTGTAAGAAAAAGTTAATCTCATTATATTCCTAAATAGATGAAGCAGCGCCGAAGAGAACTGCAAAGCAAATATGAAATTTAATAATAGCTCTCCAACAGCTTGCCCTCAGATTGTCAGGAATTCATTAAACAATGGTTGAGGAGAACAGACAATTAAATTATTCTCATATGAAGTATCTATCCATATTATGAATATTGCATATGACAGTACACATTTCTGAAGGGAAGGAGTGCACAAATTTCATTTGAGGGAATCTGCAAGAGGTTTGATTTCGGCCTCCAGATATATCCTTCTTTGTTTCACAGACAAAATAATAATAGCACTAATACTAGTAATAAAAGCAACAATAATTAGGATGCTGATGTATAAACAAAGTTGATATACAGAATCATAATAACACAATATAACTTTCTGTAGAAGAAGAAACAATACATGGAAGATTATGCCAGTGACCTGACAGATATTTCAGATGCATATTATCAGTACACTTATAAAAAGAGTAAGGAAGGGCTGGTAAAATGTTCTGGCAGCATTAAAAAAAAAGTCAGTGAGATTAAAAGTCAACCAAAACAAACATAAGTAGAATTTACAATGCTGTATATTGTGATGTGATGTGTAATGAACAGAAAATGGTGTGAGAAGTCTGTCTTATACTAGCGTTCAATCTTGTTGTTATGTTTCTAATTTTGAACTTGTCTTGTGACTGATGACACTAATGGAAAAAGAATCTGATAAAACAAAATTTCTGCTTTATTGGTCTTCTAAATTTATAGACCATGGATTTAGATGGCATCAACTAAGCCATTGAAAGTGACTGGTAAATATTAAACAGCTTATCTAAAATTTATTTTAAGACTACTTTGGAAAATGCAATACAAATAACACTTTATGTAGTGTTTAAAGCTAAAAATACAACCTATTACATCAGTTGAAGATGATAATTTTGTAGTCATTAAATTATTGATCTACAGCTAAGATCAAGATGACCAAAAGTAACGTAAATTCCATATTCAGTAAGACATTCAAAATATATTTGAGGTAATATGTACCTAAATCAATGCTTTCAGAGGAAAGGCTATGTGCAAATCTCTACAGTTATGTCTATTGTGCAGATTCATTCCTATTGTACCCAGATACAGAAAGTTGATGAACACAGAATAAACTAGTAATCTAAACTCTGAAGTTTCATTTTGCAGGTTCTAATTCAAAACATAAATGGTGTGACCATCTGACGACTTGATGGGATATTATTCCTAAAGATGTTTTGAGCTATTAAAAGGCCAGAGATTGGATCCAGCCTATGAAGTCTATCAGTCCATGGCATCAGGTTTATTTCAGAGGAAAAAAGAGAAGGAAACTGGACGGTGACTGAAGACCCATGCTTGTATGTTTCCTACCATGGAAACATACACACTTCAAGAACTGCCTCAGTAGCTTCCCTTGATGTCTCCTACAGTTTCTCTGCCACTTTTATGCCCTTATGCCAGTGCTCTGGTATTCAGCTGTGTGCAGCCACAGCAAAATGTCTCAGCATGTTTTCCCAGCAGCCCTCATGGCATCACAATCTGATTGAAATTCTAAGGAGTGACAGATTGGCAACTTCCAATTTAGATGTTGAGATCCAAATTAGGTTCAAAACTTCAATGACTTTCCTATTTCTTTTATAGATCTAAAACTTACTAGGTGGTCTTTTGTTGTAGTATGAATAACATTATTTACCCTAGGCTTGACAAATGCGATATTGCTGCATTTATACTCATTTATAACTATTATTTTCCTAGCTTGTCACTCAATAACGCCATGACCCTAGCATACCTTTCCTGATGCCTCCCTGCGTGGCTGAGCTAAACTAGTTTCCCATGCTTCCCTTATTTCATGATTATTTTTTGCATTTCTCTACTCTCTGTATTGCCTTTTATTTAATATCAATCAAGTCATTAAGGTTTGGTCTATATATTGGCATACTCTGTCCACCTCCACTACAAGCTTACTATATTTTCAGAAAAGCACCTTAATAATTACTTTTACCTTCAGGTTGCAGGGGTATGGCAGTGTATGACTAACGTGTGCCAGTAACACCCAAGAGCTTTTGGCTTTTTTAGGCTGTGTTTTTAAAAGTTTAACTGCTCTTAAATGTTTTTATCTAGGCAGACTTCATTTTAAGCAGGATGATGATGTGCTTGTTCTGCTAAATGAGGTAAGCTGGCATCAGGTGCAGGGATATTCATGCCAGCTGTGCAAATATTGTCTGTACTGGTGATACATTCTCATTAAAGAAAAAAAAAAGAACAACCAAAAACCTGTCTGTGCTCATCAGAGCTAGAATGCACTGAGTAGATGCAAGGCAGAATGATGTTTTTAACCTGGTTCAAGCAACCAAGAAATCCTGACACCACTGTGTCTGGGTGTAGGCCAAGTAATGAAAATAAGGTATGCCTTGTGCTCTCCTGTCCTTTCTTTGCATTGTGTCAGAGAGGAGAGAATGTGGTTATCTCTTCTGTTTAGGCATGGATTTGCTGAGGATGGAGGAGGAAACAAGGGAAGAAAGAATCTTTAGCCTACGGGCTCCTATTGCTTGGTGGGAAGCTGAGGCTCATCCACTGTGTGAGACATCTGTCAATGCGTAGCCTACCAGTCTGGTTGAACTTGGAGAGAACTTTCCTTCTTTTCAGTTCCAGAATCTGGTCTTAAATATTGGATTATAGATCCTTTATGTATCAGAAGAGGAAGAGAAATGAGAGGAAAAGCCCTTCTTCAGGACAGTGAATCAGGAGGCAAGGTACACAATTTATTCTTGAGAGAAATCAAAGGAAGAAACATCTTAAATCTCACAACTCTAGGACAAAAATCAGGCCTTCACAACCACACTCAATTTGGACTCCTGTCCTGAATTTTCACCAAAAGTCAAGAAAGCCTGGATATCTAAGGAAACTAGAAGGTCTAAATTAATCATCACATCTGCACATGCTTTTGAAAGTGCTGGAGTGAGTCCTTGGGAAGAATTTCGGGGAAAACTATCTCAAGGTCTTTGACACAAAGGCTTTTCTCAAAATGCTGTTTAGACAAATCTGCAATTATTAAAAAAAGAAAAAGTAGGTAAAAGACAGTGAAAGTAATTTGAATAACAAAATTTTGAGAAAAGTTATTAGTGTTTTTTTATTACCAAAATAGAAGGATTTAGTGGGGTTCTCATTTACATAAAGATATAAAACTATATTCTACTGTAAAGTGTAAATAAAAGTATAATCTTCAAAATGTATGGATCCTTCAGCCTTATTAAGGAGAGTTTCAGTTGGTGTACTATATCCAGTTTTGGGCTACTCCTCAATGAAATGTTTTCCCTGCACTCTTTTGACATGAATATCCAGAACTGTTGAAATCAGCTGCTGTTTTATGGACTGTAATACTTGAGGTTGTTTGGCTTAGAGATGCAGAAGTTTAAAGCTGACAGAAGAGAGGTAGGACATACTAGAAATGTTAATTTCTGTCCAGATAAAACAAAATAGAAGGAAGGAAATGATCAGGTGAAGTAGTACTACAAGTCCCAAAATACTGAAACCAGGATACCCAGTAGAAGCAATAGGACACCAGTTAAAAATGTAAGAGAAAGAACATTTGCTCGGTGGACAGTAAATTCCTGGAACATTCTCCTGCAGGAGAATTTGGAGGCAGTCAGAATCAATCAGATCAAAGAGGGATTGAACAAACTCCATAAAGGGATGCTAAAGGGACTTGGGAAGGAATTTTCCCTCCAATCCCAAGTAAAATATTTGTAGATATAAGAGAAGTACAACAGGGATGGGCTGCAGAAAATGAGCAGGCTTACATACTTTCTTTGAATAGCTTTTCTCATTGCTATTTTCTGAGACAGTGTACTGGACTAGAGGTACTATTGGTCTGATCAAAAGAAATGCTATTACATTTTTAAAGTACATCTTCCTTTCATCCATAAGAGGACTTAAAGAAAATTAATCCTTCCTCTCTCTCTCACCTGAAAATATATTTTCATGGTAACAGGATATCTTTTAAGAATTTGGATTAAGGAATGTTCACATAGTCTATCTGGATATATAAGCAAAGACAACATTATTGTTAGTTCAAATTTAATTTCTTCAGACAGTTATATTCCGATGGATTTTAGTTTTCTGGATTAGGACAAATCAGACCAGGGAGCCTGCTATTCTTCTTTCAATGTTATTTAAAGCTAGGCAAGCCTTGGAGGGCATTAATCTTCTGTGAGTCCAGAGGGAAGAGAACACATTTTCCAGCCTACTGGTGGAATTCATCTCTCTGCAGAGGAGATTTTTCATTGCCTACTCACTGAACAGCCTAACAAGGAATGGAGTGGGCTGCAAAGCTATCAATGGATTCTGGAAGTGTGCCTTGCCCAGAAATCACATTTGAGCATCTTATGATCCTTCTGCACAAAAACAAATAGAAAATCCTACACTAGAGATTTTGATCAAAAGTAAAGTGGTTTTATACAAAGATATATAGGTCTGCAAACTGATCCCTCTCTTATTTTCAGTCTCCACGCTGGACTACTCCTCTTAGCTGACATGTGAAAGAAACTTTTCCAACTACTGCAGCCCTTGGGACAGAAAATCCTTAGTAATTTTTCCAACATTTTAATGTTAATAAAAATGCAGTGTATTCAACTAATGTAACAGAACTGTGAAAGAAAAACTATGTACTGCTGTTGCTAATGAAAAAAAACCTTCTGGCTTCCTACATAGAGAGTGTATATTTAATCTCTTTCTGACTGCAGTTTCTGAAATTGCTCTTGCCATTCTTAATTTTCTAGTATGCAATGCCTGTGCTCAGATTCAAGATGAAACAAGTTAAGAGACTTCAACTAGCGTGCGTAGTTCTTTTGAGTGAGCATAACTCATTATTTGAACTGTGTAACAACACTGATTTGTGATGCCAGTATGATATGGTGTTGTAAGTCACCATTGCTGTGGTTGCCACATGTCACAGCTATTATAGCAGAAATCTCTTGCTGCTAACCAAGATGAAGTAGAAGATGGGGGAGGAATTAATTGGGATGTTAAACCCTACAGTCCAGAGCAAATGGTCCTGGGATAGATATTGTAATGGATGTACCTTTAAATTTTTGCAACCCATGATTTAAACTGCATGCTATAGGAAATACTGTAGCAGGAACCATCTGGACCAGGAGAATGAGACTCCCAAGATGCAATGCAAGAGGGACAGTGATCTGACCTGAGCTAGTGTTGGTGCCCCCTAATGCTACACAGTACACAGAAATCTCCTGTCTGGAGTGGCTGCCATAACACATGGACACCCATGTCATGGACTAAACAAACTCAATGGACATTTGCATGAGTATTGTATTTTATGTTCATTTTATGGACATTTCACAGGGGTGGTCCATAAATTATGGGAATGACACCTGTGCATGTGTATGTAAAAGGATGGGGTGGGAGTTAGTGATTCTTAGGGATCTGTTTTATGGTGTGGGATGTGAACATGATGTAAATGGTGTGGAAATGGGGGTGAAAATTGCACTGGTTTTGGCTAGGATAGAGTTTAGTTTCTTCACAGCAGCACCTATGGTGCTGTTTTTTGGATCTGTGATAGAAACTGTTGATAAAACAGAGATGTTTCAATTATTTTTGAGAAGTGCTGACACAGAGTCAAAGCCTTCTCCGCCTCTCACACCACCCCACCGGTGGTGTGAGAGGCACTGCGAATGCACCAGTGGCTGGGAACGCACAAGCTGTTAGGGGACACAGCCAGGACATCTGTCCCCAGCTGGCCAAAGAATATGCCAGACACTGTGATATCACACTCAGCAATAAAACTTGGGAGTGGAGAGAGGCTGGATGTGGCAGATATTGCCAAGGAGCTGGCTGGATCCTGGTCTGTTGGTGCTGAGCACTTGGAGTCTCTTATATAATGTTTTGCTTGTGTTCCCCTTTATTGGTTTTGTTTTGTTTGCTTTGGTTTTGTTTTCTTTGGTTTGAGGGGTTTTTTTAGATATTAAACTGTCTTTATCTCAACCCATGACTTCTCTTATTTTTACCCTTTTGATTCTCCCCCTAGCCCACCATAAGAGAGTAGGAGAGAGGCTGTGGTTTGCTTAGTTATCTACTGAGGTTATACTGTGTCAATGGAACATACAGAATCCAGGTCAAATCCAGACACTTGACTGACCTGAACACTATAGATTATGAAACCTTCATTATCTCAGATTATATTGCTTTTCCACAGAAGGGTCTGTTATTTATATTATGATATATATGTTTACATATCCTTACATCACTAAATCAGCCTAGAACACATGCTAGTACATGCTGCAGTGCTCCCAGTGAGGGTGATCAAAGTAACCTCTCTATGAGGAAGAATTAACCTCATACGAGTTTCATTGCCTTTGAAACAACAGGCCCCATCACTGCATAGGACTATGCACTTTATTCCCTGTGAAACTGTTTTCAATAAGTTGGAAACTTTTCCTAAGACTAAATCTATGCCTGATGTCCAACTGATAGATAAACTGTTTCCAGATAAATAATTAAGAAGATAAGCTTAAAGCATACATGTCTTTAATTGTCTTTGCTTTCCTTCTTAAAGACAGTGGTGTTTCTGAATTTTGGTATATTTGCAAATAAAAAAATAGGCAATATCATTCCCATTTTGAAATCCCATGAACACAAAATGATTAATTTCTTCAGAATAGCTCTTCTTGCATATTGCTAGATGCAACTATAGCTTGGAAAAAGGTACTGAAAGTGTACAGAAGAATGTTTGTACTCTCTTGAGGACATCCATCACAAAAGGAAGTAGGACAGAATATCCCTGTCTTGGAAATATATTTCTTTATTAAAAATATTCATCATATAAAAGCAAAGTCTAAATATTTCAAATAATTGATAGGAAAAATTTACAGAAAAGTAAAAATTTTACAAGGAAAGAACAAAATCTTGTGAAATTGAGCAGATAAGAGTGGAGTTTACTTCTTGAGAACCCACACCCCTGCAAACAGCAATATTATGCAGGATTCTATTTTGAGTGTATTATGCCTAATTCATTATGCCTTGTTATGCATTGTACTTTGTCTTTAGATGCCACTCTGAATATGGTGAGCTTCTGCAGGTACTGTATCATATCTGCCAGCTCTTTGCAGATTTTTTGGATAAGCTATTTCATATGGCACTGTGTGCCTTTGTTTAGGTAATTGAATCTCACTTGGAAAGCTACTAAAAATAATTCAAGTCTAGTGCTCTGCCATAAGCCTCATTTCAGTTTCTACTGCAATTTTAGAAGCCCTAGAGTATCAAAGACATCTGCACAGGTCTGACAGATATGACACAGGAGCTATTGGAGATTCATGCTCCTCTGAAGTACCCATTAGAGGTAGACAGGATGTTTGAAATTGTATAGACATCTGTGTTTAGGCAGTAGAACAAACCTTCTAAATCTAGATTTCTTAATCTCAGATTGGATTTCACCCAAATATCCTATGTTTTGAAATTTAATTAAGTAAACTGATTTACAAAAGTTACTGAGAAACCAATATCACATACTGAAGTCAGAGTTGTATTCAGGGGAGGGGGAGAAAGACATAGTAAGCGACTAGACATAGGAAGAGAAGAAGAAAAAGGATGCCTATCCAGTTTTCTCTCCACCATTAATAAATAAATGAATAAATAAATAATAAAAAATAGATGTATCTTGAAATGCAAGAAACATATTTTAAGAAATTGTAATTATGGGGGGAGAATTCTCAGATTACAGGAATATTTACATTTGTAGATTATTCTGCTTTACCCATGTTTGCATCTCTTAACCTACTTGCATACCTTCAGGCAATCAAATGTAGCAGACGGGATCACTTACACAAGCAAATTTCAAAGTCACAAACATTTTCACAAACTGATTGGCACACAGAAGGATTTCTTACAGAATTGCTTCTGTGCTCATCCAAACACGAACAATCATGTGCAATTTTATCTGACCCATGCTAGGGAATGAATTTTAAACATGAATACTGATCCATGCAGTAAAAGAGTCTATCTAAAAATAATAATCCTAATAACAAAAATCAAATCCCATTTAAATATTGCCAGTCTGCCCACAGGTACTGCATGCAGAAAACAGGCTAAATTGAATTTATGGATTTGTTTCAAAATAGATACTATTCTGTCCTGGTAAAACACAGAGTTAAGAAGTACTATGCAGTGAATGTAGTTCAGACAAGTTTTGGTTTACATAAAGAGTCCACTGGCAGAGTGGAGACATCCAAAGTCTGTGCTTCCAAAAGCTATGTCTGTTGATGCACAGCAACAGCATATGCTGCATGTCACACAAAACCAGTACCCTTCCTGTACTGTACACACACCCTTAACTCACCCTGTGACAACTCTCCAGCGTTATTTAGCTCTGGGTGCTGAATGGGTCACTTGGCATTGTCTTTTCCCCTGGCTGGGGCTGTGCAGTGGCACAAAACTATGGTCAGCCATGTAGCACCATCCCTCCTCTCTCTTGCTCAGTCTTTGCCTGTGTGCTGTGGTTTGGTGGCTTTATCACCCAGGTTTGTACCGGGAATAACTGACAGCACTGAGGGGTAGTGATGGAGAAGGCTATTTCTGCAGCCAGATAGAGAAGCCTATGGAGCTCCAGCTCAAACATATTTGCACAAGAGAAGCAGCTGTTAGGGACGAGAGATATGGGTGATATGCTTTTTTTGGGAGACGTGGTGAAAGGTGCTTGGGCAGATGTGGATAGCATCTGTTGGGGGAGTCTTAAGGGGAGAGGGTCTTGGGAAGATACATAGAAAATAGGTTCTTGGGAAAACAGGTGAGAGGCTTTGGAGGAAAAATGTAGGCAGGATTTTAGGGCAGACACGTGGGGGGGATGCTCCTGGGGGCCCACTTGGGAAGACACTTTTGGCAAGATGCACAGAAAATGTTCTGAAAGATGCTCTTTGAGGCATACAGATGGCATGGCTTCAGGGGTAGAAATGGCTTCAGAAAAATTGCATGAGTATATGACAGACTACAGGAACACCCAAGAGAGAACCATGAGGGACATTCAAAGAGATGGGAACAGAGAGCACCAAAGTGGTTTCCAGGGCTACTTATTCATCCTAGGATTGTGCACTGCACAGCTGGGACTGCAGAGCTGACCTACCCAACTTTCCTCACAGACATTAACATCTCCCTGTCTTCAAGATAGGGAGGTTATGTAATACTTAAAGTTATTTGAATATCTGTGAATAAACAGTTTTGATATCCAAATCCATTTAATTTTTATATTAGCAATTTTGCTATAGTAATAACGATTGTGCAGTTGTGATAAGTCTACAAGGCTTTAAACTCACATTAGCTGGCATTAGTGCTCACCAACAACTATGGAACCTGCATAATTATTTCTTTTTTTATTTAGAAAACATGACCTGGCAGTTATAATTACAGATCAGTCCTCCTAACCAAACTATTTAGAGGCTATTAAACTACAGTTTTTATTTTCTTAGTAAGATTTTGTTATTACATGCTACATATTCTAGGACCTGTCACATTTAACCTTATTTAATTACACCTCATAGTTACAAGGTTAAAAAGGTAGGTTAAAGGCTACTTTTGGTTGTATGTGATCTTTTAAGTAAAAACCTACCAGAGACAGTCTCAGGTTTCCAGATGACCTTTATAATGTTTTTGTGTCTCTTTACCTCTCATCATTATTGCTTCTTGTCTTTAACCTTCAGATTGTAAAGTGCTTTAATTGCATCATCATAAATCGACTTCTCCCCACCCCTCTCTGATAGTACTTCTGTTGTTTACTAAATCCCATTTTTTAAACTAATTCTTCTTCTTTTTTCAATATCCCAAACAAATAAGAAAGTTCTTTCCTTCTTTTGAATGTCTACACTTTTGTTTATAGGAATAATTTGGAAGATGATTTCTTCACCACAGAAGGATGAAATAAATCTGTTGTATTTTCAAGATCATCTGCAAACCTGTTTTACATATACCAAATGAGTTCCTTACCTTGTTGTTATGATATGGTGGTGGAATTGAATGTGCCTTCTAGCTTTTCATATTCCTTTCATGATTTTTCAAGTGTAAGCTAATTATTTTACACAGCACTATTTGATTACTCGAAACTCATTGACAGGAACAAGAGAGTGAAAAAATGTGGATTTTAAGGGGGTTGCTCAACATGCACAGTAAGCTTTGCAAAGCATCCAGTTTAGCACCAGTGTGCCATTTCAACAAGTGTATTGTGGGATTTCATCCAAAGGATGAGATACAGTGCCTGAGGCATTAGTTTAATGCCATACCTATGTATCTATATTTATGAGCCATCTCATTCTGTGGGACCCCTCTAAAGCAAATGTACAGATTTGCTTATATATATATATTTATGAATACCTTCAGATGTCTATCCTTTCCATCAAACTTAGGGAATAAAATGTACAAGAAGCAATGGGGGGAGCATACATTCACTTGAGTTCCAGCCTGCCATGATGCCAAATGGAGCAGGAGCAATTTAAAAAAAAAATAAAAAAATAGGAAGATGGTATTTCAAGTCCTACGTTTTGCAGAATACCATTATGATTTTTTTCCTCAGAAGTGGAAGGACATGATTCTGTATCTGATTCTAACTGTGTGTCCAATGTGGGAAATTTTTAGGGTAGGTATAGTGTTTTCCTTTTTGAAATATTATAGAACACACAATTGTATGGTGCCACTTGGAGCTCACAGATCATGGAGACTGCACAAGAGCAAGAAGAGACATTTGCCTCACCAGATGATGAAGATCTCAACTAGCTGATCTTCACGGGTAGACCTATGAATTGTATTTGATCATTTGGATAAACTACAGTTTTCTCCAGTGGAGTTTTTCTGGGGGTGAATGATCACCAAGGTAGAACACAGATTTTGAAAGTGGAATGAAAGAAAGAAAAGGCATAGCAAACATAAGCAAGTTATACCTTCAAAACAAAGTGTGTTACAAAGAAAGAATTGCCATTGTTATGCACAATGGATAAGTAATGCAATGGTACAACCTCAAATCATTACAGCTTCTATCACTGGGTTGATTAAGAGCTTAGATATATGTCTTACTTCTCAATTTGTAACTTTAATTATAAGACTGCAATGACACTAAAATCAGTCATTGACCACTGTGGTTATTTCATGTCCATTAGGACTTGCCTTTGCTCTTGATGAAAAAATGATCATTCAGTATATTTCCATCCATCATTATTTGATTAATGAAGAAATGCCAGTTTTCTTTTAGCTAACAATGTCAGTTTGTCTCAAAGTGGTTTAACTTATGAAAATCAAAATCAGTCCTTATTGAATATCAGAACACCATAAAGGGTCACAGTGCTGTAAAAAAGCTCATAAGAAAAGATAGTGAACAGAGTCAGCTTAAGAATACTTATCAAGAACATCATATATTTCTAGTTAGAGTGATATACATTTTAATTTAAGAGAACTGAAGTTTATATATGTAATTAAATATGGCTTCTGACAAAACTGTTATTACTATTACAAATTACTAGCTAATAGCTTCAGGATGAAGTCATTGACAGTTAATGATATCTATGACATATTTTCATAACTTCTCTAACTGCTGCTCCAGAGGATTTTTTTACCATTATAAATCTTAAAAGCAAGTCTTACTTTTAACCCTGCTTTCTCCTTACAGCTAAATATTATGCAAAGGAGTGGACACAGCTCAGCAGGGTCACTTAGTTTTATAGAGCTGCTTGGAGAGAAGGAGTATTTTATCTGTTAGAATATGATATACTTGTGCTTTACCACTTACTAAAGTAAAAATGACATGAAATTGGAACAAAAGCAGAGTTCGGATGGGCAATAGAACTGGGGAAACCAGATTCTTCCAAAAGGTTGTGTCTAGCTGAGTATCTGGAACTAGAAATTGCTGTTCATGTGTGTGCACCCTTGGATTTAAGAATTTGGAACAAATTAGGACATCATTGTTGGTATCTCCATTTTCTCATGAGTTACTTACAAAGAGTTACGTAGGGCGACTGATTATTTTCAGTGTTGCTTGTTCTGTAGATATTTACACAAAGGTGAAAGAACATAAACATAAAACTACATGTTGGAGAGAGCATGTTATTAGTGACAGAAATACAAAATTTAATCAACCATTTATTTGTGAAATGACTTTGTGCTTCTTTGGCAGTCTTCTTGGAGGCAAAGCCACTGACTTTTGGTATAAAACTGGACACATCAGACAGTTGCAGAATACTTCTGAAGGTCACTCTCTAATTGGTGGCTTAAGTAATGAGCTATAAGAAGTAATTAACACCCAGTTATTAACACCCAGTTTAGTCTTACTTATTCTGTAAATCACACGAGCAATAGAAAAATAATTTGCAACATAGAGCAGTAGATTATCAATATATCTTTAAAAATCATAACACCATAAATTCTCTAATGATGGACAAATAATCTTCATGGAATCACAGAATCATATACTGGTTAGGCTGGAAAGGACCTCTAGATATTATCTAGTATATCTGCCCCTCTTTAATTTCAATAAAATATGCTGTAGTTCCAATAGCTTTCAGTAAAATGTGTGGCAGACTATATCCTCAAAGCAAACTTAAACCCCTTAAGTCCTATTTCTTAGATTTCACCTTCTACACCTGTAAATAGAGAAGAAGAAGTGCATCTTTTCACCTCCTGATTTTGTCTGGAATGAAGAAATAAACTGTTAGAAGATAACAAAAGCCCAGATATATTGAAAAACCTTTTCATAATAATCTCCAAAACTAGATCTAGGGAGACACGATGGAACTAAGATACAATATCTACAGTGGAATAATTTAACTTTCCTTGATTGTGTCTTTCTAATTTTTGTTAATAAACATTTTGATTTTGATCTGGTAGACCAGGTGATCAAATGGGAACTTCACATTGTTTCATCTTTGTTATTAGATTATTATTACTCTTGAATTTTGGACTGGTTCAGGTGTTCTTTATTGTTTTGCTCTTTTGCTTTTATCTACCTTTGAAAGACAATTACATTGTCACTGACTAAGCATATGTGTCTCATTTACACACCCAGCTGACTCAGTAAAACACCTCCTACTGATTTCAGCAATAAAGGTTCAGACCTTAGTGCTAAAGTTCATTCCATCTAAATTTAGTTGCTGAAAATATATACTTTAGGAATGCAAATCCAAGTGTTTAAGGGATCATTGCCAAAGCTCAAACTGGCCCAAATCACCTTCCTTTCTAGCTAATGGAGAGAACATGGCATTCCAAGAAGTTGATTTACTTCATCTCAAAACACTTGCCTGATACTGAGAAAGAAAAATCACTTTCCCACTTGGTCTGATTCTGGATAGGATGAGGGAACACCAGCACAGGAAGATCCTCCAGAGGACAGGTCACAACTCTGGCAGGCTTACTCATATTCTAGGAACTTTTTTCCCTCTCTTTCCGTCTTCAGTGACTAAAGAAGGAGCCCCAAACATTTATACTCTTAGCATAGGTGCTTCAGCCTTCAACTGCATGTTCTGAGAACTTCCATTTTTCACCTTCAAGTTATGGTTTACATAACATTGCCTGAATATTTCAATGTAGTTTTTTTGGTTTGTTCTGTTTTTATTTTTCCCACTGTCTGACTCCTGTTCTGCTGTTTCTGGTATGTGGGTTGAATTGACAACCTTTTTTTCCACAGAAAGTTCAGGACAGACTGTGCAAGTTGAGGCTCTTTTTATGAAAACAGTCATATTCTAATGAAGAAACAATCTCTAATACAAAAAAAGGCAAATTTTCACAAAATTTTTCCAGTGATTTTGGTCTAATTTAGGTATTAGGAGCTTGGCCTACTCTTTTTTAAAAGATTCTTATTTTTCATATGACTTTCTGAAAATTTTACTCTTTTTCTCTACTTCCCAAACCAAATACATTATTCTGTTGAAGTCCCATTTCAAGAATTGGTTACAAGCAGAATTACACTGACTTTTCCACTCTAATTGTCTCTTCAGTACTCTTTCCAAACCCTAAGTATCTTTTGTGTACCGTAATGTGCACATACGCAACAACCCAGGAAACTCAAACCTAGCTCATATAAAGCTGGCTTGCTTATTTGTTTTGCAGTAAGACTATCATAGTCTGCACTTTTCCACGTAATGCCTCATATCAATCCCTTTTTAAATGTCACAATAGAGAGGGCTACATCCGTTATCTGAAAAGGTTTTGCTACTGGTTGAAGCACAGCCCTTCCCACAGAGGTCAGCACATTTGTAATAATCTTTCTGTCTCGCTTCTACTTCCATCATTTTTTCTTTTTGTCTTCCTTTTTTGTTCATTTGTTTGGGTTTTTTGTTTGAGGTTTTTGTTTGTTTGGTTGGTTTTTTGTTTGTTTGTTGTTGATTTTTCCTATTGCCATACATTTGTTTGCATAAACTACTCCTTTTCTTTTTCACCCAAGGGTACTGTAGTATCCTAGGGTGTTTTAAGATGTCAACTAAGTCTACTAATACTTTTTGAAATTTCATGACCCCTGAGGAAAAATATAGAAATGTATTCTGGTTTTAGACTAACTAAGATTTCAGTTTATGCAAAACTGACAGACAAATGGAGTGGAAATGATAGATACGACAAATACAACTAAACACCAATTTAATGAACTGACGTTTCATTTGCTATCTCTATGGAAAAATGTGGTTCATACAGGAAAAACTTTGATGCATGAAATTTTGCATTTTTCTAGACAGAAGATAGTAGAGAGAGCTCTTCAAAAAAGAAGATAGGTTTGTATAACACAAATACCCAAACCTTTTCTGGTAATGACAGGACTGACCAGGGAATAAAGAGTACTGAGGTGGGGTATGGACTTACAGAACCTTGTATTTATTTTCTGCTTCACTGTACCTTATGTATATATTTGTATTTTGAATAAAGGTTATAAATTTTACCACTGAGAATAGCACAGATGATTCACAGAGAAAGAGTATGAATAACATTATTGAAAAATCGGAAATGTCCCATACTACAGTTCTGGAGTGTCTGTGTTCACAATGGAAGGAATTTAAATGACTCATGTCAGCAGCTGGACAGCAGCTTTCAGACATCTAACTTAGTTTAGGAGTTTTCCAACCTTTAAGTCTACCTAGAATGAGGTTTGAGTAAAAATCAGGTAAAGCAAATCCACACTTAGTCCTTTAAGTCCCTTAGTTGCTTTTGAATTTCTTAGATATAATCAGATTATTTTCAAGAAGTTAAAAGTGACTCAACTTTTGGCAGAATTTAGCATCTTTTATCTAAAATCCCGAAGTTTATTATGTGCCTGCAAAGCATAAAATGTGATACCTTTCTAGCTTCTCATATCACATTCTTTAACTTCATCTCAAGTAGGTGGATGTTTAAAAATCTTTTAAAACTTATTTCATTATATGAGTTTCTATGCTCTGGGGCTCTTCCTTAGCCTTGATCACGAGTTTTTTGCTTGCCTCTGTTCACTTGCAATTTTGTATTTGCCTGCCTCCATTATCTCTTTGCTTGTGTAAAGCTTTTTGAACTTTCAGTCACTTTTCCCATTAATAACTGTGATATGACACATTCCCTAAAATGAAACTTTGTATATAAACATTTGAAATGAAAATGAAAAATGACTCAAGGTTTGAGTAACTGAATATATTGTATAATATCACTAATCTCTCTCTCCCCTTAATGCTAGCTGCAGCTCCACAGGACAACTTCTTCAACCTGGAAAATTATGTTCTGAAGGAACCAGACATTTCAGTGAGTCTAAATTTAAAGTTAGAAGATTATCACTAAAGCCGATCTATTGGAATTACTTATCTGAGCCAAAGTAATTCAGGTGCAGTGAAACACTTCTAATTTTAAATTTAGGAGTACTGAACAGTGAGGGGGATTCTTTGGCATAACAAAGAACTTAGTTGCTACTGCTTTCTCCTTCTCATTCTTTCTGCTTTCCAACTTCATCATATTAAAGTCCATGCTTCCAAATCCGAAGTGCTGATTGTGTTAGATAAAAATTTTGTCATGATGAAAACATTAGGAAAAGGTATTTACTATTAAATATTATACAGCTCTTAAAAATGGATAAAATATATGTTGTTTCTAAAATGCTGTAATGAGTTACACCACGGAATACCATATGTGGTGCAAAGATAACTCTTGGGAAAACAGTACAAGACGGTGATAAACCCATCAAATGGCTGGTAAAGTAAGACTTGTAGGAATTTTCATTAATGGTGAATTTGAAAAGATTGAAGTATCTGGACTCTGTTGGACTATTCAGGCACAACAGAGGCAGGACAAATGTAGGCAGATGGTTTTAACATCAGCAGATGGAGGGCCATGCATTTATCTATTTCTCAAATACATTGGTAGAAGATAGCAACCAGTAATTGAGGTCTCATGTGTTTCATGATTGAATTCTTCAAAAGCTTATGAGGACCAACACTCCTGGTAACATGCACATGAAAGTAATTCTTGTGAGTTACCTTACAATTGACAGCAAGGGACACAGTACATTTATCACCAGACACTTTAGAGTTATTTGTAATTTTGTAGTAAAAACCATGAAAATTCTTCATTAAATTATTGTTTATAGTTCTAGGATTAAGGGAAGAAAAAGTAAGGTTTAGGCAGACTTTGAGAGTCACGTTTCTGTATTCCTGATGAAACACTGCAGAACTGAGGTTTACCATAACACTGTCTAACCACGCCTTCTCCAGCAACTAAATTCTTAAAGGACAGAAGTTGAATGCCAAGAAAAAGAGAAACACAACTCTAGTATCACAACCTGGAAATTCTGATTTTCATCTATTATTATATTTGGAGATAACCAAACAAAGCCAAGAGCACGGTCATTAACATCAGCCAGTGTGTTGTAACCAGTGACCTCTCTGTGTGCTTGGACCTCATGGAACCCCAGTTCGGACTGGCACTTCATTCTCTTCTACAGTATCCTGCATACATTCAGATAGTCTCAGAAACCTAAGTTAAAGTTTAATTCAGTAAAAACAAAAAGGGTTGATTGTGCAAGTAAGATACTTGGTTTGGTTGCAGAGCAACAGAATGCGCAGATAGTGATTCTTTAATAAATTGTATAGTTTTGTACTTTAAGAAGGCTGTCTACTGTCACATTGGGCAGACCTTGGAAAAAGTGATATTCAGGATTCTTCTCACTTTTGGAAAATTGATACTGATTAGCAGAAATCTTGACTTTTTATATGAGTGAACCCAAGGCTAATACAAAAATATATGCATGGGTTAAAAAAGCCCCAACGCAACCAACCAACCAAAAAAACCCCAATCCACAAAACAAACCAAAAAACATTCTGAAGTGTTTTAAATGAATTCATCCTATCAGGCTTTAGAGAGCAACACTGCAATGTGTGCTTGACTATGAAGCAAACTTAGGAAACTTAGGAAACTTAAAGACACTTAAAGACACTCTGCAGTCAGTGAATTGAAATAGTCACCTACAAAGATTTCTTCAGATGTACAGTCCTTCTAGAGGATTTTTCTGTCCTTTGAGTCATCACATAATTTTGAACAACACCTCCTTAATGCAGATATTACAATTAAATTTCAAGACTAAGGAGGATGTATTTGTGACTTTCCATATTTCTGAAAAGAGTTACTTAATTGCAAATTCCCCCATACAAATGTGTTCAAGTCTTAACCTCAGTGATGGACTTACAGGCTAACACAGTTTCAGACAGCCAGAAACTACTTTTCCAAAAGTAAGTAAATTATAGTGATAAATTTACTATAGCTTTACTGAAGGGAAAAAAAATGTTATAAAGAGTGATTGAAAATAATATGCTATCCACTGGCTGTTATTTTATGCTAGCATTCTTGCTGTACAGGGCATGGCTAGCCTCTCTCAACATCCATTCTCCCAGATTTTGTTTCATAATTAATAAATAAAATTAGTAAGATTCTCTCAAGCTGCTTTTTAAAATAAAATATGGCACAGCTTTGTAATGAGGGTTGACATTCCATGTTTCATATTAATCCTTTCTAAATGGGTACAGGTCCACATGACATATGGGTAAATATATTTGAAGATGCCTTCAATCGCAAAAATAGTCAAGGCCATGGAGGTATTCAACACTTAATGTAGAATCCACACAGTTTTTCATGAATAAAAAAGTGAATCACTGCATTAGGTACATGTTACCTGTCACAAAATGACTTATGCCTTCCCCTGGGTAATTCCTGCTCATTCAATTTTATAATACATTTTTAATAATAAATAACAAATTCAATAATAAATTTGGATGTCAGGTGCTGAACATAGGAACTTGTCTTTTTCATTTCTCAGTGTTAATATCTTTGACATCTAGCAGGTAAAACTAGAGAGAAAACAGTCATGGAATGAGAAATATAAGAACTAAAATGGATAGAAAGAAATAAAAAATCAAACCAAACCAACAACCACAAAAAACCTAAAATAAACCAACCCAAACCAAACCAAACCAAACCAAAAAAGGAAAAACAAAACAAAACAAAGACCCAATCAACACAAAAACAAAACAACCAAAAAACTCCAAAAACTCCAAAACACCCAGAGAATTTAAGAGAAAGACTGACATAAAAATATTTGAATCCTGTAAATTCTCCACATCATTTCAATAAAATAAATAAATAAATAAATAAATGGGGTCTACTAACCAGAATCTTTTTAAAAACACTTTAGCACCCCACATAAACACCTGATAACTAATAGTCAAATTCAGCAAACAGAGTAATGAGGTTTTAAATGGATTGTGGAATATTATAGAATCAGAAAATGGTCTGGGTTGGAAAGAGCCTTTAAAATCACCTAGTTCCAAAACTCTGCCATGGTCAGGAACACCTTTCACTAGATCAGGTTGTTCAGAACCTCATCTAACCTGGGCTTAAACACTTTCAAGGATGGGGCAGCCATGACTTTTCTGGACAACCTGTGTCAGTGTTTCAACACCATCACAGTAAAAATCTTTATCCTAATATCTATTCTAAACCTACTCTCTTTCAGATAGAAGACATTCCCCCTTGTCCTGTCACTACATGCCTGAGACTTCAGAGTGATTTTGAAAATATAAGCTCCAGGTATAGTACTGGTATGGATTAAAAGCATTCAGTTGGAAGGTAGTATCAGCACAGATAAATTACAGATAGAATTAGGCAACACTGGGACTTCAGCAGCAATAATAGGATGTCATGCAATTCAAAGTTTGAGGTTATAAGCAGACTGCCATGATAATTGTGGAAAAGGAAGTCTTTTCATGCTGGCAGAAAGGAAATGGGAGAGACATCCACCAAAATGGAATTGTTCATGCATATATTGAGGAGGTAAACATAGAAGAGGATGAAGACCCATTGAAACTCAGGTACCACACTGGTACAGTGGTCAACACACCTATCTAGATCTTAATTGCCTTTAGTCTGGAAATTATCATTCCTATCTTCCCAATAGATATTGCATGTGAAGAAAGTCTAGTTAAAATGAGATAGACCTAGGTCTACTAATGCATTTAATTATGTAATTTGGGGGGTTTATTGTCAAAAATCTTTAGCTATTTACTCAAACAGCCCCTCCTAGTCGGTGTCTGACAGAATCACACCTAAAGTTTGTCCTTGGGTCTTCTTTTGCAAAACCAATCTCCTCTCTCTCTAGCTTTGAAAGAATTGCCCAGGGCTGGTGTACTGAAACACTTAGAATTTTAAAGAAAGTGAATTCCTCTCATCTTTTCTTGTTTCACCTTATTCTTGAATAATTTACATTTGTGAGCCTTGAGAGTCTCTTCTTTTCTTTCAAGTGATGTCATTACAATATTGTCATCTATCGATGCATTGGGCACTCTATGGCTCTCTTCAAACGGAATATGAAATCTAAACTGTAATGAGAGGGAAGGTGTGAAGTTGAGTCTTGGTCTGAGGGGTTTTTTTTCCCCAAAGAAGGCTCTATGAACTCCCTTACTTGTGAATGATCCAAAAATTGATGGATATTAATAATGACAGAAGACACTAGGATGGTTCTTTTCCTAGGAAAAGAAAAAAGAGACCAAAGAAACCTCCAAACCAAATCAACCAAGCCAACAAACAAAGAAACTAGCAAAAAAGCCTGAAAAAGGATATTCAACTTTGTCTAGGGAATAAAGTTATTACCTTAATTCTTGAGTGATATTCACTGGCTTAAATAGACATGCATTCAATGTAAATAAAAGTAATAACCTCTTCTAACAAAAAAACCCACAGTCTCATAAATGTATGAAAAACTCAATGCCTAAATATGATTTTCAGTTTAATTCTCTCCAGGAATTCCAGTGTTTCTGTTCATGATTTATTAACTATGTATATTTCATGTCAAAATAGAATGCTAACAAAGAAAATTAGCATGATATTGGGAAAAAAGGCATATTTCTTTACTAAGAGGTAAAAAAAGAAAATGATAGCATGCAAAAGACAGATGTGCAGCAAGTTTCAGTTCCTTGAGTAATCCACAGCTGCAACAAACAACAAACTGTGCATGTTGTCATGTACTTTTATGTATGAAGAGAAAAATAGTAAGTCTTCAGTCAAGGAACATGAGATTCATCCGAAGGGAGGGGTCTCAGTTTCAGTCTTCTTTGAAGTGAATGCTTTACATTAAATTTAGACTGCCAAATTTAATTTCAGGAAACATTTGGTTTGGCATCAACAAGATTGTCTTTCAAAATATATCTGGAACTCAATACCAAAATGTTTTGCCATCATTTTCAGAACTCACAGAGTCATATTCATTGCTTCTTATTTTTTGTTTGAACCAAAAAAAAAAAAAATTACTGAAAAATTTCTTAGATAAATAAGAAAAAAAATGAGACAAAAAAAGACATAGAAATATGTCATTTACTTCTTCTCATCCCTGAATAATTCACATTGAGAGGACTTGGAGAATCTTCTGGAATGTCAGACATGTATGGTTAAATTCTCTTGGGCAGATGTGTGATGAGCAGTTGTTGTTCCCATGTCAAGATGAGTGGAGTGCTGTATGGAAGAACAGAGAGAGCACCTCATTCTACTTTCATTTTGAAGGTGAGTTTTGCCCATTATTTTTCTTTGCAAGGAAAGGATTGAGTGGCACACCACAGAGGGCAAAAGTTCTTTGGAATGTCACTCCTGCAAGAAAAGAAGGATTTTCTACAGTACTGCACTAAAATATTTATAACCTGCAAAAGGTCTGAAACATACCTATGTTTTGTCCTTCATGTTTTTATTAATTAACTTAGGTTTCCCTAAGTTCATACAGCCTTTAAGTTCTTGGGTAGGTACTTCTCTAAAATGCACAGAGATATTGCAGCAGTCAGGTCTGCAGGGCCAAAGTCTTTCCTGTGCATTTATTCTTACAAGCATTTCTCAAGCCTTACAGTCACATGCTCATGTGGGTAGGTGCATCTCGTGGACAGACAGGTTATTCTAACTTGTTGAGCAGCCACCAACACTGCTTAGTCCTTTCTACTTTGTGATGAACCCTGACTGTGATTTAAGGCTACTGTTAAGAAATTCTCTTTCTTTTATCAGAAGACTTACATAGGGAATGAGAGAGGTAAAGTCATTACAGAATTCTAAATGGATTTGAGAGATCTTAATAGAAATTCCATAGAAAGAACTATCAAATTGAATTGATAATGACATATTTCCATAGGTTATTAGTATCTTCCTGTAGTATTCTACAGAGGAAATATTCTGTGCCAAATCCTCTTAAGTTCCACCCAGTTTTATTTGATGAAGGGATAATATGATCTAGCAAGTGGAATAGAAGTGGAAAGTAAAACTCTGATTAAGTTTTATTGTATATCACAACAGTGATTTTCCAATATAGTTAGGAAAAATATTGAATAAAAGAATATTCACAGTTTTATTTTTTTCTATTTAATTGTTGTTTTTTTAAACTTTGGATAAATGTTTTGACTTTGGATCTCTTACTCATAAATTTCATGCATTTTCACTGTAGACATGATACACTTGCATATACAGTAAGGAACACCTTCTCATGTTTCTTCAAAATATTGTTTCCTAACTTTCTGAAATAAATTTATATGTCTGTGAACTGTGCTTCTATACTTACATCATGTCTTGGGTAATTTTCTACCAAGATTTAATGAGTTTCATATGCTTGTGAAGATGACAAAATTAAAATGTTATGTGAAGCTTTAGAAAGTATGCAAAATTTGTCAGATAATCATGATAGGAAGTTATCAACATTTAGCTATATTGGTTCAGAACCTCTGGAATAATAAAAAAAATGCTGTGTTTATGATCACTATATAGTGGGAAGAATATATATATATGTGTGTTTTATAAATGAGAAAGGTCTTTAACACAGCTGCTAGGCTATTAGAAGTATAGAAAAGAATTATCTGAAGCACTCTGCATTTGAAGATCACATTTAACTTATTCAACCATTAGATTGCTGAGTTAAATGACTAAGAAATCACAAGAAAATATGCAGAAACAATTTCATTTTTAATTGAGAGAAAATCAGAGCTCAAAACTGATTGAAGTTCACCATATGAGCAATTTCCATTTAGTAAATGGAAATAAAAAAAAAGAACAGCAAAACAACAAAACACCCAAGCAAACAAAAATAAATGTAAATAATATTCCCTTTTCTTTAGGAGATTTACCTGTATCTGTTGTGGCTTTGAACTCAGTGACTATTGGAATACATTATCTTAATTTGAAATGCATGATCTGCAATGGACAAAATAATAGAAATAGAAAACTAGTCTTACCTTTGTCAAATATAGACAGCTTTGTGAAATATAAACATTTCATGATGACTTAGAATGAGGTAACTTTATGTGCATGGAATTATGTTATTCAAACTCTGATTACTGAAACAGACATCTCCATGTCTTCCCAGAAACTTTATGCATTGATCCGCTCAAGTGAGAATACAGCTAGCCCCATGCTGAGGGGGTCTGGTTTAAAATTCAGATGAAAAATGTTTGGGTGTTGAAGAACAGTTAATCTCTTGTGTCATGACTGCCACATGCTGCTTTCCTATAAATAAAGATGATGTCAGGGATTAGATGACTTTTCTTTCTTTTTTTTCCTATTTGAGAAATAAATAGTGTGCCTGTACTTGGAATAATTGTGTGCTGTTTATGACAATAATGAAATTGTGATGCCCAGACGTATCTGTGATTTGTTAAATTGGGAACATTAACTTAAAATACATACTGTATTATTTGGACAAAAACACTCTTATTGAGCAGTGGATTTGATAAATACGTGAATATATGACAATACATCTTAGGGTATGATTTATTACCTTATCAAATAATATTTTAAATTATAGTGTTAGCAAAATAAAATATTGAAAACCATGCACTGTAATACTGTTTTGAAATACTTAAATTCATTAGATACTAAAAGAAGGACATAATCTCCCAAAAGAGAGAAATTTTAAAACAGGGAGTACAGTAACTACAAACCTTCATCTAAACAATTTTGTCCTGGCAAAATCTTAGCAAACTACTGCAATCTTGAATTAAGCTTTCTGCTAACTATAAAGCTGTGCAGTGGAGATGGTAATGGGGCATGACATAATGGCCAAAAGCATGGAGAATGAGATCTTTGCCAATAAAGCTTTTGCATCCTCAGAAACTTGATCATGTTTGAATTTACTGCCCATAAAGAGAGATTTATTGAGATAGTTCATTCTTTCCATAGCAACCCAAATGTGTAGAGTCATAAAGCAATACACTAGGTAATGCTGTTTGAAGACTGATGTCGAAACAATTCAAATGTTTCAGTATGACAGGACAGGTTTTCATATCTGCTAAATAAGTCTGTAGCTGAAGCAAAGTATGTTGGCTATTTTGATGGCAGCTGGGGACCATGGGAAAATCTGTTACCACAGACAAACTCAGTGGAAAAACTGGGAAGACACTGCACTGTTTTGACTTCATTCTCTATATGATGATGTCTTGATATTCAAACCCTATAAAAAAGGCAATTATTGTTTTATAGGTACTGCCATTTTATCAGAAATATGAATTTTTTGTTAAAAACATTACAAAATATAAATCTCAAAAACAAAGAGAGAAAGAAAGGGGAAAAATATTTCCATATGTGTTGAAAAATCCCTGTGTAGTGCATATGTAATAATACTCTTGATCTTTGGACTCTGGGAATAAACTTCACTGCTCCTGCTCAGAAAATAGCCACTGGGAATACAATTGTGCTTTCCTGTTGGGACTTGCCTGAAGACACAAACAGCTGGAAGAGCTCTTGCTATGAGACATAAACAGTTTGTTTAAAACTCTTCACAAAGGTATTGTTGTGAAAGACCTGGTATCTTGTTTTTTTAGAGGAAAAAAGAACATAAAAATGATAGTCTTCTATCTCTGTTAGAAGTCAGTAACAGTATCTTAATGAAGCAAGCAAGTTGTCCTAAAAGTCAGTTTTGTTTTTTTTTGTTAAGCATGCTTTATGGATTTGGATACTGATGAGATCTCAGAGGCACAGCATAGCCTAAAGACAATCGGATTTGTTATCAGTCTTCATCTACCTAATGAAGGCTTATAGCCCTTTTATACCTGTACAAAATTATGTGATTCTTTACATCTCTTCTTGTATCAAGTCTGTCTAAATGAATAAAGTTGTGACAAGGATTGCTGAGAGCATAAATGTCTGATATTTTGTATGACTGTCATTATCAAAGTAGATGAACCTTCAAATTATCTTTAGGGCAGCAGCTGGCTTTCTGCTTTCCTTGACTTTCTCTCATGTGAGATGAGCAGGATTTATTCACATCTGTGGAAATCCAGCATACGAATGAGAGATATTTCTTGCTGATGGTTAAATCTGCTGAGGAAAACAGAAAAATCAATTGGAAATGCACATCATGTTTGCTCAGGGAAGGCTGCTGTCTTGCACCCATGGCATAGAAAATAAATAGCTCTTTAGCCTGGAGATGTTGATCTTGAAATTTTGGAGCAATTTCTCCCTCAGCATGTATTCATTCCCAATCCCACTCAAGGGCTGGCACCTGTAGCTGTTGCTAAGTGGTGTATCTGCCACATGGTGGAAACATAATATTGATTTTTAGGAAAATCAATTCCCAGTTTTACAAGATCAAAACCAGAAGATAGCAAAAGAGAGACTGGACTTTATTTTATAATGATAATCATTATACTATACAGATTCTTGAAAGAGATGCATGGCTAAGAGTCATCATATTGATTTACTGGTAATAAACTCAGCCTGTTATGGTTCTAACTGAGCTGCTTGAATCTCTAGATATAACACTATTGATCACAACCAGTGAATATGTTCTTATCTGTAAATAAAGAATTCCATTCTATTTTTCAAGCCTTTCAAATTTGTGAAAATGTGGAAAAGCACAAAAAGATGGCAGATGTCACTGCAACCATTTACTTTAAAGAGAAAAATAGAAAATACTGAGTTTTCTAAAAATACCAAATCTGGAGATGGATCCTTTGGGAAATATTATTGAAATTAGCCTGATAATTCCTGGTGAATATCAATCCTTAATACAAAATGTATTATTAATTTATTATCTTTTTTTTTAGTTAGTGAATGCAGCCCATCTCACTTATTAAATAGAGACCTAAAGTATCACAGAATCACAGAACACTTATGGTTGAAAGGGATCTCTGGAGATCCTCTAGTCCAAAGCAGGGTTACCTACAGTGGGTGACACAGGAACACATGCAGGGGGATTTTGAACTTCTCCAGAGAGAGGAGACTCCACAACCTCTCTGGGCAGCCTGTTCCAGTACTCTGCCACCCTCAGTGTTAAGAAGTCCTTCTTCATGTTGAGGTGGAACTCCATGTGTTTTTGTTTATGCCTATTACTTCTCATCCTGTTGCTGGGCATCACTGAAGAGTCTGGCACTACCTTCTTGGCACCTCCCTTTGAGGTATTTATAGATATTGATGAGATCTCTCTCAGTCTTCTCCACAAAAAACAGGTCCAGTTCCTGCTGTGTCTCCTCGTAAGAGATGCTCCAAACTCCCTGTCATTTTTGTGGTTCTCTGCTGGACTCTCTCCAATAGCTCCTTGTCTTTCTTGAGCTCTGGAGACCAGAAGTGAATATAGTACTCCAGATGTGATGTCACTAGGACTGAGTAGATGGCAAGGATCACCTCCCTCAACCTACTGGCCACACTCTTCCCAAAGAAGTGAAGTAAGAAAGGCTCTTGCATTTAAAAGAACCTATTATCAGAAAAAAACCCGAAAACAATTAATAGGAAATAATAACAACACATGTGTTAACCTGACATTATTATATATACAAGAATACATTTGGGATAATAATTTTAGCAAAATATTTTTACACCATTTAAAATATTGCTTGCCATGTTCATAATGGATAGAAGAAAAGTTACAGCCAGAGTAGCAATGCAATCTTAAAAAACTTAGTCAAGTCAGGCAGACTGTTCTCTGAAAATACATTTAAACAAGTTTATGAAGTAGTCTAATATTTTTTAGCATAGTTTAACACAGTTTTGTCACATATAGAAACAATCTAAACTATTTATCCAAGCAATAGACATGCCTATGTACACCTATCTAAGTGCATTTTACTGTGCCTTTGGTACAATATGGAGATTGACAGCAGTAATATTTTAAAAGTGTTATTCCGTTTTCCTCTTGAATATCAGTAATATAGTAGCTGACACTATTTTACAGGGAAAGAATTCTAAGTAGCAGCTTAGAATATATTGAGACTGAGTAAAAGTTCCTATCTTTACTCAAATACTGGAGAGTAAATAATGCCAGGATTACCAGTATATTTTGCTTTTGCTACTCAATTCCAAAATGCTTATCCCCAAGCTGATTTCATTTGCAGTTCAAGAAACTTGTAGCTATCCCTGGGAGAATAATGATGTGGGTCAGAGGATTTTGTATGGTCTGGGAAAAATTCCCTGGTCTTTTGTCAGATCCATCAAGTATTGCTAAATAACTTTTAAAATACCCAGTCTTAATTTCTATTATTCACAAGTTTGACAACCTTTTTATGAAGACACAGATAAAATTTATAAAGTCAGATCAGCTAACAGTTTTTGAATTGGTTTACTTGTTTGGCTTACTGAAACTAAGCATGGAATCATAGAATCATTTAAGTTGGAAAACAACTTTAAGGCGATCAAGTCCAACTGTTAAGCTTGGTATTTTCAAGTTCACTACTAAACCATGTTTCCTAAGTTGCTAATCTACATATCTTTTAAATAACTCCTGGGGTGGTGACTCAGCCCCTTTCCTGGGCAGTTGTATGTTTGGATCTCACCACCCATATATAATTTTGGGGAGTGGTTATAAGTGATGCTCAGGCTCAGAAGCCACAAAGCAGATTCAATATTTGAAGTATGACGATAGTTTCTGTGAGAATCTTCCTAAAAATGCAAGAAATATGAAAGAAAAGTACATTGCAGATGAACTAACAGCAGCTACAGTTCATTCCCCATGCAGGAGTACAGGAGTTCACATATGTATCTGTCAGTGGGAAACTGCACAGGTCTTACTGCAGAGAGCTTCACTTGGAGCAGAGAAAATAAAGTAGTTTGCAAACATGTTTAGTAGTAATTTCTTTCCCATAACTTTAGACTCCCCAGCACAGCTGGGACTGTGATATCCAGCTGCTCCATGAGAATATAAGTGGGTTTTGTTGATGTGTACGTGCACCTTCAAAGGTGATAACAGTCCATGAAAAAGTATTAAGTAACTGAGTGAACATGTAAATCCATCAGAAAGCTTTCAATACCTTCAATACCCTGTAAGACAGGTCTTGTGACAAATCATCATTGCTCTGTGACATCAGCAGAAATGCACCAATTTCATTCCTGTTCATTTCTTGCAGAGGGCAATGCGACGTGACTCCTGCCCCAAGCCCTATGAAAATGTTTTAGTCTGTATTTCCGAGTCACATGGTTAATTTGCTTTCAACATCAATCTGATTTGTGCTGCCCAGTTTACATCTACAGGAATTCAAACTAAGCTAGAACACAGACTTTATGTTTTGGACTCTCATAGTAAATAATTCTTTTTTTGTGCATTTACAAGTGCCTCTCTAGAGTGCCATTCCTGGAAATAAGCAATTAATGATTCCCAAGAAAGATGGGCTTAGTACAGCTCTTGGCAAACCTGAGAGAGGCCTCTTTTTGGCTCAGAGGACAAAGTTTTTCTTCACAAACTATGAAATAAATCCACTGTTGGCATAGGATGCAAGGGAGATGCAATTCCATCAAGTGGTACTTAATTCATCTGGCAGCAAAGGTACTTTCTAAAGAACACCTATTAAAATTGTACCTGCAGGATCAGGCCTTTCCTTGACAAACCATGTAAATACCTTATCTATTAGGTTATTAATTTGGAATGGTTTCACACAGCAGAAAAGTAAGAAATATTTAGTAATTAAAATAGCTTGAGGGTTTGGTCCAACTATAGGTATTGTAAGTATTTAAAGGTAAGGGACTTGAAAACTGTGGTTAGGGGCCTGATTCTTGCAGTTCATATGCAGTGGTAAACACTAAATGGGGATATTCCTGACCATTTAAAGCTCAGCATCTCTGTTGTTAAATCATTACAACTGTCCCTGATGGAGTTATTTTCTGTGCCAAATATCATCCTCCCAAACTATTTCTAGGAGTAGTTGGTGACTTAGCATGGAGGTGGGATCATTCCCTATTGCAACACAGTCAATATGATCTGGAGAATATAGCGTGGCTACAGGCTGGACTCAGAGTCAGAGAGGTTCTCTCGGGTATGTTTAATGCCGTAGCTGCCGAAACCACACTCCAGAAACCTGAATACGTTGCCCAAGTGCTGGGAGAATGGCATCTGAAACAGCCATGCAGACATAGCCAAAGTATAAAGCTGAGAGAGCAGAGGTCCAAAATGCCTCCCTTTTATATTTTTGATGTTGTATGATTCTTAAGTATCATCATGTATTTTGGTCCAAAGCCAAAAACCACTGATAGAATATCTGGAAATACCGAACCAAAAATTCTACTTCAACATTTCTGGTTTTTCTTTAACAGAGCTGAAAAATGTGTACGCTTTTCTATTTGATCAAATATCATAGGAGAAATAACAAAGAGTATTCTAGAAGAAAGTCTATTTTCTACTGACTCAACAAAACCCTGTCCCTGTGTATCTCTAGGATCTATACTGAGTTATGTCAGAAAGAGGAACTGCTGCACAATGCTATTAGAGAAATAAATGCTCAGAACTAAAAAGAAAGATTACAAAAGGGTGTGTGACTAAATGATGAATGTAAAATTGATTCTAAGAATGTGGATTACAGCTTTAGATATCCTTTTTTTTTTCCCACAGCTATTACCAGAAAACAAAATTAAAGCAATCTTACTTACAAAATAAACCTCAAATTAAAAGAAAAAAATAAAAGCAAATATATAAATTTGGTTTGTTGGACTGACAAAAATATCCTAATCTGTAATGTGTCAGTGTGTTCTTAAATGTTCCTGTCTAATTTATGTCTGGCTACTTGCTTATACCTTGCTTATATACTGGTTGGTTTTGTACAGTGCCTCGTACATAGTTATCCGGAAACATAAAACAGGGCAATTAAATGCTGGATGGTGATGATAATGCTAATAATAAAAGTATCATTTGATTAATTATATCAGTCTTTATTTGCATGAAACAGGCTTACATTTCCTTCTGCATTTTAATAATACAGTAATGGTTATTATAATGAACTCATTAAATCTGAGAGTCAATATTAATGGACTATGAGAAGGATCTTTATGAACTTCATTGGCAGCCTACAAATAGTGGATTAATATAAAATACAGAATGAGTCAATTGGTTGTATAGTTATGAGTAATCAATTTATATTACTAAAAGTGCCTTAAGTTAGAAGCAAACATTTTAAAATACTGGGCTGAATCCTTGTTAGATGTAAATCAATAAAGGGAGGTCAATTTAAACCAGATGCAGTTTTGAAACAGCATTTTAGCAAAGGAAATGTTGTTTGTATTGATAAAAATACTGTCAATACTAAATCATCAGTCAGGCCCCAGAATATGGTGATACTGCATTGATATAATGTGATTTTAATGGATATTTGTATATTTTAATCATTTATTACTGTGCATCTATATAATAATTTCATGCAATTTTAACTATTCTATTTTCTATCCACATGTTTACATACTTTAAAGAAAAATTTTAATTCAGGTATCATTTTCAAACTTTTCTCCAGGCTACAAGAGTTAAACACTTTTTAATTTTAAGTTACAACAGAGTTAATTTTGTTGAGCAATTGCTTGTGTTTAATAACCATTTTGATATGGAAAACATGTATCTTTATGAAAATTCAGACTTTAAAAAGCACATAATGTACTTAGGTGGGTGGAGAAAAACAGAAATATATATAGCTTATTTAGCAAGTTTGCAGAAGTACAGAACACAGCTTGTAACAGGAATGTAACTTGTGAGGTAGAAACAACTTGTACCAGAACACATAAGAATATAGTTGCTAGGTAAAAGCCATAAAGATAAGATGTATATTGTGAAAACTCAATAAAGCAAGACTCAAGTATTGTTCAAACCCATAAAGCAGAACCTTTTGCTTAAAGAGCCAGCAAGAACCAGGCTCCTGATTTTGGCCAGGACAAACTGGCCTGGGAGTTAGCCAAACCTCCACCACGGCTGCCCAGAGACAGAGGTCAAACCCAGAACACCTGAGGAAGACCTCTTTCTTCATCAGAAGACCTCCAGGAAGCATGGCACCACAGAAGACTAATTATAATGCAAAGCACAAAGAGGCAGAGAGTGGGTGGGGAATGGGCAGGCAGAGAGGTGTGGAGGGAGGTGAGGGCTTGGGGGAACAATGTCTACTTAAACCTGAAACCTCTCTCACCAGGTATGCATGTATGGTGAAAATATCCCCCATGCATCCCAGCTGGAATAAAACATACTTGCTTTATAATTTTAATTGTAAAGTCCTTATTCACCAACTCTGTTTCAACAAAAATTATAAAAGCTGTACTAAAATTGGAAAAACTGACAATGTGGCAGTTATGAAAATCCAAACAACAAAAGAATTGCTTATGCCCGTGAAAAGACTGCCATTCAATATATAGGTTATGTTAAAATAAGGAGTGTCATAATTTGCCATAAAGTGGTTTTAATCCCTTTTTGTTATGCCACTTATCTGGGCTGTCCAGGTATTGCACAGTGAGATGGTCAATAGGGCACAGAATTTCAATTTTCTTAGTGCTGCCAAAATGTCTGTTTCCTGGATTATGCTTTTATTGGAGCTCTGATTTGTGCAATATACCCAGAGACATGGGAAGGCACCCAGGAGGGCAATGTGACAGCCAAGCCCCCATGCAAGAGAGAGTAACAATCCCATGCATGAAACAGTAAGCCATGTAGGCAGGGGTTCAGTTTCTCCCCGAGTTTACTGGTACCTTTCACCTTTGGTGGACAAGAAGCCTGACATGACCCAGCAACCTGCACTTGCAGCCCAAAAGGCCAACCACATCCTGGGCTACATCCAAAGCAGCATGGCCAGCAGGCTGTGAGAGGGGATTGATTCTGCCCCTCTGCTCTGCTCTGGTGAGACCTCACCTGCAGTGCTGCATCTAGCTCTGGGGCTCCCAAAACAAGAAACACATGGACCTTCCAGAGCAGGAGAAGAGTAAACCACAAAGATGATCGCAGGCTGTGGAGCAGCTCTCCTATAAAGACAGGATGAGAAGGTTGGAGTTGTTCAATCTGGGGAAGAGAAGGCTCAGGGGAGACCTTATGGCACCCTTCTAGTACCTCAAAGGGGGCCGCAGGAGAGCTGGGGAGGGATTTTGACAAGGACACGCTATGATGGAGCAAGGGGGACTAATTTTAAAAGAAATTAGATTAATGAAGATTAACAGGTAGATTAATATTAGCTATGAGGAAGAAATTCTTTCCTGTCACATAGGTCAAATACTGGCACAGGTTGCCCAGAAGAGGTTGTGTTTGTCTCATGCCTGAAAATGTTTAAGGCCAGGTTGGATGAGGCTTTGAGCAACATGATCTAATGCGTGGCATCCTTGCCCATGCCAGGGGGTTTGGAACTAGGTGATTCTTCAGGTCTTTTCCAATCCAAACTATTCTATTTATCTATAACACGTCCTCCACTTGAAGCAACTGTGGCATTGTTGTTGACTTTCTTTTCACTGAAGTTTTTCATATCTGATATCCAATATGATCAAATATCATAGGAGAGGTCCTTATAGGACCTTGCTTTAGACTTGTAGGGTCCTTGTAGGTCCTTGTAGGACCTTTGCTTTAGTCTCCTTTTTCTGGATTTCTGTGATAAACTGTAGGAACTTAATAATTACCCCAGAGACTTAAATCCCCCTTTTGAATTCGGTTGAATATTAACTCATCAGTTAAAACGTGGAGGGACACCCACAATGCCCTCCCCAATGCCCCAGTAAGTGAAAATAAATCTTGATTTTTTTTATTAAGTCAACAAAAAAGAAAAAGCAAATAATATGCAAAATTAAATTTAGACAGTTAATATTTTCTCACCTTTTTTATTTTATTTTATTACTGTGTGCTGTTATGAAATACAGCTCTGAATATTCTGGAAAAAAACCCAGTTCTTTGTTTTAGCTTTCTTAATAAAATTTGAAATAGTGCAACCTTTTCTTCCCTTCAATCCCCTTGACCTCTGTCCTGGTTTTTGCTGGGGTGAAAACATGAGAACCCTAAGGTCAATAAGGACTACATGTAAGAATTTCTGATCCTGAGTCAGAAGTTCAAAGTGTTTAAATACAGAATTTTGAATTGAGGAAGAAAAAGAAAAAATTAAAATGATCTTGGGATATGCTATAATGAGTGAATCACCTCACACTTTGTGATTGTCTCTCTCCATACTCCAGTCTCACTCAGTGGGTTTCACCTCGTTGAATGTATTTTTAACAGGCAAGTACTAGTTCAAAATGTGCACATACACATCACAGCAGCCACAGTGAGTCCCTCCTTGGAGGTAAGAAATGAGCAAACAAACAAAAGGAACAGATACCTCAACTTATTCACACAGTTCTGTCTCTGGAGCATTGCATGTTTTTGTAATGTAGCTCAAGTAGAGAATGAGATGTGAAGAAAAGGAAAAAAAAATAAACCCACAGTATTTTCTGACCTCAGGGACAGTCTTTTATCTTGACAGTGTTCTGCCCTTTCACTTTTCTCCTGGACATTTGACCAAAATGACCAGGCCTATGAATCTTAATAATAGGACCCATTCTTATTTCATGAGCAGAAGAAACTTTGATAGCTGATATTTCATGGTTTTTTAAGCCACACCAAAATCTGTAAAAATCTAGAAAATGCCTATAAAAATAAAAAGAATAACTTATTTCATTTTACAAAGTTTTGAGGTCTTTGGGGGAATTCTTTTTTTGTTCTGTTTAGCGGGGTTTTTTTTAAATTTTATTTGTGAATATTTCACAAGGCAAAAAATTTACATATTTGGAAAAATTATATAGGAAGCTTTAATATCTACCAGCCACTATGAAAAACTATGCTGATGCCAACTAGTAAGATTATTTCTTTACTGTCAGTAAAGGGCTTTGTTCCTCATATACTTGAGTAGTAAGGACCCTATAAATGGATAAATTGTCTAGAGACCCTCTTGCAGGAGGCATAAGTTGAAGATTCAAGGTAAAGGAACCACACTGTCTCATGCCAGGAGTGTTCATGTTTAGTATGAAGCACAGACCTGTGAGGGAGCTGGGCATGACTAGATTTTAGCATGCTATGCCATTCAAACTTTGCTGCCTTGTGCATCCAGACTAGGTGACCACGTGGAATGGACACAGCTGTGAAATTTAGCATCTAGAAGTGCTGATTTCTACTTGCAAATAGACTTGTCCCTACTGCAGCTTAATGCGGTGCTGCACCTTCCTGTGGCCATGCAGTAGCTCCAGTTGCTTCCCTGTAGCTTTGTTTTGTAGTTACTGTCTTCTCTTAGACCTAGTTTGTGGACTGGTGTGGACAGGGTGGGATACACAAACTCCATGGCACTGATAACTTTGATTGAGAACCTCTGTGAAAGGATAAGCAATTTCCTGAAGGACTGCATTAATTAGTCGTGGGTGCTCCTGAGCACAGCCTTATGAGTGCTCCCAGGGTGCATCACCCTCCTAGGAGATGGGTGAGTTGAGGAATTTAGCTGATTGGATCTCGCCAGATGACTGGTAAGAAATGTTGTGAAGAAGCTAAAAACAAGGTCCTACACAACTTTTTCCATGGGAGCTGTACCACCAGCTCCTACTTGGGCTACACTGAAGCAGCACTGCAGCTACACCCACATTTGGGTTTGTGCCTCCTCTATCTGTGCTTGCTGCTGTGCGATCACTGGGCTGTTTCTGACTCTGATCACCATCTCAAGCACTGATCCTGACCTGGACTTGCTACTCCTAATTGTCAGATCACTGCTCCTGCCTTGTCCTCCCTGACCTCATCTCCTTTTCCTGGAGGACTCTGCTGCTCTCTGAAAGCTAAGATCTGAAGCTGATTGGTGAGAGAACATCAAGTTTTTTGATCAACACTTTGAGAACTTTGCATTCAGCCTAGCTGCAAAGGTCTGTGGAGGCCTCCAGTGCTACTGGACAGTGCTCATCTCCAAATTGGATGTTCAGTTCTTAACAGACAACATGGCAGCATCCAAATAGGACACCAGAACACATTATTATGATTTCAGTGTTGAATGGACAGCTTTCACCTGTTAATCAACGGGGATCTTTCACTGTAGGATATCTTTTCCTTTTATAGACATAGAATGCCAGCTATTTAAATGTTATATTTTACCATTCCCTCTAACACTGCTGGGCTATGTTATTCCCTGCTGTAGAAAAAGCTATTAAAAATCAAAAAGTTACATGACTTTGTCTTACCCTAGCTTTCTGGCCTTTTCCCAAATGAATCTGCCTTTTCTGATTTTGTTTTTCTTTTTATTCTATGTTTCAAGGTATCTTGATACTACATCTAATCCTTCATTCATATTTGCAACTCCTTCTCTCAGTGGGTATGGGGCAATAGACAATGGAGTTTTGCTATCTTAAATGAGCTAAGAAATTATTCTCAGTTGCTAGTACTCTGGTTTGTCCTTAGAATTTTTTTTGTTTCTCATTCCATTCCTTAGAATATGTGAGAACATTTATGAAGGTCATTACTATATTTTGCTGAAAAATGATCAAACCTTTTCAGGCATAATTATAGATAGTTACATGACACTGCATTTTCCAGCATGCTTTAGTTAGGATGCACCAAAAAAGAAATATTATATATGATGGCTAATGAATCATGCCCTGCCATCCTTCACAGCTCTTTTCATCTACTACCTTCATGTTTCTGTTTTCTTTACTCCCTATCTTTCCAGACCTCTGGTGCTGAATGTTAATGATGAAATTGATGGTTCTACTCTATGCAAATATTCTCCGAAAATTAAGCGTCACATAGTGTATACTTTAAACATGGTGATATCTTCTCACAAATGAATAATAATGATATACAAAGAAGCTCAAAATCTGATTAGAGAACTTTTCACTAAGTGGTCAAGGAAGAATAGCCATTCATTGAAAATAGCTTATGGGAGGGACAAAGTTTCCTTCTTTTTTTTTAAATCATTTTTGCTCCCAAGAAAAACTGCTTAGAAAACTCTAAGCAGGGAATATCCCAGAAAAAAACCATAGATTAACATTTGTACAACTCTGCCACTTTAAAATTAAGTTTTCTAAGCAATGCAGTATGAAGAAATGATAGTAGGTGATATTTCTGTTTAGTCAGAAGCGACAGAGCCATTTGATTTCCTGAGCAGTAAACAGGACATATGACATCAGTAAAAATAACAGTAACCAACTAGCAGACTCAGCAATAAAACTAGATTAACATAATGGCGAAAGAACATTTGAAGAACGTGTGGAGATTTTGATTTCAGTTCCTCTGGTGTATATCAGGGAGTCAGCTGATGTAAGTTAAAAAAACAGACACACTTTGAAGCACCTGAGAATAGAATTTTGAGTCAAAGTTTTCGTTACTGTGATCAAACGAATAGAGATGATTTAGAGACTATGTTTCGGTTTAAAATGATAAAAAGAATATTTTCCTGCCTAGAATATTGCAATTCCATTCTCTACTACAGATTCTGTGTTGCTTTGTATTAAATCTTTACACATTCCGAGTCCTTCTGTCTTCTAGGGTGGTTCTCTTTAAGTAACTCCTAATTTTTTATGCTCTTCATTAACTATACATATAAATTTTAGAAATTATTTGCCACCCCAGACAGGTGGAAAATGCCACCAGCTCTATACTGTTGCTGTTACCAGACTGTAAATTTTACTAGCTTTACCACTTATTCCCTCTAGGATCACAGTTTGCTCATGTCCTCTGCTGACACAACTACTCAGGGGACATATGAAACATAAGGAACTGTATTAAGAACATGATATGATTCAGATATGAAAGCAGTGAGGGAAAAATTATTTCTGAACTTTTTCTGTTTGTCAACCCAGTAAAAAAGAGGACCATGAAGGCCTGTATTTTGCATTATTAAATAAATCTAAAATTAAGGGTACAAATAATTGTGGGAGTTCTAAGTTCCATAGCTCCATTCTGATTTAGGCAAACTGACAGAGAAGGGTGAAACAGATGAAGCAAGATGACTTTGCTGATGTGTAATAGAATTGTCACGGATATTCAGAGAGAGATTACAGTCTGATTTTGCTTTTACCCAAGATTTTTTTTTCAATAGGTACTGTAGGAGCTGTGTCAGTAACAGAGGGCTTCTCGTTAAACTCATTATTCTTACCCCACAGTAAGACAATAAGAGAACTTAGTCCATTACTTTGTTAAATTCATCATCTTTAACAGGAAAACAATAGCAATTGTGAATTTTTCTGATGATCAAAGAACTCAATGTATCATTTCAATATATCTTGGAAAATTAAAAATACAAGCAGGCTGGAATCTAGTAACTATAAAGCCCCACTTCTGCTGTTTATTGCGAACAAAATGACACCCAAATTCTAGGGAAACAAAAAAGGAAAAGGACAGGGGATTCAGGGGATTAGAGATCCCTGTGACTCACTATATGATAGAAGTCTCTTACCTTGTGGTACATCACTGACTCCTTTTAAAGGAAAGCATCTCCCATTAAACATGAAGAACAGAAGAAAAAGATTAAGTTCTTCTCCCTATCTTCTTTCAATTCAAGCCCTAAACAAAAAGAAGTACATTTGATGTCCCCTCCACACTTGTGAAATGAAGTATTGTTCCCCTGTGTGGAGAGAGAACAATCCTTTACTGCACAAAAATAACTACCTTATCATACTAGAGGTTTATTAATCTGTCATAAGGTTTTATATATGCGCACTCTGACTGCTGACCAACAGAAATCATGGATGAGGAAGCTCGGTTGGTGCTGAAAACATTTGGTTCTGAGAGGTGGCCAGCAATTCAAGATTCCTATCTGTATACCAGTGAGTGAATATATAGGTCTAATGAGCAGATGAATAATTAAGAAGGTAAATTGAGACTCTGAAAAGTCTTCATGTCTCATTTGCAACTAAATTTTTCCCATAGTTTTGTCTATGCTTTCACAGTACAGTATCTTTGCTATTCTATCTAACTACTGCTTAAGAAATTAACCTCCATATTCTGTATGTTGCATGGTGCAGCCCTGCTTCCTTGCCTTAATGATTACATAAGGCACCTGGACTAAAAGGCAATGACAGACTATGTTCTTGTTACTGGAGCATACAAAAAGAAAACGGTCTGGAGGAAATAGCAATGGGTGCAAAGTTGATCATACTGGGCAAGGCGAAGACAGGAAGTGTAGAGATGAGACAATGATCTAAGTTTGAGGCCCAGCAGCTTTCAAAAACAACTCTTTGAGAAACAAGTGATATTAGCAACCATTGGATGCTTCCTATCACAGAGTGATCTGCAATTTCCTTACCTGCAGACTAAACAAGAAACCTTTTGCTAATACTCTCTGAGGCCATAACACTTTGCTAAGGCCACTGTCTAGTCAAAACATCAGCTGCTCAAGGATAGCCTGAAATGGATCTGAACTAGTGAAGTAAGTTAACATTTTCAAAAGCATGTATGTATATGACCTGGCTTCTTAGCAAGGTCTTAAAGTGTGTCTCAGAAAGGTGAGGTGCTTAAATATGCAGATACCCGGCTATGTTTTTCTCTCCTTAGAAATGTCAATGTACTTAACTTTTATTGATTTCAGAGACATTAATTTCAAAGAGTGGACTAGCAAGACACTTTCAGAAAATCTGACCAAGCATCTACATGAAACTTAAAGCCCTCAAATACCTGTGTAAATCTGACCCTTTTGTACTGAGAAATACTTAGAATCACAGTGAAGGGCAGTGGAATTGGGTCTCTGAATTAGGCAAGTAGGTGTTTTTGAAAATTCTCAGACATGGAAGTGAGTTTGTTACTTTTTACTCTCCTGTGATTTTTTTTTTCCTTCAGTCTGTTGATATGAACAAATAAAATGTACAGGTATGTGGTTTACAATAGGATAGCAGCGAAACAGGATGTACACACACTGCAGGAAAATGGTAAATAAGAAATGGAGGTTGTGATTGATATTCATCCTGGCTGAATCTGAATAAAGAATGGGACAGTGAAGGCGAATGTACTTGAAAAGCAATATGAAATTTGAACTAGCAACAAAGACTTTTTGTTTTATTTTGTTTTGTTGAGTTTTTTTTTAAAGAATACATTTTTTATGAGACGTGAAATCCCCAGTAGTGCTAAGAAATGATTGCTTGTTATTCCTGTTGGGTACTAATGAACTAGCACCATGAGATCTTTAATACAAATTGGGGGAAAAATGTGCTTTTCCAACTGCTGCAATTCATTGAAACAATTAAGGACTGATTTCATGAGTCTCAAACCTCCTAATACACAGATGACTCTTGGGAGGAGCAGGAACTCCAGTCACTCAAGACCATCTTAACAGAGCAACAAGGAATCACAGTCTTCATGGTCCACAAGGATCCAAGAAAACAAGAAGTCTGCTACCATTCATCCGTGTATGAATGAACTTATTTTTACAGTTTCCAGTCAAAAGCTGAAACAATTTTTTTTGTTCTCCTTACTGGTTCTGAATTATGAATATGCAGAATGAGAATTTCCTTCCATTAAATCAAATGCATTAGTTTTATACAGAATATATTATTAACTGTTCTGGTGTGTCTTATAGACAATATTTTCTCATAGCCATCATTTATACCATTTTGCCATGTGAATGTCAAATCAATTTTGTTACAACATAAGACTGAAGTAGAGATGGCATGTATAAACCTCTTCCTGATAGTTTTATTTGGATTAGTAAGGACATTTTCTCCTTCTCATATTGAGAATAAATTTCACATTCAAATGAAAAGCTTAAGTTTTGTTCATCTTATCTTCAGAACTGATTTCTGGTTCTATATTCTTTCCTCAAGTCATGTCTCAGTAAATGATATATTCAAGTGTATCTGAAAAGTATTTAAAAATTTAGGAAGTTAAGTTGGTAATCAGCAATTTTGATACATATCAATACCTTGGGGGCACCCACACCTAGGGAAGGTAGGAAAATATTTGCTTTACAAAACCTTATAGGTAGTGCAGAGAGTTATTATATATGCATCCTTGTAGCCCTGCTCATGTCTGTATGTTCTGTAATGATGCAACTCTTTACAGAGCTGGTCTCCCCCTTTGTGCTTAACAATAACTGTCAATAGAAGTAGAGCAACATCTATCTCTGATCTACAGTCTTTGACATCCAAATTTGGATGGAGAATCATCTATGCTTTTTCAAAGTCCGCCACAGGATCTACAAAATTTGCATTTGATTAGAACTACAAATCCATTCATCTCCAGTGGTTTGTTCAAGAGAGAGTGTTTCTTGCCTAATTGTGTGATGGCTGTGCTACTGCATCATGCTCACATAATATTCATATATTTGATTTTAGAGAAAATAGAAAACGTTCTCTAGAAAGAGGTGTTAGAACAAGTTAAGCCTGCTATTGAACTATAATGCTGAATGAAAATCATGGAGTGAGTCCTATGTGGACTGATTACATCCTACCAGTTTCCCGTGTTCTTAATTGAGAGATAAATAGATAACCTATAAGGAAAATTCCCCATTTCAGACCCTAAAAACAGTTGAGCTAGCCACAGACTACACAAAATTTGAGAATTTACTTGCCTAAATATCAACAGTGAGGACAGTACAATTCCAGAGCAGGAGTCACTGGCTAGCTCAGACTACCCAGTATTGACTTGGGGCAATATATAGATCTGTGTTCTCATGCATATCGGAAATATTCCCATTGCTCGCCAGTACTGCTTATGGCACTGGAGCTGTTATGCCAAGTATGTGGTGACAATTTACACTAAAGAACAGGTTTTTTAATATATTTGATCAAGCAGAAAAATTGTTTAATTAATTCTGGATGTGAATGTAGAAAACTGTGATTTTTTTAAATCTATCTGAATAATAACAATTTCTTCTAATATCTTAGACCTTTTTTATTGCAGCTTTGTATGCTTGGTTTTCTTCACTGCCAAGGATCTTTAAATTACTCTAGTTAAATAAATAATAGTAAAAAAAAATCTATTTTTTTCTATACTTAACCATCTGTGCAGCTTAGTTCAGTTATCTAGAAAGATTTAATGCACCCTTTTTAAAAGCCAAAATTCTTCTATATGATATATTACTTGGTTATTGAATTTGTCTTTTGAAGTTATACCAGTAATTGTCCCTGGAACTAAATCAAAATTAAATTGGGGCAAATAATCCAACAGTTTACCTCATAATGTAAGGGTTTCTTACTCTAGACAGAAACTTTCCAAGTGTAAATTACTACATTTCCCACTCTAGCAAATTGTTTGCTGCAATAATGGTACAAATAATGACATAGTCAATCTACTGCATGGCTTTGAGCAGCTGCTGGTATGACATTTATACTAAACCTCACCCAACTTTCTGAGCCATCTTGCTCTCAAATGTCCGTAACAATACATGGAGCCACTTGACTCTGTCGTGGTGCATTTTGTCCCTTCACTATGGCCCACCTCACCATGGTAAGGTGAAATGGAGTTTGTCTCACACAGATGACCCATAATGAAGTTACACCACAGCTGTACAACTCCATAGGCAGCTAAAGGAAAGAATGGGGTCTTACTATAGGTCTTTGTCCCAGTTACTGTAGCAACTGGAGAGCAAGTTGATGGTAATTTACTGCTGGCAGACATAAGCAGCAGATATCTTTCACTTGCACTTTCTCCCCTGACACCTGGAGAGCTGAAACTCAACCAACCAGCCAGCACCAGTAAAGGAAATAAACAGGCATATAGTATTTATTTTTCATATTTACTCACAAGATAAGGAGAAAAATATAGGATACACTTACTCCCTGAAGTCTGAGATACTTTATGTCTCAGAAAAAAGCCATGGCATGTAACAGAATAAAGACTAGAGAAATATGCACTTCTGTTCTAGCTTATACTGGTGCTACTTTATTGGAGCTCTGGTCCCTTTTTTTTTTTTTTTTTTTTCAAGTGCTATTCCTCAATAGAACCAATAATTGTGACATCCCAAATAATAAAAGGAAGTTGGAATAAAAAGGTGGACAACAGCAACAGATATATAGAACAGAATGTAAAAGCATGTTCTGTTGACTGCAAAAATTTTCAGCATATTATTCATATCTATTGAAATGCTCCCTTTCCATTTCACAGACACAGTAAAGAGAGAGACATTAATACACATCTCGATAGAGTTATAAGGAGGCTATAAGAGATATAATATTGTTATGCAGATGGCCCTTGGTCTAGGGGGCTTGAATAAAGTACCATTGTGCATCTAATTAACTCTAAAATGACTGTGCCAATTGCTTTGCTATGCCTGAAACCTTCTGTTCTCATATGTTTTGATGAGTTGTTTATTCAGAAAAAATACTTGGATGTTTTGTTGGCCTCAAAGCAGCACTCAGAAAGGTACTGAAGTTGGCAGAATTAGCTTACACCCACTTGTCAAGCTAGCAGAATGCATTAACAAACTTCAGGAAGTGTTCCCTTAGACCAACATTGATTGAAGGGTAAAGTCTATGACTGTAGCCTGTAAATATTCCCTGGCAGTAATTCAATAGAGCTGGAGCTCACTGTTCTGTAATGAACTGCAACTCTAACTTCCTGTTAAACCGAGCTAGCACCCATGCTCTCTACAGAAGACTTTACAAAATGAGGCTACTATGATCCTTACTCAATTCTTTAAAAGATTAGTAGTAAATTAAATGCTGGCACACAACATAAATTAGAACATCAAACGATACTGGAATAATAAACTTTAAACGGTGTACCAAATTATGTTCAGCTTGCAAAAGGCAAGATATGTAAATTAGGCCCAAAGCACCAGGCAACCACTGTGCACATAACTGTGTGAAATGTAATGGGAGGTGCACGTATTTATAGCCATTTTGAAGGTACTTGACTGATTCCTGTGCAGGTAGCCTCCAGGAGTGCATAAAGGCAAATGTTGACATATGGTTTAGTCCTGCATTTGCAAACATATACTGCACAACCACATTAAAACAACAACAACAGCTCACATATGTTTATTTACTGATCAGGTGCTTGGGAGAAAACAATTTGTTTCTTGGATGATCCTTCACCTAGTTTAAAGGATACTAAGATACATGTCTTTGCTTTCTCTAGGGCTTCCCACAGCCTTTTTTGTGCTCCCTGCACATGCACAAAATATACGTATCTAGAGAAAGTGGGGAAAGAAGAAGAAGAAGAAGAAGAAGAATCTTCCCTTATTTGTATGATAAAAGTTCCAAAATCTATTCCCTCCCCAGGCAACTGTGCACACCAGTTTTAGGATGTATATGTGAACTATGTGGAGTATATGAGTTATGTGAAGTATATGAAGCAGAGGCCAGTGATGACTGGCATTCCTCAGGGGCAAGTATTGGGATTGGGACTATTTAACATTTTTGTTGGTGGTGTGGACAGAGGGATTGAGTGCACCCTCAGCAAGTTCATTGACAACACCAAGCTGTGTGGTGCAGTCAACACACTGGAGAGAACAGATGCCATCCAGAGGGACCTGGATGGGCTTGAGATGTGGGCTTGTGTGAACCTCATGAAGTTCAACAAGGCCACGTGAATGTTCCTTCCTAAGGACCAGGGCAATGTCAAGCATAAATACGGGCTCCATGAAGAATGGATTAAGGGCAACTCTGAGGAGGACTTTGGGAAGTTGGTGGACAAGAAGCTCAACAAGACCCATTAGTGCGCACTTGCGGCCCCAAAAGTCATATACTGGGTTGCATCATGGCCAGCGTGGCAAGGAGTGTGATTCTGTCCCTCTACTCCACTCTCATGAGTTCCCCTCTGTGAGGGTGGTTAGACACTGTCACAGGTGTCCACAGGATTTGTGTATACCCCATCCCTGGCAGTGTTCAAGGTCAGATTGGGGCTTAGAGCAGCACAGCTTAGTGAAAGTTGTCAGTGACCATGTCAGGAGGTTGGACTAGATGAGATTCAGAGTGCTTTCCAAACAAATCCATTGTATGATTCTGTGATCCAATAATATTCATTTTAAAGTGGACATATCAAAAACAGCAGGAAAGCACACACAGTTCTTTTCTACTCCATTCCAGGTGAATGCTTTTACCTTTGTGCAGCATTTTTTTACCTCGGGCCTTATGATGTGCATTCCTGACAAAACAGCAACCTGTTTTCAAAACAAAGGTTTTCAGTGATTTTACACTCATAGATTGATTTTACACTCATAAAATTATTAAGGGTCCCTAAAGCCTACCAGCTGCACCTATGCCCTTTCTTATATCTGAACATATGTTTATATGTTCACATAACATATGTCATATATTTATGATGGTTTTTTGATTGTGTTGCTTTTTTGGTGTGGTTTTTTGTTGTTTTTTGGGGGCAGGGTTTTTTTGTTGGAAAAAAGGAGAAGTGGAAAAACGTGTCAAAGAATAGCAAAACCACACTGTCTAAAACACTCTAGAAGCTTAGAAGTGTTCAAACCCAAATACAAATTATGAAAAAAAAACAAAACATGGGGTACAAAATTTAAATCTTCCTACTTGAGAAAGTTTAGCTGCCTCTGAAGTCGTATTCAGGTTTATGCATTAAGAGCAATATCATTGGATTTTTTACTCAAATTGCCTTCAAAGAATAGGGTAGCTATTGGTATGAATAAAAAATGAAGAAAGAAGGGAATAAAGAGAAACATCTTAAATCCCTATTTGTTGGCAATGTTTTATTACACTGCATAGAGTATTTATATAAAAAGTATTAAAAAATGTATTAAAACAGAAATGCCTTCTTAATAGCTATTGCTTTGTGAGCACTGCCTTGCATTAGTACAATTGATTTTCACATCATTTTCATGCTTCTGCAGTATGTCTTCCCTATTTTAAATGCACGGATTTGCTGTAAGAATAGGATATTGTTGCCATCCATAAGACAGCAGCCAGATTTATGGGAACTCTGAAATAGGTTTAAAAACTCCTTAAGTGTCTTTCCAGGGTCATCATTTTCCTCCTGGGTCCAAGATCTCTTTAGCTGTTCTAAGGCTTTGTCTCAAGTCTAGAAGAGAAGTACACCATCATGTTGCCGAGCGGTAACTCATCCATCACTCAGGGTATGTTCTGTGAGTACCGATTGCACAATATAATTTTCTCCATGTATTGAGGATGCTTCACTTGTCAGAGGCCTTTGAAAGTAGTCAGCTTTCATCAATGGAGCTTGACAACATGGAAAGGATGAGGCACCTGAAGGAAGCGTAAGGCATACCATTTCAAAAGCGGTACCTGAAGACTGATTATTCTTTGTCCTTGACACCCTGCCAAGGGCTAGATGAACTGAACATTTGGGAAGTAATGGAGCCTACAAATCACCAGTTGCCAACAATCCCACTCAGGCCACAAGAGGATAGCATGCGTGACTTCAATTCAGTTTTTATTACGTGTTGTAAGCTTTTGACTGTTCTGATATGTGTTGTCATTGATGTGTCAAGACCGAGCTCTGACAGTGTGTCTGACCTCATTGAGATCAACAGTGCTATGTTATGACTGAAAAAATAAAAAAGTAAAATAGCAAGACTGTTGTGTGACTTTTTTTGATTGACCACAGTCATTATCTGAGCCATATAGAAACAAAGCACGAGGGTTGTCTTAGGTGAGAGGAGACGGTGTAAGAACATACTGCCAAAGTATTCTGTGATATATGAACCATACACTGGAGTGTGCCTTTGTTGTTGGAGAAGCCTTTGTCCTGATGTACTTCCGATTATTCATCACTTCGATATTTTAGACTCAAAGAGAAATCACCAAAAGACTTGGCTAAGTGTTGAACATGTTGCACTGGTAGTTTTAAAATTTTATAAAAGGATCAGTATACTCTGTCTTAACATTAAACTTCTCTAACATTATCAGTGTTAGTGATCAGGTAAGTGACAATCTGGTATGAATTAACTGTTCAGGGTTTTTTCCCCTTCATTTAAAAAAAACCAAAACCAATGTTTTGTCCTGTAAAAGCCATGGGAGATAACAATAACAGTGTTTTCATGGCCACTTGTTATTCTAAACAAAGAAAAAGAGGATCAATGAGGCCATATTGACCCAAAGAACTCTTTAAATTTTAATTAAAGATCTTTAGGTATAGGATGCCCACTCATAAATGAAAAGATATGATCCTTCAGGATAATGCCATCATATCTTTTGAGCAACATCTGAAAGCAATACTGGTTAGGGGTCAAGTTCCGCCAAGTCAAATGAAATAATCCATGTGAGTGTGTGGAGAAGATGCCTGTGCATGGAGAGTTACAGAGCCTTTTTAATGTAGACAGCTGGACCTGCAGGACGTAAACCTGCGTGAATTTAAGAACTCATTTTCCTATGAATATCTAAAGCCAAGCATATATTTTCTGGAACTACCAAAATATTCCAAAAATTATGTTTGTTTGTTTGTTTGCTTGCTTGCTTTTATAAGATAGCACATATGTAAAACAATTTTAAAAGGTTCTATCAATAACATTAACCTATACTACCATTTAGAAAGAAAATTTCAGATATTACTTATCTCACTGGAATCTAGAAATCCTTTCAACTACTTAAAATTGAAACAATATTTATAGCTCTCTTTTGGAACACAGATAAGTAGCTCATTCTAATACACAGGAAGGAAAGCAATAATTCACAGATTAAATAAAACTGTTTAAAGTTGCAGATGCCTTTGATCCTGACAAAGATTATATAATCCTGCCTTTGATTATATAATGCCCTCTGAAATAACAGGAGTGTCATGTGAAGTAGTATGTTTCCATGGACTGGAGAAGTTACAAAATGCGGGGATTAAATTATTTCCTAACACTGTCTCTCTCTTTTGATAAATAAAGTATGACAAACTGAAGTATATTTTACTATTGTGGCATTATAGGTACACTCTCTCAGTGGCAAAAAATTTCCAGTAGTGACTGTTTAATAGACAGTAAATAATTTCTTCATCTTATCTAGACAAACCTCTCCCCAAACCATATTTTTGATATGGTGAAATACCTAATAGTATCTGAAACTACACAAGTGAATGAGCTATTAGTCACTTCTTTGGGTCAATAAAATCTAAAAAACCAAACACTTGAGAACTTTTATGCAATATTTCGCCTGGATTTCCTTAGTCTAATGTTCCTGGTTTTGCTTTTTTGCCCTTTACAATAACATAGCTCCACCTCCTTTGGTAATTACACTGCTTCTATACTTGTACATAGGCATATCTGTGCCATGGATAATTAAGGAAACTAGATTAAATTAAAATTAAAAAAATAATAGAAACAACCAAAAAAAAATACATTGATTAGAAAAAGACCATGTTATAATTTTTCCATTGATTTGTCATGGTCTCCTAAATTCTTCAAGCAATTAGAAATCCAAACTGTAGGAAAGTGTCAGGACTAAAACCAAAGTAACAGATTAAATCAGAATGTAAGTTTTCACCCAAATGAGGTAACAACAATAAAATCATGCAGCTGTCTAAATAATACAAAATTAATATTAATAAGTTAAAATCTGACATGTCTGTGCAAAAAATGCAGGATTTTTTACCTCAGAGGAAGCAGGTCAGTGCATAGTGTGAGGTGAAATGTAACACAACCCACCAAATTTCTAATGCAGCATTTGAATTTTATTTACAGTCACAGATTCACAGGGTAGTTGAGATTGATGGGATGAGGTAGAGCAGATTGCTCACGACCATATCCAGTTGCTTTGTGAATATCTTTGAGGATAGGAAGACCACCGCCACTCTGGGAACCCTGTTTTAATGCTTAGCCATCCTCACAGTAAAAATGTATTTCCTTAAGTCTAAATTGAATACCCCATATTTCTGGTTTTTTTTTGTTCTCATCCTGTCACTGAGAGTCTGTCTCTGATGTCTGTGAGTCTGTCTCTGATGTCTGTTCTTCCACAAATCTCATATTTATGCAAAAGATATTTTAAAGGTGATTAGAGGTGATCCTGCAGTAATAGCAGCCATGTCTCTTAGGTGCTTGTGTGAACATCTCTTTGGGGCCTATGGAATTGTGTATGTCCAGTATTCTTCAATGTTCCCTAATAGAATCCTCCTCCAGGCAAGGCAAATCCTTCTTGCTCCAGACTTTCCCACTAGTCAGATAGACATGGGATTGAGGAGAGCAAATTTTACTGGTAAAGACCAGAAAGAAGAAGGTATGGACTGCCTACGATGCTTCCACATGACTTTTTACCAGGTGCTCTGTCTGCTTCATCAGCCCACATATTCTAAAATCTATCTTTTACTGCTGCTCTATCTGATATAGAGATATCTGATAGGTATCTCGTTGCCATTCAAAGCACTTATCAGATTCAGTACAAGGTGGGTTTTGGCTTTCCTAATCACATTCCTGCAGTTTCAAACAGTGTATCTCTTTTCCTTCCTGGTCATCTCTTCCTGTTTCCCTTTTTAGTACACTTTCTATATTTGTCTTTTTTTTTTTTTTTTGAAACTTGATATCCCTCTGTAAAATTCTCCTTCTACCTTTACCTTATTGACAAATCTTCCAGCTCCTTACCTCCTATCAGGCACTTATCCCATCTTAAGCTTGTGGTCAAAAGTAATTCCCAAATCCTTTTTCCAGGAAAATGCTATCTTGTTGATCCTATATCAGTCTTGAGCTTGTATTTGCCCTTTTTCAGCTTTTTACCACTGTTTCTCCCATTTGTCAAGGTAATTCTGAAATCTTGAATCCTGACCTTCAACATCATTCTAGATTCACTCAGCTTTGGGCTGTCATCCATCAACTAAGTTATTGATTAAATATTGGAGAGAAACTGGGCACAGGAAGAAATATCAAACTCCTTCCATTTTGACAGGGAACAACTGATAACTAAAAGAGGACTGTGGTTTTCAGTGGTTTTTACACATCTTAGAGGAATGTATTTACAAAAAATATATTAATGTGAAACAGTGCAAAAACTAAGCCATAACATCACATTTAAATGTAAATATCTAGCAGCAAAAAAGGGATTAATTTCTGTGAAAATAATGAATTAGCTAAGTAGTGAGCTTTTAAATTCATTATTAGTATCCTAGTTGTGTCTTAACATACTTTATACAGTATTTGAGATATTAGACTTAAAAAAATTATGGAACTGTATCTTAATTTGCAATCTTCTAGAAAATAAAAAATGTCAAAATCCCAAAAATAAAACCAGCATTTGCTACTATAAAATTCTAAGGTCTAAGTCTGTGCAGTGTTTTGCAAAAGTCTAGAAAATAAAAATCTGTCTTGTGTTTTGTAATGGTATTAAGGTGAAATGCCACAGAATGGAAAATGTAATAGTGTTTCAGGTCACATTGTCTCTGTATCCTTCTCCTCATTATACAAAGAAGATAATGAAAGAGCAGAATTTAATAGAAAAGTAAAGTTTTCCTGTGAAAGGATATGGCTGAAAAGTCAACTTGTACTATGTAATGTAATGGTAGCTTAAACAGTATTTTAATTTAGTTTAGTCCTTAGCTTGTAACTTCACAAGAGATTCAGTGGAAACAACAGATGCAGGAGGTTTAAAGTCAAGATTTAACTAATCTAACTTTAGCCACCTCAAAGTGAGTTGTCTAATCAGAGTGAATTATTTAGGTGCTCTCCATTGTAAGTATAAAGAGAGAAGAATCTTTACTTCCTCCTGAAAGAAGTAGGATTGATCTAACTTTATTAGAGTTACTTATTTCTCTCAATTGACTAGTGATGGAATCTCTATACTCTATTTGAGACAGTGCAGTGGACTAAAGATTATATTATACAAAGGGAGAGTATATTTTGGGAATAAGAATGAACTGTTCTCACTTTACAAAATGAGAATCCACCTTGAGTAATAAAGGAAAAACTCCAGGTTTGAATATGAATTTTTTAGTAAAGCCTATGAATTTGATACAGTTAACAATGTTAAAAGGATGGGATTTTATTTTTACAGCTCTTGACTTTTATTTCTCCACAATAAATTAAATGACACTTCAGGCAGTGTCTTCAAGACTGTGCCTTTCACTGAGATACCTCAAAAAACATATTTTTTCTAAAGAATTTACTGTCTCACCTATAGTGAAACAATAAAGTACTTCTGGCCATACCTCTAAATGAGTAAAATACAGCTGAAATACTAGACAGGCAGAGGACTGTGTTACCTCCATGCATACATCTTCTCTTACATAAGTTCTTTGGGACTTTATTTTCTGCATCAGTTATGTTGTCTAAAAATAACAATAATTATGCCATTTACAAATACAGTTGCATTTCAAAACAACCCTTATCTCGACCAGGCTTAATTTAACAGGAAGGAAAAAATTGTGAGAGGAAAATGTGTAAGAATAGTTATACCTAAATTTATACCCTTGTCTTGATAAATATCACTACACTTAGAGAACTCAACCATTATGTAATACGGCATATGAAACATAATTAGGTAATAGTCCCTGCAATGTCCTTGAAATCTTCCTTTGTCTCTTCTGGAAAGTTAGATGGCAGCTTGACATTTTGTTAAAGTATTTACTTGTGGCACCTTGGAAAGTCTTGAGGAAAAAAAATTATACTTAATAGGTAGCTCCTGGTAAAAGTGACTGAATTGCAGTGCATTGCTGCTGCTAATATGGATCTATTTACCTAGTACTTGGTTAGGAGGAAAAAGGGGGAGGAGGATTTGTCTGGGAGGATTGTCTTCCTGAAACAAATCTGCTGAGATGTAGAGAATTCAAAAGGTCAGTAAGGCATCAAGGGAAGTAATTGTAAGAGAAAAACCAAACTGAACAATAAAAAAAAAAAAGAGATAGCTACTGCAAGTAAGCCCAGATCTGCCAGACACTTATTTAAAAACAAGAAAAAATAAATATATCCAAAAGAAAAGTTTCTAGCTGCGACTAGTGGCATATTTCTTTTGTTAAACTGAAAGATTATTAAGAAAGATTTGTGTATGACTGTTTGACTAATAACAGCAAGGTTGTCATCTTGCAGATGTACCAACCAAGAGAATAGAATGAGATACAGATTTCACCAATGTACTGAATTATACAGCTGTCTCCTATATAGTATGGTTGAGACTGAAAAATAAGGTATATAAGTCATGACTGAATTGGGGAATAAATCCTAAAGCTTTTAATCTTTCCCAGCTTTATTATTTTAGTCTCCTTTCTAGTACCTCTCTGCTCAAAGTCTTAATTTACCTTGTTATAATTCTAAATTTCTCTCTCTTTTTTTGTCAACTTGTAATTCATCTTCACCCTTTCTTCTACTCTTTTCCTGATTTCTGCAACAGCCTTGACTCCCATCTCTCTCTCCCAACACTGACCATGTTCTTTTTTTCTCCGTGTTACCTGCAAGCCCTAGTTTGTTTTATCTCTGTCTTTGACTGTCTCCTTTCAGTGGACTCTGATTCTGGATCTTGCTCCTCTGTTCCTGGACCCTGCTTTGGCCACCTGCTCCTTCTCTCCTCACACCTTCTCCCCTTCCTCTGGTCCACAGGTATGGTAGAAAATCCCCCATGCATCCTAGCTGGAATAAAATACCCCTGCTTACAATTTTAGTTGTAAAGTCCTTATTGCATAACACACTGGGACGCTGTGCAGTGGGGTACTTGTCTGAGTTTTGGAAATGGGTTTGGTAATGGATTTGGAAGAGGAGCAACATGGATGTTGCTAAGGGCGGTGTTTGTTTACCTGGTCATACTGCCTCAGTGTGTGTCTGTGGGCTACACTGTCAGCACTGCTGCTGCCTGAACCTGCAAACAGCAACAGCAGCAGCCACCTGCATGAGAGTGGGATGGAGGGATCTCCAAGATCCCCAAGTGCACCCAGCTGGGCCTCTGCATCTAGGAAAGAAGAATTCAGAAGTCTGTTGCATTGGGTTGGTCCAGTAACATGCTTTCCAAAAGCTTCTTCGCTAAAAGTTCATTCCGTATAGGACTTTATAGTAGAGAAAAAACCCAAAAAACCTTCTAATAATATTTAGGCTTTGTCAAAATCCCAGAGTGACATAATTCACTTTAAACAGTTTATATTTAACAAAGTTAGAAATGATGAAGAGGAAAGATTATGACAGCATTATTTTTCCCTGCTTATAATGTCATTAATTGTCTCAGAATGCAAAATGCATTAATTGTCCTGATTCAACAGAGTCTATTACACTCTTTTATACTTATTATGGCAACACAGCTTTAAGGTGCTAAGTGAATGATGATTTGAAGATTTCAGACACAAAGGGTCATAGTAAAAAAAGACCTCAGAAAACTTCAATAGGCAATTCTTAGTACATGAGAAGCAAGTGAACCATCTCATGAAAGTTTTTATTTTTATGAAGCCTGTAACTGTAGATTTCCAGAACATGAAATCAATGCTTCTGCTGAGTAAAGGGATCTCTAATTACTGTCTTCAATGTTGACAAGGCAAATTATTTCTGAGTAAAAAAAAGCCAGATTAATTATATTTCCGGAGTGAATATTGAATTCATGGGTGGCGGCTTCTCTCTGGTGCTCATTGTCTTTTTTACCAAATGGATGGTAGGAAGAGTGATAATTTGATCCCATCAAGAAGCAGAAAAAACAAGCAACATCACCCCATCCAGTGAATGAAACAAGTAGATAGGGAGAAGAGGCAGGTGAGAGAGGAAATAAGAACAGTCTTTTATGGGATTATGGCTGTCAGAATTTAAAATAAGTTTTGTACAATAAGCCTAAGGCTTTCAGGTTGAGGAGCTGCGCCATGTGTACAGTGCTATGAAGCACGTCACTTCCGAACAGTTTTACTACTTGCACTGCTTTTATGTTGAATGAATAACCTCCCTCTCACCATAAACTTTGAGGATAAATTGCACAGATAAGACTTGCTTAATTTCTTTCAAATGAGAGGTGTTATCTTCTAATCTTCCCTGCTAGCAAAGAAATACCAGGAAATCTGACCCTATTTTGGATTCTGTGCTTTGCCTACCTGCTGGGCCCTACTGTGGACAAGCTTGCTGAAATTACATTTTCTTCGGTTGGGAAAGTAATGTGTTGCTTATATCAGGTCTGTGACTGAAGCCCAGCACATCAGAGAAGCATGGGAGTGCTGTGAAGTAATCAGAGATAAAAACAGGACATATTTGTAAACAGGTTGTGTGAGCCTGTTGGTTTTCATTCACCTGTGGAGAGAGAATGAATGCCTTATAAATAAAGCCAAAGGGGAAGATGTTAAACATCCTGCATTTGCTTCGTAAATATATGCATCTAAAAATGAATTTGCATTTTTTGTGTTTAGCTCTATATTATTGCCTCAAGATCACTTTCTGCAGTACCCTGCAAGACAAATGAAGTATACCACCAAAAATGAAGGTAGTCTCTAAAACGAAATATATTTTTTTCAGCAAATACTGTTTGTTTCAAGTGAAATGAAAAGTCATTGTGTCCTCTCACCCACATCTTCTATTCCCAGTCTGCGCATCTTATATCCTCAGGAAAACAAGACTGTTAAATCCGAGAGACAGAGATCTCCCCAAACTGCTTTCTGTCCCTTCATGCATGGTGTGTCAGAGCCCTCCTCCAGAACACCCAGCAGGAGACCCGAAACTCAGTTCTGAGTATGTTTCCTGCATGGTTCATGAGCTGGTTTGATATGATGAACACAGACCATGTCATTCTGTCTTGTGGTTCAGCTCCCAACAAGTGAATGTAGGTGAAATATCTGCACAATTCCATTATTTGACTGGAATTCACCACATATCTAAGATTGCAGAAATTTCCAGGGGCTTTTGCATCTTTCTCTGTTTGGTCTTCCTCTCTCCCGTCCCTCTAGTTTCTATGCACCTTCATATTTCCTGGGATACATGGAAGGGAATTCACAACTTCATAATCCTTCTTGCAGGGCTGTTTTTACTTTTAGTCAGGAAAGGAAAAAGAGAAGATTTCACCTCAGTGTTTATTTGTAGGATACTGGCTGCAGCAGCTGCATTTTTCAGCATTTTCCTTATCATGGCTTTGGGAGATTTTCTCTCTGGTCAGATTAAAAAGTTTTGGTCTTCCTTTAGTCACATGAGCCTCCCACTGTTTTCTCATATGTGAAGTTCTTGCAGCTGTCATCTAGGGATAAGGAAGGAAGACAAAGCTTTCCCTAAAATTATTTTAAAAGTATTTCTGTAATAAACTTCACATAATCATTTTGAATCCTAAAGGAAAATTGGTTTTGGCTATTCCTTTTAGTAATGTATAAAAATTGTCATTGTAGCAGAGGGTTCATCTTCACAAAATAAATGATCATAATGGCTTCTTTATAAATGCTTATTGCATTGTATTACGGGAGAATCTCTTCTGAGATAACATTACATGAAAAACCTTTTGTGATTTTAGTTTTAGAGATTTAAATGTCAGCCTTCATGAAAAGTGGTTTTTTAAAAGCTGAAAAAGGCAACAGACTCTTCCATCAAGTGACCTCGAACGGAGTTCTTTCCAGAAAGGAAAAAAAGTACATTTTAAATGTTAAAATACAAGAAAGCGAATTGATTCTATTTTAAAAAGTTTAGGGTTTTTTTCAAGTTAACAAATAAATTGATATATTATTTCCTATCATCCAGGCTCATAGCTTGTTTGCAATTATCAGTTATACCTGCATACCAATGAAGGGGAGAGTAAATGCTTCTTCCCTAAAATTATCTTGATAAAAGTGGATTTCCACAACAAAGAAAAAGTTTTAGTGAGAGTTAAAATACATTGGCTGTGCTTAGATATTCCATTTTAGACCAAACCTAACCATTTACAGTATCCTCTGATCCAGAAGTAAAAATTCACTATTAAATGTACCATGTGTCTATCTGGGTTTATTCATGGTCTTTGAAGGGCTGTGAATGGACTGGTTTTCAAACTAGAAATTAGAGCTGGAATTGGGACTGGGTTTGCCTCTCAGGAAGCATGCTTTCTTTTAGAAGGGAATAGACAAGCAACCAAGCAAGACTACTTGGTCACTGGCTACACAATCTATAAGGCCAGTTTTGCCAGGCTTCTCCCTTCTCATTTACATGTGACATAGGAGGAAAGGTATTTTAGTACATAAATAGGCAAGTCCACCTCTTTGTAACACTATGTGTCATAAAACTTGTCAGTGTAAAATACCATGCTTGAAAATGAACTAGACGCTTCATAAGTGAAAACTCCTTGACATTCGCACATGCATTTGCTGTGATAACCAGTGATGGTGGCAAGGAGGTTGAGACATCTTTTGTAGTGGCCCTGTCTGCCTGGCTGTGAGTCTGTTACAGCACATGAGCCACTGAAAGCAAGAAGCTGAGGGTGTGCTACATGCAATCTCAATCTCCAGAAATCAGTTAGAAGACTCAGGACAGGAGTCTGTGTAAACTCAAATAATGAAAGTAGAGGCATTGGGACAGTTAAGACACTAATTCACAAAAAGGAAAAAAAATCCTCATCATCATTTAAGGCAAATGCTCTGCAAAAATTGCAGCAAACTGTGTTTTTGCAACCTGCTTTCATAGAATGTCCTCTCACTCCTTTCTTCAAAATCATACAGAAATTTTTGAAATCTCTCTAATTTTCAAAGAAGAGCTGCTCCTAGTCTGGTTCTGTATAGGGTATTGTGCTGTGAAGTGCAAAATGCACATTTGTTTGGATGCTTTTTCCTCTCAGTCTCAGATCTTTACACAATCTAGTTTGTTGACTGTGTATACCTCTATACAAGAGAAAGCAAAAGAAAGCTCTTGAGGTCTTACAGTCACAGGAAATGCTCCTTCCTGAAAGAACTTCTCTCATTCCTGCAGATAGAGAAAAACCCATGGTAATTCAGATCCAATTTGTAATCCTATTTCACTGGTTAGTTTCATTGATGTTATGACTGACAATGTAAAATTAGCAAGATCCATGAAGATATTTGTAGATGTAAAATAGGTCTGTGCATGATGCAGCCTGTCTCTCCCTGGAGATCCAGGGATAAATAGCAAAGCTGACACCTCAAACCCTCTCATAATATGCCATAGTATTATCAACAAAAGACCTAGTGACTGCCTTTCTTGAAAGCAAACAGTGCAGACACATGGTTTTGTGGACTTCCTCAACAGTCAGTGGTGACTGAAAACATCTCAATAGAGTATTCAGATGACCTGCTGGACAGAGGAGGTGATGGATTCCCACACCTCTGCATGCAGCACTTCACTGCCATTTGGGGCAATTTGGGTAACTTAGACTAGAAATTTGACTTTTCAAATTGCTTGCAGTTAAGTGACATGAATCCCATCCAAAGCAAATACTGTAGTCCTGATGAACTCAAGGAGAAAGCTTACATCAGCATTTCCCTGTTAATTCTTCCACCACTTGCAGAATCAGACCTTGCTTGATGAAAGAGCACGTTGTAGTGTGTTTAGAATTCAAGGCCCTGTATGAAGAAGAGAAAGCCTTTTCTTTGGCAATATGTCTGTAACTTCATTTTATGGCAGTTAGTCCTAATTTTGCCAGCCTATATCAGTTTATAGTCATAATAAGATATTGACACATTTAATGGCAGCTGTTTAAAATTTCATAAATATCACAAATGCCAACTATTCTTTAAAAACAAAAACAGAACCAAAAGACATATACTATAAAATATATATCATAAAAAAGATTTGCAATGTTTTAAAAAATAAAAGCAGTGCTTTATCTTCTAAATTGTGTCTGTCAGGATCTGCAGTATATTGCTTTAGAAAATAAAGTAATAAAATAAGAAAAGTAAAGAAGGAAAAAAATTCATTAAAAAAATCCACAAATTGTAAAAAATACAAGATATATGAGAAGTCTTAATATCTTTTCCCAGGATTAAATACATTTGTCCAAGTCCTATAAAACCTTTAAGTCCTTTTCAGTAATAAAAAATCCCTGGACTTTCAAAATATTTTTCCCACTGAAAATTAATCAATCACATGATGAAAACATACCACTCCTGTAGTGTTTAGTGAGAATAGGCTAGTCTCACTTATGATTATGTACAGAAATAGCTTGGTAATATCATCTCTGTATGTACATAACCAGAGCTATTGAGATAGCAGATTACAAGAATACAGAGAATCCATTTATTTATTTATTTTCCTCCTTAGGAGTCCAGATGGATGATAGCTTCCTCTCTGGAATCATTTTATCCTTCACTCCAGGATAAATTCTGTCTTTCTCTATCATATAACCTAGAAGATGAAGTGATCTGCAACAGAATCTGTAACTGTACTATTGATGTATCCATGCAGAGGACAATCTTAATGATTGCAGGTTTCCTTTAAGAACATGCATGGATCATTTACTTTTACAGGTCTTTCACTTGTTAGAAGCTTGCAGTCATCATTACAGATGTGCTTGTGAGGAGATTTTATCCCAGTTAACACATTAGCTCCCATTAAAGTAGTGACTGTTCAGTGCAAATGAATTTGGGTTGTCATCCAAACCCAGGGAGGAACCCCAATGATTCAGATAGGATAAAATATGTGTTAGCTTTTAAAGATGTTTATATAAAGAACAATTATCCAAGAAGACTGCTAAAGAAACAATTAATTTATATGAAAGTAAAAGGTTAGAAGCTTATGTCTTACCTGTTTGTAAAGGTTTTCCTTTCCCAAATCTCTTTTTAAAAAGCATATCAGATACAGGGAAGATCATTATTGATATTTTGATAGAAGATATTAGGCAGTATATTGTCACATTTTTTCCTGAAGTAACTCCTATGTGGCTTAGCATTTACTGAAGAAATCATTTCAGTCTATTTGGCCACAGTAGGCTGAAGCCCTGTGTACTCATACTCCAGGTGAACATCACAAGTTTATTGATTTAGCCATTAGGCTAGCCCCTTTCTATCCATTTCTAAGTAACTGCGTATGGGGGAGCAGGATATGGGGACACTGGGTGTGGGTACCAGGAGAAGAGTTAAAAAAGGCATAGCTTATTCACTTAAAAACAGAGTTGAAACCATGAATTTTTAAAGACATTTAGATATCTAATTCTATCTTCAGACTTTAGTGGAGTTCAAGAACATTTACTGCATGTAAAGAGATATATTGGATGTAGTCCTGAATTTTCTTACGCTACAGAGCCAGGGGCAATAAGATACAATAGGAAATTCTCCATGTACTAATCTACAAACCAAATGAACTTATCAAAATAAAGAAATAAATGAAATGGAAGCTTCAACCCTTTTAATCTTTTAATCAAAGGCTTGGTGGCGGAATGTTATAATGAAGACCCCACATTAACAAGTCTTCATTACTTGAATGCTAAATTAGTGTTTCTAAGAAGTTTCATAAAATTTTTAAACTGGCCTTGTCAAAATAAATGAACAAAGTATGTTCTGTGATACTCTAGCACTTTTTTCCTTTTTTTCTGTTCTATTTTCTTCATATTTTGCCTTCTTGTTGTGCTTGCTGGTTCACAGAACTGTTAGATCACATTGGACACCTGCTTCAATGCCTGTCAGTGTTAGTTGAAGCCTTACTAAGCTTGGTGGGGGTCTGAGTGAGCACTTAGTGTCCCAGTATCAGTGAAAATATATCATGTTCTATTGTTACAGCTAATTAGCCTGCGAGCATTGCAGAGCAGGTCCTGTCTTTGACAGCGTGATTGTACAGCACTTAACACAATGGGGCATCCATTCTGATTGGATTATCTCCATTAGCAGCACAGTTCTCCAGTGAATGCAACTATTGTAAATCTCTGCCATGTGCTCAGGGATTTTTTTTAATTACCTCCTTTTAGAAAGTTCTAATCTGTGCAAGACATAGGATAAATAAAGTATGCACTATAAAATCTGTCAGGTAGCTGTTATCAAGAATTGTGGCAATATTTTTAGATCATTTTATTAACATTCAAATGATAAGAACAGGAAAAAATATTTAAGTGGTAATTTAATATATTTCTTTAGACTATACACACATTCATGCATATACATGTATATATACACATATATAGGTGTATTTCTATTTATGCATACTTATGTAAAAACTTTAGGCCAGACTGTATTCTACTTTTTCAAACAGATGACCACCTGGCTGTAAGCTTCATCAGAAATGTTACTTTGTATAGAACTGACACAGAAGACATCCCGAAGTGTGCAAGGAGGAGAGAGGAAAATATTGTATGGCTCAAGGAGTGCAGCAATGAATATCTGATATCATAGAGAATTCCTATGACAGCCTTTCTTTTAAGGTGTTGCAATTCTACTCCCCTCGACATGTGGTTCTGCCCAACAACCATACTGTTGAAACAATATAAGTATTTTATTACAAAAGGCATAGGTAAAAAAGCTCAGCAATGATCATTCCTGCAGTATGCTCTGTACCCTTCAATTTTGATGGCATTCTCATATAAAGCATAGAAACATAGTATTTGAACTTGATCTGCAAGAAGGCAAAATCAGATTTTATTCATTAATACTATAAGGTAAAAAAAAAGTTTATATATATTTCTAAAAAATAGAATCAGAAAATATTTTAGTCAAGAAAATTGAGTGTTCCATGTCTATGTGCATCATCTGCATTTCAGAAATGTACAGTACTCTCTTATTGACTTTATTCAGTATTGGAATTCCACTGAATAATTATGTGCTGAGTATGACTACTGGGGAAAGGGCAATATCCTTAAATTATAATGCCTCTGTTTTGTTTGTTTGGATAAATTCCTGTTAGAGTTTGTATGTGTGTGTAGGAGAGAAGCTGCTGCTATGTTTCTCAGCTCTTCATTAATCCCAGTTTCAAAGCCTCAGAAAAGCCTAGTTGCCTTTTCTTTTTCCTTTTTGTAATCAGTGATACAGCAAATACTGCTGGCCAAAACATCACTGTTCTTGGTTGTCAACAGCCTACTGATGTGAAAGGAAAATGCTCCCCCTTACAGAGAGTTAAATGCTGAGCCATCTCACTGTCACTTTGACACCTTCATAGTGCATACGCATAACCTCTCACCTGACTATGCACTTTAATAGCAGATTAAATCAAAGCCCTCTTTCATGGGGGCAGTAGGACTCTGCAGTCACAGAGTGGTAGACTCAAAAGCAATTTTCTCTGCACTGGAAAATGAATTTGTGGGGAGTCCCTTCATTTGTCCAGGCCCTTGGAAAATAAATTGCAGCAATTCGTTTCATGCTTTTTATTTGTGTGGCACAGTGAAGGGACAGTTGCTTCCCAAAAGCACTGTTTCAATCTGTTTGCTTGGAGACTCAGCCCTGCATTGCTACCTGCCTGGAAATCTCATCCCAGACAGTAAGAACACAAGATTTCTTTCTCGTGAAAGCTTATATTCTGCAGAAATTGATAAATATCCCAGAGAAGACTGGCATGGTATAATGCCACATTTTGGCTCAGTTTGAACCCTTATAGCAAATAAATATGAAAAGTCATACCAGATGTCTGCTTAAAATCCAGGAGCTCTGCTGTGAATCTTATGTAAGGTTCAGCACTGCTTGTTCTCACAGTTGACTGTGAAGTGGGTCTGGCTCCCAGCCAGATCTCTCACACAATGATTAACCTGAGAATACCTGGCACCATCTGGTACTGTCTCAGGTAGGAAAGATATAAATGACGGAGTAGTTACACTTTTCCCTCTGTAAGCAGAGTGATGTTTGAGAGATGGCACCTTTACCTTATTCCCCAGCAGAACTGCCATGAAATATCTCATGTGCAGATAAAACTTACCCTGGGTACTAAACCTCCTCCACAAATTTTTTTCTGGAAGTCTTTGCTTCTTGCTTTGGTTTATATACTCTTCTGCCTCCTTCTGTCTCTCTTCTCCCATTCCACCCTTCTTCCCTCTCACCTTGTCTCTCTTTCCATCCTTTTGCTTTCTCTTGAAGTTTTGCTCAATATTCCATGAATATTTATCTTGACCCTGGGAGCTTGATTATCAGCTAGAGACCTAGATCTGCCCTGTTTTCTGCTTTCTAGCTGGAGAAGTATTTCTGTGGGAGCTTTTGGTAAGTCAGCAGGTGAAGTGAATAACCAGCTCAGAAAGAGTCAATAACTCTAGGGGTTGACATGGTAGAAACACCCCTATTTCCTAACAGAAAATAGAAAATAAATATTCACTCAAAACAGTGTTAAAGGGGGGGGGGTGGAATGTGAACAAAAAGAATCACAAGCTTCCATCTTTTCCTTATCTCTCTTTCTGCCTTGGTTGTTCATATTTTTCAGTGGTTTAAGAATAGTAGGAAAATATCCTTTGCTGTCTTATGTTTTCAAACACAAAAGCTGACCCTCTCATTCTGCTCTGTGCTTCTGATGAGTCACTTCTAAAATGGGCCTTTTAAAATGGGATTTTTAAAATCAAAAAGTGTCACAAAATTTAGGGTCACAAAATATAAAATAGCCAAGGACTTGAGATTTCCTAGATTTCACAGGCCTGGCTTCCTGTAATGCCTCCTCTGAGGCTTAAGTGGTGGTTTGGTAACTACTTCTCCAGCCATCAGTAGCTAAGAAGAGTCTCTCTACAGAGGTTGAGCTGATTCAGCCTCTAAAATAGTTCTCATGACTTTTTTTCCCCCTGTGCCTGTGTGTTTCACAAGCACAAAACCTGAAATAAAAGCAAACTTATCAGGTTCACAGACCTTGAACCTACAGTTATACTCCTTCATGAGAACCAAAACCTATGGAAATGAAATTAAAATAATGAGGACAGAGGATACTATAATGGGACAGTTGTGGCAGAAAACAAAATCCTGAGAATATGTTTAAGGCACAAAACTGGCTCAGACATAACCTAGGAACTTCATACTATTAAATATTTATGAAGGATTGATTCTTTCTCTGAAATTTTACCAAAAGTACCATATTTTTCATAACTATTCCTACATACTTTTTAAAAAAAAATATAACTTATTTATTGTAAAAGCACTTGCATTTTAGAAAAAAACAGCAGTTCTGTGTAGGCTTATTCTAGGTGTTGTAAATTAGGGTGTTGTAACTGTTGGGCAGGTATGGTTAGGATTCTCTTCTGCTCTGGCTGCCACAATCAACTGGTAAAATGCTTTGACCTCTGCTCCTAGAGGTTTCTAAAGCCAGAAGATACCTTTGAGATATCTGTTGAACAATGAAGGTAGCTAAAGACACCTAAACCAGCAAGATAATACATCAAAGTTAGTTGTGAAGCTGGAACCTGAATAGGCATCCCTAGCAGACAGGGAGGAGCTCCACACCACAGCAGTCTAGATGGAAGAGTTCCCAACTTCCTAATGAAAACCCTATCTGTTTACATCAAGAAAACACATTTTTAAAATTATTTTATTACAAGCTAAAATTCCCCAGAAAGAGATTGTAACCCTGGATAGGATTCAGCATTGAAGACCACAAAGCAAATGTTGTACCTGTAGCTGGATGTTGACATCAAGAAATTGAGGAAAGGTTTACAGAGGTGCAAGGGATTGTCACTATGTTTAATAGGCTGGAACTAAGAGCAGTCAGATGTAGGCTGAAAAGCAACAAAAACTTCCTCATATTGATAGGTCTGATAATATAGAAAAGACTCCAAAGAGAAGCTGTGAAAGAATAATCAGTGCTAAAAGCCAGAATATAATGATGAATTCTTCATTGGCAGCAACATGAACTGGGCAGCCCAACAGGGCTTTTCTATCCTTGGCTTCCATTATCCTATGGTAAAATTAGAAGGCAAATAAGCAGAATTGTTCAAGACAGCCTTATCTTTTATTGCCAGTAGGAGAATGCTTACCCAAGCTAATCATGCTGCAATATAACTTCAACATTTTATATTGGATATTATTATAGGTACATATCACTATAACATAGTACTTTCATTTTGAGCCCATCATGGTGCTGTAACAGTTTTTTAGCAAAACACTTTAAATTTAAAGGGGAAAATGAGTGGGAAGTATAGCACTCAATTATTTCTACTGTGGCTTCAGTTTTAGGGGTTTTATTGTTAGACTTGGTTTTTCTTACTAGTTCACAACAGCAGCTGGGATTTACCCTATGTGTGTGTCATTTTAGTTTGATGGTCTCCAGAGATTTTAAATACAGTCTGCCTTTCCTATACTGTAGTATTTATTTTGCTTGCCTGCTTCTCTGTACTTTTTAATTTCATTGAAATGAATTGCTGTTTAGATCAATGACTTGCTAATGTCAGCGTACTGATGGGATGGTGGGGATGAAAAAAAAATTTCTGTAAAATTTCATGAGTTGTGGGGACACTGACTACCTACACAATGCATCTTACTAAACCTCAAGCAACTCCATTTGAGGTGGTAAAATAGAAACTTTAAAACCTTTCAACACAATACTCAAAATTAGGTCCAGATTACACAGAAGTGGTAATGCTCCTAAATTTGTTCATCATGTTCCTAGGAGCAAATGGATGCCTTTATGTAGTCAAAGATGCATTGTTTCCTTGACTGCTGCATATTTTGGAAAATAATTTATTTGAAGTGTCAAAAATTATTTATGTAAATTGGAGCTTCTTGTTCATCAAGGAATTTATCCACCACTTTGAATACATATCCAACCAGTAATTAGACATGTACTTCTGCAGGGATTAAAAATATTTTAGAGCCTAGATATACCCCTTAAAAATAATATAATACATGTATAAGGTCGGCCAAAATCCAAGGCTGGCAGATTGAGGGGCAGAGCACTGAGGTGCTTATAAAGATGAGCTCAGAGTTGCAGTTACTCTTCTTCCACATGTCCACATCCACTTCAAATTTCTCAAGTAAAGAATAGCCAAAGAAAAGCCTGTTCGTTTCTCTGGGTCTCAGAGCATATGATTTCCATGTGAGAAGAGTTTTAGTCTCTCAGTGTTTCATTAAGTAAGCTTACCACGAAAGCCCTGTCCTAAAGGATGCAATAGATATGCCTAGATAAAATTAGGTAAGACCTGATTTGGATTTTTTCCTCTGGTAAATTTCTTTCCTCTACAAAATTTCTGTCCCAGTGTGCATGTCAGTTAGCCTTGCTAATCCAGAGGCAGAGGGCTAATCTGAAATTCAAGTGTATGATACTGCCAATAGATCTTTCATTTATTTAAAAACCAGGTTAAAGAGGGGTCCAGAAGGTGCATCTGATTCTATGACGCCCTTTTTCACTTAGCAATTACCATTGAGTAATGTGAAGCTGACTGAAGAAAGCTGTATTGATCTGTAAACGAACTAGGACCTCTTCTACTCTTTCAATGGGAAACTTCAATGACTAGTCCATCTGAGTCCTCTGAGACACTATATGGACACACCACTACTTCAAATGGAACGAAGTAAGGTTTTTCAAAGCCAGTTTGAATTATATAAAATATATACACAACTTCTATCACTGTAGTATCTAGTACTTTTGATTTAAAATTTCAACTGAAAAGGTCATCATTATCAACTGATAATGATGCCTTATTCTTGTAGATGTTCTGTTTTTTCTGCCACAGAAGAGCCACAGTCATAAAATGGTCTCTGTTGAAAGGGATCTCAAAGATTATCTAGTTCCAAGCTCCCCTGCCATGGGCAGAGACATTTTTCATTAGACTAGGTTGCTCAGACCCCCATCCAACCCGGCTCTTCCAGGGTGGAGAAGAGATGCAGAATCACCTCTCTTGAGCTGCTGACCACATTGCTTTTTTATGTAGCCCAGGATACCACTGGCTTTCTGGGATACAAGTGACTGTTGCTGGGTCATGTCCAACCCCCCATGCACGAGCACCTCCCCTACTCCTCAACTCCTTCTGGGCAGGGCTGCTCTTGATCTATCCATTCCCCAGCCTGTGTTGATACTGGGGGCTGCCCTGACCCAGGTGCTGCACCTTGAACTTGGTCTGGTTGAACTTCATGAGATTACCGTGGGCACACTTCTTGAGCTTGTCCCTCTGGATGGTATCCCATCCTTCAGGTGTGTCAACCACACTACTCTACTTGGTTTCATCTGTGAATTTGCTAAGGGTGCACTTGATTCCTTCAAGAATGAACTCAATCCTTCTATGTCATTAATGAAATATTAAATAACAGCGGTCCCAATACAGACTTCTGAGGGACACCACTTGTCACTGATGTCCATTGGGACTCTGAGCCATTGACCCTCTGGATGCAATCATTCTTATCCATCTAATGCAAACCTTCTTATCCATCTAATAGTCCACTCATCACATCCACCTCTCACCAGCTTAGAGAAAAGGATGTTGTGGGGTACTGTGTCAAAGGCTTCACAGAAGATGCAAAGTCATATCAGGGGTCTGAATTAGATGAGAACTATAGAACTGAGGGTTAATTCTTTTTTAATTTATTTCTGCTGTCATTCTAATCCCATCTGAGGTCTATTGTAACCAGGAGAAGAACTATGCTATCAGAAATTATTGAGCTACATAATTCAACTGTGTAATTTATGAGGATAACAATAAGGAATAACCCAGCATTGGTGAGCTTGGATCACCATTCTAACGCTCCTCTTCCCACAGTCCTGCTCTCTACAAGCATCTGCAGGTGTCTGAATCTTTGGTGGAACGAGGGAGAGTGTGAGTATTTGGGGAGAGGCATCAAACCCTGACCTAATCTCCCTACCCAAATATCTGTCCAGACTGCTCTTGAGAATTTGAAGGAGAGGTGTAGAAGTGGTGGGGAAGAAAAGCTCATTTTAGAAGTGTAATGGAACTGGTTGCTGGTGCTGGATGCAGAACTAATCTGGGCAGAACTGCAGTTCCATATTATTAACATAATAGCAAGTTTAGTAACATTAACATTGTTTAGCCCTGAATCCAGTTAGAAGGGCAGTAATCCCAAAGATAAAAGTATACATGGATGCATACATATATATCTCTCTCTCTGTCTCCACACTCACCTTTGTGGTTCTAGTTGAACATATGTACATCTACTCATCATATATAATTATACACACATACAAGCCCAGCTTCCTGGATGTACAGAGAATAGGCCTGACATCTAAATCAAACAGAAATAAATGCAAAACTTCTGCTAGTACTTGTGATAAGATGTTAAGGCCAGCTGGGTGGGAACAGAAGAGAAGGGCTGTGTAACTGTGATCCATTGTCCTGTACTGTCTCTGTAGTAACAGAAGGGCAGTGAATCACAGCCCGGAAGAAAACTTACAATGCATAGAGAGTATTTGAAGAAAACATCAGCTAAGTCATTCTTTTCAAATGTTATTACTTACAGAAAGTCACCGGTATGATAAGAATTTAAAATCCTATTAGGCAATTGAGATTTTTTTTCCTGTAATTTGACGTGAAAGTCTTTTTGTTAGTGACTTTCATATTGTATTAGCTATAAAGGGAGAATGAAGAAGTAGGCTCTGGCTCTGAGCCAAGTCTGAGACGCAGTCCTACCATAATAAATTCCAGGGTGAGTGGCAGAGGCATGCAAATGAGCCAAGAACTCCGGTGAGCAGATGTGGCACGTGCAGGCTGATAGGAAAATCTGGTGTTAACCTCCTACTTTTGCTATGACAAAATTGCTTGAAATCGGGGGGGAAGAACCAGTTGCAGGTTGGATAATGTCAGTTCCATGTTATTAAGGATCATTCTTACACAAATCCTCTCTTTTCCCAATTCATGGGCATTATTCCATCTTCCTATTGTAATTTGCTTCAGGCGGCTTACTGTCTACTATTGCTATTTTTTTACAAATTTTAAATATTTAGCAGAATACTGTATTGCAACACCTTGTAATCCCCTTTGTGTGTGAGGAAAGAGAATAAATTTTGTGCATTGTCTAAATTAGGCTTCAGAATGATGTATCTTCTTTTCAAGGAGTAAATGAAATGACAGAATCAAAAGATTATTATTCTAGTTAGTAAACCTAACTTCTCTAGTAAACCTAGAGAAGAACCTAACTCAAAAAGAAAATACATATCAAATGAAATTGAAAACTATATGGCAAATTATACATTAAGAAAAAAAATAATGATTAATGTGTATATTTACACATCCAATGCTTAACAAAAACATCTGGTCTTGGGTGGGTGTGGCTGTGTCAGTTTTCCTGTTTCATTTTTTTTGATGTGTGCATTGCAGCATTTATAAAGCTCATCTTCCCAGAGCCTACAACAGAAATTCACAGTTTAAGAGGCATAATGAACAGATTTATGCAATTCAATTCTTGTGCCACTAAACCTTAACATAAAATTATACTGCTGAAAGTGAAAAGAGCTCAGAGGAGACAGCAGCCAGCATTTATCTGGTAATCAAGGTACTGTACTGATAGTTCCCTGAATGCGTGATATAGGACAAGTATGGAAAAGCCTGCTTTGTCTACTTTCAAAAATGACGCATTTAAAACAGCATTGTAAAGTGAAGAAATCAAAGAAATGTGCACACATATAATCAAATTTTCCAAATCCTATTTTAAAGGGATAAAAGCTTAATTCTTAATTTACTGTAAACCAGACATGGGATATGAACTTAGCACTCTATCTAAATCAAAATAAAATTTTAGCAAGGCATTTGAGTATTTGTCAATGTCTGAAAGTATTGAACCAAACAAAGTTGACTTGCATCCTTTTTATGGCTTTCCTTGTAATTATCCAGATAAATTGCAAATTATTTTCAAGTGCCTCAGTGTCCCCATTTATAAAATAAGGATAATGATTCCCATGAAGCTATAAAACAGAAAAGGACAACAATAAAACTAGATATAGTAATACGTGTCCTGAGTGAAAGAGACTTTTACAGATGAAAAAGAAGAAAAACATGTAATTATACTACCGGAACAAGTCACTAATAGATTTGGGTTAAATTCTAGTTAGTCACTGGGCTTTCTGATTTAACATCAGAAAGGCCAGAACATTTATTTACATGATGTTATTTGACAAGTAAATTATCTAAACTGCTGATTATAGTACTTCTTTAACATAGAAATACACACATATTTATAAAAAATAAATGCTAGGGCATAGTAAAAATTAGCAGTAAAAGAGAATGCTAAATAGAAGTGTTGTAAAAGAGGGGAAACACAAATAAAAAAAAGGTCATGCCTTAAAGTAAAATTGAACTTTTTTTCAAAGTACTTCAATATCTATATTGCTATCTGAGATACAGAAATTCAAAGCCTTTGGTAGAAATGTAGATAAATAGACTACTTTTATGCTGCTGAAGTGACTCATCATTTAAACAACACTTGTGAGATTTTTATGGGTTTCCACCTCAAATTGCTTGAATTCTGTCTTATAAAATATCTGTTCCTTTTATCTACATTATTTTTATCTTCTCACAGAATGGAAAAAAAACAAGCCCTACCTTATAATCACCTGCCGTACATTTGTTTGATGTCATCATTAGACAGCTCAAGAAATGTAGAAAGGAATGATTACTACAGTATACGAAAGACTTCTGATAGTCACTACAATGATTTTTACTTATCTAAAAGAAAATGAATAAAAAGAAAAATTTCTTAAAAAAATCTTGAAGCAAAATTAGAGGCTGCATATTTTGGTAGTTGATTTATTGTTGCTACATGGCATCTATACCAATTGATTTTATAATATTTTTTATTTGGAAGCTACCTGGCATCCATTCTCTCTCTGTGTTCTTGAACTCACTGTTTAGTGCTGTGTGTAACAAATGACACCACAACTTGAGATGCATTTAGCACTAACTAAAAAAGATAACTGGCAGTTAAGGTAAAAGATAATGCACATCTGAGGCTCGAACCTGACAAACACACAGAATCAACTGGAAATTAGGCACTTGGCTCCTCTGGCATCAGTTGGATGTAGGTACCTGAATACATTTGAGGACCTGGCTTTGCATTTTAGGGCGCTACTTTTCTTTTTAGGGATACGATCCCACATGCCAATAGATTTTTAGGAAGAAATGAAGTGGGAAAGCTGTTAGTTTTCCTTATTGTTCTGAATATTTTTGTGTGTCTCTTTTAGAGTGTTTTTCATTGATTGCATAGTATAATTGCTTGTATAAAAACTGTTTTAATAACCCAGAATTCTTTTGATAGAAGTATTTAAAATATATCTCCAGCTAGATTGTATCTTTCCAATACATTATAATTCTTCCAGAAGACAGCAAGCATGAGTGCTGGGAGAAGCTTTCAAACACATTATAAAAGATTCCAGTAATGACAGTTCTTTCAAAACATACTTATTCATTAAAATCCTCCATAGAGTTTGTGGAGAATACTACATTCAGAATCACACTCCCACCTACAAAAACTCCCAAGCATCATCATGCTGTGGGAGAGTACAACAAAATGTATATTTCCATTAAAATCAAAACAAACAAATAATTCTTCCTAAGACATTGATTTAAAAAAATTAAAAATCTCCTTTACTTCCAAACATTTATCAAGGAAAGATATTCACATGGTTATTATAATTTCCTTCTAGAAATATGGGTGAAATCTTTTTTGAAATTTTATTCACATTACTATTCTTCCAAGCATAATAGCGAGAAAAAACCCTTTCAATTACTATTCACAGTATTAGAAAAATTGATATTTATGGAAAATGCATGGGCACAATCTAGATCTGAATATGACACCTTGTCACAATATACCACTTCCCTCAAAAATGCTTTTGTTGATAGTTTCGCTTGCTTTCTGGATTCATCTTTTCCCTTTATAATCTCAGAAAAATCCCCACTGAAAAAAAAAAGAGTATAAAACCTTCTGAAAAATTAGTAAAATGCTCTGAGATGATCCAACTGCTTTAAAGCTGAAGATATACTAACATTTATATAATCAGCTTTCTGAAAGGAAACTTCAAAGCTTCCTAGCTACCTGCAAAACAGCACTGCCTGTAGCAGCAGGGTGAGGAGAAGTGGAAAGGATTGACAGGAATAAGGACAGATGGTAGGTGGGAAAAAGAATTACAGGGTTTTACTGCCTTGTGGCTAAACTTAGCAGTATTTACTATTTTAAAGAGAATTAGGAGAAAGAAATGGATACTACTGTTTTTATCACTGTCCATAACTATGTAATAAGAATTATGTGCTCTGATCTGTTTGTGGATCTTGGGGAAGAGGGTGCAAGAAAATATATTCCACCTCCTGCTCCGTTTTCAGTCCCCATTTCAGTATAACCACAGTCCTATTACCCTGTGTAAAAGAAGAGTTTTATCCTAGAGACCACCTTCTCTTATCCCCTGTGAAAAAAGTAAGAATTTGTCTCCCTTTTGTACGGCAGCTGCTACACCTTGGTGTAAAAGACTGTATTGTCTTGGAAAACAAGCACTGCCTGGTGGGGAGGAGAGGCACTGACCCCCCCTGAGCTCCCTGGGAAGAAGGATGTTCTGCCTTTCATCTGGCTGGGCCTCTGCCTTAGGCATACATTTTCCCTTTGTAAGTGAGCTGAGTTGGTGTTGAGGCAGACTTTGTTTCAGAGGTTTACCACTGAAAACATCATCAAGAGCGAGCACATCTTTGAACAACATGTGTACAAACCCATCTTTTTATAGCTTCTATATTGCTTGTATTTGCAGCTGGTGCTTACACAAAGAAACAGGCAGAAAATAACAGGAATAGCCTTTGGTGACTTGTACACTGGGGTTCATATTCCTAGGGTGGGCTTGACAGAGAAGTGCTCATTAACACAGCTCAAGTAATTTTAAAATGGCAATATGCACTTTTTGTTTATTTAGAATTGTTTTTAACCTAGACACTTCTTTTCTTTCTTTTTTTTTTTTTTTTTCCTCTTTTGGTAAATCAAAAAGAGGGTGGGCTGTAGATTTCTAAGCCAGTTCCTCAGCTGGTCTAGTTAAAGCCCATTTACAGGATGTCAGTGGGACTAAACCAATTTGCACCAGCTGTGAAGCAGGCCTCCATGTATTTGTATTCACAGGAATGAATGCCTTGTGCAGTTTTGATTGGTGATTGAATACGGCCAGGTTCCAAAACACTGGCTTCTCATTAATCACAGCAGAGATAATTACTACTCTAGGCTTGATTCAGTCTCTCTTAAATAATTTCTAAATTGTAATTTGGTCAGATCCAGGCACTTAACAGTGAGTCTGTATAGATAAGTGCAGTCAAATACACATATTTTGCCCAGCACACAGGGCATACAGCTATGGTGATGTGTACCATGTCCTGTGTCATGTTTGGGCAGTATGGTGGCCTCCCTTGCAATAAGGTTGCACACAGCACAGCTACTTTGTGCAGGCACACAGTAGGGACAGAATAAAGAAACAGCTATTTGCATTTGTCCACTAGTGTTTCAGACAAGGTTTCAGTATGTGCCCATTTACAAACATCACCTAGTCCATAGATGCACCTAAAACTCACAATATTGGTGATAAATAAGCAGCACCTACCTTATCCTTCAGATCTTTTTGACTGAGGCCGTACAAACGCTCCCCGCAGGGCTCTAGGAGCATTATGCTCCTGCCCAGTGCCTAGGTCTCTTAGCAAACACTTAGGGCTCCAAGAAGCTCCCTAAGTCCTATTCCTTAGAAAATGCAAAGCATTCTTAGGAGCTTGCTGGTTTGGACATTCCTGGAGTACACTAGTGACTCCTGATTTTTGATGCCCTTGTCTAAGTGTTAGGCCACAGAGCTACTTTGAAAATGAGACTACAAACAAGATGGGTATGAGTGTGGGACAGCATATCCTATTTAAACAGGGTTCACAGACAACCAGGAGTGCAAGACATGAAATGTTAGGAATAGATTAAAGAACAGAAAGGCTGTCTGATCTGATTTTCTTTTGTTGTTGTTAATGCAGATATTATTGCAATCATGAGATCAGCCTTGAAGAACTAATCAAATGTGAAACAGTTCATTCAACAAAACTGAATGCAACAAACTTGTGTCCATGAGAAGTCTGCTCCCTGCCTCAGCAGCTTCCTTTATTTCTTAAAGACACTGAGAATTTTTTAGAATACTTGGTTTATAAGACTATTTTATTTTCAAGCTCTATGGGCTACCTTGTGTGATGGTGGCGTATCTGAACTGTGAATTTAACAAAATTATTGAAGCACTGGATTTTAGAATCTTTGTGCTGATCCACAAAATGTTCCACAACTACAGCCATTTTCAATGACTAACTAACCTGTGCTGATGTTGTCTAGTAGTTGCATGTTAGGACTGGAGGGTAGGGGAAAGATGTGTAAGCACTGGATAAAGAGCAGTGAAGTTGAAATTTCTGCTTCTGAGATGAGAGATTAAAATATCTCTTTTAGCGAGAATATTTGTTTCATCCATTCACTTAAAAAAAAAGGAAGAAATAAGGAGAATGTCAGCTTTAAAACTCTGCAGTTTTATTTGGATTCTAAGAAGAATACAGAAAAAAAAGTAAGGATTAAGGGAAAAAATATAAATGAGAATGAATATTTAAAGCCAGGTTTGAGGCTGCGAGGCACTACCAGAATTATCAGGTGTGCTGGCAAAGGAAGTATTAACATATGCATTGCAAAGCAGTGGAAGCATAATTGTGATGACAGTTATGAGCCCTTAAGAAATGTACAGAGAAAGATAGGACTTTGGGGGGAAATTCAATTTTAGCACAGTACAGCCTGGTCCGTTCCATAACTAATACTGAGTATTTTTTTAGCTGGTGCATTTGGATTATGGCTTTCCTGATTCTTCAGTCTGCTTTCAGTGTCTGCAAAAATTATGATGGCTGTGGGGCTGATGTAACTTGCACCAGCTGTCAATAGGATGCTGAAGAACCTGTCAGAGGAAGTGCAGCCAGGGTGCATTGTGTCCTGACTGCTCCTGCCCTGCCTCTCATGAGCTTCTGAGAAGCCTTCAAGGCAGGCAGGGAAAAGGGTTGCTGGGAAAGCCATGTGATGTGCAGCTGCCATTGTGCCTCATGCAGAGAGACATCACCTAAGGAGGTGTCTGTATATTCTTGCTTACACCCATTAAAGGCAGTAGGACTGGGGGCTGAAGCAATTCGGTCACTGGCATTGCAATACCTGAAGGCAAATGTGAATATATTTAATGTGAAAAGCAGTTGTGTGAGAACAGTCTGAAAGCTAAACTCAAGACATACTGATGAAGAACAAAGGCAAGGACACAGAACAAAAGGACTGTAATCTCCTGAGAGATTTATGTTTAGTCCCAAGAGACTGAATAAGGCATTTTATTTTCCTACTCAAGCTGTTTTAGCATCAGATTCCTGTGCAAGATTTGTCTACAATGGGAGCCTTGACCAAGTCCTTCTTGAACATTATTTCAGGCATGCCCCAAGAGTGGAAGCCTCAGGCAGAAAGGCAAAATATAGGGCCATCTAATAGCTCTGGGGAGGAGGTAGGCAGCAAGATGTTAATCTGTTCCACAGTGGAAAATATAAGAGCAAAAGTTGAAGTGCGTCTTGCAGCTAAACCACCCAAACAACTCAGCAGTCTGTTTTGTGGATCATTTGGTCAGCGAGGCACTATCAATCTGTGGTGAGACTTCAAAGCCTAACTCATTTTGTAGGTCTAGACTAGACATTACCTTAGGATATAAGTTGTGAAAAACTGGCAGCAAGGTGGAAGGATTAAATGGGATGCTATAATCTTTCTCTCTACCACCTACCTTTATCTCCTTGTATTTCTTCTTTATTTGAATTTTTACCTAGTGATTGCTCTCATTCCCTCCTGGTCTTCCCTCTTCCCCTAGAGAAGGGAAAAGAGGACTAAGTAGCTGTTCAGGACTGAGACTGTGCTTTTCATATTTACTGACATTAAGTAAAATGTTCTTGCTTGGGAGAAGAATTTAATCAATCAAGAAATGATTTTAAGTACCTTTAAAATTGCTTGTTGTCTCAATTCTATATGCTAATGCAATGATTCATGTGGCTTCAGTACTGCAGGTTGCAATCAGCCTTTCCAGTAACTAAACACAATCCTTTTAACTAGCATCCTGTAAAATCCACATTAGGAGGCTGCAAGCCTACTTCATTAATCTTTTCATTAATCTTCCATTCACCCATGAGACAAGAGGGGTCCTAGGCATCTGTGGGCTATTATATGCTGATTTTAGCCCTTAAATATCTAGAATACATAACAATAATAATTTAGTGTGCATCGTTGCAAACGTGCCTGACAGCATTTCTATCTTCATCTCGTCAAAAAAACCCATGTAAGCCAATTAAAATTCTATTCTGGGGGATTGGTTCATATCTAAAATTTTTCTGAAGTATTTGAAACATTTCTTTTTAGGAAAAAAATATTAGATATGGGCTGACAGCTTGTGTGACAAGTTTTAACCCAATGGGATTTGAAAAACGATGATAAATTAATCCTGAAAATCCAGGTTTATAACAGAAAGCCTTTTAGTCTCTTACCTGTATTTCTAGTGAGAGCTGTTAGAATACTAACACTTCTTTAAAAAGCCCTTCAAAATGTTTTCTTTTCAAAATTCAAACTTTAAAATAGTTTGGTTTTAAAAAAATGCCAAAGCTATAGCACTGGAAAGGAAAACAATCCCTTCTTTTGATTTTTTTTAAATTCATTTTATTCATCAGAAACATGTTCAAACCATTTTAAAATAAAATTCTGCATTAAAAAATAATCCTTTAACTTCTGTGCAGCACTCCAACTAAAGATCTTGGAGTCTTTGCCAACATTCATGAACTTAGTCTCTCAACCATTATGTGGAACATATAGCTGCTCTCATTTACAAATGGATAAATTGAGTACACTCAAAGTGACTTAGGTATTACAGTCCTTCTTCCTCCCTCAGCTTCCACTGTGCATTTAAAAACCTAGTTATTCATTGTGCCAGAATTCACATGAAAATTATTGATATTCCCATTCATGCAGGAGATTATTAATCTACTAAATTTATGTGAAAGATTTGTTTTCTGTTCCATATTTCAGGAGAGCCATGGGAATGTATCATCCAAAAATAGATACTCGGGAGCAACAGAAATATCAACCAACAAAGAAAAGCTGAAGTTCATTCCACCTCACGTGAGCCACTCAAGCTAGGAGCTTATCTGTTCTGCACCACTATAGGTAGCAGAAGAAGATAATAATTCAAGTCTGAAATGTAGATCTTCAGCCACAAAGTGAAAGGATAACAGATGTTTTTGCCCCCTAAAGGTAGTGCCTCAGAGAACCAAAGTGCAATGTCTTTCAATTTTTTTTTAATTTTTTTTTTTTTTTTAGAAATCTAGAATGCTTCTTCTCCCTATAAAGTTATGCAAAGAACTCCAAGCATCTCACTGAGGACTCTGGAGTCTGTCCATAGCCCTGGCATTTCCCAGTGACATAACACCATTTTTCAGAGAGCCAGCTAAAATCACATACAGATGAGAAGCAACATGAAGGATAGGATGGGATGAAATAGGATAAGATAGGATAGGATACATTAAGATAAAAAGGATAACTCATTTATTCCTGGTTTTTTCTTGTTTCTAAAATACATTAAATATCCTTGTAATATATATTTTGTTTTAATATTGTATTATTTCCTCCCTACTCTTACTAGTGATAGACTGTAGGCATGCAAAATTCTCCTTTTGGATCCTTTCTTCCCCATCTATAGTTTCCAAACAGACCCAAAAACTTTACTACTAAATCAAAGTTAACTCAATCAAAGTTACTCAGTCTTTGCTCTCTAACTGGAACCTTCTTAAGAAGCTGCAAACTTGAACTTTCTTAAGTAAATAGAAACAAGCAGAAAAAGGAGAAACCTAATCTCCCTACACAACTTTGTGGATAAAATATGGTTAACAGCATACACTTGGTGCACTTTCACTGTCCAGAAAGGTAGCATTGCTAGATTTATTCCATCTATACACTGCAGAGCTCTGCCCATGTTAAGTATTTGATTGTATTCAGCAATTGCTGCCTGATCATCAATGTCTGCGAATCCATTTGTGGCACCACATAAAATTCTCCCTCACTACCAGCATTTTCAGCAATTGTAATTTCCCCAAAGAGATGGAAGATTTATTTTAGCCAGCTACAGTACTTGAGAGATTTATCAGTGCTGGACATTGTACAGCTGCTAAATGACCCTCCTGGAATACATGACAAACCAAATCTTTCCTCTCCTTTCCTTCCTTTCCTTTCTTTCTTTCTTTCTTTCTTTCTTTTCTTTCTTTGCTTTCTTTCCCTTCCTTCCTTCCTTCCTTCCTTCCTTCCTTCCTTCCTTCCTTCCTTCCTTCCTTCCTTCCTTCCTTCCTTCCTTCCTTCCTTCCTTCCTTCCTTCCTTCCTTCCTTCCTTCCTTCCTTCCTTCCTTCCTTCCTTCCTTCCTTCCTTCCTTCCTTCCTTCCTTCCTTCCTTCCTTCCGCCACTTCCTTCCGCCACTTCCTTCCGCCACTTCCTTCCGCCACTTCCTTCCGCCACTTCCTTCCTTCCTTCCGCCACTTCCTTCCGCCACTTCCTTCCGCCACTTCCTTCCGCCACTTCCTTCCTTCCTTCCGCCACTTCCTTCCGCCACTTCCTTCCTTCCTTCCTTCCTTCCGCCACTTCCTTCCTTCCTTCCTTCCTTCCGCCACTTCCTTCCTTCCTTCCTTCCTTCCTTCCTTCCTTCCTTCCTTCCTTCCTTCCTTCCTTCCTTCCTTCCTTCCTTCCTTCCTTCCTTCCTTCCTTCCTTCCTTCCTTCCTTCCTTCCTTCCTTCCTTCCTTCCTTCCGCCACTTCCTTCCTTCCTTCCTTCCGCCACTTCCTTCCTTCCTTCCGCCACTTCCTTCCGCCACTTCCTTCCTTCCGCCACTTCCTTCCTTCCGCCACTTCCTTCCTTCCGCCACTTCCTTCCTTCCTTCCTTCCGCCACTTCCTTCCTTCCTTCCTTCCTTCCTTCCTTCCTTCCTTCCTTCCTTCCTTCCTTCCTTCCTTCCTTCCTTCCTTCCTTCCTTCCTTCCTTCCTTCCTTCCTTCCTTCCTTCCTTCCTTCCTTCCTTCCTTCCTTCCTTCCTTCCTTCCTTCCTTCCTTCCTTCCTTCCTTCCTTCCTTCCTTCCTTCCGCCACTTCCTTCCTTCCTTCCGCCACTTCCTTCCGCCACTTCCTTCCTTCCGCCACTTCCTTCCTTCCGCCACTTCCTTCCTTCCTTCCTTCCGCCACTTCCTTCCTTCCTTCCGCCACTTCCTTCCGCCACTTCCTTCCTTCCTTCCGCCACTTCCTTCCTTCCTTCCTTCCTTCCTTCCTTCCTTCCTTCCTTCCTTCCTTCCTTCCTTCCTTCCTTCCTTCCTTCCTTCCTTCCTTCCTTCCTTCCTTCCTTCCTTCCTTCCTTCCTTCCTTCCGCCACTTCCTTCCTTCCTTCCGCCACTTCCTTCCTTCCTTCCTTCCTTCCTTCCTTCCTTCCTTCCTTCCTTCCTTCCTTCCTTCCTTCCTTCCTTCCTTCCTTCCTTCCTTCCTTCCTTCCTTCCTTCCGCCACTTCCTTCCTTCCTTCCGCCACTTCCTTCCGCCACTTCCTTCCGCCACTTCCTTCCGCCACTTCCTTCCTTCCGCCACTTCCTTCCACCACTTCCTTCCTTCCTTCCTTCCTTCCTTCCTTCCTTCCTTCCTTCCTTCCTTCCTTCCTTCCTTCCTTCCTTCCTTCCTTCCTTCCTTCCTTCCTTCCTTCCTTCCTTCCTTCCGCCACTTCCTTCCTTCCTTCCTTCCTTCCCGCCACTTCCTTCCGCCACTTCCTTCCGCCACTTCCTTCCGCCACTTCCTTCCGCCACTTCCTTCCTTCCTTCCTTCCTTCCTTCCTTCCTTCCTTCCTTCCTTCCTTCCTTCCTTCCTTCCTTCCTTCCTTCCTTCCTTCCTTCCTTCCTTCCGCCACTTCCTTCCTTCCGCCACTTCCTTCCTTCCTTCCTTCCGCCACTTCCTTCCGCCACTTCCTTCCTTCCTTCCGCCACTTCCTTCCTTCCTTCCGCCACTTCCTTCCTTCCTTCCGCCACTTCCTTCCGCCACTTCCTTCCTTCCTTCCTTCCTTCCTTCCTTCCTTCCTTCCTTCCTTCCTTCCTTCCTTCCTTCCTTCCTTCCTTCCTTCCTTCCTTCCGCCACTTCCTTCCTTCCTTCCTTCCGCCACTTCCTTCCTTCCTTCCTCTCTCCCCCATTTTCTCTTTTCAGTTTTCCTTCCTGGCTGAGAGTGACTAAGAAAAATGGGAATGTATGGGGGGGCTAAATAAATGTCCAAAGCATCACACTGGGCCATTATGTTCCTTCAGTGCTCCTAGCATTGACATTCAGGCTCATATTGTCATTTACAATGCACCGAGGCGTTCAGCGGATCCTATGATGATCCGAATCTCATGACTTACAGTCTATGTGTCAGCTGCTCCAGTCGACGGGGATTTTTTTAAAGCAGAATGTCAGCCAGTGAGGGATGTCAAACTGTTTGAAGGACTATGTCATTGTTCCAGCCACATTAAACATAAATGTTTTCAGAGATTCTGTGGCTGTTCTGCTGTCACCACTCAGCATCTACCTGGACAGTGGCTTAGAACTTGAGGAAAGGCAAAACGAGAGCACAAAGGAAGGCATTTCTAAAGATTGTGGGACTAACGTAATTACTCATGGCTGTTCAAAGGGGACAATTTTCCATTTTCAGGTCATGTTTTACTATTGTATGAGGGTTTTTCCTTTCCTAAAAGATTAGAGGGAAATAAAATATGTTCAGAAACATAAATATATTCATTGAGTATTCATATTCAAAATTCACCTGGGAAAACAGCTTCCACAATTTCCCATTAATGCACTTCTAAGTACTGAGAAACTTGTATTTGTGACTTTTCCACAAGAAGTATCATTATTTTACTCAGCATCCCTTCTGCAATTGTAAAATGCTCTCTTGCATCCCCATTTTTCCGATGATTGTTTCATGCTGTCCAGAAAGTCTTCAAGCTGTTTTAAATTGATTTGCAAATGCAACTGATTGCTTGCACTAGCTCTTTTTACTGCATGTTATGCTCAAATTCTGGGTTTGGGGCAAAGATGAAGCATACTGTATAAATATATACATCAAATTGAGAATTTTTTCAGTATAACTGATATTTTAACACTGCAGGTCAAGAATCATATTTCATCCTAATTTTACAGAAGAAGAAAGAAGGAATGATAATGCAGCTATAATATTTGGATAAAGACATTTTAATAATGCAATTAAAACTGTAATACACACTTTTTAATTTTTGTTCATTTTTTAGGTATTATGCCTTCCCTTCCACTACTTTTGGGGATCTTATGCTATTGAATACTTAAAATAGCTTCTTAAAATAGCTTTGGACTGCTAGAGAGGGAAACACCACAGTTGTCAGGTTGTTCTTTTTGCTCTGGCAGGAATATGATGTCTGTGGCTTCATCATTCTAGAATCCACTTGGAATAATTTTTATATGTTTGTTAGCATGCTTTAAAACTTTTACTCTGTCTTCATTGATCATCAGCTCTGTGTATATCCAAATTGACCGTAAATTGTGGCTTACCCCTAAACCAGTTTTGCCCAGATCCAGCTCTGCATTGCTATAAATGACCATGGATGATTTGACAGTCATGAGATTTTTTCAGCTGTGGGTTTGTTGGTGCCAGTCTTTTTCCCATGCCTCGTCTCATGCCATTGCACCTTGGCATTGGTCCTTGAAGACCTTTGCTGTCATACCAGGACTGCATTTCTCACTTTGTTCTGTTAGGGGCAAAAATCACTTTCTTCAAATAGTAACCTCTATCTGTTTCAATCTATATTGCAAGCAAATGTAGCCATAGACAAGCAAATTAGCCATAGATGTCCAGGCAGTTAGAGAAATTGTGGCCATGATTAACCAGGAGAAACAATGATGTGGGCAGGTCAAGAAAAGCTCAAGAAGAGCAGGTTTGGCAAGCCATGCCCCTGCAAACCAAGTAAACTCGGAGAAAACCTATGGCCTAGTGCTAACAATGGCAATGCCATGTTACAGGGCATAAATACTGTATGTGTAAGATACACTACAGTATAGGGAGAGGAGGCCAGGCATTCTTTTAGGCTGACAAATTTTTAACCTGTTTCGGTTTCCCCTGTGTGATGTTGCTAAGCAGACTGAGGGGAATTTGCAGCTGATTCCAGTTAGTGCAAGGATCAAAATGCCAAGTGCAAATATTTTACAATTCTGCATGTGCTTAAATTCTTACAACAAAACTGTAATGAAATCTTTTGTGAGAAAAACCCAGAGGCGTTGATGTAAGTGGTTCTAAAATATTTTTATTTCTGTTCTGAATGAAAAGCAGTGCTTCAAAGTCTAGTACATTGTACCATGGCTGTGATCTGACTGAAGAAGCCACAGTTCTGGTCATTTTATGCAGCATAATGATACCATTATTTCAGAGCAACAGAACCCATCTGGTGACATTTAAACTACGGAGGAGTTGTTTTTTTTTCTAAAATAAAATGAAAATCCACTCCTTTCTTTTTGCATTAATTATGAGACTGATGTGGGCCCTTTCTGTCATTTTCTTTTCCTTTTCTGAGTTCAGCAACAAATACAAGATACAATAAATAATAAAATAACCTGTGTATTGGAGGAAGGCCTTGTGCATCCATGGTTTCTGATAAAAAATTTGTGGCATTTTTTATTTCTGCATAACATATGAATTCATCCTGATCCCTGATGAGATTCTACATAGCATAAAAACATCCATCTTAAATCCATCCATCTTAAAAAAGGTGTTTATTGAAGTACCTCATTTATCCTATCTAGTTGTGGTTACATTTTATCAGTTATGAATGAGCTCCCCAAGGATGCAAACATATGACTGGAACTAATTTGATGCGCTAAAAATTAATATTCCTTACTTTAGACCCTTTCTATCTCTGAATAAACATATTATTGCTGATAAAGGTGACATGGACTTTTTCTCAACAGTAAGCAAAACCTATACCATTTAAATATAAATACTTTAGTAACAGACTCATTTTGTGTTTTTTTTAATTTTATTTTTTAAGTTTTATTTTAATGCTAGTTAAAATTGCAAAATAATAGAAAACTGCAAATTGAATATTATTCTTAAGCCTGGCAGAGGTGAGTCTGCTGAATCTGAGTCTGAAATGACAAGCACATCAGTCACTGACACAAACCAGCTGCCAGGTCTCTTTTATATGCAAGTCATTCAGTGAGATATCAAAACGTGGAAAATATAATACTCCTACCAACATTTCTTGTTGAATTAATGCCCAGGTGAGTTCTTCTGAAATGCTGTAGTTGTATCTCAGAAAAAACAAGAAGCAGTAAAGCATCATACTTATTAGGACCCAATTTGCCACAGCAGCAGTCAAGTGCTTCAGCCTTTCCCAGATGCAATAGTGAGGGAGGACTGGGGATTGGGAAACTTAAATTAAATTCATAGTGTGCTGTGCATTTAGAATTCAATATTGACAGCTCTAATTACACATGCCTTTCCATCACAAGTTCATCAAGTAAGAGGAAAACACTAGAAACAACAGTATCAACTTCTCATGAAAATAAATATATAAGTGCCGAGCCAAGCACTCCAGACCTTCTGAACTTTCACCTTTCTTTCTGGCAAATCCCCTCATGTTTTCCCCTGTGCTTTTTTTAAAATTTAATTTTTTTTTAAATAGGAAGAAGGAAAAAAAAAAGCTATCTAGATATCAAGCCTTCATTCAAAATGTAACCTTAAAATATTACAGCCAGAGTGTAGAGAGTGATGTATTAGGATATTTGCCTTCCAGCAGCTTTTTAAAATCAAGAAATCTCAGCTACTCTTCAGGCTTCTTCCAACACTGATGAAGAGAAATAAAGACCTGGAGAAGGCAAATATTTTAGAACAGATTGGACCAGTTCATGGAAATAATTAATTCTCTTTCAACAAAAGAGAGGGCTTGGATAACTAAATGATGGTTTAGATGAATCCTGCCCTTTCAGAATACACCACTAAGAACACAAGAAGTGCTGTCTGACAATAGGCATACTTATGTTCTCTGTGCAACTGCACATGTCAGCCATAGTCCAAATGCAGCACTTTACAGCACTGGAACAAATGTTACAGTCAGTTAATTTTAAATATGATTTCCACCAGCACAGAAGCTGATTGAAGTAATTCATCAACATATCCCAAGTCAAGTAAGTGAGAACTTACTCAGTCAAGTTACAATTCACAAGTTGCACATAATGAGAGATGGGGTTTTATTTTATAGGATATTGTTCTCAGAAAAAACCAACTTATTAATTGTTCCAACAAACAGTTTTTGTGAGTGATTACATGCAAGTAATTCTAGACCTCACTAGTGTGGGAACAGTTGTCTGCTTTTCTTCTCTGAGTCTAGTTCAGTATATTTAGTAAAATTAGTTGAATTTTGAACCTTTACAAAGTATGGCTGTATTTTTTTTTTTTTTAGCACCATGTCTCCGGGGAAATTAAAGTTCCATTTTGAGTTAGGCTATGAATTAACTACTGTGAAATCTTGGTTTAGATCTAGCATCAATTATAGGGTGTGTAATCCACATGAGCTGTATGGTTGCAGCCAGTCCTTATGTAGCAAATTCCCTGTGATATGGAAGTGTGCCAGGAAGTTTAAGAAAAGTGTCACTGGTGCCCAAATGAGATGGAGATATGCCTAGTTCAGGATGAGTTAGGGCAAGGTGAGCACAGTCAGTAAAGAATTCCTGTCTGATTATCATTTTAGAACCATTTAATTAAAATTTCATAAAATATAGAGGTATTGTAAAAGTACTATGGATGAACTCTCCAGTCATTTAAATTTCAAATAATTTGGCCATGTGAGTAATAGTGGAACACAAACTTCTTGTGAGTGTAATGGAAACCATGATGCATTTTCCTTATTCATATTACAATATTACTTCTCTAGTACATGAGCCAGATTTGTATAGTAACATAAATGTCTTAAAAGAGAAAATAAGAATCAATCTTTATTTACATATAAATCTGTATTTTATCTATGGATATGGCATGAAATGTATTTGACGTTTTTGTCTTTATAGAAGCAATAGACTATAGAACTTCGCAAGCTAGCAGGTTTCTACATTCAAAATGTCCAAGACTTTGATATATCTTTATACCTTTAAAGGATAAAAATAATCCTTTTATCAGCATTATGAATATTTTAATATGCATAAGATTCAGTTCCTCACAGCTAGTTGCAGGTTTGAGTTGTTGCCATGCAGAGTGCTGTAAAGATTACTCTATGTCCTACTAAAAATTTACTTTTGTTTCATTCCAGATATTATTCATTACAAAGCAAATTTTCTCAATAGGTGCATTAATGCTATGACATGCTGAAGACTCTTCTGTTAAAACATTCTGATACTTGTACAAAAGACTTTTTCTTTTTTTTTTAAGATGAAGCATCACATATCCAGCAGGATTCCATATTTTGTTTATCTGACCATCTTTCTGTTACCTAAAGGCACAAAGTACTTGAAAAGAACCAATCAAACATTTTTCATGTTAGATTGTCTGGAGTTGCATTTCTGCCTTGGGGTTTATTTTTTGTTTCTGTGTCTCTTTTTTGTTTGTTTGTTTTTGTTTGGGGTGTTTTTGTTTTGTTTTGGGTGGGTTTTTGTTTTTTGTTTTTTTTTTTTTTTTTTCTTTTTTTAGTTTGTGGGTTATTGTTTTTTTAATAGTGGTATCCCTGAATGAATGTCTGGCAGATAAGAAGCTCTCTATATGTTCTGGCCATTTACAGACTCTGTGGAAATTCTGTCTGGGGACAGGTTGTTAATAGAATGATGTCCTCAGTTTTCTATGTAGACACATATATGTCTAGTCTACAGTGTTGCTTGCTTTAGTCAGCAAATTTTTCCATGACACTGAAGTACCAATTAGTACTTTCCAGATGAAAGCAATATATGTAGTTTTCTCCAAAGTCAGTGAATGTAATGATAAAATTCCCCAAATATTATACAGAAAGCCTAACTAGGTTACTCCTTTCACGTCCATCCAGAGCTATGAGGAATATGGGCAATTGCCAGTCTGTTTTAAGAGAACATGTTGGCTGCATTGTATGGAGCTATTCTCTGGCTGGATGCTTCTGTCTCCAAAGCAGCATCACATCCATAACTTCTATTTCTTTTTACAAGGCATTGTAAAGATGTGCCTTTGAGTGCATTTGTAAACACTTTTAAAGTGTCCATTTATCTATTTACTAAAACAGAAAATGCAAAACAGAACTGCAAGTTTGTGCAATGCAATCAAAGAATGCTTTCTCTAATATTTACATGGAAGCTTATTTATATGTCATTTGACTTTTAAAGAAGTTAGCTTAAGTGTGGGCAAGTCCCTGATTCAAAACTGCAGTAGCTTTGTATTTATCCCCAGGTGAGATTTTGTTACAAATCTTCATATGGTTTGTAGTGCTCTTATAATTACATCAGCAGTGTCCCTAAAAGCCATTTCTCCTTTTAAATATGCAAAATTTATCAGTGAATAGTAAACATCTGTTACCAAGTGTGTTGTAGAATATCATCTCTACATCATTATAGGAGGATTGCATTTAATCTGTTCTAACAGTTCAAAAGATTAAAGGTAGAAGTACTTTAAGAAAAGTTAGTTTTCTTGTTTGCAATTTTTTCATCATGTAAAAGAGTTTCAAATTTTCAAATATCTACATTGATACATATTATTATGTTGACAAATGCTGTCTGACAATTTCTCTAATCTTTCAGTTACAGTGGAATGATGCTTTTATTGTCTGTACAAGAAATTAGATGAGGTGAGAGAATACTCTTGGTCCTGTATTAGCAATACCTGATAGAGTGGTTTTTCCAGGTCAGAGAATACCCCACCACCATGCCAACACTACTAAAGTTGTAGCATTGTGTTAGAACTATTTGTCTGGGGTGCACAACAGCTCTAAAAACTGTCTTTTCAAAACCTCTCTGTGAAGTATAAGACCTCAAGAAGAATGCAGGAGTGAATAAATGAATTCACACAGGTTGTTTTAGTGATAAACCCAGTAGTTATGAAAAAAATGACAGAAATAGTTGTTTAGCTGTGAGCCTGTTCCTCACAATCACAGCCTTTCAAGTTTTGAAGTGAACCATGTGTTGATAAATGCTCAGATACTCAGATTCTGCAGCAGAACTAACATGCCAGCTGTATCTAGTTCCATTTTGCTCCAATGAGGAACTTAGGTGTCCCAAGTCAACTAAGTTTTTAATCATAGTCTTACGTCTGCTTCCAGGATTTTGTTGAATTTAAGCACTCTAAGCTTCTCTTGCCACATACACTCCCCGGAGACCCTAGTGTAGTTAGAGGACCGTAGATTTCCCAGGAGTGGACTGTAACACCCTCGCCTCAATCTTTCTGAAAGATATTCTTTCTGCTGCTACATATTGTTGTACTTTAACACACCAATCAGTCACTCATCACCACAGTCACTCACTCACTCCCAACAGTGGGATAAGGGAGAGGATTGAAAGAGCAAAAGTGAGAAAATGTGGATTGAGATAAAGACAGTAAAGAAAGTAAAGAAGTCACCAGCAAAGTAAATCAAGGAATTAATTCACCACTTCCCATGGTCAGAGAGGTTTTCTGCCATCCCCAGGATAGCAGGGCTCCCTCATCTGTTAACAGTGACTTGGGAAGACAAATGTCATCATTCCAAATATTCCTCCTCTTCCTTCTTCTTCCCCCCAGCTCTATGTGCTGAGTGTGAAGCTATTTAGCACAGGATATTCCTTTGGCCAGTTGGGGTCATCTGTCCAGGCTGTGCCCCCTCCCAGCTGCTTGTGCAACCCCAACCCACTCTCTGTTGGGGTGGGGTGAGAGGCAGAAAAGGCCCTGACTTGGTGCAAGCATGGGTGAGCAGTCACAAAAACATCCCAGTAATATCAGCCATGTTTCCAGCACAAATCTAAAATACAGCTCCATACCAGATACTGTTGAGAAAACTAACTCTATCTCAGTCATAACCAGCACAAAAACCCTTATAGCTATGGGATGTTCCACTGAGAGATGCCCAAACTCTCTATTATTCTGAGCACAGGTTTTATCCAGGAATGGAATCCAGTATCACTCCATTGGATAAAAGTAATTACTCTTGAAAATTCCTGTAAAATGCTTTTTGAGTTCAATCTTTATGATCTGCAAAATATGTAAATTTTTTTTCAGTCTTTTAGATGCTGTGAGTATACTTCCTCAACTCCATTTATATTACTCTTACATTTTAAGAGTGTGTGTGTTGGTCCACAAATGCAATTCAGTTATGATTGCTTTTCTTAGCATGTTAAATTCAAATTTCTTTCAGTTGCTCCAGTAGAATGCCCCACTTTGCTTGATACTAAATACATTTAATTGTGTGTATTTTGATGAAATAATTTACCCTCACTAATCTTTTTAATGACATGTGAAATGAATTTATTTTTTCGTAGATGTGGCAATGATGAACAGAGGTTGGTTCACTTTGGCTTCATGCATAGTGACTTTTTAATGCATACCAGTCAGCTAATTCAGCCTCTGTGCTAAGAGGTGTTGGCTGAACCATAAGTTTTTTTTACCGGTTACAGGTCTTCAGAGAACTTACCCATTTCACTTTCCAAGGGAACTAGCTGATTCACTTGTACAAAAAATCCAGAAAATAATATCCAGTGTTGGGGGGCAAATGAATGATGGCTGGATAAAAAAGATGGACTACATACTTTACGGTGAATCTATATTTTTGAACACTTCAGAATCCTCATTCCAATATTTTGGTGTTTTTTTTTTTTATCCAAGTAGCTTAGAATGTAAGCTGAGTGTGGTTAGGTTGTGTGACTATCTGCCTACCCTCTTTGGAATGTTGAAACACCTTGATATTCCCAGAGTATATTCATTAGATATGGCTTTACATTAAAGACAGGTGGAAAATAACAAAGTGTATTAATTTCCAAACTAAGTAATGGTAAGAAAATAATCTGCCATGTGAAGAACCTCATAATAAAGCCTCATTTCTGTTTGATAGATAATTAAGCAAAACAGAGTAAATTTAGCACAAAACAGACTGAGAGTCATTTCTCTCAGGTTAACTTAGTATCACATGAAACTAAAGTTTCAGGGTTTGGTCTGCATAAGATGAATTACAGATATGTAAATACGGTTTTTAAGTCTTCTCGACTTAAATTTTCACATCATTTGTCTAGTCAGCAAAGTGAGATATACTAGCGAAGAAAATTATATCAGTATCTGTCTTGTATTTCAGGAGAAAGTGATTTTGTGTCTTAGCTACCTAATTTAAGTGTAAGGTTTGTATTTGAGAAGGATGAACAGAGATAAACAGTTCTCTCCAACTTAAGACATCATCTATCTTCAAATACCAGGATTTAAGAGCCAGACCCTGAGATTTTGGTGTGAATAAGTTAAAAGCTATCTTTCATCATCAAAACTTCTACATGTTTTATAATTAGATTCCAAAATTTACTTTATCCAAATTTGGATATTAAAACCTTTTTCTTTTGGCATTTTGACTATGCTGCCATGTTCAATAAGACTACTATAGTGGCAATAGTTAAATTCAAGTCTTGTATTTGAGGTCACTGTCTCAATAGTTTTGTATATTTTCCCTGCTCTGTATGCTTCTTTCTCTGTAATAGAGCTAGCAAATGCATTTGTGGTAGCTGCAATTTCAAGAGTTTATTTCTCTTCTGGTATCTTTTCTGTATGTGTTCTTCAAAGAAAATAGTAAGTCATTGACCTTCTTATGTTTGCACATACAGAAAGCACAAGAACAATAACAAAAACTCTGCAGTATGCTTGGATTTTTAAAATCAAAGTTATTTCTCTGGTTTGTAAAATATCAGTCATATCTGCACATTTTTTACCGGGGTCTTACATCTGCTAACTAAATTTCATTTTGAAAACTTAAGATAACAGTCACAGTGATGAATTTTTTTTGTATCCTTATTCAATTTTGATTTTTTGACATTCAGGAGTAGATTTGGCCCTTAGATTCTCCTTTACTAAAATTCCAACTCTGTAGATCTGTGCAGCTAAAAAAACCCAAAAATCCATTTATTTTGTGTCCACAAGTAAATATAAAAAATTATAACACATATACCCATGTTCATGCAGACAGATTTATCTGACTTATTTTCAACCTAATTTGCTTTCTCCTTCATTTTGAAAATGTCATAACCTTCTCTTGTTAACCTACCATGAGCCCTTTTCCTCTGGTACATGTTCTTTTCTTGAGGTCAGAACAGGTCATATGTCTCCCTCTAAAGGTATGGCTATCAAAGCAACAATCATCCAACAGATACATGTTGTACCTGTGGAGCTACTCCAGGGCATCACTGTCATAATCCGCTGGTGAAGGTCGCCAGCACCATGACTTGCCTTGTACCAAGATCAGCATGCCTGAGTACTCCATTAGCAGTCACGGAGTCTGGCTTTCTCAGTCCCTGGCAGTGTACCTAATAGCAATAATTAACTACGCTCTCAGAAATTCCCTTTGCATGCTTTTACTTTGAATGTTCAGGTTCAGTACTAGCGATACATTTTTTCTGTTGATATTTAACAGTAAAAAATAGTTTGTCTGAAATAAGCAGTACAAGATTCCTCAACTTCTTGCTAAAGGTCATTTTGACCAATTACATTACAAAAGAAAGGTGAAAAAAGAATGAAGTAACACTTACTGTAAATCCTAATTAAGGTTCATCACAAACTGGGTTTCATTGGTGAACGTTATTTTGCTCCCTTACTTATAAGAATGGGTTTGTATGTTGAATTGTGCTATTTCTCTATAAAATATCCAGATCTAAATGGGAATAAACAGAGGGATTTATAGGAACATAGAACCATAGAAAGGCTTGGGTTGGAAAAGACTTTGCACTGAATACAGTTCCAACTCCCCTGACATGGACAGAGAGGCCACCCACTAGACCAGGTTGCTCAGATCACCCTCTAACCTGGTCTTGAACGCTTCCAGGCGTGGAGCATCCACAGATTCTCTGGGCAACATGTTCCAGTGCCTCACCACCTTCTGAGTAAAGAACCTCTCTCTATCATCTAGTCTAAACCTCCTCTTTCATTTTAAAATTGTTTCTGTCTTGACCTATGAATATCAGCCCATGTAATAAAGTCAGTCTTGCACTTTATTATAAGGCCCCTTTAGGTACTGGAAGGACACAGTAAGATCATCTCAAAGCCTTCTCTTTTCTGGGTTGAACAACCACAGTTCCCTCAGCCTGTTTTCATAGGAGAGGTGCTCTAATCCTCACATCATCTTTGTGGCCTCCTCTGGACCTGCTCCAATAGGTCAATGTCCTTCTTGTGCCAAGGACCCCAGAGATGGATGCAGCATTCCAGCTGGGGTTTCAGGAGAGCAGTGCAGAGATGTATTTTTTCATTAAAGCAATTAAGTTTAAGTAGGGCTATATTTAATCTCCTTTATTTCTTCTTTTTAATAATTTTGGATTTCAAGTTACAATCTTCCTGAACTCTATCTCACAAAAAATAATTCAGCATGAATTCTTGCAAAAACTGTATTAGTAGAAAATAACCCTCCAAAAATGCCAGCTTTGTTGAAATTAAATTTCTTACAATGTTCTTGCAATCTATCTAGTTTGGCCAGACTTTGTGAGAAAAACTAGAAGAAAAAAATAGATCAAACAAATTTTATGCACAATTAATTGTGTGTTTTAGACTAGATTTACCCTTTTTGTAGGGAAAAAAATTTAAATCAGCTGTAACAGTAATATCTTATCAACCTTTCGTGCTCTGAAGAGTTGATGACTGTTTTCTAAATAATTTTAAAGGTATTTTTGCTACCTTTACATATTTCACTGAATGTACATTCTACCTACTAGGGTCTGTCTGCTCTACTGTTTGGAAATTATATTGTTCTCCACTTGGGCAATTATATTCCTCTTAAAAACATGAAAGATAAAGCACTGTAACAGGAGTAGCACCGCAGCAACATTGCTCTTGGTGTTGAACAACTGCTGTAGTCCATACCAGGGGTAACTGCATTTAAAATCTGAGTGGGAAAAAAGAAGATAAAAAATACAGTCATTTTAATTTCTGCAGTTGTGTGCCTGTGTGTGGTTAGTGAAAATTTCGGACAGTTTTTTGCAGTTCCCAGGGAATTTGGCTAGGCTTTTGTACAGGAAAACTGAAGAAAGTTCACAATGCAAAATGGTCTGAAAAGCAGAGGAGAGGGAGGTCTTTTTTAGGAAAGACACTGGTGTGTAGCTGAGTGGTGGCGAGGATGAACAGTCTGACCAGCCTAGGTGCTGATCTGAAAATTAAAACTGTTTCTGGGAAATTTTTTTTATCACACAGAAGCTTGTGTTTATTGTAAGTATCTTGTAGGTTTCTGAATAGCACACAAAAGGGAAAAGTGTGTATCTTCAATATACCTTAGGAGAAAAACTTGCAGAAATAAAGTGTTGTAGGTAATAAATATGTCAGTCACATTTAGCCTGCAGACAGATCTTGCTCCTGTATTGTTATTCTTCACTTTTGCTAACCGAGCTCTGAGTTCTAAATCACTGTGAACAGCATGTTGTTTTTGATTTGGGAATACGTGCATATGCTCTACAGTGAGCATAGCCCCTTTCTCTGATTATTTCTATAGCATATAGGAACTGGGTTTCAATCTGTAGTCTTTTACAGCATGATGCTCTCACATAGCAACTTGGCCAAGTTTGTGTCATTTTATTGTACTGTATTCCTGTAGAAACATTCAGAAAATTTGACTCCAACCTGAGAAAATCACAACATTTAGGGTGGCTTTTGGACTGATTCTAACAGTTAATTCATGTCTTTAAGATCTTCCTCAGTGTTGAAAGTTGTGAATTTGGCTAATGAGAAATTAAAATCTAGCATCTGCTATAACCACTTGATTCCAGAAACTGAGGCTATAAGTCAAAAAAATCAAAAAATACACACTCATATTCCCACACACCATTCCCCAAACAACCAGTTAAAAAAAGGTAAAGTTGAAATATAGGATGTCATGATTGCTGGGAATGCCAGTCATTATTTTCATGTTTTTTTGTTTTTCTCTGCCACATTACACTTTAAAACCATCCTCAGAGCCATAAGGGAACTTAAGGATTGTCTGTTTCTTACATCCTTGTCCCTAAACTAAGGAATGAAAATTTGTTTCTGACAAAACACAGGCTTGATGCTTTGCATCATTTTCAGATATTATAGTGTATTAATATTAATATTAATATTAATGCATTATTGGAATATAAAAAATTAATATAAAATAAATCCTTTTCCCATATGGGAAGAGAAGAACTGAAAAAATATTTCAAAAGAAGATCAAGAACAAGATAATTCTGGTTTGTTTTTATTTTTTTTCTATGAAGAAACACTATATTGACCTAATTTTAATAAAACGTTTTACAAACATCAACTTAATATTACAGATGTTTAAAGGATGAAGAGTTTGGTTTTTTTTCATACTTTACAAATAAGTCAATACTCACCTTTCACTCTAAAAGAACTTAATTCAGTAAGGTGTTATCTATAGAGCAGAGCCTAAGAGCACATCCCACTTCTCAGGTTCATGCCCGTGCTGGGCATGTCCTGAATATCCACAGTAGGATGGTGCTTGTGCATATGAGTCACTCCTTTCTGCTGTGGTCTCATCATAAAGAAATAGTTTGCAAAGGATGAGATCGGAAATGTGATATACAGTGGCCATGTCTACAGTACTGATTAAAACAGGGTTAGAAACCACATCACATGGTTCAGGGCTGTTGGTATCCATGTTACTGAAACCTTCTGTTAGCAGATGTGTCTTGGAGAGGCATTCGGAAAAAAAAAATGAGCCATCCAACAATTCAGTGGTATGGATGAGCAAGGATTTTCGTCTCAGGTTCACCCCCAGCTTGCTTTTATTTAATATTGCACATGCACTCAGCCTGCTCTGGATGGTCAGTGAACCTGAGATGGGTCACAGCAGGCATCAGCAGATACAGCCAAAGCTGAAGATGTGGCAGATACAGAAGAAATAACATTTGGGTTTAAAGCTCTGAGTGTAAACAACAGAAACATAATTGGTTTGGACCTCAGCATGTGCAAAGAGAGCACACAGTTTCTATATTTTGTATTGTGCTCCCATCTGAAAGTCCTGGCTTAGAGTTATGGCCTGAATGAGGAGCCACTGGCCTGCACCCTGAATGCAGTGGGTAGGGGCAGTGTGACAGGCATGGAGACAGGAAAGGACATCTGAGAGAGAGCTTGGGCTCTTCCAGCATTCTTAGCCTCTCTTATCTTTAGGCACACTTGGGATCTCAGTTATCAAGAAACAACAAAAATCATCATCTCTGAAGAAATCAGGCTGAAGTTGAACCACTTCTGCATCTGGTTAAAACACATGGAATTTTCAAACCTCTGCAAAATTCAACTGAAAAAGTTCTTCCCCTGTGTGTGGCTACATGGCTAGTTGAATTCATTTTTTAAATAGTTTTGATGAGTCTGAATATTGTGTTTTAAAGCCTGATCTATCAAATCTTTCTGTCTGACCTTGTTCTATGTAATTGGGGGTGTTATAGGCAGATGTTTTGAGAAATTGCAGCTTTGCTCAGCTGGCAGGCAGATTCCAATCAGATTTTGTTCATCATGCCTCTGAGTTTTGCTTAGCTCTTGTCCCCCTTTCCTTCATGCTTGTGACTGCTTAAAATATAAAAATGGTAAGGCAAGCTCTCCGGAAAAGGGAATCAAGACATCTATTCATGGGCAAGTAGTCATGTACAATGCAAAGATGGCACCAGCACACTGCTTGCCATTCCTCCTTTGCCCTGAGCAAAACGAGAGCATCTTGTGAGTGTAGGGAAAAGCTGCTTCAAATTATGTGTTAAATTATGCTCTAAATTACACACATTTGTTAGATGTTGCTGGAGGCCTATTGTGCCTCTTTGTCCAAGATACTATCTTAGCACAGGTCAGGCAGACCTTGAGTCTGTTTCTGTAAAGGAAGCTCATCTCAATATAATCTCCTGAGTACTGAGTCAGCTAAATAGTTAATCCAAATGGTCTCCTGAGTATTCAGGAGGTTTTCCTGTGTTTTATTTTTTTATTTTGTTTTTCTTTTTAGTTTTGTTTGTGTTTTTTTGTGGGTTTTGTTTGTTTTTAAATAACTATAGCTAATATAATTTGCTTCTTTTGTGCTTGGAGAAGCATATAGGCCTTTTTCTTCCTTGATCTCCCAAGTTTTATTTGAGCAACAGAGCATTAGTATGAAATCTGAACTCGGTATAAGTCAATGCCGTTAATTTTATGAGACACTTAAAGGATGTAGTTACATTGCATGTAATCCCTAAGCATATGTGTCGGCTGTCACTTTCAGTACCTCTGTGTGAAACATTTCTGGGCCTAAATTTAGTCATTACTTCCCATAATAAGGTGTTTTGATTTTACAGATGAGGTGAAGTCAGAACTTTTAGATCATAGGTTATGCAATGGTAATTACTTTCCTAAGAGTCTCTCCCTTAGCAATCAGCAGGATTCCTCCAGGCTAGGATGTCTGCTATCAACTCGAGTCATCACTGCAGTGGGTCCTTGCAGCCCTTCAGCACAGCTCTGGACTGGCTAAGGCAGCCAATGTTATCTTTGTGCTTGCTGTCTGCAGAACAAGGATTATTTGCTTGTGGGCAGTTAAACAGTAAAAGGCACAGGAACGCCTTACGAGCCAGTATCACAAGAAGAATTTTTTCTTACACTACAAAAGAAAACGTTCTGAAAGAAAATGTACTATTCTTAAATACCTAGAAAGGTCACTGGACATTGTTGGAACAAATTTTTTATCCTTTTCTTTGCTCAGCTTTCAAATTAAAATGTATTCTCTGAGACACAAATATAATCTCCTTTGTAATTTAAAGTCCCGGTGATATCGTTAGGCCCAATAACAGCTGTGATTTCTTTAGGGAGAGTTTAATCAGTTTGTTGTGACATGGTACCAGGAACTCAATTGTGATTGATCACTATTGCTCAAAAAACTGGCCAGAAGTGAGTCTGAGCAAATCATTTAAACAATGCCCCAGAGCTGCAGAACCTCAAACAATGAGAGGCCTCTTGAAGCTGGCAGAAATATTAGCAGGCTTCAGAAATGGAAGGGTTTCCAGTGACGCTGTAAATATTGCCTTCAGCATGGCCAGGGGAACTTCTGTAATCCCTTTACTCTGTGCGTTGGTTCTCAAAATTGGATGAAATGTAAAGCAGACCACTTTCTGAGGCCACCTTACTACTAGTACAGTGTCAGTGAGTTTTCAGGAAATTTTAATAACATTCTTTTAATGGAAAATAATTTTCTGTAGTTCTGCAGGTCTGTATCAGTAGGGTGTTTTTCTCTTTTCATAGATTCAGATAATCCAAAATATCTTTCTGCACATTGATACATGTTAACTAACATGTATCCTGACCATAAAATTTCTTCAGTGATGCTATATTAAATCAGTATTTCATGGCTGATCAGATTGCTCTTTAAAACAACATTGAATCCAAGGCATCAAGTCATCAAGGTAAATTATTCCTAGATAAATTATTTTAGTGGCTATTTTTCTTTGTAGTGGATACATAGTAGATACTGCTTTCAGTCACTAGATCTTTTTACGCTTTTACATCATACCTTTACTGACTGAAATCTTTGAAGTAACTAACAAGCAATAGGACAAGAGGAAGCAGCCTCAAGTAGTGCTAGGGGAAAGAAATCTTCATTGAAAGGGTTATCAAGCATTGGAGCAGGCTCCTCAGGGAAGTGGTTGAGTCACCATCCCTGCAGCTATTTAAAAGACTGGATGGAGCACTGGGAAGCATGGTTTAGTAAAAGATTTGGCAGTTCTGGGTTAGCAGTTGGACTTGATGATCCTAAAGGGTATTTTAAAACCTACATGATTCTATGACGTTACTCATAACAACAAGATCCCTGAAGGATTTTTCTCTGGTTGCTGGCAGATATACCAATCTCTGTGCCATCATACTTTAACCAAGTATCGTTACCAGTGCTTCTTCTTTTGAGATGATCCAAAGTCATTATACTGCAAAGTATCCTAATATGGACAGAATCATAACATCAACATGTGCCCTATGTCTTTCAGAATCTGTTTGTGTCTCAATAGATTGTCTGCACTTACTACAGTAATGTAACAGTTCTGTTGACTGTGATCAAATCTGCCTTTATGTCTTTTTTAGGTAATTTAACCAAATCAAACTCCTTTAATAACTGATTTAAAAAATGTTTTTCTGACCCAATACATTTTTGTCTAAGCCCTAATTTTCACTTTCAACATTTTTTTTCCTTTGTAATTTGGACATTAGAATCACACATAATATTCTAGTAATAGCTTTACTATAATAGTCTAGTATTAGCTTTACTAGTGCTGTGGATCAGCTTTCTATTTCTACTCAATATTTCTTTATTTATGCATACAAGAATCACAGCTCCTTATCCAAATGTCATATTAAAGTAAGAGCTCATCACCATGATCTACTTAGGTTCCCCAAATACCCGTTTCTTAAGCAATTTATTTCTAAAATACTGTCCTTTATGCTATACATTTTTTGTCTTGAAATGGTAAAATGGGAAAACAGGAGCAGATAAGGGGTAAGAAAAACAACTCTCAAAAGAAGAAATATTGAAAAATTTTAAAGACCAGTTGAAAAATAAATGACAGGTTGGAAGTTTTTTCATATATAAGAGATAAAACTTTCTTGGTCCCCTTTCTAGAAGTCAAAGGTAAAAAACTATATGCCAGCAATTCTTTCCCAAATGATTCAAATGTTTGCAAGGGTAACAGACTTTAGGATTTGGATGCCCACAGTATTTTCTTTCATTTCATGTGAAACAAATATTTAGCTCCCTCTACCAATTTAATCTTCTCCTGGGCTGTTAATTTTACATAATGCAATTTAGGTTTTACATATTTAAACCAGATAATTTTGTATATATTATAAAAATTTGCACACCTTGTCAAATATTATGACTCTTCTGTAATGAAATACTCTCACTATATTTCAACCAGGCCTAGGTGAAAAAGAGCAGCTTTCTAATTCCCCACTGGAAGGACTTATTCAAGAAGGTAACAAGGAACAAGGAAAAGACAGGAGAACTGCTGACAGCAGATGTAGAACTAAGAACAAGGTTAGGATGAAAGATTCTGAAAATTTATCAGCACTTTTGTTGATTTACATTTAGCTTTGAAATGACAGATCATAATCATGTAAAAAAAACAAAACCAAAAACAATGGGCATCAATGAGAGCATGCCAGGGACATGCTCAAGATAGTATTACTAGAGTAACAATATTGCAACTAAATTGGGATGTAATGGTAAAAAATGCTCCAGACAACCCTGCAGAGATACAGGGGAAGAGAGAGAGAAGCAGGAGAGAAAAAGATAATAGTCAAATTTTTCAGAATAGTTAAATTTAGATGAGGGGAAAAGTACAGCAGAGTTATATTGCTCTAGGAGAATGGCTGTATGATATTAATATTGAAGACATCTGTTTTTCATTAGACAAATCCAATCCTTTTATTTCTCCTGTTAAAATTGGACTCTATTCACAGATTGCTTTGGTATCTTTCTGTCCATTTATTTCCTTGATATTCAAAATTACATTTTTTGGAGGCTATTGACATGACTTTTTGTGCTTCCTGACTGAATGAAGTAATAACTTTTAGTGTGGTTTTGTTTAATGAAAGAATGTAGAATTTTCCCTTTTATAGTTTGACTGGCAAATCTCTCTTTTGAGAATGCTTATTTGTAAATACCCTACTGCTCCAACATTTGATATAACCTTTTCCAGGTTTTGAAGTGGTGGCTAAGAAGACAGGGAGAAAGAGCAGAGATGAGAATGTAGGTGAATTTATAAACAATGCACATATGTCTGGTAGTTAACAAAAATAAGAACAGGAGTGTGTATTAAAGTCTATGTCACAATTCATATGAGTAACTACAAAAGTGTTTTCTATTATGAACAAGACCCAAAATTACACTGAAGCAGTTTTTGGGATTTTTTTGTGACTTCACAGAGATAATGGGGTACCTTGTATTCTCAGTTTGTTAAAAATAAAGACAATCATTTTCTTGTGCAGCTAGATGTGATATGACACACATAGTTTCAACACACTTTGGGTCTCCATATGAAAGGAGATAAGTAAATCATATTCATCAGTGTAATCACTATTAAATTACTTGAAATGAGATTGTCAGCTTTTAAATAATTTCATTCTTAAGATATGTATTTCCTGTAGAAAACAAAAAAGCTGAGCAAATGGCTGGTGTGGAAGAGACATATGACAGAATATGTCATAATAAAGCCTTGCAAAGAACCAGAGAAAATGGATTAGAAATAAATAAATAATTTTCCTAACTCCTTCTGGAAGTGGTTTGAACTGTGGTAACCAAAAGGTCTCAAGGAAAAGATCCAAAAAAAAAAAAAAAAAAAAAAGCCATTGGCAGAGAGAAAGAGAGTAAAAAAGAGATATAGACAGAAAGAAAGAATAGGGGAAATTAGACATGTTCCTAATGAAATTTATGTATTAGGCAATGAAAAAAAAAATTGACAGTAGCAAGTAGAACTCTGAAGCTAAGTCTGGCAAAGGGGAAGCAGAAAATATAAGCTCCTGGCAAAGAAGAGAAAAGGAAATTGACCCTTGTTGTCTGAGAACAGGCTGGCAGAGAAAGACAAATCCATTATATCTATGGGCAATGCTGGATGCCTGAAGGGACAGACATGATTTCAAAGGACAGAAGACATGGATTGATGTAAAGAGAGAATATGAGGCCCAGAGTAAGGTATGGAGGTTAAAGGAATGGGAACACAGTAGAAAAGTTTGTGAGTAGCTAGGTAGGAAGTTGTTTAAGGTGGTGCTGAAAGAGATTATAATCCTTTGGAAAAAAAAAAATAAAAGAAATTTTATAAGGAGAAGCATACAGTCTGGTAAAAAGTAACCAGAGAATCTTCTCTCATTTCTCTGGTAAGAGAAACCAGAGAAATTAAAATATTTTTTTCTGATAATCAGAAAAAGAAATGAAAGCCAGGTGAAGGCCTGGAAAGCTGAAAAATCCTCTAATTTTGTTATCAGGTGTTATGCAACAAAATAGTTGTATGGCTCAAAATGGAAAGCAACTCAAAGAAACTAAAGAAGATGTATAACACAGAATTCTAAATAATTTGGTTTAAAAAAGGCATTCCAGTGCAGTGGAGGGAGGGAATCTTAGGGATATGTTCATTGCTGAAAAAGGCAAAAATAGGAAGGACAGTGAAACATTCAATAAATTTTCACCAATCTGTTTTATAATCTACTATAGAAATTGCAAAATGCTAGTCATGAGGTTCCCAGAAGACACTCTCATATGCTTTTGAGCTCATCCAACTCTGTTTATGCAATATCTATTCTAGGTAAGAAAGTAACTCTTTATTATCCAAAGGCAACTATCTGAATTTACCTTTCTTTTAATATTACTTTAATATATGAGCCAGAGCACATTGTTTATATCTTCTATGAACACTGGAAAAATTATGCATACTGTGACTTGGAAGATGTCCAAAATTAGCTGGACTGAGGGTATGAAAGTACCAGAATGATTTATCATTTTCAAAGTGAGATTGAGCTTTTGTGATGTCGTTCTTGCACAAAGCATTGCAGCATTTCCCATTGCAAAATGAAATACATCTTTTCAATTGGGATGAAGTGATTTCTAAGAAGCTTAGCTTTTAAGGTGCTGCATTTTCAGACTTGAGGAGATATTGGGAATTCTGAAGTCGCTTAAATATTTCTTAAAGAAATCTGTGTAATGACAGCTACTGCCCTTCTGCTAATATGTAATCATTCAGCCAGTTCCATCCATTACAGGAGGGATGCAGCACATGTGAAATACACACCGAACCGTCAGTACCCACTGGACATCCATGTTGTACAACAGTAGATGTTTGAGGCTAATTACTTCAAAAAGTACCCAGAGACCCTGATCTGGAAAGGTGAACTGAGGCTCCTTTGAATAGCCAGTGATGTCTGCAGAGCCAAAGGCCTGACCAAGTCTGAGTGTCTATGTTCAGGTGGGCTAAGGAGCTAAGCAGTCTTCATTAACAGCAATCACTAGATCTCCACTGTCTGTAGTAGATGTTTAAGTGCTATGGCTGATAGGCAGACACCTGTATTGAGATGCCCAGAGAATCTAAAATCTGTTGAAGAATTTGCAGAGTGCCTGACAAGGTCCTGGTACACCCTTTGAGATATTCCAGTGTGTCCTAGCTATGCTTCAGTAGCTGTTTTAGAAAGAAAGCTTTTATGAAAGATGCCTGTTTTTCATTTCTGTTCATTTTAGGATAAACTTATTCAAAAGTCTTAGTTTAGATAAGTAATACACTTTTGGAATGTGCCTCCTAGTTGTTCTCATCTTCTGTATTTGGGTTAGTATTATGAAACTGTCCTAGATTACATAAAACCTGTTTTCTTTTGCATTAAATTTAACCAGACTGTAACTTCAGTAAATGTATTTGAAGCTTTGTAGCCACAAATGAGAATTTTATCACCAGACCAGATTATAGAACTCCGAAATGTGTGCTTACCACCCACTGTTTCACTCTACAGATTTGCCTCCATAAGTTAGAACTGTACCTTGTGCTGCATCAAAAGAAGCATCACCAGCAGGTCAAGGGAGATGATTCTTCCCCTCTTCTCCACCCTTATGAGACCCTACCTGGAGTACTACCTCCAGCTCTGGAGCTCCTGCACAGGAAAGACAAGAACCTGTTGGAAGTGGGTCCAGAGGAGACCATGAAAGTGCCTGAAGCATTGGTCCAGGGATGTAGACATGGCATCAAGCATTTCTGCTCCTCTTGGGAGAATCAGCTAGAGGCTTATGATGAGAAGATTTATTGTAGGAAATCTAAAGTGGCATTTAGGTCTCTTTCTGCATGAGAGAATTTAGCCTTCCCCTGACATCTTCCTTGTTTACACTATTTTTTGAGTCTATATATATTGGTCAGACAACACTGAGCATGATAGTACCTCTGCATGCAACTTTGCGAAAAATTCTATTGAATGTAACTAATCTGTATAAGGGTTTATGAACAGGATTAGGCATTAACTGTTCCTGTCTCTTTGATTTTTCACCTTCCTTTGTTTCCATTGTTTCTTGTAGCAATTTTCAATTATTTAATTAGCAGTTCCTTCTCTTCAGCTCATCACGATGTGTTGTGCTGGAGACACTCAAGTGACAACGTATATGTCTCTGTATTTCATTCTACTGCTTGTTATTCCTCTATCCCTCTCTAAATCTATTGTAGAAACAAAGACTACAGAGTAATTTTCAGCATAAAGAGACCTTCAGCAAAGAGCCATATTTACCCTATTCTTAGCAAGAATTGATTGCATTACTGAGATTAAAACTTAAAATGCAATTTTCTCTGACTTATAAAGCACACGTTGTCTATGTTGAAGATAATTTCTGGTGCTGCTACTTCCTACAAGTATCTTTATTTATCTTGAAAAACTAAACAGTGGGAATCTGCTACTAGAGAAAGTCGAAAGTTTTCAAATGGTAGCTTTTCTTTTCTGTAAGCTTCTTATTTTTTAAGGAAAAGTGTGCTGATAGCCTTGCTGAGAGCTGTAGTAGCAATTAAAAGCCAAACATATGCTAGTGCTTGTGTGATACACATCGTTTATGCTACCTGAGTGTTTTTGCACTTCATAGACTCACTGTGTCTTCAGGCATTTAGTTCCTGATTCAGCAAAATAATTATTCCTACTAAGTGTGTAGCATAAAATTAAGTGTATTGACTTTACTAAGACTACTGCATAATGATGGAAATGGGTGTTGGTCTGGACTCTTGATTCAACAGGCTGAACACATGTGTTGCCTTTTATTTGTATGACCTTAAACAAATCAAACTGAAACTGCTTGTAAAGCAAATGTGAATATTTCAGTGCCTTCGCAGCACTTTTTCACTTTAAGAAACAGAAACTGCTTTACTACTGCTAAAAACAGTGTGGTAATAGTCTCTCTCTTTTTTTTTTCCCTCCATTAATCTTTAGTACAAAAATACTTGTGGTGGCAGGTGGGCACCTAAGTTGCAGGCTCTCTTTGGCTTGAATTTTTCCTACTTCACATCTCCCTGGATAGCACTTTCATTACAGGATTATTGAAAAGAGTGGGATTCTTAAACCTGCATGGGAAAAGTCAGATTCATAATGCTAATGCCTACATCTCACTCAGAAATGCAGCTGATTTATGGCTAATTCCTCATCAGGAATGATGATTTTAGAAAAGCAGCCAAGTCTCATATCACAGACTTTGTGGTTCCACTCAAAAATTGTGAGCGATAATCATTTCCTACCCTACAGCAGCACTGTGAAGACAAGTATATTAAAATGGGTTATTCACAGATCCCATCATAGCTGAAGGTATAAATGTCTTAAAAAAAGATGTGTATTTGAGTGCTAATATAAATGCAAACTTTAATGCTAATGTAAAGTGACTGTAAATGTATCAGATCCAAAGATAGTGTCTTACCTCCAGTTTATGTTTAGACTGTCCAGAACAGCAGAAAATATAATGAAATTAGGGTATGAGGTCTGTAGAGCCATGATACAGTACTTTTATGCCACTGATTTACAGGGGAAGAATACCAGATGAAATGAAAATGTCATTCAGAATCTGGAGGGGAAAAAAATTGTTTGTTTACAGTTTTTTTGTTTGTTTGTTTTTTAATACTGCTATTTCTCATTGAATGCTTAGTTTAAAACCTGAAAGGATGATTCACTACAGAATTCCTTAGTTCTTGTGATAGTAGAGTTCATTGATATCACTGGGAGAGGACTTTGATCTTGATCACTGAAAATGTTATCCATATACTTCATGTCACTGTGAAGCTGAGCATCCTATTGGTTAAGGTAGGTTTGTGTAGGTACTTTTTGGGCTCTATGTCTAAGGTGGGGGAAAATCTGCTCACAGACGAAATCATAATACATAGATTTGTAAATTGTAATGCTGTAGAGTCAGTGAAGTACACTGGGCAGACCTTGGTTCTGTCCTTTTGACTGCCCTTGAGCAGTTTTCCCATCTCCAAAAAAAAAAAGGGAATGTCTCCTCAGTTGCTGTGCAAAGTGCTTTCCAGAGAAAAGAAGAAAAATTATGTAAAATGTAGACATTATCAATTACCCAATCTCCCTTACCCTTAGCCACATGACGGTCATAGATCATGAAAACTTTTCGACAAGCAGCTCTGTGGTCAGAATTGTACTTTGTTTAATAACATGCATGCCTCTGCCAAAATTCTCTTGTTTGCATTATATAAACTGTTTCTCACAGCTTATTTCCCCTTATTCAAACAAACAATGACCTTTGTAACAATGAAATATATTAGTAGGAGAAAAGTTATTTTATGACAGTAAGGACCAATTTTTTAACAAGTGTGTGACCAGTGGTTTTTTTTCCCTTAATTCCTCATGCATAGGTTATGCTGTTTTCATTCTCAACAATGTTTTTCTGCTCTTTCAAAAGATGACAAAATTAGGTCTTTGTATGTGTATTTCATACTTTTCAGGATGTATAGTCACCTATGTAACACTGGGTTTTATGTAGATGGGCTTAGCAACATTTCCATACTGATTTGAACTTCGAGAAAGAAGTGCATTTGTTTGTGTCTGTCTCAAACCATTTGTATTGGGAATAACAGTTCATGATTCATTTCCAGAAGGAGCATTGCTCCTTTTGTAGCCAGATAAACAACTGCAAAATGAGTGTTAAAAAAAATCCTTTCTTGTTTGCTTTCATAAACATGGTAAGGAATCAGAAATTCAGGCCCCAGTCTACTAAAAATATTTTTTTAACTTTTGAATTTTATCTTTCTTTTTTTATAGAGGTGATATGATTTGATATCTGATAAAATTGGTGGATGGCCCTCAATTCCATTCCAGTAAAAAATTTTGCCAATTATTTTTTTGCCAATAGAAACTAATTTAAGTTCTATATCAGAAGAAAAAAATATTTTCCCAGTAAAGAAATGTCTGAACACTCATCCCTTCATAAAATAACTTATTATTGGTATTTTTCTGTAAATATAACCTTTGTTTTTCAAATTCTTTCCTGAGGAGAAACCCCATGCCCGGAAAAGCCAATTCCAGCTTAACTAAATGAATTTAAATAAGGCATTTTAGTGTGAGGATCTGAAGCACTTGCAGCTTCCCAGGAAACTCGAAGTTAAATTTTCCCTTCTTAGGTTAATATTTCTATTATTGAAACCACATTTAAATATACACATTAATTTGATTATATGGCTGGTTCTTTGGACTATGAGAATATGTGACTGACACATTATTGATTGATGTTTGTCATAATGCAGTTGTGCATTGTGCAGATCCACAATCACAAATTACCTGTCACTGATGGCCTGAATTTTTTTTGTAAAGGATGTTGCAAATAAGGTGAAAACCATTTGTCATAAGCTTTTGATCTAGCTAAGCTTTCCTGAGAGTAAGTGCAGAAGTAAATTATTTGGAATATGCCCATGGATAATTTGTTAGGCAGCAATTTCAATGCATTCATAGCTTTAATATAAATTTAAAATGAATTTTGGTAAACATATTGAGGTTATGTGAAAATTAATGCATTTTTTAGAAGATAATTCTGCTTTTCTAAATAGATCATCATTTGCTGAGAAGTAAAGAAGAAATTGGTATTGCACTTTTCTCCTTCTTTTTCTCAAGTACCATATATTCCAACAAATTATAACAATGTAGCATGAAAGCACATGGTAGGACATTGTGACTAGACTAGATACTTCCTCACTCCTATGGAGGAAATCATGAAAGAAAGCTGGAGAAAACACTTCCAAGCATCTCACTAATTCTTCTTTTGAAATTTTGCTGTTGGCAAATTTATAATTTTCCTAAAGTAAGCATCTGTGAAAATCAGCATAAATGGATGCTCAGTAAATGGCCAAATAAAGTTATGCAGCTTTAAATAATTGATTAGTGTAATAATGTATTACCATCTAAATATAAATGTCTTTTAATCGGAGATTGACCCTGTTTTGAGCTGGGATTTGGACAATTTGACTACCAGATTCCCCTTCTAACTTGAATTAATCTAGTGAAAATTAAAGAAAAAAGACCTAAAATATAGAAAATATAGCACCTTGAAAAGACTGATTTTTGGTTTTTGCCTTTTTTTTTTTTTTTTTCCAATGTGCAACTAACTCATAGTTATTTAGCTCTGGAACCTAAATGAGGCTTGACAAGTGGTAAGACAATTGGACCTTTAGCAGAAGCAACAGCCACCATACTTTCCTTGGTTCTATATCCATTTAAGAAAACAGGTCTACTTTAGTCTGGCTTCTGTTTTCACTAGTGACAGGTATGTTTTTAACATGAGTAGCTGCCACTACTGCTGCACATGTGTGAAATCCTGTAAAAAATAAAACCCAATATATTTTGCAAGTTTGATATAATGATGGTTGTTGTAGCTTTTCCTCAATATCTAGGATTATTTTACTGGGGCAAGTTATGTGTGATATAGTATTTGCAGGCAGATCTCTTGCAAAATGTGGAAGATTAACATATTTTCTAATTGGAGTGAATTAACAGATAGGGCTGACATAAAAGTGCCCTAAAAGGGTTGCACCTATTTAGCTGAATCTGTTTCCAAACTACTTCAAGATGTGGGATTTACTGGAATAAATTTTTAAAATTAAACTATGGTATATGTCCCATTATAGACATTCTCAAAGGCATTTTGTGAATATATTAAAGTGATACATAATCAGCTTAGGCTACACTAAAAAAAAAAAAAGTGATTTCAGTGAAAATTGCTCACTTCTTGTGATTCATAAAATAAATAAATAATGAGGAAAAAGTGGGGAATCATAGTATACTGCATAGATAATAAAAAACTAGAAATGTAACTGAAAGTTTCCTGGCAATTACCTCTAATGGAGATGGTCTAACCAAAGCCTAGCTAAAATATGATGTAGAAAAAGGCAGCTATATTTTTTTCAGTGTTTGTAAATTATAATAATAGTATAAAAGTAATAGTAAATAAGACATAGGAATATAATCCTAAGACCCCACAATCAAATGAGAACACTCTGTGTTCACTGTAAATGAACACTATACACCTATAGGCTTTTGTACTTAACTTTAGAATTGAATTATTAGATTCTGTGGTGATTTGACCCTGGCAGGATGCCAAGTGCCCACTAAAGCTGCTTTATCACTCCCATTCACAACTGGACAGGCAAGAGAAAATATTGCAAAAGGCTTATGATTTGAAAGTAGAGAAGGGAGTGATCACTCAGCAATTGCCATCATGGGCAAGCCAGATTTGACTTAGGGAAATTAATTGAATATATTACCAATCAAAATCAAGAGAAGGATAATGAGAAGCAGATCAATCAAAAAAAAAAAAAAACAACAAAAAAACCCCACATTTCCCCTACCCCTTCCTCCTTCTTGAGTTGAACTTTATTGTCAATTCTCTACCTACTCCCTCCCAGCTGCTCAGGGAGACAGGGAAGGGAGGTTACAGTCTGGTCATCGCATCCTGTTTCTGCCACTGTCCTTCCCCTGCTCCAGCATGGGTTGTCTCCTATAGGAGATCATCGTCCTTGAACTTCTCCAACATGAGTCCTTCCCATGGGCTACGAGCTGCTCCAGCATGGGTCCTTCTCTGTGGAGTGCAGTCCTTCAGGAGCAGGCTGCTTTAATGTGGGCTCCTTTTGCTTCCTTAAATATGTTATCTCTGAGGCATCATCTGATTGGCTCGACCTTGGTGAGTCTATCTTGGAGTTGGCTGCAATGGGTTCTATTGGACACTGGGGAATCTTCTGGCAGCTTCTCAAAGAACCTACCTCTGTAGCCCCCTCACCACCAAAACCTGGCCACACAAACCCAATGAAGATTCAGAGAACTCAGATTCAAGGCACAGCTTCAAAAAGAAAAGTAAGGACTACAGAGTACTAAAAAAGCATGTTCCCACACATCCTCATTTGTTTAATAAATCAAATATGGTTCTGAAGAATGGGAAATGTTGTGACACTCTGTAGGTTGAAGAACACAAACCCAAGATCAAATGTCCATCCTATGCAAGAACTGAAAGCTAAATGCAGATTGCAGGTCTAGCACAGACCCTAATACAGGCTCTGAGGATATTTTAAACATGAGGGGTCTTATTTTAGTTCTTAATGAACTTAAGATCAACTTTCCATCCAAGCAATACTTTGGGACCAGCATAATAGCAAGCTTTACTGGAAAGAAGTTTGTTTCAATAAGAGTATTCAGCACCAAAGTCATCTAATATGGTGACTTATTGCATAAAGAATAATCAGATGGAATAGTGTCCCAGAAAAACCCTAACATTCCAGATAAACAATATTGTATATAGATAGCTTCAATTTTAGTTTCCTGAAAATGTTACTCTCCCCCTTACTACTCAATGTCTTTGATGAAGACAAAATTGTTTTTCTGCTTTCTGACATGGTCCACAGCTGAATAAAAGGCATGACTTGTAAATGAAAAGCTTCAGTCCTCTATGCTAACTCCAGATTCAGAGCAAGGAGTTTTAATTTTTTTTTTTCTGATTACCAGTTTCCAGTTTATCCAGTGGTGATCAGTCTCCTCAGGACTATTTACAGGATTACCTTTTTTGCTCTAATATCTGTGAATTTTCCAACACTTTAAAAGTGCATGTGATTATTCGTGAGGAGGACATAGAGACTTTGGGGTTTTTTGACAAAGTTGATGAAAGTAGTGAAATGTTCCAGTGATTTCTCTTGAATTTCACTAATATTTCTGCTGCATTTTAGTAGAAAGCAATCATCCCATTTCACATGGCCAATCCGCATTTTGAATGAGCCTAAATATTTTATACTTTTGATCAGACTTTAACACATATCCTTCTTATCTGAAAAAAACTGTTAAAAACATTATTGGGATTATAAGCAAAGCTTTAATTTGTACAGCCCATGGCTGTCTATTTCATAAATATGCACATCTCTTCCTCAGCAAGACTTTTTAAAGCACATTTCATGGCACTTTTCATAGGCACTGGATTTGATTTGTTTTAGGGCATAATATAAATTCTTGCTGTGATACAGGATAAAAAAATCCTTTAAAAATTACTTAGTTATGAGGCTGCACTCATCGTACAGAACCCTAAGCTTTTTTAACAATCCAAATAACTTGTTGTTTTTGCACAGAGCTCTCATTTGGTTCCCAGTATTGTATCTACCTTTCTTGAGATATCTTTGAGTCTATGCGTTTGCCCTCAGTTACTGGTGTGAATTCCTTCAGCACATAATGATAGTGCTTCACATTCCGAGCCACGAGCCCGTGCTACCTGCCACAGAATACAAATGTGCACAAGGTGGTAGTTTCATTATCTTAGGGTCAGTAGAATTTCAAGAGCTCCGAAATTACCTCTATCAGTGATGCAAGTGTCAACTTAGTTTTAATAAATCTTTGGAAACAGCCATGAGTTACTTCTAGGACATCTTCCCATTTCCGGAAATACATCATTCAGCTGCCAAACCCGCTATCAGTTTGTAGCAAATAGAATTTCATCCATTAAATGCAAAGTCTCACTTCAGCTTCTGCATGCCATCACTCTCTGATAGCAAAAAGTGTGATTAACCTGGAGTTTAGCTGATATCAAGCCAAAAGTATGCTATTCCACTTTACCTGGAACAAGGCCTTGAAAAATTGTATTTTCTGCAGCATATGCATAAGGAATGTCATATTTATCACACTTCTGATAATTCCACAGTACGAGCTCTCAATGCCACCACATTGTGTAAAGAGAAGTTGACAGTTTCTTAGTTTCCATTTATTCATTCTTTTGGCTTTTAAAAGCTGAACAAAAGCATCAAATCAAATAATAAAAAAAGAAAATCCAGACTCCATTAAGAGGAGAATCAAAATATAGCACAACATCTTGTTTGCTGATAATAAACTAATATTATATTATGTATTCAGGCAAAAATCCAGATGAAGTTAATGGCACAGCTGTGGTATTTTACTCAATGCTGTCTTAAAATAACAAATTCTTTTTATTCTTGGTAGCTACACTAATTAATCCTGACAACAGCTCAAGTGAAAAAAATATTATTGCACTGCTTTTGAAAATATGAAGTTGGTATGTATGGATATTTGGTGGTTTCCTAAAGTAGTAGAGACAATATAAATGAAATGAAATGAAATGAATTGAAATGAAATGAAATAAAACAAAATAAAATAAAATAATAAAATTCAGAATGTAAAATAAAAAAAATGAAAAAAAAACCCCAGAACCTAACCCTGATTGTTACATGGCAACCACCAGAGTATTTTAAAATCCTGAAATGTCAATTTGATGGAAATCTGGAGACATTTCTATTAATTTTAATGAATCTTTTAAATGTGAAGTTTCTTTTTCTTTCTTTTTTTTTTCTTTTTTTTCTTTTTTTTCTCCAAAAAACAGTCTTTTGGCCTGTTTATAAGTACCTAAAAAGTGAGGGTAAGGCTCAAGTAGTACAATCATTTAAACATATCAGGTCAATATATAAACAAAAGTAGTTTCTAATTTTTCTTATAGTAAATTAGGTACTGTTCATGTTCACCTTTCTGTTTGGCAAAGGTTTCAGTGGCTATTGTCTTATTATACATTTCACATATTTCTCAATAATTTTTTCTAACTTCTGTTGAATAATTAATGACCAAGAATATGAGTATCTCTGGAAGTCATGCAGTCCCACTTCCCTTCAAGTGGGAATATTACTAGCAATAGAATACATCAGCTGTATTCTGTACATCAATGGTTTTGTTAAGCTGAATCTTGAAAGGCCCTCAGGATGGATATTCCACGGTCCCTGAAGATATTTTCTCACATGTTAAACTGAGGCAATACATTTCTTTATTGAAAACAAAAAAATGTTGGCAACATGCACTATTTTCAGTGATTTGGTGCAAAGTAATTTGCATCTAGAAAGACAGGAAAAAATCAAAATTTGTGAACTTTGTTAATTTTTTTCAGTGGGACATTGTTTAAAATTAGTGAACTTGCTTTACCTTGATTCTTGACATTAAGTACTATTAACTATTAGAGATATACATGACCATTAATGTTAATATTTTTTCTCATTTTACTTACCATGTACTTGCTAATTACTGTTTTTAAGGTTTTTTGTTTATGCTAGCTCTGAATTTTAATTAGCATAAATATTATATGTGAGAATTGTTTTTTTCAGGGAAAAATCTCAGTTTGGAATGAACAGAAGGGTACTTGTCAGTATAAGTAATAAGATAATCCATGTTACCTCATAAAGCTCTGCATATCTTTATTTTATCTTCCTCGTTCTTATCCTGCCATTCTTACAGATTGTGCAGTGGTGTGTGTCAGGTTTCTTTTCCTTCCTTTTTCCTTTAGATGACTGCAATGTGTTAAACACCTCTAAACAAGCATTAATATCCTTTTAAAAATAGCCAGCAACCAGCTTCATGAATTAGGTTAAACTGTCTGCAGTATTTTAGTTTTTTCTTATATAAAAGTGCCCTTTTCTTTACAATGAACAGCATTAAGAAACTTTTGACTGTATTTCTCTAGCATAATTTAATTATTTAGCCACAATACCACTACTTTTATTGCTTCTAGACTGTCTTATGTCACAAAGGGCACACTGCAGACTGCATGTGGTCTATGAAAAATTTTAAGTAGCTTGCAAAACGACATCTCAGTTGTGGTCCCTTTTGGCCAGAACCAGTTGATTGTTAATGTTGTGATAATTAGAGGACCCTTTTCAGCTCAGCTGCAATGCGCAGCTGTTCAGGTCCAAAAGCTGCAGGAGCTGCCAATCACTCTGAGCCTGAGACTGTCCTTTGTCAGGGGATTTGTCAGATGGTGAAAGACCCAACTTCACACACCACAACATACCCTTCCGCCCTTCCAGTTCAACCTACAAAGTGGCCAAAGGCTCTTTAAATTTCTATTTCAGCCAAGCAGAGCTTCTGGAGTCATAGCTGAATAAAATTTAAACTCTAGGGACACCAAAGCAAATGTACTCACAGTAATAAGGGTAAGGAGAATTGCAATTATGAGGTGTTTGAAACCTAAACAGCTGTGCTATAGGAAAAAAAGAAAACAAAAACCACAAAAAACCCAAAAGGAATTACTGAAGCTGAAGTACATAAACTACTCAGATACTGTGAAGTTAGTTGTGTGTATATGTATGTATATATTTTGTTATATCTGATATTAGGTTTTGGTAGCTCATTGCAAAACTAAAAAAAAATTCTGTATGTTTGAAGTTAATGGTATGGACTTCTAATTTAGTGGGTGCTTTTTAAAATACTTTTTAAGAAAACCTACCTGTTTTCTGAAGACATAATAAAGTAATTATAAATACCACCTAGTGAAAGGTAAAGATACTGTCAAATTTTGTTGAAATCTTCTTCCCTATTTGTTTTAACTGGGAGAAGAGTTATATACAGTGTAATAAATTATCTGTGCTTTTAGTTAGAGTTTGAATGTGTGTGAGTCCCTGACATGAACTACTATAACATATACAGATTTATATTTTTGACCTTTACTTTAAATTACTGACTATCCAGAACAGCAATGACGAAATATTAGTATCTTTCTGTTTCATTAACTAGAAAATATAGAAGACCTATGCTGAGAGTAAAATAATGGATCTATATATTCTAAAAATGGCAAAAAAATACTAGGAGGACTTATATATGAATATTAACATCATAGTTGAAAGACTGGCTTTCTCAAATCCGGTTAAGGTTGTGCTCATTAAAATTTGGGTATGTCCATCAAAGCAGTTACAGATTAATCTTTCTAATTTTGTAAAGAAAAGAAATATCAGATTAGAACATTTCATATGGAAAGAAGCCAAGCAAGAATATAATCTCTGAGATCATTTAAAAAGGTAATGTCTGTAAAATGTTCAAAAGAATGGACTGCTGTTTTAACCCATATAGCCTGCTCAAAATCTGAGTCCAGCTTCCTTCACAAACTCCCCAAGATGTGGAAGAAGCTGATTGCTCTGGACTCCATATGAAACTGAATGCAGCATTGTCCCTGCTACAGGACCTAGTCTGATCATATATAATCAGGCACATGGCAGATTGCGCATCACCATGTCTGGAGCTAGAATAGTAATTATACAGTATGAGATAATTCTAGCAGACTGCAACACATCTATGCCTTTGTGGTGGGATGACCATGGCTAGCTACCAGGTGCCCACCTGCTCTGTCACTCCCCTCCTAAGCAGGATAGGGCTAAAGGAAAATACCATGAAAGGCTCGTGGGTCAAGATAAAGGCAGGGAGAGATGACTCACCAATAACTGTCACAGGCAAAACAGATTCAACTTGGGGAAATTAATTTAATTTCTTGACACTCTAAATCAGATTAATGCAATGACAGATAAAACTTGATCTAAAAACACTTTCCGTCACCCCTTGCCTCTCTATGCAGCCTGAACTTTACTCCAAATTTCTCCCTCTCCTCTCCACCAGCAGGGTTGTGGGACAGGGCATAGGAGTTTATTCATATATCTCTGCCTCTTCCCTGCTCACACTTTTCCCATGCTCCAATCTGGGTCCCTCCAACAGAGCACTCCCTGAACTTCTCCAATCTGGGTCCTTCCTACCGACTTCAGTTCTTTATGAACTGCTCCAGAGTGTGTCCCTTCCACAGGTGCAGTCCTTCAGGAACTCCAGCATGAGTGCCCCCTCAGGTGACAAGTCCTGCCAATAAACCAGCTCTCTCCATGGTCCTGCAGGTCCTGCCAAGAGCCAGCATCAGTGTGGACTTCTTACATGGTCACATTTTCCTTCAGGGCACATTCACTTGCTGCTGTGTGGTGTTTTTCGTGGACTTTGAAATGGATACCTGTTCCATTGTGGACCTCCATTGGCTGCAGGGTACAGCCTGCCTCACCATGGACTGCAGGAAATCTGCTCCAGTGCCTGGAGCATCTCTTCTCCCTCTTTCTTCACAGACCTGGGTGTCTGCAGGATTGTAACACATATTTTAAATCCTCTCACCTGATGCTGTTGCACAGTAGGTTTTTCCCTTTAAATTTGTTATCCCAGAGGTGCCACCAACATCACTGATGGGTTCAGCTTTCACAACTGGGGGAGAATAACCACAGTTAATGAATATATTTCATGGGATGCCTGGTTGGAAAATAGTTCTTCAAGAAAGGTCCTGGAAGTGCTGGTGAACATGAATCAGCAAACTGAACTTGAGCCAGCAGTGTGCCTGTGATACAAAGAAGGCAAATGATAATCTATGCTGCATTAGGGGTGTAGCCAGCAGGAGAAGGGAAATGATCCTTCCCCTTTACTGAGCACTAGTGAGACCATACTGTGAGTACTGTGTCTGTTTTTGGGCTCTCCAGCACAAGATAGACATGAGCATATTAAACACAGTCCAACAAAGGGCTGTGAAAAAGATGGAGAGGCTGGAGTATGTCAAAAGCCTAGAGCAGAGAAGGCTTACAGGGAGTTTATCAGGGGATACAAATGCCTGAAGGGAGGGTCTAAAGAAGACAGAATTAAGGTCTTTCCAAATGTACCTGGTCACAGGACCAGAGTCAATGGGCACAAACCGCAACACAGAAGGTTCACTCAGAACCTTTTTCTCCAGAGACCCCTTCCCACCTCAAACATTGTTTTATTTTGTGATAATGTTTTATTTTGTGATCATTATTTTGTGATTCATCCTTTGCATCTAAATAAAAAACCTAAGTACCCTGAATACGTTAAGCACCTGTGTGACCAGGATACAAAGACTGCTTCATTTAAAAACCTCACTTTCTAATCAGTCAGTTCTGTAATCTTTATGGTCAGGTGAAATGATATCCAGTTACGATTGCCTAATATGAAGAGTATGGAGGTAATTAGCTCAGATTCTCCATCCTTTTGTTTCTAAGTATTTTAATGTAGGCACTTACACTGCTTTCACGTTTTCCATGCGAATGACGATATATCTGAGTTTATTATCTGTCAATAATTTGTTGTCTGCCCAACAGTTCATGCTTTTTATCATAATAAATTAGCTATTATATTTTTTATGCTTCCATAGCAATTGAAGGAGAGATTTCAGATTTTGTATGGGATACTGGGACTATGTGAGTTATCCGAGCTTCCAGAGCAGCTAGCACACAACAACTATATCATAAACTTTGAAGCACAGTGCATTGTGAAGCCTGGGCTTAAGCCAGTGGCAAAACAGTTTCATCTCTGAGGGTCCCTGAACTAGTTAAAAGTAACTGAAGCGTGTTTGACCCTGTTTCATATTCATGTCTCTGACTGCTATGTAGCTGTGCCCAAAGTAAATTATGGACCATCATAATCCGTACCATCATCTGTACCATCTACAGTAATTTCCAGATGCAGCTCACCAAATTATTTTCTGTATTTACAAACATTTATTATTTTCTGCTGGTTGTGTCTGCATTTCTGTCCCTTGATTTGCTGGAAATCCCTGAAAATTGCATGAAAAAATTACGGCTGCTGTGTTGTGCAGTAAAGTGTAAAAGTTGCCATAGCATGGTCATCTTCTTGTTTTATACAAATGTTTATTATGTTCATGAAATAAATTTATTTCTGATTAAGTATTTTGATTTTTTTTCTCTGCCATTTAGCAGACAAACAAGCAAATCAACAAAGAAACTAAGAAACACCTATTACAGATAGCCAAATAGCTTTAAATATGAGGAATTTAATCCTGATAGAATAAGTTTATATATGTGAATAAATTACCTGCTTTAAGCTTGCTAAATCCTAAATAATCTGTTTGGCATATAGTTCTCAAATGAAGTGCAAACCAAGGGAGCTACTGCAGCAGCAGAAAATCCTTTTTTGGGGTTTGTAACATCTGCAAGTTCTAGCAGATCCCATCTGCCAGACAAATGCAACAAATACATTTGTCATATCAGAGAATTATAAATCTTCAAGTGAAGCACACCTTTAATTTGAGCAACAGAGCGTTGCACAGAAAATTTCATGATAGCTTGAATTTCAAATTGATATTAAGGTTGGAAAGATTTTAGTGTCTCAAATATATTACTTTAGGGGTGAATTTATGTTATGGAATACAGACTACTGTGTGATTTAATGCTGATTGTCTAACCTTGTGATGTGACTGGCAGAGTGGGATGGGAGTGCCATAATTTTAAGGCACTACAGAAGGCATGGTGCTATCCAAATCCCAATGGAACTCCACTGAATTGATGAAATGACCAGGACGGCCTAATTAAAGCTGTTCAGCTCAAATGTATTGATGTATTACATCTATTGTACTTTCGTTCAATAGGTCTACTCTATGAATGCTGGCATGCCTGTAAAATAAACTAAACAAACTGCATGAATAATGCTGCTAGGTAAAGAGACACCCATGGAATCAGAGCTGAGTCATGCAAAATCCAACAGGCTGCCCTTTGAGCTCATTTTCATACAATATTATATAAAAAAAAATATTGCTTATGTCTTTTCAAGTGTGAAAAGAGACAGGCTCTAGTACTGAAAATGGTTATGTATTTACCTAGAACATATTTAATTCTGTTATTAAAAATATAATTCCTGAATATTAATACTTCCTTTCTAAACAGCTTACATTTTCAGTTTTTTGCCTTCCTCTTGCCCCCCATCTCTTTTCTCCTTTTTCTACTCCCTTTACCATGGTAGTGTTGCTAGCAAACATTATTCCACTACTACAGTATTCAGTGAGAATCTCCATCTCTGAGTCCCATCTATATTATGAATGGAAATAATATCTCGCTATTTTTCAAAATGTTTCTAAAAAGATTTGCTCTTTCACACAACTTGATGGATCAGTTCTTCATACAGCTGTTCATGTGGAAATGTGCTTATAGCACATTTTGTTTTGTAGAGTTTCCTAAATGGCTCAGTAGGGGTCAGGACTCTTAGAATTACATATAATTATTAATAAAACTGATTAGCAATTTTTCAGTTCTGTTAGCAGAATGTTATAATTGTATTTGTATCAATATTCAAGCTGTGCCAGTTTTGAACAATCTTACCTCCAGCTGAGATCACAGAAAATGATGCACAACCTCGAGCTAACAAATTCTTCATCTCAATATCAAGTACAATGACACTACAGTACACTAATGTAAAATTACTCAATAACATTTTGAAAGGTACCATCTGCCTTTCCTTTAAACCTTTCAAGATGTACTGATACAGTAGTGTGGCAGGAAAGGAAAAGAAGAGGGAAGGCAGAACTAGTATTTCATTTTATTCAAAACAGTTTTTTTTTTTTTTTTCAAATTTAAGTCATAGGGCTTTCATGCTCCTAGCCTTGTCTGAAAAAGCCATTCACCCCATGACCCAAATTTAATTCAACCAATTCATTTAAGCTCTAATCAATATGTCACTTGGAGGTGTTATACTGTGATGCCGTTTATATATTCAGTTTTAACTATTTGTCACTTCCATTAAATAATGCTTCAAAAATAGGGCTGTTTATGAACATCATAGCTGTCACCTGTCGTGGAAATACTGCTTCCAAAGTGCAGCCAATTAGATTAATACTTACATTTATTCACACTTATTAGTTCCTCAGAAAACTAAGTAGAAAGTTGTTTCCTTGCGTGTTTTTCCTTCACAAAACATGAGTCAGAAAGTCACTTGCACTGCCCAGTTGCTCAGCTCATTCCCTAAGGACCCCCTTCAAAACAGGGAAATAAAACTCTACTCTATCAAGCACAATAAACCCCCAATGCACCATGTAAAAGTCTGATAGGAATGTCTTTCAAATAACCACAGCTGCACAGAGAGTGTCCATTTTATATTGACAGTGATTTGGTGAAGATCACAGAACAAGAATTAACCTTGCTTTGGCAGTGTGTTTTTTTTCTTATTTGCATTGCAGGTCAGCAACTGAATGATACCTGTCAAACTTTATATGATCACATCTGAGTAAATAATGATTTCTGCATGCCAGGCTTTGTTTGACAGTATTTCTGTCTGAGAAATGCCAGCAGCAAAAAGCCCATTAACTGCTTCCACCCACTGTTCTTATATAATTCTCCGTATCTTTGCTCTCCGGGCTGATGGGGAGCAGCAGGGACACAAGCCATTCATTACAGGCTTCACATTGCTGTGGGTTAGAGTCTGCTCAGTCACACCACATGGCACAATGCAAACTGAGGTATTAGAACATGCAATGGACTCACCTTTGCTTAAGAAATATGAGATGACATCATGGTAAATTTTTTTTATTTATTGAAATGGGCAGCCACTTCTGCACAAGGCAAAAATGAAATAAAAAAGTAAATTATAAATAAAAAAGAAACTCTGACCTCTAAGTTTTCAACAGCTGTGCTATAGATTTTTTCCTATATTATAAAGATGCTTCATGCTAGAATAATGATGGGAAATTACTGGTTGCCTAGTCATGGGTGCTTCTATAAGTCTCACTCTCATTCACAAGCAATGTGTGCCTCCAGCTTACAGTAAATCCATGTGGGGAAGAATTACATCCCTGTCACATTGGTACACAAAAGAACTTAGACAATACATGTGAACTGCCAATAATTTCCCAAGAGGTTCAGGTGACTTACTGAAATACTTAACTAGCTCTTACAATGCATATTTATTTCTTCTTTTAAAATCTCATTCCCCACAGTAAATACATTTAGGCATATTAGTAAGTGGCCAAAATCAGAACTGTTTATTCTGCCAACTAATCCTATGGATTTTACTGCAGTGGAATTCAGCCCTGTGCCATCCATGATTAACATTTGCCTCTGCAAAATAAAGCCCCCACTTGCCAAAGCTAATCAAAGTAAAATGTTTTTCAGATTTTTCTTCAGTCCCACATCATCAAAAGCAAATATTAAAATAGATAACATGATTACAGCTATCTTAGAACAAGGTAGGTGGTCCTGAGTTTCACGTAACTTTATATAAATGAGGTTTTGGTCCATTTAATTTATCTTTACAAAACTTCTCATTGCAGTGAACAATGCTGGAATCCAGAGTCAATGTCATTGAAAACAATGGTATAGATTGCTGTTTGGACTTTGATTTTTTTCAGATAGAGATTTTTTAATATTTATTGCTAAATATTTTTGTGTAAAATGGGATTTTATGGATCAGATGTTTTCTACTCACTGAAATGCATTAGTGAGAATGGCATAATAGGCTCCAGATATTTATTTGCTTATCTGAATTGAAGGACACTTACTGCACTTTGAAACACCCTTTAGTCTCCCTTCTGATCTCCAGCTGCTGCTCCAAGAATTCAGAAATCTCAATGACAGCCTTATATAGGTGCCTTATACCTATATAGAGATTCTGTACATCTTGTGTCTTAGTCATCACTTTTGTGCATTTCTCAGATGCCTTAGCACATCTCAGCTCAAGATCCCTGCATTTTAGTGCATGACTCAGGTCATATTTCCTTTGCTTATGCAGGGAATTTGCAGCTCACATATTGATATATAAAATGCACATGGATATCTGAATTTGGCTCTAGACCATATTCATCTGTACATTTAAAGGTATCCTTGTAGAGAATATTGTGAAGAGTTGTAAGACTGGATGCAGAATGAAATACTGCCTTAACTCCCCAGCAGGAACTGTGGTTCTCAATCCAACTCTATCAAGCTTGTGTGGTTTCATCTGTATGTTTAAGTCTTGTGGTTTAGGAATGGTATTTACAAATGTAGTATTCCTACTGAAACACTCTAAACTGTGCTTCACTCACTCTCTCCCCCTTCTTATTAATAAAAGTGTGTAGAAGAGAAGTGAATGTTTCACATCTGAATGCTGACCATGTGGAAGCTGGCAATACCCCAACAACTCCACCACACTACCCAACCAGAACACGCTTCTTCCCTCCACCCCATGTGCATGATGTCAGATGGTATAGAATAACCTCAGTGTTCTAGCCATGCCCCTCCTTCTATTGCAAATATTCACCGTGTTCTAACCAGGACAGTCACACAGTGCTAATTCTTACCTCCTTCCAAAATTACATGGGCCTTGATTTAGCAGAATATACAATGTCTTGGTTCATATTTGTCCTGGTATCATCTTCTTCTTAGTAGCTGTGACAGTGGTTGAAGACTAATGTTGGAAACCCACTGATGTTTTGGTTGTTGCCATGTGGTGCTAACTCCAAGTCAAGAACTTTTCAGATTCCCATGCTCTGCCAGCAAGCAGGTACACAAGATGCTGATAGGGAGCATACCTGGGACAGGTGACCCAATCTGGCCAAAAGGATATTAAATATTCCATGCCATAGAATGTCATGTTCAGTGTATAGATTGGGGGGGGGTTGGTTGTGAGGGATAAATCTCTGCTCAGGGACAGGATATGAAATGATCAAAGAGTGGTGAGCAAATGTACTCTGCATCACTTGGATTTTATTCCTTTTCTCTCTCCTATTATTATTGCAAAACTATTTTTTTAATTGTTAAGGTGTTTTCATCTCAATCCATGAGTTTTACTTTTTTGTCTGTTCTCCTCCTAGTTTTGTCTGCTCTCCTCCTGGTACTTAGTTGCCAGCTGAAGTTAAACCACAACAATATTTTGCATATGATTCAGTTTGATGCATAATTTAGGACATTTAGATCAGATTAATCTCACCTAACAGGCTACAGATGCAGATGTTTAAAGGTAAAGGTATGTATTCACAGTGCACAGAGCAGGATAGCATGCATAATTTGGTGTCTAAAGTGCCTTTCTGGAATTGTAGAATCATCTGGGTTGGAAGCCACTTTTAAGATCAAGTCCAGCCATTAAACTAACAATGAATGCTAAGTCCGTCATCACTAAACCATGGTATTAAGTACCATTTGTAACTAGGTGTTGCTTCTTACAGTCAAGGACAGTCTGAATCTTTTGATTGCTGAACATTGACACATAAAGTCAAATGAGTTTTCTTAAGTTTCCCTGCAGGGCTATCAGCTGCTCTTGAGATGATCAGGAGTCTTCTGGACATTCTGGGTCTCATGATCTATATTTGGGTAAATTCAATGGTACTGTGTCCTATGTGTGGGCAAAGGAATAAGCAATCAGTTGAAAAAAAAAAAAAGTCTGCAGATGGTAACAAAGATCTCCTCTTTTAATCACCCTTTGAAAAGTCTTTTTTGCTCTGGATCTATGACAACATGGACATGTAACTTAGTCTTGGCTGGGAAAGTTTAGGTGACCTCAATCTTTCACTTAGACAGTAAAACATAACAAATCAAATGTCTCTGTGCCAGCCTTTTTTTTCTCTCTCACATAGGAAGGACTTTTGTTTTAAGAGACTGAACTGCAATAGCAATTCATGAATAACCATTAGTGCCATCTGGCAAGTTTTCAAGATGACTTGTTTTACTACGCAATGCTTGCACTGGCTTTGATACAGTGACCTGCATAGTGTTGTTTTTGACCCAGCTCACCTGAGCAGAAACAGTACCAGAAATTGCATTACTCATTTACCTGAGAAAGCATTTTTATAAGGTGAGACAAGTTAATATCAATATGTCGTGATCTGAGGTTTGGTGGATTAGAAATAATAATAAGAAATCTTCTCTGAGTCTAATTTTAAACTCTTACATGGTATGAATTCCTTGATTTTCTTATAAAGGCAACTTATAAAATTTCAGAACTTGATTAGAAAAGAGACTTTCTGTAAAGATCAGGACAATAAATTTCAAACCAGCATTTTTTTCTATAAAAAATCATATTGCAAAAGGAAGGAACTGAATCCTGATATGATGAACTTAGGTAAAAATTATTATTTCTTTTTTTAAATTACAAAAAATAATTAACTTATTTTAGTAATACAGGATATATTATTGAGCATGCGACACATGAAGTATTAAACTCACAGGTACACCTATCAGAATAGGTGGGGCAAGATCTGGGAGTTTAAGAGAGAAATTAAATTTTATCACTGCCTTGAGGAAGGTCTCATGCATGACTGCTTTAGTTCCTCTGAGCAGAAGAATGATCTCTGGAGTCTTTAGATCCATCCTCTAGACTCTTTTAGGATGACTGAACTGTGATTCATCATATTTACTACAGCATTAATGTGCCTGTTCCACCTCAGGGATGAGATACAACAGCAAGTTCTGCTGTGTTCAGTGGAAGGTTTTGGTACAGCTACATGCAAATACTGCACGAGAGCAAACTTTAATGTATACCCTTTGCAACTGTTACAACAAATCAAAGTTAATTGTTCTCATTTATTTTTAAATAAAATGCACAGAGCATGAGTATTCAGTCAGTGTAGTAGAAAGCCACCACAGTAAGGAAACAGAAACTTTCTGCAGAGTACATTAGTAATAAAATGACCAGTCTGGATCAAATAAAGCCCTCAGCTATGCTTCACGCTTAATTACACTCAAAGTGATTCAAAGCTATTTGCTAGCTGTGTCTATTCTAATTTCTAAACTGATCTTCACAGAGCTGACAGAATGCTAAAAAAACAGCTCACACTGCTGAGTGGGATGACCAGAAGCAGCACCAGAAACGAAAGGAGTTTTTTTCTGTATTTTGCTTTCACTGACGGTGATTAGCTGGTGTATGGCTTAGCTGTCAAACAGCATAAGTCCTTTTGGTGCACTTGCAGCAGAATGGGCCCGATGTGACTTGGAAGAAACCAGCTGACATAAGGTGGAATTGTCTGTGAAAGGGAAGAGGTTGTTATTGGCTAGTTTTGTTAGATGTCGCAGGAAGAGAAAGAAAAGCGTCAGTCCCTGCATGGATCCTTATGGCTCTCTGGGATGGCAAGCCACTGACAATGACAAGATGCCATCTGTTAAGAGGCTATTCTGGAAGAAAACTGGAGCTGCTGGAGGATTTCACTGCACTGCAGTAGGCAAGCGGCACACATTTGGCATGTAGAGGGGCCCAAGCACGTCTGCAGGCAAATGTGGTCTTATTCACACAAGCTTTCTGACTCAACAGGATAACAAGAGTGGTGAATCTATGATAATTATTTTAGGAATTCCGTCAGTTATTCTAAATAGAAATAGCTGTTCTAAATTAGTGCTCTCCACTTCTACTATCTTCCAGAAGAAAAACTTTTTTTTCAGCTGGAAATAATGTAAAGATTGCTGGCTTCTCTGTTAGAGGTGGTTGATTTAATACTTATTGCATGCATGGGAAAAAAAGATAAAATTGTCACACTGTCTGAGTAATCAATATCTTATGTATTCACAGAGTTATAGAATCAAAAAATGTTAAGGGGTTGGAATGGACCTTAAAGACCATCTAATCCCAATCCTCACTGCTGTGTAAAGGACACCTTCCACCTTCCAACTTCCACTTACTAAACCAAGACACCAGGTTATCCAAGGCCTTATCCAAACCGGCTTTGAACACTGCCAGGGTTAGGACAACCACAACTATTCCTTTCAGATACTATTCTGTCAAATTTTATGATAAACGTGGCTAACTTTGAATATTAAATCCCAAGCAAATCTATTTTATGTATATGAAACTTGGAAAATGTCAGATAAATGAAATATGCTTGCTCAAATGAATTGGTGGCTTGCAGATATATCTGACTATCACTTTTTTATCTTAGAAAAATTCCAGTTATGTCTTGTGTATTTGATTTTTAAGTTTAAGGCAAATAACATTTAATAAAATTTCAATTCTTACATTCCTTGTATTATGAACATGAATTAAAGAAATCTTTATTTTCTACAGAAAAAAACCCCAAAACAGAAGAACCCATATGTACAGTATGCTAAAGAGCTTCTTATTAAGGCAGGTTTTAATTTAAAGTATTGTGTAGACAGCAAGAATAATGTCACTACCATAATTTAGACCATGATGCAATGAATTTGACTGTGATCAGATGATCTCTGCAAGTGATGTTTTCCTCTCAAGTTTGCATAGCACAGTACTAATACATAATAGTACCACAAATAATTTAAAATTATGTCTTAATCCAGACAAGACTGAAATAATTTTGAGCTGGAATTATCTTTGTACTTTTACAAGTCTTTGGATTCCTTCCACTGCTTGCTTTGATGATACCCTTTGCATGTCTGAGTTTGCTAGTTTGTTTAGAGTTCACAGCTTCAAGAAATCCTGCAACTACATTATCAAATCTCAGACCTGTCAGCAGCAGCAAAGGTTGTTAAGAGGGATTTTAGCAGACTGCAGTAAATCATAATCTATATTGTATTTCTCTCTGTATTTGGTTAAGATTCTCAGTTAGGGCTCAGACTTACTCCATATTGAACTCCAGTGAAACATTATCCATAGATATGTTGTGACAGGAATTCCCAGAGATCAGCTGTGCAAATGACTCATTGTATACAGGGATAATTGGACTGAATTCTGAACTGGATTCAATCAGTACAGCTCCAGTCTGCCATGGAGCTACACTGTTTTTCAAAAACTGAGGTTATGGCCACAGACATCTGTTGACTGAAGGGTTATATGGAGTTTATCAATTACGCTGTACCCTCATGTCACTTGATGCTTTCTTTCATTTTATTCCTCTCATAAACCTGGAAGGCTCACTCTGCTGGCCAGTAGTCTCTTGCTTTCATTTTGGCTTTGTTGAATTGTCTGGGCACACTTAGTGGCATCTTGTTCCAGGGGCTGATGAGTTTTATCTTGAAGTACAATCTTCACAAAGCTAAAAAATGTGACTGATGAGATACCATTTTGTTGACTTGCTGTAAACTACTTAATTTGTGGCAGGAAAAAAAACCAACCAAACCTGCATGTCATTATTTTGCTTGCTTCTTTAGTCCTTTTTTCATAACGGCAATAGTGGTGGTAGTAATAATAGTAATAATAATAATAATAACAACAAATTCATCAAAAAAATATACAGACAAAATCCTAATTTTCTATTATCCCTTGAGGCATATAATGGTCTAAATAATTCTCCTCTGGAAACAGGCAGATGGAGACACCTGACAAGAGAACAGAGAGGAAAGGAGGAAGGACAGGGAGATAAGGGAATAGAATGTGAAGAGGGAGGGAAAGTGAAAAAGTTGATAATAAGTAAAATTCTACACAAAGAAGAAAACAATAAAGCTACACCCTGTTATATGACAACTGGGATCGGATCTTCTGTACATGAGCTGAGGTTTTTTAGAATGAAACAAAAATGTCAAAAAAAAGCCTGACAAAGGAATCCATTGATAGTTACTCAACACACATTTGAAAGCACTTGCCTGATGTATTCCACAGGTTACAAATCACTCTTCACAAAGTCTTGGAGAAGAGTCATGGCTTTTGAATATAATTTATAACACTAGCTCCAGCTCAGTGAAATTCAGGTATTTAAGGTTCTGATGTCTATCTGCAAGCCAGGCAGCTCAATTCATTTGTCCACATAAATATGTCTAACACCATGTCAGTTTGTCCAGGCCTCCAGCTGCCATTGCAGCGCAGTAAGTGTTTCCAAGAGATCTCATACAAAATGTGACTGTCATCTCCATGTGCATGCCCTGGGTACTGAGAGGCATCTCAGAGGGTATCAGGCATTAACTTGGGGACAGGTGAGTAGAGCTTTAGGTCCTCCTTGAAGAAAAGTGGTGTAAGGGATCCACCCAGCATGTAGATAAGTATGTTCCTACAGTCTAAATTAAGCGAGGTGAGCCTTTAACATTGAAAAAGGGCTTTGGTTCCATCGTAGCTCAGGCGCATCATTCGTTCACCTTTGTGTTTAAAGCCTATGAAGCCTTACAGATAAATTTAGACAAAATAAAGGAAATGAGGAAACTAGAGATAAAGAGCAAAAAGGACAAATAATATATTAAAAGCATGTGCTAGAAAGAAACAAAATAGAAGACACTATGAAAGAAAAAGAAGAATTTTAGCTTAGATAAAATATTGAATAATTAAAAAGGCCCAAATTCAGTGCTAAAAAAGGCAAGTTAAGCCCTGATGCAACAAAGTATATGAAGATATGACTGTTTCACTGAGACTTTTGCTGAATCTTACACAATAACACCTTTCCTACTTTGGCTGAGAAAGTTTATATGCTATTGACTGATAGTTTTAAACTGTGAATTGAGGCACAGTAGCTGGATCAAAGCTGTAACTTTTATGGTAAAGCTACTACTAAGATTGTGTTTAGCAGTGTATGAAAGGTCTTTAATACATTTCTTTGGTGTATCAGTTTTCAAGGTTCTCTAAAGAAAACATTTTAATCCCAAAGGTTACTGAACATGAATATTATACCTCAGGCACCTTGTTTTCACAAGAATTTTAGGTGCAACAAGAAGAAAATTTAGAAGCTTTTAGACTCACTAGTGATGTCTCAAGCATGGGAATTGTCTTACTGAGCTCCTACTTAATTACTTTTGCCTTATTATTCATATTTTCATTAAGCTAGTAAGCTGCCTTCTTTGTAGTTTGTTCCATATCTTTTCTCTCTGGAATTGGGATTGTATTAAATTACTGTACTTTACCTCATCCAGGATGTTTTACAGTTGCATTTTAATCACTTTAAGACATTTCAGTTTTTGCATATCCTTTTAATGGTACTGACACATTTTGTATCATATTGCATGCAAATATTAAACACCTACTTTTGGGATAAGATGTTTGGAGTCAGGTTTGGCTGTACATACTCCATCAGTGTGACTAATCTTATAACAGAATAATCTTTCAGGGAATAACATCAGGTCTTTAAGTTGACACCTTGGGTTTCATAGAGTGGGTAAACAGTTTATCAGGTTTTGCTCTTCATGGAACAAACTAAGGCATGTCACTATAGCAGAATTCTAAAAATATGTTCTTCTTAACGTATGGATAGGTGAGTCTAGATGCACATATATTTCTGTGTTTCTGATGACATCAGAGCTTGTTAGTTTCCCAAGGCATGGTTATGTAGATTCCACTCTAGTACTTACAAGTTACCTCCAAGTTATTTACAGAGAAACCAATATGTCCCTACACTAACTCAGCAATTAAGTGTCCTTTCTTATTGTCCCTACTCTTGGGAACAGAGCAGTTTTCACTGGGGGCATTATTTAGTTGAGTTATGCACTGGGGATGGGTCACTCAGGTTTCAAGTAGTACTTTTCAATATGAAAAACTGCTGAAGTGGGTAGTGTAAAATTGTCAAGGGCATATGTGGGCTCTGTATCACTTGCTGAAGTTGCCCAACGAACATTCACTAAGCATGGACAGCAGCACTCCTCCTAATGCATCCAAGGATATAATTGGCATTCCTTCTGTCAAAGGCACATCATTGGCTTATGTAAAATCTGTTGTCCATCAGGACGGCCAGAACGTTTTTTGACAAGCTGCTTTCCATCTGGGTGGTCCAACCATGTACTGGCGAGTGAGGTTGTTACTACACAGGTGCAGCACTTTACACTTCCCCTTATGCAACTCCACAAGGTTCCTGTCAGACTATTTCTTCAGGGTGCCAAGGTCCCTCTCAGCGGCAGTTTGATCCTCTGGCATATTAAACCACTCCTACAAGTTTTCTGTCACTGGAATACTTTATGAGGGTCCACTTTGCCCTGTGACTCGGACGAACAGGACTGGATCCAGTACTGATCCCCAGGGTACAGAGCTAGTGGCTTCCTTCTGACCAGACTCCATGACTGTAATGACAACACCTTGAGCCCCGTTCCTCCAAAGAGACTTTCCTCCCTTTGTGAACTCATCTACAGAGATGTGCAGTGTATTTGGCTTTCATTCAGAAAGATTTTGACATTTGACATACTTTCCCCTACTGCCTTTACATTTCTGTGGTAAGACAAAACAACACCAATAAATATATTTTCCATGCTCATACGTATTTAACATTATTTCAGGACATGAACTGAAGAAGCTTTTCTCTCTCTCTCTCTATATATATATATATATACACATATATATATATTATTGCTATAAATATAATTTGCAATACAGTACTTCATATACGACATTTTTTGAAATATATAGATGCTAAAATTCTAGTGAAGATGAATAGAAGCATGACATTTAAATCTCCAATAAAAGATTTTTTATCAGGTCCATGTAGCAATTACAACCAGTACAGCAAATACAGCACCAAATTCGGATAATGCAAAGACATACCAATATAGAAAACTGGGTCTGCATGTTTTGTATTTTGTTTGGCTTTTTTCAGATTAAGGGTATAAAAGAGCTTATCATATATTCTGTACTGGAGTGTATAATGTATATTGCTAAAAAAGTTTGAAATAAAAACAAATAAACAAAGAAGAAGTCTATTATTTAGAAGTTTGGGTCAAGAAATTAGTAATATAGTGTCTCTCCTATATGCCATAAATTCATATAGATCTTCTAGAATTTATTTTAGGACTTGCATAGACTTTCTGGTTTCTTTGTCTTTGAGAAGGCTTTTGACTTGGGAATTATTTCTTGAAAAATAAAATTCTCACATTCTTAAAACCTTGGCCCAGAAATTATGTTTACACTGATATGGAAAGTGGAAATTGAATTCCAAGTGTATCTTAAATATTGTCTCAGTTGCCTTCACTTATCACAGCCAATTTATTTGAGAAGTTTCTGGGTTTAGTTTCTAAATACTTCCAGTTCTTATGCTTGTCTTTCAAAGATTCTTAAAAAAATCAGAGCTCAGAAATCAAAGTTCAGAGGATATGTTTTAAAAAAATTATTCTGCCTTAAGTTTTTGGAACATTTTAAAGTGCCTGCCATTGTAAAGGTCTACATTTGAATCAATCAGTTAAAAGCAGTATTAAAGCTACTATTAGAGCCACTGGAGAATGGCAAGCACTGCAAACTGTTCTACCTGACCTATTTCCTATGGCCACTTTAGGGTGAACTGAAATATCTGAATTTATTCTGAAGAAACCTATTACTGCAAATTAAGTGTATTAGCTGTAGAGGTACTTTGGGCAGCTGGCTGGGCAGTGTGTATATATATATATATATATATATATATATATATATATATATATATATATCACTGATACAAAAACTTAGACCAACACATTTCAGATACACTAATTCTTTTCTTGTTTGTTCATAGGAACTCTTTCTGTTTAGTAGGGATGCTTGTTTTTCCGTATGCTGTTTTCTTGGAGACAGTCAGTCTAATCTAGACTGTGGATTTATAAAACCAACACAAGAATAAAACAAATTTTGATTATTATTTTTGAAAGGGAAAATCTCTTGTTGACACTGTGAAAATACATTGGGAAATACACTTATGTTGCTGGGACATGGTTGATTTCCATTCAGCTTTTCAACTACATAAGTTACTTTAACTATAGGTATCACAGACCTGCCTTCACCATGTCTCTGGCTTATATGACCACAGCAATAGTCCTACTGTTATAAGGCTAAAGGTACATTTGTTCAGCTATTGCCTGTATGGGGTGTGTGGAAGGAGGAAACATCAGCTCCTTTAAGGTGTCTGGCCAGGCACTTTTCAATGTAAAAGGAGATAACAGTAAAAGGAGGAAGACAAAGAAGAACACACAGAGATACAAACTTGACTGGCAAATGAAAAGAGAGGAAGTCAGACCTGGTCTGTCACACTAATTGATGAGGATCTCTGGGAGTGTGAGAGTGCTTCTTCCAGCACAGTTATCTGATCAGAGATCTTGTCAAATGGGAAAATAAGGAAAAGGGGGGAAGCAGGAAAAATATACACAAACCTGACAAGTGAGCATATTGCAGACAGAGATAAAAACCAGACTTGGTCAGCCAGGATTGTGTCTGATGAGCTATAGAGAAGCTGCAGGCCAACTGGGGTTTTGCAATTGACAACAATGTGACCCTGAGGGTCCTGGCTCTTGGAGGGGGTCAGTGGGACTATACCAGGTGGGGGGCAACTGTGCAGGGGAAGCAGATGAGGGAGGAACAAAGAAGAGATAAAGAGAAAAGGGTATAAAATAGGCCATTCACATGTAAAAGGGTCACCCCAGTTTTAAAAGCCAAGTGAGTAGGGTGCCCCTTGTCTGGGCAGAGGCGTCAGGGAGGAGGGTCTATGCTGATATTCAGATGAACCTGTGAGCACTGGGTGCCTATAAGATGAATGTGTGAGTGCTGTGTGCATGCAGCAAGCACCCAGCAGTGAGTCAGGGATCCATGAGGTAGGTAAGGCTTGCCCGAATCCTCATAGCAGTGCTGGGCTGGCACAGGGAGCATGCCAGTGCTGGGAGAACTCATGAATATGTGTGTACTTTGAACCTTGGCGGTGTGGGGTGTGGGCTGCACTAGTGACTTTCTGCCTCTGCCAGCCCAAGAGGAGGAGGGGACGTGTGCCTGTCTGCCTTTGTGTGGTGTGAGTCTTAAACGTGGGTGCAGATGGGGCAGCACCTTATCTGTGGCCACACTACCTGTGGCCCTCTGTGTGACCGGACATGGCTGTGCCCTACGAGTCTCTGTCATATGTGTCCATGACTGTGCACAGGTGTCTGTGACTGTCTCTGGGATATGTGCTCAGCTTTGCTGCTGGTTGTGGACATCACAAAGGGAAAAGGGGAAAGTGGCAGCCACATCCATCAGCCAGAGACACTGGGACTTGAGGAAGTGGCTGTTCCTAATATCAGTTGACGTTGCCACTCTAAAAGTACATATAATTCACTCTCAGGAGAGTGTTCTAAGTTAAAAAAAAGAAAATCAAAGTAAAAATAGAAGGGGGAATGCTTTCCAAGTGACTGATTTTTTTTCTCCTATTGACAAAATAGCCTTATAGAATTATGTTGCAAATTACAAATCTATAAAAAATCAATCTATAGAATTCGTATGGAGGATTACATGTCCCAATTATATTGTATGGACTAAAAATGAAGGAATTTATACCTTTGGTCAATTGATAAGCTTGAGCAATTCTTCTATAAATATCCTGGTTCCATCTGTTTTATTCTATTAATTATTACAGACCAGTTTAGTTAAAGTAACTTTTCTGAAATCACTCACTTCACTGTTATTGTAAATTTGTTGTGGAAAGATGCAGTACAAAAGATTTTCAGGATGAATGTGTGAATAATGAAAAACTGAAGTGCTCAATTTATCAGGACCCAATTGACTAAAACAATCTCATCCCTGCTGCAAGTTTCCATGAATCAGCAATGAAGAAAGGTTTTACTTTCCTTCAAATTTTAAGGGTAAAAATTATGTGCAGTAACTCCGATGAAAATGAACAGAAAGTAAATGAAGTTCATTTGACATATTTTGAAATTGAAGCTTTGGATGGAAGGGATTCAGTAAAATTCAGGGAAAAGAGATGATGACAGTAATGGTGGATCTGCATGGTGAATAAGAAAAACATGTATGTATATAATACTCTAACATAATAACCCTAAAATACTTATATTCTAAAAATACTAATATACAATATATTATCTAATATACACCCTAAGAGCAGTCAGATGTTATATGAACATACATGTTATGAAGAAAGAAAAGCTGTGTTGCAATCCTTGTGGACTTGTGTGTATCCAGCAGCTGAGTGGCTTTATTCAGCCTAGACACCCTAGTTAGCTGAACACTCCAGTTAGCTATTGATAAATCCTGCTGTACTTGCCCTATGATTAATTAGTGCTTTAGCCTTCCAGCACACTGCAGATGAGTACATTCATTCTTCTTTTCTTTGATCAAATGCAAACACTGATGAAAAGTAATATCTGACACAAAATCAAAGGCTGCTTCCACCTACTAGTGGACTAGAAAAGGAGGAAGAAAATAATAACATTGCATATTTAGGATGGAATGGGGTGGTATAAACATTGAGAAACACTGTCAAGGCAGAACTCACCACTGCAGTGACAAGCAGCAACAACGTCCCTGCCAAATTCAACACAGTATTCTGCGTACAAACGAGCATATGGATGTTTTGTCAGCAGCACAGTGAGTCAGTGTGAGCCAGGCAAACTCCTGTTGTGTACTAGCAGGAACAGGTTTCTAGGGCCTGAAGGTACTTTAGTGTGTTGGTATGAGGATAAAAAGATATGTCATGTGCTTAAAAATAATCTTCCTCTTGACTTTCCTTTCTCAGAATTTTTTTTTCTCAAAAGCCATCTCCTCTGTGTGTTCTGACATTAGATTTTACACTTTTTAAAAGAGGAAGATATTGTTTAATTGTCTGCTAAACAGTAAGCACAACATGTCCCCATTGTTGAGTGACTTATGTCAGATGTTTTTACTGGAAACATTGCTTGTTTTGTGTCCTATCTAAACTCTTCTCAAGTCTATTGAGTCTCAAGATGGCTTTGATTGCAGAGTTTTCTGGACCGAGATTTTTCCCTTGAATTGTTAAAGTTTATCTGTCTGGCATATGTGCCTTTTGATCTCCCCTCTTCCATTTTTTACATTTAACATCTCTAGGGTTTCTAGTGCTGCTTTGTTCACTGACATTTTCTGCTTCCTTTTACACAGTAAATACAGTGAGTTCCTGTACCTTAGCAGAGTATTACAGATTACAGCTACTACTGTATTTTGGTAAGGGAATGGGAGAGGAACTGAAGTTGCCATCTGTTGGCTTGTAGCTGTGCCCTTCAGCCTCTTCCAGGAAGACTCACATTTTAATTCTGGCTGCCAGTAAAGAAAAATTTGTATAATTGCTTCAGGTTATTCCTAACGGCAGAAACATCCTTTGGAAAGGTGCATGTGCCTGATGCAGCGTGGGGAAAAGATATTTCTTTAACTTACTTAATACTTACAGTGAGTGCTACTTCCATGGCTTGCAACTTAATAAAAAACTCTGGGCATATTTCATCTTACTTTATTGCTAATGTCTACATCATTTAATCCTATTAGCTCTTTCATTAATGAATAGATATAAATAAACAGATCAGAGATGTATTTTGAAGTAGTAGATGAAACAGGCAGTGTTGAGATCTAGATTTTTAAAATGTAGTTTAGGTGAGATCAATTGCTCTCCAGGAAGGTTCCCTTCAAGGTCTATATAAAAGGTGGGGGACACCAAGTGATCTGCTCAAAGGTAGATGCTCTAATCTGTAGGCACCTAACATTAAGTGTCCAATCTAATATGGGTGACTGGTGTGCTATATGATTTAGTGGAAATATTGTCAATAATACCACCTTCCCTGGTTTGATGTAATTTGCGAGGTATTTGAGGTTTCATTATGTTCCATCATCTAGAGCATTGATGAGGCCTTGCATAGACTCCCAAGAAAAATTCTTTTTGGTTGATTGCCAAATTGATCCATTGACCATTATCCTCTGAGGTTTACTTCATACAGTTTTTCACCCACTATATCCCATTAGGCCCAAAACTGGGTCAATGAGATCTGAAGGGCATGAGTACTCTAATGCACCTTCTCAGTAAGGAAAGAAAAGACTTGCCCAAAGGTTTCCCCTACAGCTAGAAAACAAACTCCAGTGAATTATTTACAAACTAAGAGCAAGAGTTTGTGGCATTGAAAATACTGAGAACAAGGTAGTTCTAAATCTTATTGTGATCAGCAGCCAGGAATATTAATGAAAGACTTCTTACAGTGCTAAGAAATGAGAGTCACTTAGCAGTATGTTAAATACAAAATGGCTTAAAGCCCAAAAGAAAACATGATGGAAATTAAACGCAAACAATTGAACCTTTATTTTGAAAAGTATTAGTTTGCTGGAACAGAGTGACAAATTCTAATGAATGTCCTTAATGATTTTACAGTGGGACAAATCATCTGTGAAAGTAAGGTGGTTATAAAAGACACTTACTGTGCAATATGAACACTAAATGAAACCAGACATCCCTGTAATCAACATCAATAAAAGTACCATAACTAATTTTACTGCTTCAAAGAGCAGCATAATAAAATGTACAAAAAGAGAGAACCCGTGGCCTAAAAATATGGCTCACACATACAAAGATGTGCATGTACGTATTCATATATACATTTTCAGTGTCGAGTAAAATGCTTACAAAGGTAAAAAGAAACTATTTACAAACATAGTCTTATCCTTTTCATAGTTATTTCTTTTGACTTTGCAGGGGAAAAGAAAAAAACCATCCTTATATAAATATGGAATCATTTTCAGTGGATTTGGGATGATTTCCAGAAGTTAGGTAAATTTTATTCTTCATTTAAAAATAACCTTAAAATAATCTCTTTGGATTGTATAGTCCAAGATTCCATGAAAGGTTTTACAGATTTATAAGAGACCCACTGCACAGAGGTACCATAGTCAATAATGAAATAAAAAGGAATTGGAGAAAGAACTGACTTTTTCTTGCTCTGACTTTGAGCAAAGGATTTGAGTAAGTCATGCAGTGGGATTTCTGATTTCATGATACAAATTGGGGAAACAGTATATGTTATGTCACTGTTGGCAGTGTGGGAAGGAAATCTCTTGGTGGAGAATGTTTTCCTTCTGGTCAAGTAAGCTTGGAGCTGATTCCTAGCTGGAGGGAGAGCTTGGGCAGCACTGGGAACCATAGGGAAAATTCCAGAAAATTGCTCTTATCTTAAACCATGATCTTTTGTGCCTTCAATTCTCCTCTCCATCCTGCTGCAGGAAGAAGAGGGAGAGGAAGAGGAGTGAGCAAGTGGCAATGTGGTTTGGAGAGTGTCAGTAGGAACTTCAAATTATTGACTACCATTCCTAAACCACAATAGGTACCTTAGGTAGACTCAGTATAGAAATTTCCAATTTTGAATATGCCTCAACATTTAGGCACTGGTTTGAGTAAAACACAATACTTGGGGGCAATTGTGCTTTGATTTTATCCAAAAGATGAAGATATTCTAGCTTCTGTTAGAGTGCAAAAATTAGTTTCAGATTTTTCAAAAGTACTACTTATTCTCTTACGCACTCCCAAGTCTGAAGGAAAAGATTCCTTTGTTTTATTCTTTCCACACAAAATGGTGAAAAGCAATTTCCTCACTTTCTCATTATGTAATAAATGTATTCTTACAAATTTAATATTGAGACAATTAAAAAAATTGATGTTATCTTGACTCCCCAGATTTTTGAATTCAAAAAGCATGATTACTTTCTGATTTAACAAGGTAGCATTTTATGAACTCATGAAACAGTTAAGTGCTCATTTCTCTAGAAAATTCCAGAATTACTTCACATGACTGCAGTGACAAGACTTGAGAGTCACAAAGCTGGCTGGTGTTTGTCTTGGTGGGAATGTTTACATAACCCACATTGGAATCTTCTGCATGAGCATGAGAGCTGATCAGAACTGTTACTGCAAATATTTTTGCTGAGGAAAATAAAAGAAGATGATTGAGAAAGAAGAAAGGATAAATAATGTTTTGGCTTGACTTCTGATGGACTAAAGGTAAAATATTGCTATAGTTTACTACAAACAAGTTAGCACAAGTTAAACTATTTGCATCAACTAGGAAAAAGGATAAGTAGCTCCATCATGGGCTATAGTGGCTATTAGATACATCCCTGAAGAGAAGCGTGATAGACACATCCTTTAATCCACTATCTCTAGGCCTTAATACAGCTGTAGCATTAAAATGGTGTCTTTAACATTAAAATTAAACCTCTGTTGAGAAAGAGGTGAATTTTTTTCATTTTGTTTCTTCAGTTACTTTTTTTTTTCTCTCCATAATCCCTTTATAGCATTTGTTGCTAGTTGAACAAATATAGAAAATACTATTCAAACAGTGAGTCCTTGGTGTGTTTTGATATTTTTTGCTCTAGGAAACTTGTACCTTCTGAACCATTTCAGCATCCATCAGATTCACAGAATAGTGCAGAGCAGGCTTTCTGAGGGAGGCATCCTGCCGTTGGCAACTCTCCAGGCCTCTTCAATGAAATACTAATTTCAAATAAATTTAATTACCCCTTTCAGAGTTTTGGCTTTTGCTTAATTTGTATAAATAATTTCGGCATCTAATTAGCTCTCACTTTGTATCACATAAAATAATTGGGACTGTTTTGTCAGGCAAAATCTTCCTTTCAAAATGAATTACTCAAATGCAAGTCCTTGCTCTTAGTTCAGGAATTACATCACTTCCAGCTTTATAATCTCTTTTCCTAAAGCTGTCTGATGTTGATCAGTATGGATGCCTCCTCCTCTGCTGCTGGATACAGACATCATTGATTCACTAACATCTCAACAATATTGCAATCCAGCTTCACCTTCCCTAGGTTTTCACTTCACCACTGCAGCATCTCAGTACCTCTCAATCTATAATGAGTTTTTCCTGGAAGCTGTATGTTCTGCAAAGCAGAAAAGGTAAAAAGTGAGAGGAAGCATATATGATAGGTTCCTTTGAAATTTAAATATGATATTAATTGAAGAAGAGTAGACCCAAATGAATGGAGGGTTGTTTCTTCCCATGTAACTCAGCTTCTTCAGTCAAAGATGTTTGCGGAAGTACAGGTAAAGAGCACGCAGACTAATTCTAGGAAGACCTAGAAATTCAGAGCTCATGCAGAAGCTGAGAAACTTGAGATGAGCAGTGGCTTTGGGTGGCCCTAGCAGAGACTGGGCATACAGGACTCAAGCTGTTGCAAAGAGCCTTCCTGGGGACTTGTCAGGGCACTGAAAAACATATTATACCTGGCAAAATCACTGAGATGGCAGACACTTGTACTGGAACAAAGTCTTGTTTAAAAAGAATGTGGGAAGAAAATGCTACTTCTTATTTTTTAAATTCAGTTTAGGCATAGTTCATCTGGCATCAGTCTTTAGTTCTGTTTGAGATTCCATATTTAAGAACTCACAAGGCCTCCAGGATACCCAGCCTCCTAGAATAACAGGAGGGGGCCTAGGTAGAATGCCCCAGAACATCTGAAATTAACCAAGAAACCTTGGGTATGCTCAAGTTGCTTAGCTGCCGTTAGGCAACTGAAACAAGACCTGGAGATTTCTCTGCTTAAAAGAAGTTAGTGGTCTTAGTTTATTATCTAGTGAGACCTCACTTGCTGGACCCTGAAAGCTTTTCTTTTCACCTCTGGGGATCTTGTAAGGAGAAACTGTAGGCAGACCTACCTCCAGGCTCTGATCAAGCCTGAGTCTTTTTACAGTGAAAGCCAAAAGACATTTTCTCTATCAAGGTTTTGAGTTTCTTTTTCCCAAGGGAATTTTTAGGAGAATAAGTATTGTTTCCAAAATGGCAGTAGGTATTTATTTCTGTTAGGAGAAACTAAAAGAGTTCTTGCAATAAATGGAAAGGATCCAGACACCATTGCTTGCTGGTATTCTTTAGGACTGGTGTTCAAGTACTTTATATTATGCAGTCATTAAGCTAAAACTCAGAAATAAAATAGCACCCCAAAAGTAGAATTATTAGGAGGAAAGCTTTGTTATTACCACCTCCTCATTGGCTGAGTTTCCTATATCTGTTTAACACTTGATAGTTTATTGGTTACTCTAAAGAAATTAAAATTAATGGTGACTTATTCTTTCAGAACCCACAACTTCACTGCCAAACTGCCTTCATGTCGAAAGCCCTGCCTTAACGGAATGATTCTTTATATAGCAGTAAACAAATGACAAAGCTAACATGGTAGCAGTGAAAAATATTAACATACTGGAAGTAGGTACAAACTTCATTTCTCATATAACCATGAAGGACTCATCATTGTTTTAGAAATGCCAAGATGATGGTTGCTATTGCCAGACCTTTGAGTATCATTTGTTGGCAGAAGACAGGCATAAAGAGCAATAAAAATTTAGTAGCACTAGTATGTGACTGCGCAGTAACTTACCACCTGGTATCATCCTGTGGAAAAATATCTAAATGAGAATATAGGAACACAGCACAGGGAATACACCAGAATCAAGAGTATTTCTGCCAGTGGTGAGAACCAAATACTGCACTGTGGGTTATAAAATGCCTTTGGTTGGCAATTAAGCAATAAAATACCCGTAGTAAAAATCTTGATAATCCCAGGCCATTATCAGCTGTCTTATATATCAGAACCAAAGTTAATATCTCCTAGATATTTTTATCCTATCCAATGGAAACATACATACTCTCAGAGTAAGAGAATTTAGATTAATGCCAGCATTCATTCAGTTCCTACAGCCCTTTAAAGAGATTCCCATTTGCTGTGTGAGATACTGAAATACTTTCACTTTTCACTTATTATATTCTATACATCTTCACCCAGTCTCACCCCACTGAATATTGTCCTTATTAGAATTCTCACATATTCTCAGTATTGAGAATATTATAGTTTATCACAGGGCTTTGTACAGATCAGCTTCCCCCGTATATTTTCCAGAGTGTGCTCCCAGAACGAATAAACTTTCTGATTCTTTTCCTATGTAATATTCTAAAGGAGGCTTTGAGGTTACTAGAGAATTCCTAGTCCTGTGATACATAAAACTATCAGGTTTGCAGTCATTCCTAGAGATGATTATTTTATGTACTTTGTATGTCACAAAAGAACCATCTCTTCATGTGCAATGTTGTGGGTCTTCCTTACTCCTGAAATACCTACTCTTTTGCTCTGACTTTGTTCTGGCAGGTCTTTCTTTTCTTTCCCATATATATTTTTCCTTCCCAGCTTTAATGTAGAGGTCTTGGAGAATTCCTGCTGCAAAATTTATAACAGAACTAACTCCACAAGTGATGAGATGTTAATTTTTTTTAAAATTGAACTAGATTTTGTGAATGCACAGCAATAAATATCCTTAAATTTTAACTTAATGTGAAGTAACCAGTGGGACAGTAAAATGTATACGTACTCAATGGAAGGATTCAGACAAAAAATGTTGAGCTTAATACAAAATTAAATCGTTGGAGGGCTTTGTGAGCCATGCTGGCTTTTAAAAAAAGTGAAATGGTCTTTTTTTCATCTATAAGGTCTCTTTTGGTTGTGTAATTATATGGATTTGGGTGAATTTTTCTAAGCTATGTAGAAAAAATTTCAGTTCTTTTAAAAGAATGAGATTATATTTAAGTTTTCATCTTTCTGGATCTTGATCAAAACATAGAAAGAAATACATTACGAAATAAAGAGCATGGACTCTTTTGGTGTCTATAATCTAAAGCTCTCTGTATTTTTATGTCAACCTTCAAAATTTATTCATAGGACAAATATGGAAAGCATAGATGACATTCAAAATGTTTCAAAGTAAATGCGTCACTGTAGTAAATGAATGATTTCCACTGCCTTTAATGTTTTAATATTAAATGTTCAATGCAAAATCCTCAGTATATTGTCTCTCAAACTACATAAATTTCAGAATTCACAGGTGTCCCAGAAAAATTTAAAAAGAAACAAACCCACATCCTCTCAAGGGTTACTTACAAAATAGCATTGACATCTTTAGGGATGGTCTTTTTTTGCATCTGGAGTAAAATGTGTTGACTATGTTAGAAGAAGATGCCACAGAAGCAAAATGTATTATTTTCATTAAAAAACCAATACTTTCCTTTTAAGAATGGTATAAAGGCAACATGACCGATAGGGCACTGCTAAGGCATCACAAAGTGTCATGAATATTTTGGGAACCATTGTCTGCTTTACAAGGTATTATATATTTCCCACTTACTTTCAAGAGCTCTTCTTTAATTAAATTGTAAACTCCCCAGTATTTCACTGTTAAGAGCTAACCCAGTCTAAGTAAAATGTCTTTATAAAGCTGAGTTCTCTGTAAAGAATATAAAGTTGCAGCATTTTTTCCTGTTTTGTTTGATTATGACTAGATAATTAAATTGAGATATTGCACATAGGACACATTATTTATTTCTTGCAGAAAAATTTAATTTCATGCATGAGAAGTTGCTTCTTCCTTTTTTTGTCCACTTCTACATGTCTCAATAAAGCACTAACTTTTTTGTGGGGAGATTTTTGGATGACAGCTATTACTAAGGTCCCATGCAGGTGGTTATTTTTATAGTTAAGATATGCATTGCAGATTATCTGTTGGAGTTAACCTGCTTGTTTTACAAGAGTCAATCCAAAACAACCCTCTGTTTATAGAGGAAAAAAACCACTGGAACAAAGTTCTCCAGTGGATTAAATGCTGTTTATAGGAGGTTGTCTCAGATTTGTGTCCATTTAAGCTATAAGTTTTCATTTCAGTCCATGATCTTACACCAAATTGACTGAACTACAATATACAACAAAAAAATAGCATGCAAGAAACTACACCTACTGCTCATGTGAGATAGTCAGTAGACTCTGAAAAGACAGGATTCCCTCCATCTTCTTATTTGCAATACCTTAGCTGATTGAAACTAACAGGAGTTTGAAGTCTGTAAGGATTGTAAGGTTAGGACTACAATGAGAAGATTGTTAAATTGCCCAGCTTTGCAAGAAAGAGATGGAATGAAAAATAGATTACATTTCTCTTGTGCTTTTACATGCGTATATTTTATATCTAACTATCTGTCTATCTATCCATCTATCACCTATTTTTTTTTTTCTCTCAATCGGTAGTATGCACTTAAATTTGCTAAGGAATGACCTAGACTCACAGTGTAAAAGACATGTAGTGATGAATGGCAATATTGTGTCTGGAGGTAATAAACATAAAATTTATCTCATTTAGCTTTGGCCATGCAGTAGTTCAACATCACAATCAAGCTAGCACAGGTATTTAATGAAGAGTAGAGAAACTGTCACAGGGATTGTTATCTCATCTCAATACCTCAGGATGTATGAATTTGTTTCATGAATTACAGAGGGGTACAGGATAGTTTGCTCAGATTCAGTGCACAGCTTTTGGGAAATAAAGTTAAATGCAATAAATACTTTGAGGCAACTGATGATATTTCTGTGTGAGAGATAAACCAGTGTCTTGTGTGGAAGTACAGAAAAACTGTAATTTGCTTTGTAAACTTTGGAATTTCTGCATCTGCCCTTGTGGTGCACAGACAACTATAGAGGAGCCCACTTCAACAATTAAATTTAATTAGTACCTTAAGTTCAAGATACTAATTGGAATCAGCTGAATTTTATCCCACACAATCTGAATTTCTTTTACAATGAGGAAAGAAAGGATGGACTGAAGGAGAATAGGGTAGATAGAAGAAAGGTAATTGTGGAACAAAAAGCAAAGAGTGAAAATCTCTCTAAGGTCAAAAAATATGCCCAAAGTACATTGGTGCATACAGAAAAAACCAAAAGCTATTTTTCTCCTTCTCCACACACTCCCCCTGCCCCCATATTCCCCTGCAACTGAAAAAGAAACAGTCAACCCAATTACAAGTGTTTTTCTTGAATCAGTCTTGGGAGAGAAACAGAACATTTAGAAACTTTAAGGAGCAGAAAACTGCTACATTACTTCCACACTTGTGAAGCATTATGCAGAGTTTCTGCATAGTTCTCCTGGGGGAGCTGAAGAGTTCAAACCCTCTGCACTGTATATTAAATGGAAGAGTTAGTTTGAATCATTTGATGTATCTGTAAGAAATAGATTTCCTTGCTGTGCTTTTACGTTTGATGTACAATGAAAATGGTAAGAAGAGAACACAATCAATTGAAGAACTATGATATGAGCAAGGAAATTTTACATTAATTTTTCATTAAAATATGCACAAAGCAGAAAAAAAGTTAGGAAAAAAATATCACAGAGATGCGATAATAGACCATGAATGGAATAAATAGTAAAACCCAGTTTGAAGGAATTAAATCTTAAGGTATAGGACACAGCGGTGGCAGAGGAATGACAGCAAGAGACATTATTCTGACATGTACATATCCACTCAGCTTAGGAAATATTGTGAAGCAAATCCTTTCTGTAAAATGCTTTTAAAATGCCCATCATGACAATGACAATTGAAAGACAGAGGACTGTTCAACAAAGAGGGAGAGTGATAAAGTACACTGAAGAATGAGGACAGAAGAGGACACAGAGAAAAAAGAAAGCTTGGGAAAGAGTGAGGAAGTAAATGGACAGACGTATTACAGCTTTAAAAAACAGGAATGTAATTATTAGAATGATCTTTACACTATAGAGTTATTTTTTATCTCATTCAGCAGTTTTGTGATTATAAATTAACATCAGTTGTGTTTCAAAGGGATAAGTATTACCCAAGAACTAGAACTAGCATAAGTGACCTTCGGTGCCTTTGAGTTAGATTATTTACATGCTGTTGATTAAGACACAGTGAACATTGTGTTGGGTGCAGGTGATTAAACTCTGGGACAGGTTGCCCAGACATCTGGTTTAAGTGTTCATCCTTAGAAGTGTTGAAAACCTGACTGGGCAAAGCTTTGAGGAACTGCTCAATTTGACCCTGCTTGAGCACGGAAGTTGAACTGTAGAATTTCCGGTGGTCCAAGAAAACCATAACCATTCTGTGATCCTCTCAGCTTTCCACCATATAAATGTGTGAAAGAAGAAGAAACTGCTTAAATCTGCCTTAGGGTACTCATTCTTTTTTCCGGTGATTTATTATGGAGCTTGGTATTATAATTAAGAACAGGTAGGCAGCAAATCATAACTCTGCTTTGTTGTGTAAACTTTTTTTTTCAAAATAAATAAAATATGTAGCCTGTATTACAGCTGTCACAAATTATACTACTTTTATGGAAGATGATGGTTGTCTATTGAAAACATGGTAAGACATTGTTTTCAATCATTTTTCTCAGTTCATAAATATAAGGATATTGTTCTTATCACATGAATATATAGTTATTGTTTCCTTCTGAGATGATATGTCAAATCATAGTTTTTACTGCTCGCAAGGTATTCATTTTTCTTCTCTGTTTTAGTAGTTTTTGATTTGGACTTTAATTTTGAAAGGAAACCCACTGAGATATATGTGTATATGAAGGAAATATTTCTAATTTATCATTTTGGGCTGGTATTTAATTTCATATTGATTTTATTCACCAGATTCTTAGCTTTATTCTTTTCTCCTTTTCTTTCTTTGAAGGAAAAAGTTGTATATAAGGATATAGCTCATTTATTTACCTAAATATGTGTCCTGAATTGCTCAAGCCACCTTTTTTTTTGAGATGGAGGAAAATACAATTCATGGAAAGGTGGTCTCATCAACAAAGATTACTTAATTTCAGATGAACTTGCAACTATGTGTTTGATTAAGCAGCAGGTGGTGGCACATTTGTCGAAATGGACCATTTGTTGTATTAATAAGGTAAACAGAGATATCTATTCATTATGTGCAAGGTAATACCAATTCAGAGACACTGTTCGAATCCTGTCAGTCTGGTTTGGAATGAAACCTGTATATGCAATATGGCTCCAAATATAAAGAGAGAAAAATTATGTTAGTTGGACCATTTTGCTTTCGCTAAGCAAACACTGAAAGAATAGTTTTCATTCTTTGCCTTTTCCAGTAATTATTCTATTTATCTTTTGTCGGAATCCAGAACATCCCTCTGGGTGTCCTGGATGGCCAGAGCCGCTGGCAGGGGGCTCTGAGACCCTGGCATGCAGCCAAAGACACTCTTGGGGTTTTGATCTTAGCCCATGGAGCAAGTTACTAACTCTGTATGAAGAATTACAAGCCACAAACACACAAGTTTAGATATTATAGTAGAAGTAATCACGAAGTGAAAGGAAGGATTTTAGAGTGCTGTACAGGGGGGTTTTAAGCCTTGTACACAGGGGTCCAAGCTTTGTACATGGGGGTAAGGAGTTCTAAGATGGAGGGATTTGGGTGTGCCCTGTCCTCTTTCTTTCTCCTTCCTAGCCTCCATGTCTTTGGTGATGTTGGCACTCACAGATTGGTCTAGAGTAGAAAGTCACCATTCAATATAGATAGTAGGTATTGGGGAAAAGGCATAAACATGTAGTACGTAATATATGATATAAAAGATGGCACCAGCCCCCTGGGAGGGCAGTGTGCCTTTGTCTGAGCTGCTGAACGGGCCACAGCAGACCAGGGAGAAGAATCTTTTAGATAACCAACAATAAACAACCTTGACACCGGACAACAGAAGACTACTGAGTCTTTCTTTAAAGGCATGGGTTGGAGGAGAGACTTTTCCATCTTTTGGGGTCACCACAGTCCGGGACGTGAAACCCCACATCTGGCGTCCCTGGGTGGGCAGGAGACCCGACAATCTTTGATGTGTTTTTTGCACAGTCATGAATGGAAAATCCTCACCTCCTTCAAAGAACTGGAAAATGAAGTAAAGGAGCAGTGTGAATTCAGCCAGGGCTATATAATAGAACAGAGATAGAACTGTGCTGAAAGTAACAGGCTCTGCTAAGAGGCAGTGTTTCTTTGAGCACACTGTTCAATAAGAAAGAAGTTTTCTCCTGAAACAGGGCTGGCATGGTTTTGGCCAACTTGGAGACATCCGAGGAGTTTGAATCTGTCTTCACCCTCCTGTGTGCATTTGTTCATAAAATATGTTTTTACCTAGAGTAGCCAGGCAGATATTTAGCTTAGCTACACAGTCATTATGCAGCTCCCTGCTGTACTGAAGGGTGTGAGCAGCCAAACAGAGTGCGAGGCTTGCACAACAAAGTTAGAAAACTGCAGTTTTGTAACCATGATGTCTTGAATCTTCTGTCTTATTGTCTTTTGTCTTAAATTATGTGATTTCTGATCATGCAGGCTAGTTTCACTTGGTAAAGATTGCTGGTAAAATGCGAATTTCAATCTCCTTCTTACACAGTGAGTATTTGTTTGTAGACATTGACAAAAATGCTCAGGAAAAAAAAGGTTAGTTTTCACAAAGTAATTTAGTTCTCATCAGATCCTGGCAATTTGTCTTCAGAAAAGTTGTGGGTGGATCACAACAGAGTACAGACATATACAAACAGGAACTGGTATGATTTATGATACCCTTAGCTCTAAATCTTCTCTAAATGCACATTTTTTTAAGATTTCTGTAGAAGCTCATAGAATCACATTAAGAGACTCAGTTTTATTTGTGGATCAAAAAAGATAGGAATGCCATGTGCTTTCTTGCATAGGACTCCAGTGTGTTTGCCAGTACACCTTCCCAGGATCTTTGACCATATCTAACTTTTTTCTAGGCTCCTCAATTTTTTTAAGGCATACATTTCAGTACTGTAATATATCATAGGAAACAAAGAGTAAAAGAGAAGTAAAGAAAGTCCAAGAAATGTCTGAAATTACAAGGGAGCTTAAGAAATTTTTTGAGAAATGTTTAATATTTTCACATAATATGACCCAGAAGTACAAAAAAAACACATCCCACTAACCACTCTTGGAAATTTTGAGCCTGTGTAATGCAGATAGATTACATATTTTGTGAAGTTAATGCAAAATTATGAAAAATATTGTAATAGTTGTTTGCTGAATTAAGACAAAAATGGTACTTATTTCAAGTAATTAATTAGAAAAAAGAAATTCACCAGGAAAAAAATAAAAAATAAACCAAGAGAAAATAGAACTTAATTACAAATTAATTACAAATTATCAAATTTGTAATTAAATCAAATGATTCATTCAGCTGAAGAAATTTCCTGAAGAAGCTTTTATTCTCCTTCCTTCCTCCATACTGTGAACATTTGAGGTTTTTTTCAGTTTTAAAGAGAATTGAAATTAAAATGAAAATCATTGCTTCTGTATGATATGTTCTTAGTGGAGTTTTATTTGTGGAACCTACTAATACTGATGAAATCTAATCCTCTCAGAATTATGATCTTCAATCAAACTTATTTATTCAGAATCTGCATATTATCTACAAATTTTGATGCAATTTGTGCACAGATGAGATTCATTATTTTAAAATTTTTACCTATGCTAGAGAGTATTCTGGTAAGAATTTGATGGATATTCAAGATATTTTTAAAAACCAGTAACTAAATTCTTCTCCTCCTCTTCTGTCATCGAGTATCCCTCTCTTGTGTTTACAGTGAAAGGCAGAAGTTTGGCCAGAGTGGTGTAAGTGGCATAGAACATCAAACAAAGTTATTGCAGAAGGAATGAAAATCATAACCTTATAATAATGAGGTTTCTTTTATCCATAGCAGGTGAGGGATGGGACACATTAGTTCAAAGCAAACAAAGTAGCAGAGAAATTAGCAAAAAACTAGGCTCCTTTTTCCCCAGTCCAAAGCTGAAAAGTCCGAAAAAACAAGAGACTCTGGGCTGACAGATGACCACAGCATCTCCCACTGTCTTGATGACCATCTGGATATGAATATGGAAGTTATGAAGTTATCCTCAAGCTCTCTACTGTGTATATATATATATATATATATATATATATATATATATCTTTGTACTGTTTTGAAGAAGCCAAAATTAATTGTTATATGGAAACTAAATAATGTATATTAGGGTCTTTCATAAGTCAATGTGTGTCTAGGCTGCTTCCTAAACTAGGAAGGGAGCCAGGAAGTAAGTGTAAGCACTTGATTCTCAGTTATCCATCATGCTTAACTATCACTTCACTTCCTCAAACTGCTCAAATAGTGTGATTCTTGAAAAACTGTGGGTTTTAGTTTTCATTGTACAGCCATGAAATTTGCAAATATTTGGCAAATACAAACTTTCAAATGAAACTTACTATTCAGAAACAAATTGGATTTTTATACAGATCGAGTTGTTACTTTATGTTTACATCAGTTTTCTGTAACATGAAGACCTTATTGTGGACTCACTGCAAGTGTAGGGGAGGTATTTTGCAAAGTCCTTGGAAAGCTTAAGATAAAAGCGAACAGCTATAGTATAAGTGTCATCAAGCCACCCAACAGTTGCTCAGGTTAAGAGGATGTATGACAAGTAGGTCTATTCATTGCAATGGAAATTACAGTGGACAAGGGATTTCTTCAATTGGCCAGCATAATTCAAACACAGATTTGTCTGAAAGTAAAAATGCTGTTTCCTTCCTTCAGCTGTATGGAGCAAAGTAAGTCACCAGTTGTGGCGTCACTGATGTACACAGATCTTATTACAAGGAATGGTTTATTCCTGAAGGATGGATCTCAAGGACAGGAGTGTTTGACTGAAATTGTTTCTATTCTGACCCATGCAGTCAGTCAAAATTAAACTTGTATAGTTCCACCCTGTCGTTTTTGTAATTAGTCAAATTTTATTATTGTGATTTTTTTCAAAGATGACAATTGTTTTAATGAGTCATTTCAGACTTTTGCCAGTGGCTTATCTATATAAAATATTCTTTTATTTTAGGGTTTATATCTTTTAACACTGCTAGACACATGGTTATTTTGACAAATCAATTTTTTTTTCATTAATTTCCAATTACCTTTACTTTTTTACTGTTAGAGACTGTGAAATAGTGCTCATTAAAATGCCAATTATAAATTCACACTAAGAGCTCATTTAACCTATGAAGGTCAAAAAGCTTACTTTAAAAAATCAATAGTGAATATATGATAATGATAAAAACTATTAAATAAGAATGATTAAAGGAATCAGATCAGATAAGCACACTTCTTACACTTATAACCTTAATCCTATGTGGGTTTTGCTTTTCTGAATGGTTGTAGGTCTTCTGCTACAAATATCTACTTTGGCAAGTTTGCAAAACTTTCCAGTTTTTCCTTATGTAAAGTCCTCAAAAGTCCAAAATTTGTATAGTATCAATAATGGACAGAAGTGAAAGATGATTGATTTAGGTGAGATTCAGCTGGAGAAGTTGGACTCCCTCTGAATAGTTGCATGGCCATGATCATTTTTAGAATGTTTAGAGCAAGTTGGTGTAGTCTAGTATTGAAGTGTTTTTCTGAGTCTGTGATTTTGAAATCAGTGGAGTAGTCAGTGGAGTTCAACAAAAAGAAATTGTATTGTCATTAATTAACAGCATCTGTCAAGAATAAGACAAATTATAGTGCTTCTGATATTTGATATTTCTGCTTTGATTTTTGCTTGATTGCATCCTACTTTTCATTGAAAGCATTTCTATTGGCCGACTTTAATATTAATCAACAAAGTGAATTACACATAGATAATTGGTATTTGATTAGTTGGTATAAAATAATACTCTTAGAGAATTCTTCCTCTTTTTTTCACCTGTTTTAAAATTATGAAAAGGACTCTCCTGTCAATAGGGAATCAGACACCATGAATCCTGTTCCTAGAAGACAAACTCTTTCATGAGAGAAGAAAATCTGTCACTGGATATAATTTTAGGTGTATTAAGTGAATTCTTTTTTTGATGGAAAGAAATTTTAAAAAAAAGACATAAATCATGGTATACAGAGATATCACAGAAAGATTAGAATTTCTTTTTTGCTATTTATGTTTGTGGATGCTGTGAGATTTTCAGAGAAGAGGGAGTTACTGCTTACTAAAATAAGATAGAATAGATAAGAAAAGGAAAGGAGATGTTTTTTAATAGTATGGCTTGTATAGCTAAGGTTGTGTTTAACCCAGATAGAAGAATATCTTGGGATAAAACCAAGAATGTGTTTTTATTCATGTGCCAATAGATATCAATTATTCAGCATTTAGAAACTCTCAAGCAATGTTAAGTCTGCAGCCCAAATAAAGAAAGCTTTAGAGCTGTAAGACTGAATTCATATGAGTAACTTCATGTTTAGCTGTAAAACTTCAGAACAGCAAGCACCAGAATCTTGCTCATGCTGTAGGTTAATATATTACTCTTTAATTCACACTCAATTCAGATCATGAACGGATCACAAGAGAAAATGACACTCATAATTTTGAGCTAGTCAAGCCTAATATTTTTCCTCTGTTTTTTCATACCAGCCATTGTGAAAGGATTATCAGTCTTCCTCAGAAGAAATTCAGGACTAGAGAGACACCTGCCAAGGCAGGTAAGAAGTGGATTGCCAGCAGTTCTCTGGAAACAGGTACACACCTGGTCCTGTTAGCTCTGGTTCAAAGCAGGATTATTAGCATCTCCATTTCCTGAGCACTATAATCACTCATACATTATTGAGAAAAGAAGAAAAGATGTAAATATGTAGAGGGGCTTGAATCTCTTCCATGCTACTTAGCAATACCAAAGAGCTGCCTGAAAACATGGAGAGCAATTTAGAATAAGAAAATAAGGAGACATAAATTTTCAAAAAGCTGTCAGGATGCAGAGAAGAAAATACATTTATAAGACCTCAGAAGTATAGAATCAGAGCATATACCAAGCTTGCAGCAGTGAGAAGTTTTATTTGGTCAAGTCTAAGGTTTGCTGAAATAGTTCTGAGGTAATGCAATTCCAGATCATATGAATTTGTTGCTGATTTCTGATGTTCATTAGTTTTCTTCCTTTTTATTTTTCTCCCATTTATTTTTTCTCTCTAATGTGGAACATAGTTGTAGAAATATCTGGAATTTAATGAAAATTTAGGAAGGAAATGTAAATTCAATGAGCTGTTTGAAATTTATATCAAAAAAAAGTATTTTATCTCATAATCTTAAACATGCCAGGGACAGTATGCCATTCACTTTGTCTACTAAAACACATAAAAAGTATTAATGCTTCTACATAAATTGGATGGTGCCATTTTTTCACTGAGTGCTCCCTATCACATAGGAAAAAAAAACCCAAAACGATTGTATTTCTGTCTTGGGGGGTGGGGAAAGGACAATGAAAAAAGACTTCACTATGATAATCCTCAAATTTTTTTCTCATCAGACTGAACTAAGAGTGCTGCTAGTAGAAAAAGGTTTTCTTCTTGTTATGTATTTATACCTATGAGCACATTTTCCAGAAGCATTTAATAATCTTAAGTGCTAAGCAAAAAAAAATAGCCGAAACACCATCAAGATCAATAGACTGATACAAGGACAGAAGGACAAGGACAGAAAGAGCATTGCTCTGGTCAAGCAGAAACCAAAGTGTTTAAAGTTTTGTGAATAAGATTAATATGTTAAAATCCTATAACTCAGATAACAGAATGGAACAGGCCAGAAATGGCATAAACCACATAAACTCTTTGAACCATCCTCAGTTTTTCTTTCCTGTTGAGGTAGTGATTTTGGTCCATGATTTCTCAGGAAATCTTCCCAGTCATGTTTTACTATTGAACTTATTCACCAGAAAATTGTTGAGAGGATTCTACAGTTAAATTTTAGGATACTTCTCTCTTAATAATCCTAAAATGTAGAGGACAGTACAAGGTTTGATTTGTCAGATTTGTGATATAAACCAAACAGAACAACAAAATGAAAGAAAAAATAGTCCCCTGGAAGATACTGTTGCAGCTACCTGGTTAGAGGAAGAATAGGAATTTTGGAAATGTGGCTTAGCTATAATACAACAGAATTTGACTATCCCTGTTGATAGCACTTTATCACTAGAAGGCAGAAAGGAAAAAAAATTAAAATAGAAGTCAGATTGCCCAGCAAATCCTATATTGAATTTCTTGTTTATTACTAATAGAAGGAAACTTTTATTTTCATTATGTATATTGCTGGATCTTGTGGCTGGGAGTTGTGAAGAACTTTGCAAACAGAAGCAAGCAAACAACTGCCAGGAAAAAAAACCACAACAAAACACCAACAAGCAACCCCAAAACCATAGAGTAATATTTAAATGTGTGATTTTTAAAGTTTATGTTATTTTTCATTTCTCCTTATTTTAAGTATATATTTCAACCTAAATAACCATAAATGAGAAACGACCAGAAGGAAAAAAACCCTATGTAGTTTGGGATAAATATATTTTTCCAGAACTATAGGGACCTGAACATCCCATTTATTCTTCTTCCTAGTGCTATCAAAAGCAGATTAAAAAATGGGAAAATATTTATGAACAAAATAAAAATATTTATATTGAAAAGAGTTCCTTAAAATAGTAAATTTTTTAGTAACATAAAATCTTTTTTAATGTCAAATGGCCTGTGAAATATTTCAAAATTACCTTCTCATTGTGTCCAAATGTTAAGTGTTGTTTTTCTCAGATAAATTAATTGTAGTCACTCAGACTGGACATTTTAATTTATTTTATTTGTGTTACTTTTCTTTCTATTTTTTTTTTCCCGGGGAAAGATTTTTGCACAGGGCTTCCAAGACAAAAAAAAAAAAAGAAAAAAAAAAGAAAAAAAAAGTTTAAATCCAAAATGGAATGATATTTCTGGAAAATTGTATTTCAGATTTGAGGACTCTCAAAGTAGTGTCTACACTCTCCTGTTTCAGGAAAAGTGCATAAATTGAACTTTCACTATTTATGCAAACTCTCGAGGGTCAGAAGTACAACTATTTGAAAGAAGTACAATTTTCTTCAGGAGGCTCACAGTAAAATATAAAATGAGGCAATTTACCTGGAGTGTTTGCATAACAACTTTTTTTTTTTTACAGATTTTCATTTTTTGAAGTCCTAAAGGGGTAACTTCTATCTGGAAAAAGCTGTCCTGTGCACAACTACACAGGACATGAGGACTGAGAAAAGAAGATCCTGTTAAGAGAGGCTGAAGGAGATACTGGAGGAGACTGAGAACTAAAAGAGTGTAGACTCACAAACCCCCAAGTTTGCATTTAGAGAAACGTGTGAATCAAGGAAGCAAAAACCCTTAAATCTAAGCAACTTTTAGAAAAAAAATTCATATAACTGCACTAAAATTTTCTTATGAAAGGAGTTCATCAGAGGCTGATAAGCAAGGGATGCAGGATGGAGTCACAGAATGTGCCTCTCGGCGCATTGCTGGGGTTCTGCTGAGATCCTGGGGGAGCTATTGCTATTTAATGCTAATATGTGTGGACAAACAGACTTAGTACCAGATCCTTCTGCTGCTCTTCTGGTAGTGTATCTTTTGTCTCAATGCTAGTGATTCCAAATATATAGGAGGAGAAGACATTAAGGAGAAATGGTAAAAATTAATTAAAAAGTCCATAAAGTTCTATCTGTGCACATAAGAATATGGATTTTTAAATGAAGTACCATGAAGGAACAGAACTAGTGAGAAGTTTTATGTTCTACCATAAAAATAGAAATCTCAGCCTTTCACTAAAATGAAATTTCCATTTTTATTTCTGATGGATCATGTGATTTTACAGCACTGAACTTGCTAATAGTTAGGGGATTTCTGCCACATTGTGTGACAGAGTAAAATTCTGTTGCAAAATTTGAATGAAGATAATAAAATAAATTAAGTATTTTTAATGAGGGATATATTTAATACTACCCTGAGAGTTTAGTCTCAATAATAGTTTCATTGTGTATAGGTAGAATATGGGTCAGAATGACAAAAGAAATTAAATTTATCATGCTAATATCACCTTTACATCCCAGATATAGGTATGCTCATACAAATATGTGAAAAATCTTGGAATTTCTCAGAAGGCATTGAATCAAGACCTCATATTGACTTCTCTGAAATAGTTACCTTATCACTCTAAACTTTTGATTCTGTAAACCACACATATATAAACTGTGACATGCAAATACTAACAAATGGGTTCCCATTTGAGTGTGAAGAGTCTGAAATTGATGAATTGAAACTAAGATGAACTGTTATTGTCATAGCTGAACAAAGCATATTCCTGCAAAATATCTTCCCATGTCATTACTCTCAGAAACTCTTGATGAGTTTCCTTACTGAGACACGTGAAGTTTGTAGGAACAGGTAACGGAGAAACCAGTCCCACACAGAAGCCTTCTGAAACAAAGGTGATAGAAAATAGGGGGAGAAAACTTCAAGCTAAATCCAGGCTGGGAACAAATATTCTGAGTTAATTAGTGAGAGTGTAGAGAGAAAAGAGCAGTTGGCAGTGTGGGGAAGTGGGGGGAGGTTAACAAGGTGAATTTCAGGGCACCATAAAATTAATGTTCCCAGAGAAAATTTTTTCTGTAAGAAAGTTATAATGCAAGCCTGTAAGTCTTTCCTATGTTTTCTGGTTACTTGTGTTCATAAACAAATACCTTCACATTGACCCTGGCATAGAAACAAGATTTTTAAGCTCAGATTTTATACACTGTATATCACTGCATTATCACATAATGAGATTCCATACAACAGATGGTTCCATATTTCACGAGGAATATACTGTCTCCACCAAATTACTAGGAGTTACTTCCAAAATAATTTTAACTCCCATTAATAAAACTGATTTACTAGATTTAGTATTTATGCTCTTTTTGGAAGACTCATCAGATTTAAATGTCTGAATCACATATAAGTCTAAGTGTTAAAACATTATGATCTGCCCTGGGTGATAAAGTGAAGCAGTTTACAAAGTAAATGACATCTACAGCCACTCTAGCAGTCAGCTAATAGTATGAACACATTTGGGGGCATGACATTGTTTCCCAGAATGTGACACAGAACCACAAAGTTCTCTTGGAGACCACAGTCAGCTGTTTATTAGTGTCAGGCCAGTGTATAACAATGTGACTTTGTTTATTCTAGAAGTGCCTTTGTACTGTACAAGCATTGCATAGTGTTATTTGACTGTGAAAAGCTTAATATCTTGCCTGCTACAGCTACAGAACTTTCAAATCAAAGTACTTCACTCTTGAAAATGAAAGAAAAGCAATGTCAATGATTCTGTTCTAATGAAGTGCAGGCCTTCTCTTGGGAATAAAAATATGATAATTCATGTAACTGAAGCATTCCATGTAAATTGTCAGCCATTCAAATTAAAGAAGTAACTAATGAATAAGTGCATGCAAGATTGCATGGTGATTAGCAGTACAATATTTAATATCAACTGATGTTATCAATCATTTCCCACTGTAATTACCCGAGGTGTTGAATAGAAAATTGCTTTTAAAGAACATTTCAATAAAAGGAGTAGTAATTATTACAGGTAACTTGTAAAGGAGACTGTTGCCACGTAGTCATAAGTCGTCAAAAAAGTTTTCCAGCCTTATGAATATTTTATTTTTCTGCACTAAAATGAAATAAATGTTTTCTGAAAAATTCATATGCAAAGTGAGTGAGAAACACATAGAGAAACAGTCTCTAAACTCACCAAGTATCTGATCATTAGTGAAATGGGTAATAATGAAAAAAAAATTATGTATATGGTTAGCCATAGGCACAGGGCCTACATGACACAATATTCACAGCCAGAGATAGAAATGCACAAGTTGAAAGATAACAAAAACATTGGCCTTTATTTCTGAGGATGCAAGTTTTAAGGACTTTTTTTTATAAAGTGTTGTGTTTTCAACTGAAACAAAGCACATATTTATATATTTATTTATTACTACAATCTGTGGTGGTGCTATTCCCTGCCTATGGCATGCAAATAGTGCATGTTAACACACTTTTGAAGATGACCAAAAAGCTACTTTTCATCACGTATCAGTAAAATAAGAATTACTTTTCTTGGAATCTGTGAAATTATACTGATGTAAGACTCTTTGTGTGATCTTTCTTAATTTTGGCTTTGCAAGTGTTCTCTTTGATTGAATTAGTCATTAATTAGAGCTGGGACTTGAATCTGAGTTTCTTTTATCTCAGGTGTATGTAAATGACCACCAGATTAATAGATGTTCTGAACTGACAAAGTGGTTGAGGGATACATTTCTCTTTGGTTTTGAATAGAAATTTCATCCTTGAGCTAAGAGATTTTTTACAATATAATTTTACCCAAATAGATAGTTTTGCTTTACATTTCAGATTTGACAACCATCTCTATAAAAACCATTTTCTATAGATTTTATATTAGCATTAGGTAGGGATGAGGTGGACAGGACACTTCTAAATCAGTTTAAACCCACTCTTTATTCATTTGCATTTCAAGATATTTTTACAACATATGAGAGTTAATTTGATTCCATGTCCTTGGACTGTGCTATTTGTCTCTCACACTAATTTATTTTTTAATTGGTGGCACAGAATCATAGAACAGTTGAGATTGTAAGGGACCTCTGGAGATCATCTTGTCTAACACCTTTGTTCAAGCAGGGCCACCTATTGCCAGTTATCCAGGATGATGTCCAGATGGTGGTACATTTTTTCCCATATTTCTTCATGTATTCTTAATTCTCTACTTCTTTGAAATAAACCCAGGTATCCTTAAGATTTTTTTTTCCTTATTCATTATTTCCAAGGCCAGACATACTATTGTGAATTAAAAGTATTAAAGTGGAAGATAATTCATGCTTCACTACATATTGTTTCATTTCTTCTAAAGATCTAGAAATGCAGTTGTGGAATAGGAGGAACATTAGTACTGTCTTCAAATACCATGCCTAAGTGAAGAGCAGTTCTACATTTTACATGATCTCTGAAGAGAACAAGTAGAAGGAGGTTCAGAACAGGGGACTCACAAATTCTCGCTCCTAAAGAGAGACCTTAAGAAGGCTACCTTTCTACCATGCAGTTTTTCATTTCGCCCTTAAAATACATGATATTAATAACTTTTGTTTTACTTGAAAAATAAGTTCTTGGGTAAGAGGTAGTGAAAGCATTGATTTATGCCTGTCTCATTGTAATTGCAATGACTAATTTTTATTAAACAAATTAAAAACAACAAATGGAAAAGAATATGTTAAGGATGCCTGGAAACCTGATGTCATGCGAAGGAGATATTTACTTTTAGAGTCTGCAGGAGACACTTTTTTTGCCGAGTGTTTTCTACGCTTTCTCTAAGGAGTCTCTGTTACCAGAGAATCTTCTTTTTCAATATGAGCACACAGACTTTTCATGAAGTGTTTAGAAATGTTTTTTTTAGGAGACTGTCAGTGGAGCCAGAAAGTCAGCTAAGCTAGCCAGGACCAGAGCAGGACATAAAAAACCCAGAAAGACTGAAGGGATTTAAGCTAGTGTTCATTATTCAGACCCAAGGCAATACAGCTTTCTCACAAGCCTGGGCTGGGAATCCTTTCCTACTGTCAGGCATATAGAGTAAATCGTTCACTACAGCAAGTCATACCTTAGTTGCTGAACAGCAATCTTCATCCTAAGGCAAGGATTGGCAGAAAACAGAAACCTAACAGGTTCTGCCTATGCTGTTTCATTTTAAACCAAACCAAACCAAACCAAACCAAACCAAACAGCTAAAGTGGAAGAAAAATCAAAATAACAAAACATAAGCATCCTAATGAGATTAGAATATGTTTATACTTCCTTGTACTACTCTCTTCTAAAGGGCATGTGGCTTGGAGAGGGCAAAAAGAAGTAATCCTAAAGAACTAAATAAGCAAACATTAGAACAGGGTTGATGATAAGGGATCCAGGACTCCAGCTTAACCAAAGGTCTTTTTTTAGTAGACAAAGATAGACTCAAAATGGACATGGCTGCAAGAACCTAGCCATGATGAACCTAGCCAGTGAAGATCATGCTTCATCTCATTTGGAAATGTAGCAATTGCACACCATAATTCAGAGTAGGAAACTTGAAACACTTGCTATCTGTGTAATAGCTGTAGTATGTAGTTCAGTTGAATAAGATATTAAATTGATCTGTTGCAAAGATTAATAACTCCACTGCTGGGATGCACTCATCAGTTTTGAAAACTGTCAGCTATGAATTAAGATGCCTACAAGTGGTAGGGGGATGCTGTACTACTTTTAAAGCTCAGACCCTCTGTTTCCTTTGAGATGACCACAGAGAGAAAAAAGCTCCCTAGTGATGAGTAATTCCTGTTACACATACTCCTGATGACTTTCTTGAAAGCTAAAAAGAAAAAGAATTTTACTAGTTCACAATATGCTCTTCATCAAATTATATTTAAAGACAGTACTAATTGTGAAACAGATAAATGACTTGTCTATGCATGTGGTGTGACTCTCTTGGCAAGTCTTGTGCTACTATTGCATCGAGTTGTGTTTCTGAGCATAACAAATGGAAATTGCATTATCCATTTCAATAAAAATAAGGATATAAAGGAAATATTCTTGTTCAATACCTTTTAAAATGGCCTACAGCCTTCCTCCTCCCTTGCCACAACCAGATATTTCACTGTTTCTTAGATGAAAAAAAAACTTACAAATTTCTGCCTACCCTTCCATCTCAGGCCTTTTTGCCTCCCCAAAGTACCTCAGTGCACCTTGTTTTGCTGAAATTAGTAGATCTTTGCTACAAAATCCACAAATGATCAGATTTTTTAAATAAAATCTGACTTTTTTTTCCGTTTTAACCCAAATAATTTCAGTGAGCTTATTTACAGCAACAACTGCCAACAGTTGTGTCAGTGCAACCAAGGCAGCAGCAAACTGGGATATTAAACTGGAAGTGACCAGCCAGAAAGAGACAAAATTTGGGCTCTAAAATCCCAGAGGGGAAATATATCACTGAAATTCACCCTAGGATGAAGGAACATGGTGCTGAATGAAAGGTTCTGAAAGAACATATGCATACACTTTGTTCTGGTACATAAGGGATTGCCTTATGTTCTGCAATATAATGCACACAGATTCAGATATAATCAGTTTACTGTTTGCAAACTGGAAAACAAAACAAAACAAAACAGAAAATATATTCTCTAGTAGCAGTTCCTGAAAAGAAAGAAAAAAATCCTCAGGGTAAACTGTCAGTCTACATTGCAATCTTAATAAAAAGGAACAGTTGAAAGGAATCAGGCCTCAAAGTAATAACCATATCAGAAACTGGATTATCACAGAATATCGCAGAATTATTTTGGTTTATGTTTGTAGTATAGAGAGAAATACCAGAGAGAGTGTACAATAAAATTTTACTAGAATGAAGTCTCAGAATTTGGTCTCTGTACAGTTTTCTACTCAAAAGTCTTGTTCAAGAGGGCCATAAACCTACTTTAACGGAAGTAACTAATTTGCCTACTGTGTGTTGAGTCACCTAATTGTTGTTTAGGTTGATGTAATTGCTATGATAAAAGTAGTAAAATGAACTAAACTAGACTTTCAGATCTACAGAATGATACCCTTGTAAAATTTAGAGATGATCACTAAATACAATCTGATTGGCTATTAAGACATTTCCCAGTGTTATTTCTGCATAATAAAGTGTTTTACATCATGTGAGAGACAACACAGATAGAACAATGCCAAAAATGACTAGAGCTGTCTGAAGTTTGATTATCCAATGCATCCCTTCTTTATAATTTTCTGATTTCTCTGTTCATAATTTTGGTTCTTTACAGGACATTTCAGAATTGAGCAGCTTCTAAGAAAAAGTCTGATGCTTACAGGAAAGTGATGGGGAAAAGAAATGCACAGATTCTGTTAAGCATATGAGTAACTCTTAGAGTGATTTTTTTTTTCATTAAACAGACCTCTCTTTGTCTTAGTTTCCATATTAGAAAAAATATAATTTCTCTGCTTGCACAGCATGCTTTAAGTTTGAAATGCTACACCTTTTACTGACCCACGTGAGGTTCCTAAAATACCATTTAAATATTGAAGAAAAGGTTTGGATGCTGAAGAAAACAGCAAGATGGAAGAATATACTAAGAAAATCCTTACTACATGTGGGCAGAAAACAGCTACAAAAAAAGATGTCCAGGTTCTGCTAAATTATTTTTGAAGGGGGATCTACCAGTTTTGAGTGGAAAAATAAAGAGAGAAGAGGAAAAATACCAGCAGAAAAAGTGTTATTAAAAATAAGTTACTTTAAAAGCAATGTTCTGTATCTGAATTTTATCAAATTCCAAAATTACATACAAAAGATAAAATTAAATTTGAGATGTTAACATCTGCATACTCCAGCTACAGTATTGTTCTAGTCCATTATGCTGTCTCAGTATCTTTTACATATTATCATTACTAATTGTTTTATATTCTGTCTTGAGTGAAAAAGGGGCTTCCTGGGTTTTGCTTATAAAGTATATAAATAAGTATATAAATGCATATATATATGTTTATAAATTGAATTTTCTTCATTTCCCTTGTTGTATAGAAGAGAGTGTTTAAACTAGTGTGTTTGCAAGAAGTCATGAATTTATATATAAAGAATTCAGGGCATTCCTTGCAGCCTCTGCACTTTACCTCCAACATCACAGGATTCTATGAGACAAAAGTATGACTAAAAAGATGCTACATAGATTCCTCTTTTAATTACCAGGAAAAGTGAAACTTGTTCATCTGGGAATCACTGAGGTCTTTCAGGAGGGGCTGCTGAATCAACCCTGTATTTACACTGCTCTCTTTTCCTCTGAGATTTGTTCTCTTAACACATCTCACTGAAGTTTTCATTCAACACTACTCACAATCATGTTGAAGTTCTGTATATAATTACAGGTACCATTTCATATGTCTTCCTCACGACACCCATGTTGTTACTCTACATTTAATGGAATTCCTCAATAGGCTCAGGCATGATTATGACTGTCATTGACCCCATATACTAAATTTGGCATAAATGACTCCTTTGGTGAGTGAAATATATTTCTTCCTGACAATTTGGGTTGGAATCAGACTTGTCAATTTGTAACAGCTTTCTTTAGCTAGAAAATAACATACATAGCGAATATGCATACTACATAAAATGCATTTTCTTATGGTGTTGAATTTTCTTTCAAGCATTAGTTAGACTCCACACCTATGAGTCTCTAGGTTACTGCCTATATTTTAGGGGACAGTATATTTTACACAAATTTTATTGAAATTGGGTTAAAAATATTTCATTAAGTATTATTTTTCACTATTGAGATGTTCCACATTGAGAGATAGCGAAAAAAGAAGGCAAATGGACAGACAGAGAGCAAAAGTCAATCGTCCATTCAAGACCAATCCAAGGAACGTCCTGGGCTCTTAATTCTACCTCTTGATGTCTATCTCTTGCGTACTGTAAAGAAAACAAACACAGATACAAACAACCAAATAGAATACAAAGAAAACAAAAGCATTGAAAGGAAAACTGAATTTATGATCATGTTGTAGGTGCAAAGACTCCTCTCTACAATTACTGCATGCCCATCTAAGTACAGCAGTAAATAACAACCATTAGCAAAAAAAAAAAAGAAAAAAAAAGGCAAAACACCAGAACACATCAATTAGGTACTTAGTGTGCACTTCTGTAGCAAAAAATGCTTAATATGGATAAATTATAAAGTGAATGCATGCTTGACATCTTGTGGTCCATTTCCTTTGAAATATGCACTTATGTGTTAATATTAGATTCCATAAACAAAGGCCACCCACAACAAAGATGAAAGAACATAAAAAGCCTGAGGTTGACAGTGTAAGTACCAAATCTGATAGAGCACAGCAGTTATAAAAACATAAAACATGTTGAAAACATCATAATTATAGCTGGTTAGAGATCAAAGAGATATGTGCAATAAAAGCAAACATAAACAATCAGATAAGATACATTAAAAAAGAGTTTTGCTGTAAACTTGAATGATAGCTATGAGGTAATATTTAGCTGACATTATTCAATTAAAAATAAAATGGTTTTAAGATATTGATTTTTTAAATTATTTGCTTGCTTCAGTTTTAAAATTAAGCAATTATGCTTTGAGTACGAACACACATTTTGGATTTATATAGGCTTTAGGATGTAAGCAGATATATATGTGCATATATACATACTTGAGCATATGTATATATATCTACATGCATGTACACACACATTATGCACATATTTGTAGGAGTGCATGTTCATATTTCTTAAGATTGTGTAGGTGGAGATTTTATATGACATGTTATGGATAACTGGTAACACCTGAGAGAAAATATTTCATAATCTGCAGCATAACAGCGTGTATTATTCAAAGATGGTCCTTAAAGTGATATTATGGAAATATGATACTTGAAATTTCAACAAAACATGGCATCTGCAAGGTAAGAAGTACTTATCACAAACTAAGTTCCATTGATTTTATGTTGTTTTCTGTTTTGTTTTGGTTTTGTTTTTTTCTTCAGAAGATATCTTGTATGACAGAATTTGCTGGAGTGTCCATGGCAACAGGTATCTGCCCCAACACACATTTTCTGAGTCTACCTCAGAAGTTATTCAACATCAAGTGGATGTCTTCTAACTTTAGAAATAATTCCTCAGACAAAATGAGCTACACAGAAGAAATGTCTATTCACACCTACAGGTTATAAAAGGTCCTAAAGTGATCATCTTACTATAAAAGTCTGGATTCATCCCTTTGCATCCCAGCTGCACATAAAATCAGCTTACCTATCAAGCATAGTGAAGTCCCATTGCTTTTGTCACACAGAACCACAAACATAAATGTGACAGAGATATAATCCTGGAGATCCACCACCATGTGATTGCATTTGGAGTATGGATGAGAACTTGCTTTTCTGGGCAGCAGGAAGAGAATGTAGGACGATAAAGGCTCAGCAGAAAGGCTTTCTGTGAAATCTGTCCTTACAAAATCCAGATGTTGCCAAGAGAAAAGGACATTTCCTGGAAGCTATGGCTACTGGTCCAATTTCAAGACTAGAGTATTAAGTTACCAAAAATTTAAGTAGCAATTAAAAATGCCTTAGTGAGGACCTTATGAAAGTAAGAAAGAGAATATGGACATACATTGTACAAACTTTGAGTTTCTGGCCTCATAAAAATATTTCTTATTCAGTTTTCTTAACTCAGATACAGAGAAGTTTAAACATCAAAATCAGCTGTAACTTATCTTGCATCCTTGAAACTAAAGTTTCCTAATTATTTTCTTGTTCAATTATTTGTATGGTTGTTTCAATTTCAATTATTCAGATTGTTTTAATGTAACAAAATAGAATAATTTTAAAAATTCCAACAAATTTCCATAATTTGACAGCAAACTAATTTTAGGATTATGCATTTCTTTGGAAACCCTGTATAGAAAGTACTAATTTTAGTATTGTCTCCATCCTACAAAGTCTGTTCTGCTATCCTGTAATTGAGATCCCTATGGTTTTCCCTGGTTCTAGGCCTTGTGTTTGTAACCAGCTGACCTAGTGGATGACAGAATTCCTAGTGAATGACAGGTCAGTTGGATGTTTTTGTCCATGATAGCCCAAGTAAGGGATAAGAGACAGAAACCAAGTTTAAAGATTGTCCTTTGGCAGAAATATTTGCACAACATAGTGATGTCAAGAAAGAACTGCAGAGGACTGAGGTACAAAGTTCCCTAATCATTCCTAACTGAAATACTTTAGCATTTCTCAATGCCAGATTATTTACTTTTTCTTTTCATGTTGAATATTTCAGAGTCCTATACTGTGACATGTAAACAAGTTAGCATCAGTAGCAAAGCATCATAAATAAGGAAGATCTTCTTTTATTTATTCTTTTTCTTTCACTTCTCCTACCTTGGGAGCTATTTATTTTGTTTACAGTGGATAATTCTGCTTGATCTACAAATATGATCCCGAACACATGAATAGTTTGAAGTACTACTACTATAATTACAAAAAATTATTTTTTGCCCTGTTACACCTATAAATTGGAATATGCTTTTTTTTCCCCCTCCAAAGGCTAGAGTTAACTCCTCTATCTTTGCCTGTTTGCCTCACTCCCTCTTCTTTTCTGTAAATGGGTTGTGGGGATGTTTATTGTTTATGATATAAAATGCAAAAGTTTAGTCAGAGTCCTTAAAATATATGCTTATGTCAAATTTGAAGAAGACATTATGAGAGCCACAAGCTGCAATGTAAATCCTGCAGGAAAGGGGAGCTGTTACAAAACCAAACCTAATTAACAGCATCTGAGTGGCATTCAGAGTATGCAGCCACCTATCATCCACACAGACACAGACATTTGCTAACCCCAGAACTGTATCATCTGCCAGGTGTATACACTCTCATCAAATTCAAAGAGACAAACAGAGATTAAAGTAACTTCGTGTATTTGATATATTGATATTGATGAGCACGGTGATAAAAGTACCAGGCATGCTCATCTAGTAATGTGAAATCAGTGAAATGCCTGGTAATAGGAACTTGAGATGGGGATGAGCATAACATAAAACTGGGGGGAGTGGTGAATCTGACAGGGGCTTCTGCTGCTGTCCAAGAGGGTCCTTGACAGGTCCTCAGGCTTCATGGAGTTCAAAAAGAAGTACAGAGTCCTGTATCTTGGGAAGAAATAATTCCATGCTGCTGGCCACCAAGCCGGAATACAGCATATCAAAAAAGTTTTGGGGGTCCTAGTAGACGTCTAGTTGAACACAAGCCAGCCATGTGCCCGCAATGCAAAGAAGGCTGGTGGGATTCTGGGCTTCATTAGAAGGAGAGTTGCCAACCCTCTCCTCAGTGCTGTTGAGGCCACACTTGGAGTTCTCTGTTCAGCACTAGGCTCACCAGTACCAAAGAGACATGGAAAGGTTGGAGAGTTTGAACTGTTCTGTCTGGAGCAAATAAGGTTTAGGGAGAGTCTCAGGGGAGAGTCTGAATAAGGCAGACCCAGACTTTTCACAGGGTGCTCATTAACAAGGCAAGAAACACTGGACACAAACTGAAACATAGGAGGTTCAGTCTGAATGTACTGAAAGAATTTTTTTCTTCTGTGAAGAAAAAAAGGTGACCAAGCACCTTGACCAAGGTACAAGGTTCTCAGGGAAGTCATGGATTCTCCATCCTTGGGGTTATTAAAAATGCTATCTGGATATGAGCCTTGGCAACTAGCTCAATAGGTGCTGCTTGAGGGGAGAGGCTGGACCTGCTGACCAGCAGAGCTGCCTTCCAACCTCAACCATTTTGTGAGTCTGTGATCTATTATTTTGGTTTACAAAACTGATCTTATTTAGGGTGCAACCACTTTAATAATAGGATAGTATTTAATAAGAGCATTGCTGAGTGATAGAAGGAAGTTTTTAAGAGGAAGTGTTGAAATTTTGGAGAATATCATACGTGTGGAGGGATAGAGTGCAAGAGAATAGAGATAGTGCAAAAGGCAATCTCACCCCCAAGGAGTAGCAGCTCTACTAATTACCAAAATTAGGAACAGGTCTGCCCTTAATAGGCTACAGCTGTGTCCAATAAGAATGAGTGCTATAATAGAGTGGGTTAGTGGGTGGAGAAGAGAGTTGGAGTTAGTGCTGTGAGGAAGAAGGAGTTAGTGCTGTGAGGAGCTACCTGTGAGACATCACAGAGAGAGTATGGAAGATCTGCAATAAGATGGCAACACATATGTGCTCTAAGAAGGATGTGAAATACTGCTTTGGTGCTCCATGTCCAAACTGTGATATCCCACAGTGTATAGTGGGTCAGTGTTGGGAACAGCACAGGTTACACTTTGGTAAAATGCTTTCAGTAGTGGTAAGAGGGTGATCAGTGACTAATTAATATATAATATTAAAGCAAGGAGACGGAAATGCTTAGCAGTGCTTAGCACCACTTGAGGCTCAGAGCAGAACAAGTAAAAATGCAAGTAAAACACTTGCATTTGTCCAAGTGTTCTTGAAAACTCTGCTAAAGAGATCTGCTAGTATCAAGAAAATAGAAAGGATTGAAAGAGTACATAGGGTTATTGGGAATTATATATTTCTGTGAAGAACTTTGTTGCCTAATTTGAAAGTGCTAGGAAATCTAAATTGTTAGGGAAACAACAATAACAGCAACAACAATACCCCAACCAAACAAAAACAAACCCAGAAAGCCCTTAAATTACTATCTCCCTTGTCTTTGAGGTATATGTGGTAGACAGTAAAGAACAGATAAAATATATTTACAGGCTTTAAATCAAAGACCCCTACAATCACTCAATTTCGCCTGGAGCTTAGTGCAATAATTGGAGAAACATTTTGCTGTTTTTAAGCATGTCTTCCTCTAGAACATGTACAGGAAAACTATCAGAAGAAAAACTTGGTGTTTTAGGAAGTTTTTATAAAAGCTCCTTCTCAAGTACCATAATTGCTATATGTATTTTTGACTAGTAAATTGTGCCCAAAACTTGGAGGAACAACTTATAATGGGAAACAAAAGAAATCAACTTGATAGTCACTGCAGTAAATGACTGATTTGATTTTGGTTTTTGGCTGTTAAGTGCTCATGACAACTTTGAAATTCTGATGAACATTTTCCATTGGAAAGACGTAAAAGAAAGCCGAAATTAAAACTAAGAGAGGTAAGAACCAGAATCTAATCAATTTAATTTAGAAAAAAAGACTTTTTTTGTAATGTGTAGTGTATTGTAAACAAATACTTGATAACTTGTAGTCAGGAAGAGGCTAAAACCCACTATACTAATTAGTTAATATCAGAATAAAAATAATACAATAATGATTAAACAATAATAGACTTTTTTATGTCATTATAAATATTTGATTAGAAAATTCTGTCACAAGCTGTGAAAAGGGCACACATAAGTTCTCAAAATTGGAAAATGAGAGGCAGAAATCTGAAATATTTCAGAATATCATCCAAAAATAGATTCTATTATCCTTCCTCATGAAATGTATTGAAATTTATGGAGGCTGTAACAGCATTCTCCTCAAAAAATCTGCCCTTAAATGGTGTAAACAACAAGGAAATAAAGCTGTTTATAATCATCTAGAAATGAGGACTCTTAAATGAATTAATAATCTATTGAATAACTAATTAGGCTAGAAAAGGTTTGGCTGAATTTGGTGGGCTTTTGAGTAGGAATAATAATTTTTTTTCCTACTAGCACACATGGAAAATATACTGATGTTTAAAATGGGTCATAGTTGGCTCAGAATACCTACTTCCATCACATTTCTTTCCAACCTCTGTTTAGACAGTATCCTAAAATTGTCAAAAAAGTTTAGAATATGCTGTAAATAACAACCATGAAGTTCTGAAACTGGTGTCACATTTGCCTGTTATATGTTATGCTTTTCTGATAATAGAAGAGGAGATAGGATCACATGTATTTCTCCATTGCTGGATGGCATTAATTTATACTATTTTTTTCTAGTGAGTCTGTGTATAGTGGTTCACTAGACAGACAAAGAATTATTTATGTGTTGTAAAATATGTGGCTGCTACGGAAGTCAAATTTTTCCTTTAAGTTCTTGCTTCTGTGGACCTAGCTATTTATACACTCAGTAAAGAAGAAGGGCAAGACAATTATTTCACTCAAATTAGAATCCAAATCAAATTACCTTCTTTTTTTTTATTTTTTAATTTCAGTTTTTCACTAATAACTCAAATGTATCTCAAAGAATAAGTTAGAAAAATTTCTGTGTAAAAATTCTGTATTTTCCAAAATATTTTTTTTTTCACAATATTGTAAAACTGATTTTTATACTGCTTTTAATGAAACAGGTATTAGAAAATCTTACAGTTTTAAGTCTGCCTTACAAGCAGAACTAAAATTTCAGTCCAAGTAGAGAACCAACCTCAGGAAAACAAACAGTGGGTGGGGCATTGAACACTCAGTAGGCAACATGACACTTTAATTAAAATGTCTGCTTTGCCTAGTGCAAATCTAGGGCTTGAATTTTTGCCTTCTACATTGCAGGTGAGTGCCCTAACTCAGTTTTAAAAGCCATTATGGAAAATGTTGAGAAAAAAGAGAGAAAAATATTGAAATATTTTCAATATTTTTATATTAAAAAAAAAAGAGAGAAAAAGAGTGCAAATTGCTGCTAATTCTTTAGTGGGGTCCAAGAATAGAGGTGCAGAATATTCTTTGGATGTATATTAATGTGAAATAACTTGACTCCCTGATACATACATCAGCCCTGTCCTCTGAGCAGCCACACAACACTTCCTAATTCATTCTTGGGATTTTCTTTAAAGAAAACTAAGTATTGTCTTCCAAGTGAATCAGACTGCAGCTCTGACAATCTGCTCTCTACAGGAAGTGTGAATTATGTTAGACCAACTCTTTCAGTTCTTCTTGGAAACTACATCATCAACTACTTCTGTTCAGGGCCTCTAGAAAATTGACATTTCTGAGCACAATACCCAAAGACATGCAACAGGCTGTTGAAAGCATGCTGCAAAAAAACGTTCTGATCATTCTCCATATTATGCTCATGATCTTTAATTAATGCTAGCAATAAAATATGTGTGTTCAAGGGACATGGGAGCACCATCTGTCACTCATAGAGAGATCAAGTGCACTGTGTAGTGGACTGGTCTTCAGCCATCAGAATGAAAACCACTCTGTGTCACCTGAGCAGGAGGACAGCAATCACTTCTCAGCTGAGTTTAAATACGGTCTTTGCTTTGCTTGATTCAGAGCAAGGGCTCAGGATTAGTTCTGTTTCATCTCTATTGAAAATACAAACTAAGGTACTGACAAAGGCACACCGTTAGCCTCTCACAAAAGAAGGCTCTGTCTTCTGTGAACATGAGTTCTGAGAGAGTCCAGACTTAAGACAAACGTCTCTTCACTATTTCAAACGGGCACCTGGATGCCTCAGAAAGCATCCTCCAGCATAACTCATGAGTATCTAGTTCTCCTCATGTGTTATATAACTGCAAAACCTTAGCATCACAGGAAAGATTAAAAAAAAGGTATTAAAAAATACTTTGCCTGAAAGGGTTAAGTTAAAGTCCCCACTGTAGAGATATCCTTCGTGGAACTTCTCCTTCATCCCCAGTTGTTGGTGGTTAGTCTGAAAAGACAAGATATTTAAGTGTGCTTCTTGCTAATACTATTTTATTGCCATCATAGGTGGACAGAGACAACATCCTGAAACAGAAGTCCCAGTTGATGCTACAAGATTCTTTTCAGCCACATTAATCACTCCACTAAAGTTTGGCTTGTGATACCTTGCATACAGCAAAACAAATAAACTCCCACATCAATAACCCATTCAACCACATGGAATTCTACTTACCACATGACTGAACATACTATTGATTTTAAACTAACAGCTATTCAGCTTTTTCATCAATCCAACAGTACTGGCTGGTTCTGGTTTTTTTTTCATTTCAGCTCCCAAACTTTTCCTTTTCCTTTATCCTTTTTGGCCACCTTTCCCTGGTAAAGTCAGAAGTGGGTGCTTTCAATGATTTGTATTTTAGCCAGCATATGGTGTGCATTCAGAAATCTCATGTATGATGCAATAGGGTTTTCTTTAAAGGCATCAATGGTCGCTTATTTGCAGTACAGCACCTACAAAACAATATTTTGGTGAGAACAAAGGATCATTGGAAGACATAATCCATAATAATATTTCTTAACAGCATAATTTTTTAGTTTAAGGGACTGAGTCCATCAAAACACAGGCGATTCCACAGTATGGCTTACTTAAAGTAGACTGACTGGCACACTGTGAAACATACTGTAAGGAAAAGCCTTATGGTGGTGTAGAAATGGTGTAGATAACTGAGAGATTTCCCTGTTTCAAATATTTTTTTTTGTTTTTCTTGTACTTTTGCAGTCAATGTGGAATTCGTAAAAGGCCAAATGAGTGACTGAACAGTTGTGCTAGAAAGTGGACAAGAAGGGAAGCTTTGTGTTTCAAGAGGTTTCACAGAAAAGAGAGATTAGAAAATAAATGAAGCCATTGAGTAAAAAATCTTAGTTTGCAAAGAGAAGCTCTGCAAGTATTTTTTTAAACTTGTATCAAAGACGATTTATAGAGTAAATATAGTTGTATTTGGGGAGCTTAACATCTGTTATTCTTTCATATTGATTAAAATACTTTAAATATCAGGACTCATGTGACCAAGACAGCACTAGCTTGAAATAAACTGTTGTTTTCTTGCTATTTGCCGAATGATTTGCAGTGTTTAAAAGATAAGAAAGAAACAGATATTTTTAATGAAAAAATGGCAAATGGAAAAAGGCAAATGGATTTTTTTTCAGGGATATAAAATGTGCAGTCCTTTAATGCTTAATTTTTAGAAAAAAGTCTGCAAAGATTTAATATTAAAATTGTCATATATTTGACATATAGGAATCATTTTTACAATCTTTTAGTTGTCATCTTTAGCATAACAGCAAGGGTATTTCCTTTGAGTTGCTTCTATATTTAACTTTTTCTCATTTAACATTTCTTTAGTTTAAATGAGAGCTCTGGTTTCCACAGTAATCTTCTCCAATCCTATGATATTTTTGGACTTTAATATTTTTTAGTAAGGGATACTTACACCCTGACTGGGTAGATTTAGGAAAGTAGTAAAATATCTGAGATTAAACTAAAGCTGCCAAGTTGATCTGCAACGGAGGTTAAATAGAGTGATGCCAGTAAATCATAGAATGGGCATCTCATGTTCCAACAGTTGTCCGTCCATGAAGAAGTATTATCCCTTAATGTTTTTCAAGCAGCATCTGTGTGAACGTATTTCATTGTGAAATCCTTTGGACTACTCTAGCTCCAGTACATATTGGCAAGTGGGTGGCCATTTGCATTGCTGTAGGAAACAAGGTCTTGTCCCTTCCTGTGCCTGAGGGCTGGAGTTGAACACTGATTTCAGAAGCAGCCTGCAGTCATAGGCTAGGTTTGCTAAGGCAATGCTTTAAATAGACACATTGCTTCAACAATCTTTTCTGGACTGGTACCCATTCCTGGATGTCCCCTGACTGTTTGGTGAAAGAGAGTTTTGGCTGTTCTAAAATATGCCAGTGTTTCTCACAGGTATCCATTGCAAAGCACCTGCTTTCATGGTATTAATCACTCTTTCAGAAGACTAAGGGAGTATTCAACAGAGGAAGATGGGACATGATTTAAATTTGGCAAAAAAAAAAACAACTCAAAAAACAAGTAAGCAGACAGAAATTGATTCAAGGCTATATTTCTCTACCATGCAGGGGAGAGCAGCCTATGACATGGTGTATGAAAGAGAAAGCAAGGGAGACTGACATACTAATCCCTCTTGTAAGCAAAAAAGTAGAAAAGTGTCAAGAGAAGTGCAGGGAATGATCATGTCTTTGACCGGGAACAAAAGGGAATAAACTGCTTTGTGAAAGGAAATAAAACAGATCAAAAAGAGGAGTGAATGGTCATGGCTGAGTCACTGTCTGTTTACTAGTTTACTCCTGGGTTTTTACAACTCTGAGTCAGAAATCCTAGAGAAATGTCGGAAACAAGGTTTTACACAGCCTTTCCATCCTCTGTTGTCACGCTTTTATAACTACTGAATGTAATAATGACAATCAAATCCTGAAAATTTTAACTTTGTTAAATAAAACACACAAACAAAAAAAAATAGTTTTGCCAAATTTCTTTTCACTATAAATAGATTTCAAAGAAGTGTATAGGAAGACTCTACAAACTGAATTTGAGATCTTTTATTTTAAAAATCACTGTGTAGCTCTCAGTATTAGATGCAGTTAAGCTACATCTGATTAAATGAGCTGAAGACTAGGAACAAGACAGCTTGCAAGTATAGCAAATGTCTAGTTAGGTTTTAGAAAGCACTGATCAAAAAGCCCAGTTTAATTATGCACCTCATTATTTGTCTTTTTTCTTTACCTGTTGTGTCTTTCAGCATGTTCTAAATAAAATTGTTGAAATAAATTGTTTTACCAAAGGTTGCTTTGAGTGCACAAATATGGTACCAGATGCCTGAGGATACTTGAGGCATGCATGCTCTTGGCAGAGGCAACACAGGACTGCAGGAAATCTATGTCTTTCTAGAGATGCAGCTGAAAGCCTGAAAGGATGACAGAAGGTCCCTAGCCTGTTTCTAGCCACGTACTTTTAGGCAGCGGATTCCAACATGAGGTCAGGCTGACTGTCATTATAAAGTATAAACTTTGGGCACCCAAAGTTTATCTGCAGTGACATTCGTGAAATGGAAATTCCCATATTTGTGAAGATTTAGGTCATAAGTGGCTTTAAATTGAAGAGGTTTATATGGTTTAAGTAGACCAGAATTTGAGATTAGCGTTTTCAACCCACCCTCTGAAAAAGAGTTTTCTTTTTCAACTGTCTAGAGCAAATACAAAGTTTTTTGTGGGAGTGCTTTTGCAAATAGGAGAGATGGGAAAAACTGTGACCAAAAAAAAGCAGGTAAGAAAGCCCCTTCTATTGTGCCTTAATTCACATGGCTCATTGTTCCTTGTCGCCGTCCAACACCTTCAGTGCTGTCATGGTTCAACTGTGTTAGGCAGCTAAGAACCACAAAACTACTTGCTCACAACCTTACAACCTTCTCCTCCTGCAAAACCAACCAAAAAAAAAAAAAAAAGAAAAAATGTCACTTCTCCCCCAATCCTCCCCAAACAAAAATACAAAACCTCCAAATACCCACAAACAAAAACAACAACAACAAGAAAAAAAGCAAAACACACCCAAAAAAAAAAGCCCCACAAAAAACCAACCAACCAAAAGAAAAAAACCCACAAACAACCAGAGCCGAGAAAAACAAAACAAGCGAAGAAAATACAATTGTTTCCCATCAGCCAACTGACGCCCAGCCAGTATCCAAGCATCAGCAGCCCTCACAAACCTCTCCTCACATCACAATTTTTATTCCTGAGTGGGATGTCATATGGTAGGAATGATGTCACATGGTATTCTTTTGGTTATTTGGGGTCACCTGTGCTGGCTGTGCTCCTTCCCAGCTCCTGGTGCACCCCCAACCACCTTGCTGGAGGGGTGGGGTGAGAGGCAGAAAAGACCTTGGCCCTATGTCAGCACTGCTCAACAGTAAGGAAAACATCTGCGTCATCGACAGTTTTCAGCATGGATCCAAAAAACAGACCCATAGCAGCTACTACAAAAAAAAGAATCAATCCCAGAATTGTAGCTTTCTCAGCCTAAACCAAGTGTTTATGGCATGTACACTGCAAATCTGCATTCAATTACTATTGCTAATATAATTTATGCAGCTTCTGAATTTAGGAATTAAATGGTTTCCATGCAAAAAAAAAAAAAGTCATCCTCTATCTCCTGGTTTTTTCTACTTCCACTTTTTACCTTATCTTGTCCCTGTTCTTTCTAGAATTTTCATATTTCTTTAAAGGGTTTTTTCTTTTTTTTTTTTTAATATATCAATATTATTCACATTCATTGTTAGCTTACTTTGCTCTCTATTTCCCTGGATGGATTATATCAGAGTAAATTTTAATTGTCAGTTCTTCCATTATTTCAGTCTCCTGAGTATATTTCCTCAGAGCTGGAAAATATCAGCCAAAATTTCAGTGAGTATTTCACGTTCCCTCATAGTCAGACTTTCTGACATCAAACCTAGTGCACTTCTTCCTCTGCTAAGAAGTCTTATAAATACGCCAAATTTGAAGAAGTTTTATTTGCTGCATAGTGCATGTTCTCAACATCAACTGTGTTTATACCTGTCTCAAGTCATTGCATTATATACAGAACTGCCTCTAACCATGTAGGCTATTTAGCAGAAAAACAAAACCAAAAGAACGAAATAAAAACAAGCACTCTTTCTCCATCACCTCCCTCCCAACAATTTATAGTTACTTGAAAAAAAAATCCTCTTAAGTTTTTGCTTAGTTTCCTTCAAAATCTGTATAAAGGTAATTACTTTTCCTTTGATAAAGATTAAAGCCAAGCTCTTAGAGACCATGCTGAGTGTACTGCCATATCTGCTCTAACTGCCCAAGAGATCTGTAGCTACATCAGTGAATTACCTGACTGCCTTTATTATCCAAATTTCTATCAAAACTTTCTCTGCTGTCATTCCGAGCGTTTATGCCATTTTTCTCAGCAGATTCTATTTCATTTCTCAGTAATGTTGCTATTCTTGCCTCCTGTTTTTTTCTTATCTGTGCCTTATATCCTGACACTTTAAATCATCGTGCTCTGTATTGATTCAGTAAAGTGCACTGTTCCACTCATTTAGTATTGTACATATAAGTGAAAATCAACAAAAGTGTTTATGGGAAGTGAGGAGGACTGACAAATATGTCATTCTCAATTCTCAAGTTTTACCCTGATTAATGGGTGAGTACTCAACAATATGAATAACGATCGCTGGTTTCACAACTGTCCATAGGTGCCTGGCTGAATAGGATTTTGGTGCCTGAGTCCCTGGTGAAAACAATGAAAATTAGAATAGTTGTGCCTAAATAGTTTGGTATTCCTGTCTGCTGTAATAACTACCAATAGGACAGATAAGTTTGTCTATGATATTTAAATATCTGTGAACAAAACTCAGCATCTTGTAAATTTGCAATGAGTTCTGAAATGAGAAGGACTGTTAAGAACCTGTTCCTTCAAAATCCTACGGTTGTTTTGGTCTGTAATAATAGCGTAAGTAGATGGCATTGCTGATTTTTATCATAGTTTTTCTTCTTGTGTTTTAGACTCTCATGTAGACAGTGTCTTTCTAGGAAGACCTCTCATACTGACTGCACCATGGTGACGAAGTCTCATCATCACAAGACCCCAGAATCCTGCAATCTACAGTACTTATGAGGAAATTAAGAGCTTCAGTGGATGGAAATCTTATCATGATGTTGATCTGAAAGAAAATGTTCTATATACATTCCCTAAAAGAAAATTATATAAAGAATAATATAATAAAAGAATAAAAGAAAGGTGACCATCTGACATTTATCCATGAAAAATGTCAATATCAAGGAAAACACACATTCCACATTCACTAGATTTTGATGGAAATTTATCAACAAGTTCAATTAAGGATCTCAATATATTAAAATGTTCTTAAAAGGAGAGAGTAAAACTTCCAGACAGATAGGTTATTTTTAAAAAATGCAAACCCAGTATTTATGTAAAACAAGAGCAATGCTTTACTATATTAAATAAATTGTTTTCCAAAAAAGCTTGGTTTTCTCATCTAACTTCTCATCTCTTTTAACGTGTCAAATTAGTGTGCAAAGATTGCCATCCTCAATTTTTCACTGAGTATTGGTAACATACTGCCAGGATGCTTCCTCAGGATAGGAAGTAATTGCACTTTCAGGGTTTTTTTAAATTATTATTTTGAAGTATCTCCTATAGTTGCATTTGGTTTTGTTCAATATAGAGGTGCATATAATTTAATACATTGAATATCTGCAATGTGTTTGATCTAGGGGAGTAAAACAGCAACCATAAGATGCATGCTCCTGATGCGGCAACATAAATATATTACTCACTATTAAATGTAAACATTTATCTCCATAGTTACTGCTGCATGGCTTCTTACTTTCCACAGCTATTTATAATTCTATACTAAAGGTCTCTTAGGAAAAAAAAAAAAGTGGAAAAGTGGTACCTTTTTCAGCTTTTTATGTGAACATCATTATACTACCCTTTTCTGAGGCAAATACTTTCTCAGAAAAAAAAAAAATCTAATACAATTTCATCAACAAAAAAATGGTATTTTAGGTTGACTATTCAGTTTGTTTATGTTATGCACAGTCCTTAGTACCTGTGAAAAGTGGGTTAAAAACACATGCAAAAGAACAATAGGGTGCCCATAGAGATGGTGGATGCCCCATCCCTGAAGACATTCAAGGCCAGGTTACACGGGGCTCTGAGCTGTAGACATCCCTGTTCATTGCAGTGGGGTTGGACCAGGTGGCATTTAAAGGTCCCTTTCAACCCACACCATTCATTCTGTGATCCTATAAATATTCTACATCTAGGCAGAGAGAAGTAAGCAGCTACAACTACTGCAAGGCAATAGGAGGCCCGAAGGATTACTTCCCTATGGTGTTCTGTTGCTGAAAACCTCATGTTTATGCAGTAGGAACAGCTCCAACTTCAACAAAGATCTGAGTGTCTGTTTAGTTAGTAGGTGAATCCTCTTTCAGATGCAGCTTCCTGTTTGTGCCAGTCATTAGGTTAAAGTGTGGACTGAGCTTTTGTTTCCTCCCTCAGGATCTGCTTGCAGCTGTTTCAACCTCTGTAGAAGTAACAAAAATAAGTAAAACCTCAGTTGCACTGCTTGCTGCTTCCAGAAGCTTGCAACAATGGAGCATCTTTGTGCATTGGCTTCTTGCCTCCATAAAAGGGTAGCCCACTTTTTAAGTGGTCCTTGGTCTCATACATTCTTCTGAAATATGATTGATACTTCTTTAGAAGAAGATATTTTATGTTGGTCCAATAATTCTACAGTAGTCCCTAAAAGCTTAATTTCATTTTATTTAGTTTATATTTGTTTGAGATTTGTGTCTGAAATATATAAGCTATACCAGCTTAATAAATTACATTCAGCAGCTGATCCTCCATTAATGCAGGTGCACTCCTAACCCAGCCTACTGTAAGAGAACACAAATTTATCGTAAATTTCAAAGGAAAAATTTGCATGTAATCTCCATTATTTGGCAACCTATCTAGGCCAGGAATAATTGGCTGGGCTGTATCTTATTCTGTTATGTCTGCTTTATTTAATCATGTGTGTTTGAGCATTCTGGAAATGCCAAATACCCATTGAAAGTTCATGTTTGTGAACATGAAAAAAACTATCAAATACATATCAAATTTTCTCAGAAGATGATGCCAGCAAAACATACAGTAAAATCTTCTGTATTTCTTCCTTTCTGTTCTTAATTCCATGTTTCTCCACTTATTTCCTGGGACAAAGCTGTTTTCTTCATTGACCTAAGAGTTATACAAGATTCAGAATGAGAAGAGTTAATTCATTTCCTTAATATATTCCCTTCTCTTTTTTTATCACCTCTCCTTACGGTCACTGGTCTTTATGTCAGCTCGTTTCTCTTATGCTATGCCTTTAATACACTTACCCTGCCACTTACATGACTGCTCATCTTCCTCTGTCACTTCTTCTAAGTCTAAAAACAGTCATGTGTGCCATCAGTGAAGCTCACATATTCATTTATCATTTGGAAGCAGGCTGTTATTTTTTTTTCTAAAATCTGATCCCTTAGCACTACAGCCAACCAGTTCTTGCAGTAATCATTTCCCACATTCTCCCCTCTAAAGAGGATTAATCCTATCTTTAATACTTCTTTTCCCTTCCTCTGATAAATTGTAGCGGAAAAGGCTGTTTGTGGTCAGCACTCCTCAGGCTGGCAACTCTGCAATCTGGTTCAATTTCTTTTTCCTTCTTTTAAATGCACAGGTGCTGTATTATGGTTAGGCTCTACAAGCAATCAATCCCTTTTCAGCCAAATTGGTAGGGGAAGATATTTTTGGTTGGGACTTTTAACTGGTATTGGGGAAGTACACATTTAGTTGCAGATTTTTCTGACTGACTGTGAGCAGCTCATCATTTCTCTGTACATCAGTTCCAAGTCAATAAGATAGAAGAAAAATATTTTCTTCTTCTCATCTTTTCTCAGAATGTTCATAGAAAAAAACTCACACTTTATCTCTAATAACTCTTAGTTACAACTAGAAAGCAAGTATTAAACATTAATTACAATTATCTGCTCATTTCTCAGGGAGAATAGCAGCCGTGGTCTTTTCTGCCTAGTTTTCTTTAAGCAATTTTAGAGTAATGAGTGGTATTCTTCCTTGGTTTTTTGACACAGAAGAGTTATATGAAGATACTTCTTTCACAAAATAATCCTTACCCTTTTCCACAAAAAGATAAAAAAAAGTTTAAATAACCTTTTAAATGAAATATTGCAATAGTCCAGCACTTTAAGGATGAAAGTGCAGTTTTCTAAAAGGTCAGTTCAGTGCCTGAAAATGTTTTCACTTTAGACAACACATTATGAACTCTGTAGTATCTAGTAGAAATTTTCAGCCCCACTAACAATAGGAAGTAAATTCCAGTCACTCACAGTAAGATGGCAATGTGGTGACATTTGATGCTTGAATATGTGTGCTTTGAGTTACTGCAAGAACCGGCCCGCTGAGGGGAGAGAACCTTTCCCTAGCTAACTGCATGAATTTTAGATATAGGTGAAAAATAAAACCAGAACACATTACAAAATTATTTCAAGTAATCAGCCTGTGTTACAGTTTCCCCTCCCTCATTTAGCAAACATTAATTGAAATTTATCAAATTAATAAATCCCAATGAAACCAATAATCTCACATTTTCAGTACAATTTTATTTGACAGATCTTTTTATCTTTTTCTTCCAGTGAGCCACTACCATTATGTTTTATTTTCCAGATGTATGTCCTTGCTCTTTTAAAACTAGAGCAGTTCCACTACTATAGCAGTAAAGCTATAAATTTATAAAACATTCTTCTAAAGTGCCTTCTTGTTTCATAATTCCACTTCCATATCTTTAGTTGTTCTAAAATATATTGAACTGTCAGTGTGAGGGTCAGGAGATTAAAACACTTTGTAGCTTCTCTGCCAATGCCTTTGTTTAACTTGGAAAATAAGCTACACTACCAAGGGAGTGATGAAATAAAGGATACATAGAGTCACAAAGGCATAAAAATTTTAAACACTGTATACCTCAGACATTTCTTAAGAGACAGAGAGCTATATCCACATGTTTTTACTTTGGGCACCCACCAGCAAACTGTCTTAATTAAAAGTTGTAAAGAATACAAAAACAGCACACAAAGGTTTTGCAATTAAAAAAATAAACAAAACCAAAAACATAAATTTACGCCCAGCTCTCACAGTTACTGTCTCAAAGAATCACCTGCCTTTTGACCTTGATATATTATGCACATTGTCTGAACCTGGTTTACTGTAAATTAGTTTAAATTTCATTTAATAATTTGCTTTTACCTGGAAATCAGCAAACCTCATGGGGTTTTCTTGGAATTTTTTGAGTGCTTTCTGGTTTCTCATAATATTGAAGGCAAACATTATATGTTTTCTTATCATTTCCTAGGAGACAGACAGAATGAATATAAAATGTCTTGCAGAACTCCTAAAAGGACAAAGATCATAGGATAATATTTATCAATTCTAACTTCAGTTTATTCTTTAATATATGCTTATACTGACAGATAAAACTCACCCTTTCAAATTAGAACAATTTCATGAACATTGGTAATGAATTAGAAAGCCATAACAAGGTATGAAGATGAAGGGCTTTGTATTTGGGGGAGACCCAATACTAAAATATCATCAGAGACAGAGGCCATTTATGGTGGACCTTTGTCAAGCCCAAGAGATGAAGGTGTTCTAAGATGCAAGGAGAAAGGGAAACTGTGAACATTTTAGCTTATGTTCAAGTATATGTGACTTTGCGGTGACAATCCAAGACTTGTTATTTATGAAGTTTCACAAAACCTCTAAAGCCCCTGCCTTATTCCTGGAACATTTTTTGGTTCAGTTTGTCTAAAAATTATGAAGCTCACAGTACAAGTACAACCAGAAAAACTACAATAGCACTCAGTTTAAACCTAAGGACTAGATCCAGGCAGGCAGAACAGTGAAGAAGTTTTCTCAAAGCCTAGAAAGTAGCAAAACTAAAAGTGCCCCAAAGGAAGGGAAATTCTCACCCGGAGTTCATGTAGAGAGAGAAAAAAAAAAAAGAGAGTACTCAAAAGAGACTTCTGATGCCTTTGCAGAAGAAAGGATCTAAAGCTATTGCTCTTAACTTTTGACCTGGCACTACAGTCCTTTGAGACCTCTACCTTCTGGATGAAAGGGAAAGAGAAAGAAAAGATGGGTCTTAGTCTCACCTGGACAAATAAAGCTACTACATTCTCCAATTCTGTGACCTTGACTATGTGATTTTCCTTGTTGAGTAAAAGAAGCAGCAGCAATATGTGCATATAAAGAAGATGCCAAAGTCCAGGCAATAGTGAAATAATTTGGGATTTTTATATACTTAGGCTTCTAAATAATGCACATTTCTAGTTACAGAGAATTTTTTAAAGAAGCATTATTCTCAAATCACACTTATAAGTCCAAAGTCTTCAAACATCCACTGAAGCACTTCATTTTGGACATATAAATAGTCTTAGAAATCTGTGTTACTGAAAATTATTTCAGAGACTGCAGCTCAGCTTTCATTTGGTTATTTGTTTACATGTAATCTGGATTTTTCTTTTTAAGTGATTGTGCAATCCAGGGAGAACATACTATTTATCGAAATATCTAATCTTTCTTACATATGTAGTGCATTAATCCATTAATATGAGCTTATTTTATTCTACTCAAACTAATGAGATATTAAAGATACCTGGCTGGAATTTTGATTCTGTTACAGTTAGATTACTACAGTAGATTGCAATCAGTTTCCATGTGCAAATTCTTTCTAATTAAAAAAAAAGAATTTTTTTTTATTTTCCATATATGAGGTTTATGTTTAATTCACTAAGCTATTATGTTAAGTCATAACATATATTGGACTTTAGGTACCAATAAGAGACTTTCTATCTCTCCAAGTAAGAAGGAAAAGGGGGAAGAAGACATGTCCTGTTGCCTAATAATACCTCACCTTAGAACAAAATTCAATATGAGATTTATGCTTGAGAGCTGTTAGTTATGTTGCTGATTCAAAGGTATGTCCTGCTCAAACTAGAATTATAATGTAAAATAAGGTAGAAGAGTTTGGTTTGGTCTCTTTAAAATAACTCTCTTCAAAGGCTAAAACTTGTGATATGCATCAATTCCACCTGAGATGATAGTAACAGAATCACATAATGTTAAAGATTAGAAGGTAGCTCTGCAGGTCAGTCTAGTCCAACCTCCTTGCTCAAGCACAGCTCCCTTAAGTACATCACTCAGGATTGTGCTTTGGATTTCTCCAGGGGAGATATTGCCAGAATCTCTGGGGAACCTGCACAAGTGCTCCATCATCCTCACAGGAAAGTTTTTTTATGTTCAGGTGGAACTTCCTGGTCCTCTTTGTTCATGAGTGTACTGATTTTGGCTGGGGTACAGTTAATTTTTTTCACAGTGGCTGGTATGGGACTGTGTTTTGGATTTCTTTTGAACACAGGGCTGAAAACAGAGAAACATTTTTGTTATTGCTAAACAGGGCTTGCACAGAGCCCTCTTTTTCTCTCTTCATACTGCCACACTGGCGAGGAGCTTGGGGGTGTATGGGAGGTTGGGAGGAGAAACAGCTGGGACAGGTGAGACAAACTGGCCAGAGAGATATTAAAGACCATGTGACCTCATGCTGAGTATATAAAAGCAGGGGGAGAAGGAGGAGGGGAGGGGATGTGTGGGGTGATGGCGTTTGTTCTTCCAAGTAACCATTACTTGTGATGGGGCCCTGCTCTCCTTGGCATGGCTGAACACATTCCCGCCCATTCCTCATTTTGCTTTGCTTGTGTGTCCAGCTTTAGCTTTCCCTATCAAACAGTCTTTATCTCAACCCATGAGTTTTCTGGCTTTTACCCTTCCAGTGCTCTCTGATCCTGCTGGTGGGGAGTGAGTGAATGGCTGTGTGGGGCTTGTTTGCTGACTGGGGTTAAACCACAACAACTGGGTTCCCAGTTGGACCCCAAAGAAAAGTCTCGTATAATGTTGAAAACTTAGATGCAGAATCCCAGATTTTGTTGAGCTGGAAGGGACCCACAAACGTCAAGTCCAACTCCCGGCCCTGCAAAGCAGCATCCCCAAGAGTCACAACATGTGCCTGAGAGCATTGTCCAAACACTTCTTGAACTCTGTCAGGCTGGTGTTATGACCACTTTCCTGGGGAGCTATTCCACCGCCCAACCACCCTCTGGCTGAAGAACTTTTTCCTGACATCAAACCTAAACCTCCCCAGACACAGCTTCAGGCCATTCCCTGGGGTCCTGTCACAGAGAAGATATCAGTGTCTGCCCCTCCTCTTCCCCTCACAAGGAAGTTGTAGATTGCTATGAGATCTCCCTTCTGTCTCCTCCAGGCTGAGCAGACCAAGTGACCTCAGCTGCTCTCATATGGCTTCCTCTCAAGGCCCTTCATCATCATTGTTGCTATCCTTTGGACACTCTCTAACAGTTTAATGTCTTGTTTATATTGTGGCACCCAAAACTTCCCCCAGGACTGAAGGTGGGGCTGCTCCAGCTCAGAGCAGAGCAGGACAATTCCCTCCCTTGCCTGGCTGGCCATGCTGTGCCTGATGCCCCCCAGGAGAGGGTTGGCCCTCCTGGCTGCCAGGGCACTGATGACTCATGTTCAGCTTGCCATCGACCAGGACCCCCAGGTCCCTTTCCATGGCACTGCTCTCCAGCATCTCTTGTCCAATCTGCACAAACATCTAGGGCTGCTCCATAATTATCTGTCATTGAAGAAATTTGAAATCACATCTTCAATACAGTGTATGACTACAAATGAAATAATTTCCAATTTTAATATTCATTTTGAAGTTGCTCCAAAAAGCATCCAATGGTGGATGAAATGAGTGAAATTTTGGTCTAAGCATAAGATTACATCTTTACTAAGTCGGCACAGTATAGTTTATAGCTAATGGTTAGATGCTCTAATACATAATATAACCTCAAACAAACTGATTACTGAGAATGGTGTCTGAGCTAACTTCCTGGCTGTAATTGGGCATTGTTTCAGGTGGATTGAGCTCACAGAGAACAGAGCTGCGCTAAGGAATAAAAAGGGCAACTGTAGTGCTAGCGCTTGGGTCCCTGCTCTGGCCTGGGTGGTTTTGCTGCAAACCAGCACAGTGTAAAAGTAATGAGAGTGTTCAATGTAAGAAAAGGAAAATATACAAGTTTTTGAAAGTCCAGCTAAACAACCTTGTGTTTAGCAATGCCTGAGCTAAACTGAACCTCTTCAGCTGACCTTTATTTATATCTTGGAGGCTTTTTGCCTGTGTTTTAAACAAAGAGATAATTTATCCAGGAGGCAAGATGGCATTTCAGTTTCTTTAGAAAATAATAGATAACTAGAAAAAGAGAGAAAACATCATCTGTTTTTGCTCTATTTTTTTTAAGCGGGATGTTTTAGAAACCTTATCTTAGTAAAACAAATAACCTTCTCCTTCAGCTGTGAACAATAGCAACAAAAAGACTTCTACCAAAGTCTTAAAATCTTCAGAATAAAAAACTCATTTAGAGTCATAGGGAAAAAATTGTAAAGCTTTAGAAAATGCAATGACTTCAGCTCCAGCCCTTAGTGAATTATGATAAAAAAAGGAATGTCCCAGTGTCCAGCTTTAATGTTGTTCATTAGCCTGAAAATGCCACATAAATGTGAAAGATCCAGTTCCTGGATTAGCTATGTGTGTTTGATAAAAGACGCATCAATCATTACTAGTTTCAAGTTGTTTCCCTAAGAGATCTTAAAAGGGAAACGTAGCTCGGTTTTTGTGCTGCAGATGGCTCCCAGTAAAGGCTCTACTGCTGTTGAGCTGGCTGCAGAACTGTCAGCCCTGCCATGCCTTTTGCTCCATCTTTCCAGAAGTCTATTTGTTTGCTTTGTGACAGAAAAGGATGGGAGTAATTGTTGTTAACAGGCAAAAAGGGAAAACAGGGTACTGGTTTTGCTTATGCTGTTCAATTCCTATTCCATCTTTTTCCTTTTGTTTTTGACTTCAATTTTTTTGGATGCCCTTACCAATTTCCCATGCTAACTTTCCTCCATTTTTGTTTACCTGCACAAAATAAATATCAAGTTATGCCATAAGAAATACTTCACTAATTCCCTTGAAGGTCAAAAAACTAGAGACAATGTTGTCACTGAGCTCTAGCACTGAAGAATATCTTAGCCATCAACATGGAAGATATTCAGAGGCAGTCATTCCATCATTTGTTATATTGCATAGAATGCAATGAGTAAGTGAAAATTTAAAGTAATTGTTATAAAACTAGGGTTTTTTCACTTTGATTACAAGTTCAGCTCCAACAAAATTTCCAGTTTAAGTTTCAAAGACTATTTTTATGGCTCCTCTAAAGGCAAGAAGTACTTAAAATGTCTTGTGCCAGCTTATGTCATGTATGTATTCAGGAAGGACTATTCATGAAGTCCTTCTTTCGACTGTTGTAGACTCAAAACACCTTAGAAGGAGAGCAGATTTAACTTGAGTCTGTGTCATCCTGGGTAAACTGCTAAACTGCTAGATAAAATCTCTTTCAAAGATTTTAGAAACTTTTTTTTTTCTCGCTGGTTTTGTTGGGTTTGTGTGGATTTTTTTAAAATTTAATTTATTTTATGGACTCCATGAAGCAATAATCAAATTCTTCTTGTTTTCCCAGAAACTTTTTTGTGGATTCAAGATGAAATATCTGTCCTAGTAATCGGCACTATTGAAAGTCCTACTTGGCTTGAGCCACACCCTTTGGAGTGGCTTGAGCCACACCCTTTGGAGTGGCTTGAATGGTCTTAATTTCAACACTGAGTTTTTAAAACCAGCACAATCTCTAATAGATACCTACTATATTTTATATTTAAATGTATTTGATATGCAATTCTTTTTAGTTTGTTTGTTTGTGGTTTTCAGCAGGGTTCAAAGGGGCTTTTGTTTGGCTGTTTTTGGGGGTTTTTTTTGGCAGAGGAAACCTGCTTGGGTCAACTTACAACATTTGTGCCTAAATGACATTGATGTACAGAGAGATGTTCACATATGTAGCAGCATTATAATTGTTGTATCTTTCATTGGAACTCCATCAATCACTGACAGTTCTGGTTTTAAAGGTACATGGTCTGGAGAAACATAACAGGGTTTTTTCATCCATTTTGACAGCTATGTAACAGACAGCAAGATGTTACCTTTCAAAATCTGATTCTCCTCTTATTTATACCAATGTGGTTCTGATTAACTCCACTAGCTTTTATGGAATTAATTAAATAATAAATTGTACCATTATAAGGAATACTGAAGTTAAGATCACAGTGCATTTGGTAACATTTACTTCATAGTTGAAGGAAAAGAACAATTATATGCTAGAACTTAATTTTCATTATTCAAATCACAATTTTTTTCAGCATTTCGGTTCAGCTTCACAACAGGAAGGAAGGAAGGAAGGAAGGAAGGAAGGAAGGAAGGAAGGAAGGAAGGAAGGAAGGAAGGAAGGAAGGAAGGAAGGAAGGAAGGAAGGAAGGAAGGAAGGAAGGAAGGAAGGAAGGAAGGAAGGAAGTGGCGGAAGGAAGGAAGTGGCGGAAGGAAGTGGCGGAAGGAAGGAAGGAAGGAAGTGGCGGAAGTGGCGGAAGGAAGGAAGTGGCGGAAGGAAGGAAGTGGCGGAAGGAAGGAAGGAAGGAAGTGGCGGAAGGAAGTGGCGGAAGGAAGTGGCGGAAGGAAGTGGCGGAAGGAAGTGGCGGAAGGAAGGAAGGAAGTGGCGGAAGGAAGGAAGGAAGGAAGGAAGGAAGGAAGGAAGGAAGGAAGGAAGGAAGGAAGGAAGGAAGGAAGGAAGGAAGGAAGGAAGGAAGGAAGGAAGGAAGTGGCGGAAGGAAGTGGCGGAAGGAAGTGGCGGAAGGAAGTGGCGGAAGGAAGGAAGGAAGGAAGGAAGGAAGGAAGGAAGGAAGGAAGGAAGGAAGGAAGGAAGGAAGGAAGGAAGGAAGGAAGGAAGGAAGGAAGGAAGGAAGGAAGGAAGGAAGTGGCGGAAGGAAGGAAGTGGCGGAAGGAAGGAAGTGGCGGAAGGAAGGAAGGAAGGAAGGAAGGAAGGAAGGAAGGAAGGAAGGAAGGAAGGAAGGAAGGAAGGAAGGAAGGAAGGAAGGAAGGAAGGAAGGAAGGAAGGAAGGAAGGAAGGAAGGAAGGAAGTGGCGGAAGGAAGGAAGTGGCGGAAGGAAGGAAGTGGCGGAAGGAAGGAAGTGGTGGAAGGAAGTGGCGGAAGGAAGGAAGTGGCGGAAGGAAGGAAGTGGCGGAAGGAAGGAAGGAAGGAAGGAAGGAAGGAAGGAAGGAAGGAAGGAAGGAAGTGGCGGAAGGAAGGAAGGAAGGAAGGAAGGAAGGAAGGAAGGAAGGAAGGAAGGAAGGAAGGAAGGAAGGAAGGAAGGAAGGAAGGAAGGAAGGAAGGAAAGAAGGAAGTGGCGGAAGGAAGGAAGGAAAACCCTCCTAACAAGGAATAAAACCTCCTTTATTCTCATCCCGTTAACATTTAGAGTTCCACTGACTTTACTAGGTAATTCTGGCTTATACCAGAACAAGAGAAGAACCAAATTAAATACACCTCTAACTATAATTAATATTTGCATGTGTGTGTGCATATGCTGTGTGTGTATGTAAGTATGATTACAGAATCTCCAGACCATTTTTGTTCACTATTAATAGCAGTCTTGATATGTGGGCAGATACATTTCCAGAGTTTTTTAACATAATAATGAGACGCTTGTGGTGTGATTCTTTATCTACATGTAGAGCCACAAATATAATTTTGGAAAACCTCATAGCCATACATTTTCTTTTCCAGGCATTCCCTTCCCCTCTGTCCACATTTGTATACTACTGTTTCCTTTGCCCTAGATACACATAAAATGGTTCTTCAGTCTTCCTTTTTCCATAGCACAGAAAAAAATCTCAAGGCTGTCCTGAAGTTCACTTGCTGATGTTATGGAGGGTATTGAGTGCCCTGACATCAACATGCTGAATTTTAGGTGCTGCTGGAATGAAATCTTTAAGGTTTAAAGTTTTCTCAAGAAATTTCTCATCCATTACCATTTCTTCAATATGAGTAAAACTCTCATTTTCTCTTTTTATTCCTGAAATAGGTTATTGATTCCTTTGCAGGAATTTTTTAGGGTTTTTTAAAATATTGCTCTGATTATAAATTTGATGCAGTTTTGTAGCATTGAAAATTTCCCATTGTCTGGTTAACACCATTGGGTGTCAGTATGACTCACAAATACAATTTTTCAAAATTTTAAATAAATAGGGCAACATTTTAAAATTTTGACTTGCTGCCCAAACAAATTTTTAAACTTCCTCTATCCTGTGAGAATGCTGACTTCACCCAGATCTTACAGGACTCCTGCCTTCTGAAAATATCACTAATTTCTTTTGGAACTTAAATAGGGAGGTGAGTGTTGGAGGGTAGCCCTTAAACTAAAAGGCTGCTGCTCTGAAACCAGGCTACCTATAACTTTGTATTTTACCAGTAGCCACGTTCCCCTCTCACTACACCAAGAGCACGAAGAAAGGACTTTACAGCAAGAGATTTTCATATGCAAGTGCATATGAAAGTGTTCATATGCAAGTGCATTCCTGAAAACTGGGACAAGAGCATCCTGTGATCCACTAGCAGTTTTGGAGGAGGCTGTAGATCAGGACAATCTGAAGATCCTGGAGAGTAATTAAATTCACTCTTAGCTTAGGTAGACTTTTAAAGGCTGGACCTTTCATTTGCTCTCCAGGCTTCGTTGGCTGTATTGATTAAATCTCTGTTAAGTACATAGGAAATGTATATATTTATCTTTCTTTTAGACACCTACATTCAGGGAAATTACATCTGGATCTAAATTCCATTCCACCAAACTATTCTTACTAAGCTTATATCAATATGAGTATTGAATATTATGATAAGGAAACCTGCTGCTAAATCACTACTACAATCAGGACTGACTTGGCTTTTATAATGTGAAGACACAAATGGCTTCTATCCCTGTATGAGCCTCAAAACACATGGATAATCCTCTCCAGCAAAGAGAAGCCAACTTGTCCTTAGCTGTCTTATTGCTTATTTTTCAGAAGGCACTCAGATACGAGGGGATGGACTTTAAAAAGTTGATTTCTTTTGAAATAAACTTCAAACTTCACACACACCATAGCTCCAGATGTTTAATTCCCATGCATGCTGATTGGCAGAGTGAAGGCAAAAGAATGTTTTAAAGAACTTATTTTTTACTTAATACAAAAGGACACCTGTGCTCTCCTATCTCCTAAAAATATTCACCTTTTAACTCCCTTCCTGCTTATATTCACTTCCACATTGAAATGTGCCATTGTTCTATTTTTCCACATGTTTATCCTGACCACCATCCCTTTCTGCATGAGAAGCTCAGAAATCTCTGGAGTAGCAGAGCTGCCAGAGGAACTAAAAGCAGATTTTAAAGACTGGCTTGCCCTGGGAGTCTATATGTCACATAAGACTTCCAGAGGTCTGCTGAAATGCACCTTTGTGGGAGGAAAGGAGCTGCTTGGGGAGCAATCAGGATCCCTGTGAAAGCTCTTTCTGTTCAGACCAGCTGCTTGGTTCCTCCCCAGAAAACACTGATGGGATTATTTCAAGTTTCATGCACATTTACCTAAGGCATTGCACAGGCACTTCTTTAAGCAGAAAAATGAATAACAAAATCACAAATGATTAATGAACTAATAAAAGGGTGATTTTTTTTGTGGGACCTCATCCCACCGGCACTTGGACATGCAGATGCATTTTTTAGTTCACCAGCAGCTGTCCTGGCAAGGCAAGTCATCAAAATCCCATAAAGGTAGATGAGAAAAACAGGATACACAAAGCTCCCTTCTCAATGCGATCTGGAAATGCCAACAGCTCCCACACAAAGCATTTTTTACAGTGCGGGCCTGGGACAACCATTTTGATTACCTCTCTGTTGTTCTTTAAAAAAATTCCAGAGTAAGTCAATATTGTCTTTCTAGAGATTGGTTTCTCAGTACAGAAAAGTGAAAAACAACCTCATTCCTTTCCTTTCATTTTTTTCTGTCATTCTGGTTTTAGGTTTTTTGTTTGTTTGGGAATTTTTGTGTGTTGGATTTTTTGGGTTTTTTTTTGTTTGTTTGTTTGTTTGTTTTTTTTTTTTTTTTTTTTTGGTTTGTGGTGGGTGGGTTTCTTTGGTTGATTTAGTTTTAGGTTTTTTGGTTTTTCAGCTGCAGCATCTCCAGGCAGGAGATTAGTAAACACTGGATTTTAATTTTGACAAATTCTACTAGCTATGGTCAAAGAGATAATTCTTGTTGTTGTTGTTATGAAAAGGACAATTTTTTATAAAATACTATATGTTAAATTTAATTTCAAGAATTGATTTATCTAACTGGAATTTTTCTGTGCTTATGTCAGAGGACAAATAATTTAAATGAAAGCATTTGTTTTTTATTTCTAGTTTCAGTTATTCAATTTCTGAACCAGACATAGGCTGACATTTGGAGGAATCTATGTCTTTACTCCCACAACTTTTTATCTGAAGTTTATCAGTAAAGGGGTTCTTTATTAAAAAACAAAAACAAAAAACAAGCAGTCCACCAACCAAACACCCAAAAACCCCACAAGAAAAGACCCTTCAAAAAACACCGGTGAACTAGTATGAAGTTAAATCAAAGTGGATATATTTCCATGTGGTTTTGACAGCACTTGTCATAAGAAGCTCTATGGGAATGTAGTTTCTGATTCACTAGATGCTTCTATGTGTCTTCTTTGAAATGGGGTAGTGGGATGGGAAATTCTCTGCAGCTAGTCTGTCCCTTTGATAAAACTGCTGATCTGTGGCATCTTTGCTAAAAGCTTATTGCTGTTTCTAGTGCTACGTGTCTTACTCCACAGAAAGAAGCAGCTGTGAACTCCACTGTTACATGCCTGCCGTGTGACTGCAGCTATCTATGATCATAGTATTTGCTTTTGTCCAACTTCAACTTTGCCTGTTTAAGGCAATTTTACAAAAGAAGGCGACCATAAACACTGTCTGGGATCTCTATTTTTGGGGTTTTTTTGTTTGTTTTTTTTGGTGCGGTTTTTGTGTTTGTTTTAATTTTTTTTTTTGGGGGGGGGATGTTGTTTTTTTGTTCTTTCGATCTTTATTATTTTCTGCCCTGTGACATAAAAAAAAATTATTTCTTCTTTTGGTATGATGTACATACAGCATGTTCCTAAAGATGACACAGAGAAAAAAAGGAAGTCAGAATCCCCTTTGAGACATGACTGATTTTTATACCATTCCTGGAATTCAAATCAATTATTAGGTCAGTATATCAAATCAGCTTTAAATGGTTTTGTGATAATTCATATTTACAGAGCAGTTACAGTCCTATCAGTAAATCTGGACTTTCCTCCTACTGAGTTTGCTTTTGGCTCAGCAAGACAGATGTGTATTTGTTTTGCAAAGAAGCATAGCTTCTGGCTCTAACAAACAAATCAAACATTTTCTGTTCCTCTGGACTTGTTTTTGGTGTTTTTGTTTTGAAACAATCAAGAACTTAAGTACAGGAAGGTGTTGTTGCTGGAGGATGTTGTTTCTCTTTCTTTCATGCCCGTGCCAAATACACCCCTTGTGGTAATAATCAAGGGAAACAACACCAAGGAGAATAAGAAAGAGAAAATGAAGGGAATCTTAGAACTAGACAATTCTATGTTTGCAGATACTCTTCAAGAGTCACTCACACCTCAGATCATTAGCACAAAGAAGAAAGGAAGGTAAGAAGTTGTTCATTTGTTTTAAATTGGAATGGGGAAAGCTGATCTGATAATCTCCCAGTACACTGAAATTTCCCCTGACTTCAAAAAAATATGCTCCTATGATGAATTGATAGAAACAGAAGAAAGAATTAAAGACAAAATTCTCTGAAACTACATCAGGGATTTATAGCTGGAGTAAGCACTAGTTGCTGTTAGTTGGGGAAAAACAGCTATTCAGCTGGTGACAGATGGTTTGTAGAAACAATTTGGTCTTTAAGGAAGAGAGTTCCTCAGGCTCTAGTGAAAGCAGAGACTTAGCCATTGATGGAAGGAAGAGGTGCTAATAAGGACAAAGAGTGACTCAGGTCAGTTAGACTTTGGTAGTTAACTGTATATTCATTTTGACAGTTTTCTTCATGAATGGCTACAAATCACATAGGCAGAGCTCAAGATGCCAGCAATACCACAGAAAGGTGAAACAACTTAGTGAGTCACAGATTTACTGGGATGGCTAATGCATCTGAGATTTGCTGCTCTGTGGCCTTTTAGCTCTGAATCATGGCCTACGTGTGATGCAGGCTACATGAAATGGGGACAGCCATGAGCCTGCACAGCTAGTCTGGTTCAGACTGTGGAAGTATTTGGCTGAGACATTAATATGAAAAACAAAAACCGGTGTAATCAACCTATTTAAAATAAACATTGGCCTAAATATTCTTGGAGTATAACACAGTTTAGAGGAGCAGCATCAAGCCTATTTGGAAGATGTGTAACACAAGGGTCAGTCAGAGAAAAATAATCCTATGCAGATAATGCTGAGCAATCTGCGTTATAGTTCACTATATTAACAGTGAAATACCCACAACAGAATAGAAAATCATCTCTTTTAAGGAAGATCTTAATATGAGATAGCGCCATTTGAATGGTTACCATATCTGCCATATCAATATTATAGCAATACAATATTAAGTTCAGCCAAAGAAAAGTAAAATAAACATCTGTTTCCCATTCCTGCCATATCTAAGTCCTTTGAAAAATATCTTGTGTCGATTTTCCTGCTGCTTGGAATTAAGACATGGACCTTTTTTGAAATTACAGTGGCTAAAGTCATAAACTTTGTTAACTTTTCCTTGTTGTTGTCTCCTGATTGTAAAGCTGCATAAAATGTGCATTTGCTCAGGTTTACACACCACTCCACAGAGCCAGTGCAATTCAGAGACTGCAGAATGTCCTAACTATTTCTTCATTTTGCACAGGTGAGACAAAACATGCTGTGGAGGTTGAAGTGCCACAACCTTCTTATTGCATTTATTCATCCGTAAACTTAACTGAACTAAATAACTAGGATGCAACCACACAGGGCCTTAACATTTAACACTGAATACATTGAACCGAGTCCACACCAGCTGGCAACCAGCAAAGAGAGCAAAACAGCAGTTAAGCAGAAATAAGAATTATTCCCATATAATTATGAAAAAGCAAGAATTCTGTATTTTTCAAACTGGACAGACAAATTTTCCTGCATTTCTTATGTGTGATAATTCTATACGTTGTTTTACCTACCAGTCTGCTGATGAGTTGGGTAGCTTAGATTACACACCTGAAGTGCATACTAAAAGGAGTTTCATTAAAATAAATGAGCCTATTCATTTTCAGAGAGGTTTGAGAAAGAAAGACTTAAACACTCACAGCATGTGGAACTACCTATTTCATTTAAAAATATTGCCAGGGAAAAGAGGAATCTAATGTCAGGAATGGGTTATTAGGAATATTACATTGGATATCAACTTTGGATCTTCAAAGAAACCAGAAAGACCCCAGTATCTACATTTCATTTACATTCAGACCTGACTGGTAATCTATTCCCTTTTGTTCCCTTTGTCATCCTTCCATATGTCCTGACCATGATGTCAAATATCTTTTCTAGGGTAAAGAAGATTTTTTTTTACATATAGAGTTTTATTGCCTAGTTCTTTCTAAATCTGAAATGTCAGCTGTTTTGCTTTCTAGTTAAAAAAAGAAAAAATTCTCATGTCAATTAAACACATATTACAAAGAAACATGGGGTTGAAATGACACTAGAAAGGGTTGGGATCTGTGTGTTTATGGAAACATTCATAGATGTATTTTGCCCTCACAGAGGAAGCACAATAACATCTGAGAATTGTTTTTATGTTTGAAGGGTCCTTGCATGGAATACAAACGGGATGCAGTGTTACCCTGTAGCCCTGTAACAGAGCACTACCTCTGTAAGAAACAGACCATAACATTTGCAGTGAGATTGCAAAAACCTCAGGACTGAGGCTCATCAGGCCTGCTTTATGTGAATTGGTCTTGATCCACCTGCAACATTTGTTCCCTCAGTTTATCTGTAAGATATTCTAATGCAACATTATAGCGTAGAAAAATGCAGGCCTGGTACCACAGCAGAGCCCCTGAAATGTGGGAATGCAGAATACAGAGTAGGGGACCACAGGAGTGGGATGATAAGGCATTAAATGCAGGATGGCACTGGAGATCCCAAACGAATAAACAATTTAGTCAGTTACAGAAAGGTAGACCTGAAACCATGTAAAACTACTTTAGATGTAGCAAAGATAGTAAATTCAACTGTGGAGCAATAAATGAAGAGGAAAGATGCTAAAGCATATTCTGAAACACAGAAAAATTACCCCAAGTGGACCCTAGAATGTGGAGAAAGACACAATCAGCACGAAGATCCAGATTTTTTCTGGAAAAGGAGTCCAGCTGTCGATGATTCAGTGGTATAACACCATCAGCTTTAGGATTTCCAAGAGCAGGAGGAAAGTGACTGCATCACCAGGAAAAGGCCTAGAAAATAAGAAGTGCACATATAGAAATTTCAACTATATTTCTATTATTTCCTTTTCCATAAAAATTAGACCCTCATTAATAATGATTTTGTTGTTAAAATTTCAATTAATTTAATGAAAAATTATTGTCTTTATATGTGCACGTTTGCTCAAAGTAAGGTTTTGTAGATGTAAAGGCATGGCATCACTTTTACATTTTCATCAAGAGCACGCAAAAGTGGCCATGTGTAAATTTAGTATTTACAAAGAATATCTTTCAATGTCCTGCCTGTGGAGAGAAAAAAATCCAGCCATCTTCCAAAAAGATAGTGCAGCTAAAGCAACAACAGTGCTCTCTTTCCAGTGTGATTCAATTCCAGTTGACAAGGATTGTCTCAAAAGTGAGAGGTTATTTCAGTTTCCACAACCCATTCATCACTTGGCCTGCCAGTATGAAAGCCAAGAAGCGTACCAATTAGTGTGATATACTTCTATTAATTTCAGCATTAACTGCAAAAATTGCTAGTCTGGATATTGTGGAAGTACTGTGACTTGAGCTTGTAATAAAACTGAGCATTGAATTAAACTAAATGGATCTTAATGATGCATATGAAAAAGTGCATAACTTTGGATATAAACATCTGGCTGATGACCGGTGAGGGACTGGCCAGTGTTCATTTGTAACACTGCTCACTATCAGATGAGGTCCAAAAAACCCATTTCATCATGAACCAATGCCACTGACAGACATTCTTCTGCAGCTCTGTTCAGAGCAGTTTGTCCTGGATGGAATCTGAACTCTGCAGCCAGCATCACTATGGTGCTGCTGGTGACCTCAATGGATAATGTGGTGTTATCTTCAAACTGTTTTTCAGGCAAAAATTTACATGTTGTTTACCCATTACTTCTTGGAGGGAATCTTAAATAATCTTTTAATTTGATGCAGTTTTCCTAATTTCATTTTAAATAATATAACAGGTTTTTTGCTTGGAGGAGATGATTTCCATAATTTTAGCTAAAAGTGAAAAATATGCATGGAACAAGGATGGAAACTAATCCTTAAAAATACCTATTGAGCTTTAGCCCATGATATTTTTTAAATCACTGTTGCTCACATGGGGTTTTTTTTCCTTTTTTTTCCTTATTTTCTTCATTTTGAAATTAATTTGGTCTCATCTCATAAGCCCATTTTGATGTTACCTTTAGTTATTCTCAAATTATTTTTTCCATGTGAAATAGCTTATTCCCACTGAAGACATTTGTAGTCCCACTGTCTTTAATGTAAGCAGGTTTTGACCCATTGAATACACAAGGCTTTAAACAGTCCATTTTAAAAGACATGTTTTTTCTTATGCTACGAACCCCTGAGGTACTATACCAAGGTTAGGAAGTTGTGCGTAGTTATTTTTGTGCTTTATAAAATCTTTAACATTTTCAGTGCATAAATCATTTTTAGCTTTACCTAATTTTGGAGCATAAAGGGCACGTCAAACTTTACTAAACTGAAGCCCCAGGAAACAGTCTATAACAATGATGGATTTTTATAATGATATAACCCTTAATGAATTATTGTAGTTCCTTAACAAGGTTTTAATAAGAAATTTCTTTTGCCAGCATGGTTATTAGTTCGCTCATCTGAATAGCCCTGGGCCTGTCTGCCATAGAATTATAGAATTGTACAACATAATTTTTTTTTCTGTGTCAATCATACAACACTGCAAATCTCCAAGCCTGAATATAAGAATTTACTTTTCCTTTCTTTGATTTTTTTTTTTTACAGTAAAGGTCAGGGGTTTTGAAAACGTACCTTGAAATGAAGATGTGTTGACTACAATACAACTGTGACTTGTGTTTAATGGAAGAATACTCACTGCTACTCAGACATTTTTCTTGTATGCTACAAGGTCTAGGAGAAATTGTAGTACAAGATATTTTGAAACTGAGTGGGTGCTTCTCTGTGTCCTCATTTGCATTTTTATGGATAAGTTAGGCTCTTTTCTTCTTCTTTAATGTATTTCTATATGTCTGATTGGTATTTTGAATACCTTGATAAACATTAGTCTTTTTCATTGTAGTGATGATACTTGTGTATCATGTGTGTGTACACATAATTTTTTACTGATGTCCACTTCAGACAATATAATAAAATAATAATAACTAAATTTTTAAACCTTAGATTGAAAATACTAAAAGAACATTAAACCTGCGAAACTGAGCAGTGAAATGTTAAGAAATGTCTGTCCTATCTTTGTTCAGTTCTCTCGTGTATATGTTATGCTACAGTTATTAATTACTTGTTTAATTATTCAAGAGACACTAAACTAAAGCTGACTGCAAAGAGCTTCAGAAAAAAACTTATGAGACTCACTGACTGTGTGATATAATGTAGTGTGGAATTTCATGTCAACAAGTATAAAGCAATCAGCATGGTTAAAAAAGCAGTAAATGCTCAAACACTGAGATGGACTCTAAATTCATTACTCCGGTCCAAGAAAAGGATTTTGTAGTCATTGGATATTTCTCACAAAACATCAGATCAATACCCTGCAGTGGTTGCAAAGGCAAGCAGAATGTTAGCAATTATTAAGGAGGGGTTTTAGAAGAAAATATGAAATATTATATAACCATAGAGATCCTTAGAAATTCACTTTGTGATGGTACTTGCAACTGGAATACAATATAAACTTCTAATCCCTCATTTCAAAAGGATATATGAGAACTAAGAAAGGTACAGAGAAGGCTGACAACAATGATCAGAGGTAGAGAATAGCTCATGTCCAAGGACAATTTAAATGCACTCAGAGTCTTGGGAGGGAGAATAAAAGACAAAAACAAAAAAGGAAGCAAAATAAAATAAAAAAATAACTGAGGAAGACCACAATAAAAATATATAAAGGCAAGAATATCTCAGAAAGGGGGACTATATCCCATGCCAGCAATCAGAATTACATGCAGATGATTAAATTATTAGGTGACAAGTCTACAAGTGACAGAAAACAAAAATTCACAGGTCACATAATTTTATTGTGGAACTGATTGCCTCAAAATATTGTGGAGGCCACGTGCATAAATGGCTTTTAAAAAGTGATAATACAAATTAATGAAAGAAAAGCGTCAAGAGCTATTAAACATGATGAAGTGATTCTCTAGCTCGGGAAATCTTTAAAGGATATATTGCCAGAAGCTGAAAGGACATAACAAAGACAGAGTTTATTCCACTTCAGCACTGTGGATTTCTGTTTTGTCTTGCTTTTAGTTGCTTGTGTTTAAATTATTTTCTTTGGCATCTCTTACTGACTACTTCAGAGACAGGAGGCTGGGTTAGATAGACACTGGTCTTAAACATTAGAGACATTTTTATCTTTTCATATTCTTTTAAGAGATTAAAATCTTCAGAGAAAGTCTTATAATTGCCTCTGTGTCTTGAAAGTGTAATCACGAAGTAATGCCAGGCAGTGTTGACACAAGGAACAAAAATACGTCTGTACAAGGTATTCTACAGTGCATCTAGTTAGGGTCTGAAAAGGCATATTTTCATCATATGAGTGGGTTATGTTTTGTTTTTCAAAATTATGTGACCTAACCAAATTTGAGAGGATTTGGATTAAATGGCAAAAGGAAAACCAATAGCAATTTCTCCCCTATATTATAAGTATTGGCCCTAACCTTCAGTTGAGTCTAAGCTTATCTTTCATTCACATTTTTTGTGTTGAAGCCTGCATATGAGAGTAGGTTTATGTGCTTCAGGCTGAGCCAAAAGGATAACTCCCAAGTCAGGATTTTGAACATATTGTTATAAAGACATGTTAACTTTCTTACATGAAACAGGATCTCGAACACAAACATAATCTTTTTTGGGTTTGTTTTCCAAATATTAGGTTTTACTGGGTTAGGCATCCCTTGTGATCCAGACTATTTTTTTAGTATTTATTTGTCCAGGAAGAAGATTGATTAAAAGCTTGCAATGTTGTTTTTCTTCTTATGTTCTGTTGCGTTGAAATGTAGGTCTGCTGCTGGTGCAGCCATATTGTATAACCACAATTTCTACTTTCATTGGGCAAAAAGCATCTCAGCGATAACATACACTTTTCATTGTGTGTGTTTCCCAGATAACCTTACCTGACATGTAGGATACTGTGATCCTGAGTAATGCTGAATATTTCAGAAAGGAAGTAGGTTCACCCCTAGCACAAGGATCTTCCTGTGGGAAATGATTTAAAGTTTGAATAAAGAGGATGGACATGAATGTTTTACTTGTACCGCCCAACAGCTGTCTCACACTCCTTCTCCCGCATGATGGGGGGAGAAAATGCAATGAAAAATCTCATAGATATAGGGAAATAATTCACCAGTTATGATCACAGGCAAAACAGACTCAACATGGGAAAAAGGAAATTTAACTTATTGACAATTAAAATAGATCTAGGTGAACTAAACCACCCCTCTTCACTTTTTCCCAGGCTCAAATTTGCTCCTTTCACATGACCCTGCTTCTCAGGTGGCACAGAGGGATGAAGAATGTGAAATTTGGGGTCAACCCATAGCAGCTCTTTTCTATAATTTCTATCTCCTCCACACTTTTCCTCTGTTCCAGTGTGTTCTTCATGGAATTCAGCTTCCTTCAAAGCATGTTTACCTGTTTTAGCATAGGGTCCTCCATGGGCTGCATAGGAATATCTACTTTACCTTAGTCCTCTTTGCAGGCTGAAGGGAATCTCTGCTCTAGCTGCTGGAGCAACTCCTCCCCCTTTCTTCTCTCAGCTTCATGTCCACAGGACTCTCTCTCATACTTTTTCCCTCACTCCACTGTCATGCAGTGTTTTGCCCTTTCTTGGAAGTGTTTTCCCTTCTAAAGGAAGGGAAGGTGTCTACCCTCAGAAGGGAAAACACTTCTAAGTGTTTTAGAAGTGCCGCCATCTCTGCTGAGGGGCTCTGCTGTGTCCTGTGGTGTGTCTGCTGGAGATGGCTGGAACCAGCTGGGCAGATGGGGAACCAGCCCCAACCTCTCCTTAGAGATGCCACCTCAGCAGCCCTTGCCTGCTGATGTCTGAGCACCTGCACCTGAGAGTTTTACGGTGTTATACAGGTGCCACTGGCAAATAAAACATGCCAAATTTATCAGCTTCTGTACTGCTTCAGCTGAAATAGAGTGGAACTCTGCTTTTACTCTTTTATATAGACACGATCCATGAGACCTAGGGCCAAATGAAATCTGAGGAATTTCTTTGTAGATATAATTTTTTACTGAGTCCAGCTGTTATGGAGTTGATTTGCTAATTAGTAGATTTTATAGTTCTGTGGTTTGGCTTTGTGACCAAAACAGGGGTGAAGCTCATCAGTATTTAAGCTCTTGCAGCTTTAAATTGTTCTCCATTTCTTACTCTGCTGCCCCAAAGAGCAGTCTTGTTCTTAGAAAGAGGCTTGGAGGAGATACAGCACAGCCAGGACAGCTAATGATAACTGACCCAAGGGATATCCCATAACATAAACACTGGCCTCAGCAATAAAGCAGACAGGATTTTTTCCAAGGTAGTTATTGCTCATAGTTGGTAGGTGGTAATGAGTGACTGCTTTTGAGCCAGCTACTTTTATAAAAGTATCATTTTCTCAACAAATGTTTTAGTTTGGTTTGGTTTTGTCTCACATCTTCCCTTCCAAGTCTCTGCTGCATCCTGGTGAGCAGAGTCAGTGACTGAGTGGGGGCTTAGCTACCAGACAGGTTCAGCCCAGAGGCAGAAAACTGGTCAGGTTTTTGTGGAGACAAAAACTTGGTATCAGAGAGGGTTCTCTCTTCACTAGATGCTTTGTGCTTCATTTTCACTGAATGGAAAGAAGCAGAGAGTGGTAGGGCATTTCATATGATTCATAAGATCAATGCAGGTAAGACTGATCCAGTTGGTCTCTTATTCATGAATTTGATTCCAGGTCCTCATTTGGGTGAAAATATGAGACCAGACAATTTGCTGCATAGGTAGTTATGCACTCAAGATAAAGCATAAATGTAAGGGTGTTAAAATATTTTTGGGTTTAAAAAGTTTGTTCAGTTCTTGCTGTAAGCAGGTGTCTGTGTTGGCTATTTTATGGTTCAGCAATCCTAGCAGATTTAATTTGTATTTGTATAATCAATTATATATAACAACTAGGACTGAGCAAATAGTTAATATTTTACTTCAATAAGCTATTCTTGCAAGGCATTCCATCAGAAAAGTGATTTAAACTTTTCAATACTAATGTCTGTTCAACTATAAACTTCTCAAAGGGAAAATTTTCAGGGACAAATGCAAATTATTAACAGAGAGTGCTGTAAGAAATGACTGATAAAGGCACACAAAGATCAAGTATATGTCACCAACAGGAAACTTCACTTTATAGTTTAAGCCTCTTTTGTATCTTATTTGGATCAAAATTATGTGAGAATTTGCATAAGTCAGGAGAGATCCTTATTATATGATTCACCATAACTCACTAGGTATTGTTTCCATAAATAAATGAACTCTGCTGATGTAAAACACAAATTATTGTGCTTGATTGACCCTGAAGTTATACATTCTTGACAAAAAAGGATGGAACATCTTGAAAGCCATATGCCAACAGATGAAAAGGAGATGAGTTCAATTATAAATATGGTGATTATTACTGGTCAGCATTGTGAGCAGCATATTTTTAAAGCTTGCAAGAAGGGAAGGTGAGGAGGCAAAATTAAAAGGCAGAACCATTGATCTCATCCTGCAGCTTTGTTTTTCAACACATCATTCACTTTCAGCTCTCTGTCTCAGTGGCAACCAGTTTGAACAGCTTGAACTTTTTTCTCTATGATATGGCTGTTACTCTATGTTCAAAGTTTTTTGCAAAGAATGATGGGGTAGACACCAAACTTTCTTTAAGGCAGAACAGAACTATGGCATTCTTTTAAAATACATTCATGTAGCACCTTGATTATGTAATTCAAATTTGGCTGTACACATGTTTATCTTAATACTCATGGTTGAGTATTTTCCTATACCAATATTTTTTCTGGGCTTTTTTCAGTAACACATTTATAAAAATGTATATAATTGTATGCATTTATATAAATAACTATGTAAAATAGAAAATATATATTCATATATAAATATAATGATACAAATATATAAATATAATGAGTAATGAGATTTATAATCAATGAAAGCTGAGCAAGAGAGAAAGCAGAAAGATTAATCACTGAGGAACTTTACCCAATACATTATTAAGCATATTAAGCAAGCTATGATACTCCAGTTTGGATTAACTACTTGGAAGAGGAGCAGACTATGTGACTTTATTTTGTGACTGCAATGTACTGACAAAGATTTGATATCTGACCTGGACCTCTTGTATTTTGTCAGTACCATCTATCCCAGTTCAGTTAAAGATGTCTTTCCCACTGGCTGGGTCAGTAGGAGCTGTCATAAGTATCTCTCAGTCAGCAGGAGTCATTCTTGAGCCAGTGGGAGCTGTCGCAAACCATTTTGACATAACATGTATCATGCTGGAAGTGAGACTGACCTCTCCCACCTCTCTTGCTATTATATGCAGGTAGTCAGGTCACTCCACCCATCAGGCAGCTCAAACAGAGCTCAGCTCCAGCATTCAACCCCTGATACTACTGGTCCGACTATCCTTTCAGCTACAACAGCCATGTACTCGTGAAACTTCATCCAAATCACATCCAAATCAATGGGATTATTCTACTGTGACATTATAGTGAGCTGTAAAACACTGTCCTTTATCCCACGCCATTTTACCCTGCAAACCATCAAAGGGTGAGTTTGGATAACCACTGAAAAGACTGCAGGGTAATAACAGATGCTCTGTTATGCAGAGCAAAGCATCTGACACACTGTCTAGCCCTGAAATTGCCCTGAGTTTGGAAAGTAGGGTCTTTCAATGGAGATTTCTGTGCAAAAATCCTTTACACTTCAGGAGGGCCAAGTGCTGCAGAAAAGACTACCCAATGGATATTCTATTTGCTTCAGTGGGTTATGATAGTACTGGAGAAATTGATATATTTTATGTCTGAATAACTTTTCAACCATGAACTTTTTCACAAAGGAAGTGACTAATCTTTCTCTTTCAAGACGGGATTGTAGTCACTACTTCTAAAGTAACTTTAAAAAAAGTTACTTTCCTTTATCCAGTAGTTCCTCGCTACTTTACAGCTGAATGTGAACATTCACACAGAATATGAGTCACCGTGTCCCTAAATTTTGTTTTTGGCTCCAGGGAATCAAACGTCACAAAGTTTATTTTGCACAAAAACCTTAAAGTACTACCTGGGAATGACATGAGTATGAATGAAGAGAAACTCTTCACTTTTTTTCGCAGCCTTTTCCATGTGCCATACATGTTTAAAGATTAATTAGATATACAGGAACAGTCTGCACTACTGGGAGTACCTGAGCAGGGTTCAGAACTTTGAACTCTGTTTTAGATTGTGATACTTGTACATGCCTCATCTCACAACAGGCTATGGAAGAGTGAGGTCTGTACCTTTTATCTGTACTAGGGGGCTTGAGCATCTTCATGTGTAACATCTATACTTCCCGCTGCAGAGGTTTGAAGATCAGTCTCTGGGACGTTTGCAGTAGGTCAGTCTCCATTTCTATTGCTGGAGTAGTTCTACTTCATGTGAGTGATTATGGAGTAAATGTTCCCTGAGACAGCACAAGAGTGTGTCTCTGACCTCATGACAAGCCTCAGTGTATGTGATGAAGAAGGAACAGCCCCCTTTCATATACCTTTATCAATAGATATATTTAGGGAAGGCTTTCTCTGGATCATGAATGAGGATTCTGCTCTTCTTAGTCGCATGGAAAGTTCAGATCGGGAAAGGGAAAGATAAATGATCTGTGATTTTCCACTTCCAACATCACTGTTCTCAGTTTTATTGTTAACAGCTAAAAAGGAAAAGAATAGGAAGCTTTAGGAGCTCTCTTTTGTGTAGTCCTTTTCAGTAGCAGCTATGTATATGACTGAAGACTGTGACACATCCTCAGAAAAATACTGTTTGGCAAGTAAAGAAATGTAAAAAGTAAGACAACTTGATTTTTTAAGAAGCTGGATATGATGGCACATTGCAATTCCTAGTTCTGCAGAGAGTGAGACCAGCGCTACTTCTAGTATGGGAGCCTGCTACTTTACTTGGAGGTATAGACAGAACAAGAATGTATGTACATAGTGGTGAAAGGGGATCATGAATTGAATTAATGTAGAGATTCTGTGCATAACCTTTCCTCTTCTAGTACTTGGTCACATAATGCCTTGTATTCTTTTTTGTTTCACTTGGTTACAACCACTAGCATAGTGCAACAATAGCTGATTCCTCCACTGGCTTCTGTTTCAGTCTATTTGTTCTAAACTGAATATTTAGTCTCATAATCCCAGTTGATATGAAGGGTTAACCCATATTGTCTTTATGTCATATCTTGCAACTTGATATAATTCATCCCCGTAGAATAGATCATAGAATCATAGAATGGTTTTGGTTGGAAGAGACCTTAAAGATCACCTACCTGCATCCTCCCCTGCCATGGGCAGTAACACCTTCCCCTGGACCAGGATGGTTAAAGTCCTGTCCAAAGCCCTGTATTATGTTTTTCTGGATTGCAGGTTTTAGGTGATCTCCTACAGTCTCTCTTCTTTTCCTCCTCTTCTTCTAAGAATATTCCATACATTCCTCATTCTGTCATAATCCAGTATTTGTGATATCAAAGGAAAATTAGACAAACTCTCAGACTTTAATGGAAAGCCAGCTCTGCTATTCAGGTTGCTGCAAATATCTACATGACTGGTGAGCAATGCCTATTTTTTTGAGCAGATCTGTGTTCTTCACATTGCTGAGTGATGGAATGAAACAGAATTCCAACATGGTTGATCACAGCTGTTTTGATTCACTTAGACTGGAATGAAGCACCATGTGCTAAATAATCCCTATTCTAAAAATCAATCAAGCAAAATAAAATCCCTATTCTAAAAATCAATCAAGCAAAAACAAAATCCCAAACCACAGAATAAAGCCAATAGTAGAACCAACAATATAAGAGTAAAAATACACCAGATAAAGCCTTGTCATCCTCTTCCCTGCTCCCCATAACTTTCAGGGAGATATACTTTACCCTGACTAGGCTTCTTCCATTTTACTATATTAATTACTCAAGATACACCATATAGCTGGGAAATGTGTGTTCAAGGACCACTGAACACTGAATTTTCTGAGTCTATCACAATTACAGAAACATCTGTGCTAAATGACTTTGCCTTGAATCACTGTGAAAATTGCTCTATTCAGCAGCTTTGTACATTTTTGATTCTTGCACGTGCTGAAATAGTAATGGGTGTTATTTTTCTGTTTCAGTTCTTGTGAGTTTGTATGACCACCAAAGTCCTGGTGTCTAACCTTTGTGTGAAAATCCATTTTCCTTTTTCTATTTAATGGTGAAAACCTGTTGCTATAATAGATTTACTATAGTGACATACAGCAACAACAGATTTATATTTGAAAACCACAGGAGAATGTATGCATTACATGCATTGTAGCTCACAGGCTACACAGAGACAAAATGCAAAGAATGTTTTAATTGCTTTCTTAAACTTATTTTTTCTATTACTTCTTTTATTTTCATTTCTTAATTTTCAGTTATATCTTTAGCCCATTAAAAAGGTCATACAGATGGTTTATCCAGCATTATAGACTAATAATTCCATCACAATTAGAATTAAGATTCTTAGAATTAATTGGGCTACCAGGGACTCATGGAGTTTATTTAGTCTGACCTCCTGCTCAAGTATTAGCTGAGAAATTATATCAGGTTACTTCAGCTTTTGTCCAGCCTTTGGCCAAGCTACTTGTTATTGATTTAATGTTTCTTTTGCAATGATAGTGCCTGTCTCTGGAATTTCTATTGCTGTAAATGGTGGCCATTGCCTTATGTAATTTCTCTGTGACACTCTGAGAACCTGCTTCCATGTTCTTTTTAAACCCCATTAGGTAAAGGAGAAAGACTGCCATCGCATCCCTCCATAGACCTTCTTTCTGAGCCTAGGCAAGCTCAATTCCCTCAGCCTCTCCAGGTACATCCTGTGTTCTAGAGACCTAATTTGGTGAGTTACTTCTTTTTCATGTTGATCACTTGATGAATTGGGAGATTCAAAACTAGATACATTATTCTATATGCAGTAACTGAAGATGATTTCTGGAGGTCCAGAAAGGTCTTCTTTGTGAACATGAACTTTACAGATCAAAAGAAAGTATGTGTTTATTTAGAGTAAGTTTTGCAGAAATTATTTGAGAAATCTGGAAAAAGATGATGTAAGGAGGGATAGGAGACAAAACATGGAGATACTAGATGAAAATAGAGAAAAAAAATTGTTTCAAATTATCTATTACAGCTGTTAACATCTCTTAAAATCAGAATCCTAAGTGAACTGAATAAATTTTTTTTCTGAGCTGCTGCACATCTGAAAGTTAGTCAGTTCAGAATAGCTCTAAATAATGAAATCTTTATATTCCAGTTTATCATCTCAATTTTATAGCTGAGATTCATCCTTTAAAAATTTTCTGTGTGGCCAACTTCCTACATGGCTGAATGAATCCTCTCAGAAAAGCACTCCAGTGAGAAAGGTGTTTGTTTTACCTATTAGATATTCTCAAGATTTCTGAATAATCTTTTGCTTTTTAATTATTTTCTGACACTTTCTATTCTGATACCCATTATATGCTTTGTTGTCCAGTATTTCCATGTTCTGAAACCAGCTCATTACTTACAGAAATATGGGAATTAACTAAAAATAATCATAGAATTGTAGATTTGGTTAAAAAGGAAATAAATGGATGAAAATTAATCCTATGGCATGCAATGATCTGGAAGAGAAGTGCACAGCCAGGAGGAAAAAGGAACAAAGGGTTTTCTAGTATATAGAATACTGGCTTTTGAAACAATTTTAAATAATCAATTGTAAAATTATTAGCTGACAATTTTACAGTTTCATGCCTTCTTTCAGTTACAAAGATTTAACAATAATTCCTTTTCATCTTTTTGGAATGCTCTGAATTATAAATGGAAAAGGATTTCTACTCATAATCACACATTCAGCGAATAATGGGCTTAGGTTGACCATCACAAACCATACCAGAAAAATTCCTCTGGTGATTGAAGTGTAAAAGTTTAATAGAATACGCCCTGAATTCTGCCATGGTTATGTAGGCAATAAGCACCTGGGCTTAATGCTACACTTGGGCTAAACAAATGGAGTGCTGTAAATTGTGTTTCAGGCCACTGTCATTTTGAATGCACCAGAGTTCCTCAGCACTTTCTTCAGCTAGCACATTCGTGTCAATCATCCACCTTTTGGTACATCAGGGTTTTCATTAGTTCTATAACTGCCTGACCTTGTGGCAGACTCGAGCAGACAGGTAGTTCATAACCCTTTACTGTCAGAATTAGCATTCATGATACTACTTAAACTGCAGAGCAAATTTAGAGTTCATTATTAAATGAGGCATATGTTACTACACTTATAACTGATTCAGTCTAGTTATTTTTAGTTTGACCTTTTCTATATTCATCAAATCAGCTTTGAAACAGACATTGAGGTACCCTTTACTGTTGGTTATAAAAATTCTTAGAGATGTTTCTTTTTTTATGGAGTTTTCTGGCAAATTCTCATACATCACTAGTTTACTGATATACTAAGCACCTCACTGTTAACTTAAGTAAAAGAAGGATAAGGTGGAATCATGTGGATGTTAATGATCATTTTCTTCAGCTGTATCATCCCTCTTTGGCTTTGCTTTTTTTCCAAGAGCTGAAATGCTAGTGTTGTCAGCTCAGAATAGGATGAAAACTTCCACCAATGATGTCAAAAAATGTGTGAAGCTAAAAGTATAGACATTATTAAAGTGCATTTATTCTTACTGTAGTGCCATAGATAAAATGTATGCATTATTACTCTGATTTTCTGACTATTGCATTCTCCTCCTCCTGAGGTAACGCACTGAGAACAGAGACAGTAAAAATTCCAATCCACTGGGACATGACAGGATAAGGATTGTTTCTTGTAATTTTCCTTTCAGAGTCTTATATTTCTAAATTCTAACAAGGAAAATAAAATATCTTTAAATTCTATGAACTTATAAGGTATCACAAAACCTTAATCCTTAAAAAACCCTTTTTTTGCTCTGAAAAGCACCCCTCACATTTATCACTGAATTCCTCACTCACTGCTTTTCATTATTGCAAAAGGATAAATGTTCTCATAAAATACTAAGAATATATATCTATGAAAACCTTATTACAGTGATAAACCTTAGCATTAGTAAATGGGTTCAGAACTAAACTATTTGTATATGTAGGAGCAAAGAAATTCTCATATAGCAAGGCGTTAAATAAATGTTATTTTATGCTTCACCCAGAGTCCTAAGAACAGTACATGATTATTCACATGTTTAGAGACAAGCAAATACTTAGAAGCTCACTGAAGGTCAAAACTTTAATCCTCTTGTTTGTTACTCTTCCCTTTCTTTTTTTTTTTTTTTGGTAACTAGTTATGTGAACAATCTTGTGAGTAAAAGATGAACAGTTATAACAGACAAAAGTTTTAGAGGTATTTATGTATCCAACTTCCACTAAAATAAGCGGGAATGGATTAATCGTTTTTAGAAATCAACTTGTGCTATCATTACCCTTTTGGACCATTGTGAGATCGAAATCTCTGCATTTTATGTTGAATAGAGAATTCAAGAATTGCAACCTCTCTTTTTTTTTTTTGGCAGGCACTGGACTCACTTATTACCACAATAATAATTTTGTACACTATGAGAACAGTTATGTTATACAATTGCATACAAAACCACTTTGTTGAATTAACACTTAGGGGCCTATGGAAAACAACAAAAAAAAATCACAAGAAACTGTAAGAGCTAAAACACTGAAATGTATTGTTTGAACTTCAGGTTACTGTATAATTTAACTGTAGTTCATTCCCTTAAAAAACCCTAAAATCTCATTTAGCTGAATGTCATATTCTCTCTTCTGCATGAGATAGATGAAGGCTTCAGCTCATAACCAACACGATGAATGTAGGAGCCTAATTAAGACAGACTGACTCACCCTCTGGGAAGGTTCAGAAGAGCTGCTCTTTCCTGAGAGAGTGAAGGAGGAAGAGTGTAAGAGAATTAGATGAGCAAGCAGTAGGTACTTTAGGATAGCTGGTTTGCCTCCCAGCACTGTACACTTGAACTGTAGATGCACCCTCAGCTAAGTCAGGAACCCAGCACCGTGTGAACCTGGTAAACAGCCTTCAGAAAGGTACACTGTGGTACGAACAGAAGGAGGCACACTGGGACAGAACTTACTACACAATTACCCTTTTTTTTTTTTTTTTCAAAATTTATACAGGATACCAGCAGTGTTACTTTTTAACCTTTCTGAATGCTTAAGCTCCATAACCACTTAAAGAGATGTAAGACTTGCTATTAGTTTTACTCTGTTTATGAAACTATGCTAACATTTTTATGTCTGTTGATTGCTGCATAAAAATTCTGATGTATTAAAAAACTCTAAACTTCCAAAGGCGGAAAAGTGTTCCTGTAACTTAGGTACACACTGCATTTGGCTTAAATTTAAGAGACCACCTTTACCACCAGCACGGCTCAGGAGCCCTCCACAGAAGCACTCCAGGGTGCTTCCTTTAAGCTTGTTATCATTAATTACAGAGGGAACTGAAGAGAAACCTTGGAGTTTACACTTCAGGCTCAAACCTTCAAGATTCATCTAAGGATAGAGGCTCAAGTTTTCTATCCGGTTCAGGCTATCCTTGGTTGCTCCTTTAAATAGCATTTGCATGGAATGTGAGCAAGAGGACTCTTAGATCTGGACTGAGGATGGCTTTAGGTGGAAGATAAATCCAGAACAGGCATTCTGAATGTACTTAAATTTTGGCTTGCTGTAAAATCCCAGAACAATCAAAAGGAATCCTAAAATTACTTGCTCTCTAAAACCCAGTGAATTCAACTGCTGCTTGGGCATTACAACTGTAAAAAGGTCTTAATCAGAAAATTTATCAGCAAATCCCAGAAATATTTTGGATTTTTATGTAATACTTATGTCCAGCCAAGAAAAAAATAGATATACTCAAATTCAACATTTTTTTTAAATTATAGAAAATATTAGCAAATTATGTGAGATCTTCTGTTCTTTAATTTTGGGGGATAGCATATTTCCCCTACAATTTAAATTAAAGTAAGTATTCAGATTTCAAACAAAAATGCAAACATATATGAATCCTGTGGTAGAAGGAGCAAAAGCAACATTTATGCATGTTGTGTTCTGCAACAATTAAATGAGGATCTTTTTTCGTAGAAACGAGAAGTACTGACACTAATTCCAAACTTTTAAATTAGATGCCACATCTTGTTTCTCCAAACTGATTATCCAAATTTATCATCATAATACTAAAAAAAGTCCAAACAAATAGGATTGGTTATTTAAGAACAAGGGAAAATCTGTGACTCTTGGAACTAATGAGTCCTGACTACTGGTCATCTTCTTTTAAATTCCTTGTCTCATAAGTAATATTTTTAAATGTCATTCTCTCTGAATATTTAGCTAATATCAGGTAAAGAATATTAAAAGCCTGTGTTAAATTTTGTTGGGGCCCCTTGAAAATTGCAAGAAGCTTCAGACAACTTTTTTGCTACTTATCTAACAATTTTATTTGATAATGCTTATTTACCCTTAATCTAGCTGTGAATTGTAAACATTAAAAAATTAAAATCCATCACTTCTACAGCAAAGAGCATTTGAACCATGTTCTGCTTGAATTTCACTCCAAAGTTCTACTGGTTTTATTATACTTTATGGCCTTACACCTTAACATATATAATATACATATGTTATTTATTACCTTCATAACCTTAACAAGGTCTTATATGTGGTAAGTTAGCTTTCTATCACGTAGATAAAGCAGAAGACATATATTTAAGTTGGGTTTTTTTTTAAAGATATTACGTGGAGTCCTTGCTGAACAAAAGTCTTGTACTAGAGACTTTTTAAAAAATATTTTCTTTTCCTTCAGAAAAGGATAATGGGAAAAATAAATTACAAAAATTGGTGTAATCTTTGTTTTCATCCAGCTCCAAAGCTTTTTGAATTGCTACACTGTTCAGGTCAGTGTTGACATATCTGGTACCCTTCTAGAGTCCACTTTCTCCATCACACTTCCATTCTCCTATGGGCCTGATTGCTCTGCATCCTCCTTTACATGTTGCAGCCTTTCATTTCCCTCAGCCACCATCATGTCACAGGCAGTCCTCAAAGAAAGTCTAGTTTATCAAAAACAATTAAAAACTAAGTCAATTGAACTTCAGCTCTTAAGAGGAATGATATGCAGACTATGGGGGCGAGGCCAGTGTAAAATAAAATGTTCTGCTATTTCTTAAAGCTTATGCTTCAAGCTTGCTTTGTTAACAACAGAAAAAAAAAAAAAACCCACAAAAAACCACCTGCCTCATTTTGCTTTCTTTCTGAGACCAAAATAATCTGAATCATTTCTGGTGCAGCTATCATGTATTATTGAATTTTTTTATAGGCGCAGGAGTAAGAGCTTTGCAATCTCACATCACAGGCTTTAGCTGTAGATCTTTCAGTGATATTTCTCATGTGCTCAGACTAGAACTCCAGGAGCTGGGAATTACTCAGCAGTGGGAGGTAACGCAGGGAGCAAGGAACTATCACAAAGTGCTTGTTACAAACGTATCTTGAAGACAAGACCCTTGTTCAGATTTCAAAGATATCTCCCTTTTTTATTTTTCCTTTCCTCCTGCCTTTTAATGTGGATGAAGGAGAGTGAAGCAAGGCCAAAAGAATGCCAGAAGTCTCTACAAGAAAATAATCAGGTTTAGTCCTATTCTTTCCTATTTCTCCCCATCCTACGCAGCAGACTCCCTGAGTTTGCTCCTGAGGAGGAGGAATAGCAGTGATCTACTGTTTATGGGCCACATCCAAGTAAATCTCTGTGGGCTGAGCTGAGGACAGACTCGCCTGCAGAAATCAAGACTCCAGCGCAAATCTTGCTGACTTTGCTGACAGATTCTTTAAAATTGGATTGAAGCCAGACTTCAAAGAGGAAAGTGAGTTAAAAAATAAAGCTTTTTTTTTCCCTTTCAGAGCAGAGTTTAAAACTTTACCTGATCTGAAGCAGTGAGGTTTTTTATGACACCAGTTTCACTTTGAAGTCCAGATTCTAGACAAGGCACACCAATTTCAAAGTGTCTATAGGCATAAGCAGAGCTGACTGGGCTCAAAATACCAGGATGTATGTATGGTGAATGCTACACATGCCTACAGGATTTGTTGGTTTGCTTTTCTTAATATAGGAGAGAACTTTGTAATTTTGAAGGCCAGGAATTATCAGCATCAGAAGGTTTAGAATAATCAGATAAATTTTAGGACATAAAAAAGGGAACAAAATAATTTGTGTCTTCCCTAAATGTTACAGTCATTCTTCATCTGTGAACATATTAATTTCTTAGAAGCTTTAAATTAGTTAGTTGAGAAAACTCAAAAATATATTTATATTCACTTGTTTAAGATTTTTGCATCAAGTGTTTGAATGGATTCATAAAATAATTTCCTCTCTAATAACAAATCTGCCAGGTCTGGAAGGGGGAAAAAAACAAAACTTAGACGGGTTTCACTCATAAAGAGGTGAAACCATGAGTCAGTGATATTGATGACAAACTATCATGCTGTAAGTTGTATGTGACTAACTGTATCAGTATAAAAAAGGGAAATCAGCAAAAAAGGGAAACAGCAAAAAAGGGAAACAGAAAAAATCCAATTTTCCTTTTAGATATCAGTACCTGATGGTCAAAGCGAAGAAGGCGAGAAAAGTCCATTATATGTATATTTATATATGCATACCTACTTGTGTTTATCTTTTCATAGAGAATACTTTTTTGGACACACAGCAGTACTGGTTTTAAGCAGCTTTGACTAAGCAGGTAAAAACAGTTAAGGAAAGGACTATATATGAGGAATTGTATAAGATTACCTATACATGACTGAGATTTTTTTATTTACACCATTTGCCCAACTCTCAAGTTCCAGAGCCTCATACTAATTGTGTAAGGGCATGTGGGAATGTCAGGGGGGCCAGCAGGGGGTTTTCCTGCTATCCCAAGAAGACACTTATTTCCATTCCCCCTCCATATTTTAGGTCCTGTCCTTCTGCCTGGTGGCATAATAATACATTATGGAGGACACTGTATGGGCTTCTCTATCCACATCAACTTAAATGACTTTTCTGAAAAGATTTTGATGTAAAATAGGATCTAAAATATTTTCACAAATTAAAGCTTTATTACATCTGGTATATTCTCTTTGTTTATTAGCTTTGTAGTTCCAGTCAGAAGAATGAACAAGTTTATCTGGCATATTTTTTTTCTCCTTTTAAGATCAGACAGATTATTGTTCAGGGTTTCATTGTCTCAATTCTGTTTGTAAATTTCTTCCTTTTCTCTTTCATATTCACATTCCAAAAAGAAGTTCTGGCCACTGATTCCAAGCCAGGGCATCCTTATGGTAAGTCTGTGAAAATTTATTTCCACAAATTACATTCAGAGGGACTAGGATATATGAAGCAATCAGCATCCCAGATGACCAATATTTCACCCGGAGCTTGTGTCTTACAGAGAGGGACAAACAGTCTAAACCAGAGGTGGGCTTCAGCAATGAATTTCACCTCCAGATTCAAGTGCAGTTCTTGAGCGTTTTGAGTTGCAGACTTTTCTCCAAGACAATAGAAAACAGAAAATTGATTGGTTTCAGATTTTGTTAATAATGGTTCAGAATACTTTAACCTCAAGATCAAATATGAACCTATAAAAAAGCCCCAAAAAATCCCCCCAAAATCTCAACAACAAACAAATACAACAAAGCAATCAAACAAAAAATATCCATCCCACTCCTAAAACATTTGAAGAAAAGAAAAATGTTACCATGTTTTGTCTGTATTATTTCTACACACCAAGATAGTAGCAGAAAAATTAATGTTGTGTGATGTGTTTAAATTGGGTTTTCAACAAGACCTTGGACAAAGTCTCAAAATAATCCATTCAGAAAACTCATTAGACAAAGTGGTGAAGATCTGGTTGCCTGAGCACTGCCATTTACAATAATTTCAGACTCTGTAGGGCATCGCATCTAATTTTAGATGTGACTCTCTGAAAAGTCAGTCACATCATCTGGCCCTGTGGAACTATCCTAGATACAAAGTGTCACCACAGGAATTAGACACTGATGTTTATTAGTGCCCTTGGTAGGGGAAATGGAATTTAAATTTGCAAAGTTCTGTAGAGATCTGGAACAAGAAAGTTCTGTTTATAAGGCAGAGATTTTGATTATTTTTCTACTCCTCTAAATATCAGTTAGAGAGGTGATTATTCTTTCCCCATTCACCACTATAATTCAAGAAACTCATACCTTGAGTGAACACCTTCATACCTTGAGTGAACAGCTGTCTCTGTTGAAGGGGAACTTGCCTATCGTGCTTGTATATATAATAGCTCTGAAATTCCCCCTCAAAATTCTCTACAGTATTTTGAAAAGCCAAGGACATCATTCGCAGCTATTCCCAAGAGTGAATTTATTTCACCAGAAAGGTCTTTGGCAACTGGTCTAGCATTTAAAGTTTAAGAAGTTGAAAAAGTTAAATCGAAAGTTTAAAAAAAAATCCTAAGGTCACCTAAATAATTAACTTATTAACTAGTTAAAAAAATAAGCTTGAAGTTGGTAGTCTCAGATCATTTCAACTTCCTTGGAAACTGGTTCCACTTTTTTTTTCCAGCAATGAAAAGGTATGTAGATAAAATTGAACATTCAGTGGAAGTTAGATATTTGTAAATCAAACTCTATGTTAGCTTTTTTAGTGTTTCTGAAGTTTGCTTATTTTAAGGGGTCAAGATCACCATTTACTGTGGGCTTTTTCACTGTTTTCATTTCTAAATGATATTAGAACATGCAGTGTAAGCACACATGGGAAAAAACTCCTACGGGAAAAATTAATTCCTCACTGTGAAAATTGTATAAACATAATCACTTCTGTAAAAATAATCACACATTTCAGAGTTTTGAGTTTTGCTGAAAAATTAATTTTGTGACTTGAGAAAAGTTTTGCACATGTTCTCATTTAAAACAATTCCATTCACCTTACCTTGGAAATGTTCACTTCTAACTTTCATGATCACACTGAAAGGTCTATGTTCACAGAGAGAACTGTGGGGTCTGTTACACTGGCTGAGATAGATTCACCAGGCAGGTCCCAAATGCTTATAAGTAATTTAATAATGTATAAAATGCTTATAAGTAATTAATTCATGTATAAAATGCAGCCACGCATTTGTTGAGAAATATGCCTGGTCCAGGTAGCTCTGCTGGGAAGCTGCAGAGTGAGATCCAGATTGAGCTCTGGGTAGGAGCTAGAGGCAAGAGGCTGTGAACTGCCAACCTTTGGGATAACAAAGGGCACCAAGATGGGTGACATCAGTCAGGGGAATGGACAGCAGGAACTGGGAATCAAAGACCTTTTGGATAAAGGAGATGAGATGGGTGATGCCAAACAGGTGGAGAGACAAAGAGAGGGGACAGGAGCTGAAAACTTGTGAGGAGGAGGGAACCTTTCCCATTAGTGGCCAATGAGGGTATAAAACCCCAGGGCTTCCTTGAGTGGGATGCACCTTGGGGGCACCAGCTAGGGCTGTTCCTGTGTTACTGTGCTGTGAATAAATGGCTTTATGGAACGAGGCATCTGAGACTCTGCTGTGGGAAATCCAGGGCTGAATGGGCAAGGAAACCTGGTCTGACTGTGGATGGGTGTGTGGGGAGCCAGGGGGGACATGTTGGCCACAGGAGCCACCCACTGTGAAGGGGCTTTGAGCCAGCAGTGGCAGTCTCTGGCCTTGGGATGTGAGTGCCAGGGAGTCTTGCGAATGGTCAGACTGGGAAGTTTCCTTAACTCATCAGTCATACAATCAGTGGAGCTTTCTGATGAACCAACATGTGTGAATTAAAATTAAGTAAATTATATAATTTTGTCTAAAATGTGGGGTTTGGGCTAGGTGGCTGTATTCCTTGAGATAAATGAACAGAAATAAGCAGAAAGTGTCTGTAAACTTCTTTCTTCATGAAAATATGAAAAAAAAAAAGGTTCAGCTTCTGCCTCATGATTTTTGCCACCATGCTTCTAATTGTCCTGCTGGTTAGCTAAACTGTTTAGGAGGAAAGCCTTCTCTTCTTTCTTCTAGCATTGCTCACTGAACTGTGGCTCAGTCACCTCATTACTTCTCTAGCTGCAGTATCTACCCCTTTGTCTATTTCAGTTTTGTTTTAAGCCTTTTCTTTTTTTTTTTTTGTACCTTTTACTCTTTAAACATTTTCTCTCTCCCTTTCATTGTCAGCTCTTCAGTATTTATTCTCTAAGTTATGTTTTATGTCAGTATTTTTGAACTCACTCTTCTTCCCGTGATTAATAGTACCTTAATAGGACTGTTTCCGGAAGCAAGTCTGAACCTCACTCCTCATGTCTTTCCTCTGTCTGTGTGCAGATATCCACACCTCATTCCCCTTAAACCTTTTTTAGGCATCCTTTTGACCCTTTTTCTATTCAAAGCTTTCTGATATTAGGTGCATTAACTGTAGTCCCAACAGTTGTCCTTATTCTAAACACAGAAACACAGAAACATTATAAACACCTCCCCAGTGCATTCCTTAGAGGTTTGTTTGGACATCTGCATTCTCTTGCCAGCAACATATATAAACCTCTGCCTAAAGGCACTTTTGTGCTTCTAGTCCTAATATAAAATTCTCATTTGTTAAACATATTTGTGACTTGCAATTTAACCAGTCTCTCTCTAAGAAGAGCATCAGTATGACAGGCTCTGACCACAAGTAAGGTTGATAAAAAATTCTAATTTCTTATCAGCCATAAATTGGGTTTTATAAGAAGACATTTCCCCTCTCTAGGACACTGTAATTTTTGGCCAGAATGAACATATGGTACCTGAAGTTACAGTTTAATTTTTTCAGATGAACACAAGTATCATAAAGATAAGCTGTTGCCTTTTGATGTCTGTTTGAAGTACTCATATTTTCTATCTTATCCTATCTTATGGATACCTGTAAAGATTTACAGTTTTAACTTTCCCTGTACCCACAGAAAATCACTTATTAAAAAGAAAAAAGGAAAGAAAAATATAAATAAAATACTATATTGCAGGCTGATGTCTGCAACAGAGCCTGGAGGCAAAAGAAACATAAGGGAACAGTACTATGATATCTATGAAATATATCTATAAAATATGAGACAACACAGGGGTATTTTGTGGAAAAAAATCACCAATTTTTTTTTTGGGGGGGGAAATTTTTTCATCCGGAAGTCCAATGATTGTAAGAGACAAAAAGCAAAAACTTTCTGGCTGAGTCTTCCTATGATAATTTGTCAAGTTAAAAATGCATTTAACTTTGTGCATTCCTGTAGGGAAAACCTCTGAAAAACCTCTGCCTCTGAAAAAAAAAATTAAGTAACAATAACTAAAACAAATAGTATCAAGAATTTATTTCATTTATGTCACAACAAAGAAAGGTGAAAACCTGTAAAATAGGTTGGTCATCTCACAGAAACATAGGACAGACAAAGTTTGAAGGGACCTCAAAATCTGGTTCAACTTTTCATGGGGAAAGAGAGACAGATGAGATTATGTAGCATTTTGTCCAATTGCATCTTGAAGACATCCAACAATGAGCACTCTACCACAACCCTCGCGATGCTGTTCCAGCAAATTATTTTATTCACTGTAAAAAATTTCTTTTTTACATTGGAATGAAACTTCTCTCAGTGCAACTTGTAGTGTTTCTCCCTTGTCTTCTTCAGTTGCTCCTTCTGAAGAGAGAGCCTCAGTCCTCTGTATGGCAGCCTTTTGATCACTGGAATACTGTGATGAGGTGCCCCCTGAGCTTTTTCTTCTCCAGGGAGAATAGAGCTGGCTCCCTCAGCCTTTCCTAGTGGCCCTTCTGGACCATTTCCAGTCTACGCAGATTGTTCTTGAACAGTGGCAACCAAACTGGACACAGTATTCCAGATGCATCCTGACAAGCATGTAGCAGAGCCATTCTAAGGCAATGAAAATAATTTCTGTAGATAATAATTCAGCATTTATCAGGGGACAGTAGGATGACATTGTACAGGGGAAAGGAATGAGTATAAAAAGAATCTGAAAGACCCAGAATAAACAGAATAAAACGTCTACATTTTATTTTAGGTTTTCTTACCTCCTCCTATTCATGTTTTTTTCCATAATGCATCACTGTCCTTATATCCACAGAAATATTATACTTTTTCTACATGGCTATTTTTCAACTTTATATGAACCTTCATGTTTCATTCTCTGAATCCAAATATACTTTGTGACTTTTGCTTAATAAATAAATATAACAATAAAAGTAGCAGTGAATATCTGTAAAGAACAGACCTACTTTGTCCTTGCAAAGATATATAATTGTAAGTGTTGAGAGTAACATGTGGAATATAAATTAAGAAATTGTTTGGGTGTTGCTAGTGGTTTATTACTATGCAAACACAACAATAAAAAGAGAAACAACAAAAAAAAAATCCCCAGAAAAATAGCAGGCACATAACGGTATCCTTGAAAGGATATGTTAGGAAACCTAGAACAGCAGGGGTATTAAAGCACAGTAGTTTAGATAATGAAGCCAAATAAATTGTCTTCATCTTTGTGCCTTCATTGTCACCAAAGTACACTGTGATAAATGAAATAGATTTGTCTGATGGAAATCATAAGCACTCATATTTAATAAACAGTTATTAACACTTCTATAATATTGTGCTTTTATGTTCATTACATGCTCATTGCATTACAGCAAGTTTATTTCCTATTTCATTTCTCCATTGTCATTGTGTATTGCAAACCTGTGCAAGACAGGTCTATTTTTTATGTTGTACTGTACAGTATGTGAGTAACGCTTAGGTATTAATGGAAGTGTCACATCATTTTCAGATCAAATTATCTGGTTTTAACAGCTGAGGGGAATCAAATTAATCAGTAAAATTAGAATACAAACCAGTACAAATGTTGTGGTTCCCAAGATGTTGACTGAAATACTTGGAGGTAATGTTTGCCAGTTATCACATTAAAAGTCTTACGGGGTGCTCTATTGCTTAATATTAGTACTCCTAGATTAGGAGCATGCATAAAGGTTTGAACTGCTATGAAAGAGCATAGTGAAATCTCAAGTGAAATCACAGAATCACAGAATAATGAGGTTGGAAGAGACTTCTAAGATCATCAAGTCCAACCTATGCCCTAACGCCTCAACTAGACTATAGCACCAAGTGCCATGTCCAGTCTTTTTTTAAACACATCCAGAGATGGTGATTCTACCACCTCTCTGGGAAGACGATTCCAGTATTTTATTTTTCTTTCGGTGAAAAATTTTTTCCTTATATCCAATCTGTACCTTCCCTGACATAGCTTGAGACTGTGTCCTCATGTTCTGTCACTTGCTGCCCGGTGGAAGAGACCGACCCCCACCTGTCTACAGCCTCCCTTCAGGAAGTTGTAGAGAGCAATAAGGTCACCTCTAAGCCTTCTCTTCTCAAGGCTAAACAACCCCAGCTCCTTCAAACATTCCTCATAGGGCTTGTGGTCCAAGCCCCTCACCAGCCTTGTTGCCCTCCTCTGGACACGCTGAAGCATCTCAACGTCCTTTCTAAATTGAGGGGCCCAGAACTGGACACATTACTCAAGATGTGGTCTCACCAGGGCTGAGTACAGGGGAAGAATGACCTCCCTGCTCCTGCTGGTCACACAATTCCTAATGCAGGTCAGGATGCCATTTGCCTTGGCCACCAGGACGCTGCTGGCTCATATTCAACCAGCTGTCAACCAGCACCCCCAGGTCCCTTTCTGCCTGAACACTGTCGAGCCACACTGTCCCCAGTTTGTAACTTTGTAGGGGATTTTTGTGGCCAAAATGTAGAACTCGGCACTTAGACTTATTAAACTTCATGCTGTTGGACCCTGCCCATCCATTCAACTGATCTAAGTCTCTCTGCAGAGCCCTCCTTCCTTCCAGTAGATCAACACAAGCTCCCAGCTTAGTGTCGTCTGCAAATTTACTAATGAAGGACTCGATGCCCTCATCCATGTCATCTATAAAAATATTAAACAGAACTGGTCCAAGTACAGACCCCTGAGGGACACCACTGGTGACTGGCCACCAGCTGGATGCAGCACCGTTCACCACCACTCTCTGGCCCAGACCATCCAGCCAGTTCCTAACCCAGTGAAGAGTGCTCCTGTCCAAGCCATGGGCTGCCAGCTTCTCCAGGAGTGTGCTGTGGGCGACAGTGTCAAAGGCCTTGCTGAAGTCTAAATAGATTAATTAATAGATAATAGATACTAGATAAATTAATTGCACAAATAATAACTCAGATTTTTTTTCATTAGTTTCTTAGATATTAAGATACAGGAACAGAACAGAGAAGGTCAGAATATTTACTCTGATCTTTAGGTAATTTTTGCCCTTGAAACAAGCAAAATCTTTACTTCAGAAAATCAAGGCTAGAATCTCCTAGAAAACAACTTCACAAATTTTGGAATAGTCTGGACAACCACCAGGATGTCTCGACCTATTCCTTTATATATCTCTTTTCTAATTTTCCTTCTCTGTGACTAAGCTACAGGAATGTGTCTTTTATTTTTCTAGAATACTTCATAAGCATAAGCTGCCAGAAATAGAACATTGAGACCAAACGTGTGAGACCCCTAGAATATATGTTAATCTTTACCCTCTTCTCTCCGCACTCCCAATGCACCCAAAAGCTGCTCATTAGCTCAAAACCATCTGCTTTCAGTCTGCCACGGGGTTTACAATTACTAAATCAGGAACACAGGAAAAAAAGAAAAAGATATTGCGGTGGGTTGATCCTGATTTGATGCCAGGTGCCCACTAAAACTCCATTACTCTCCTCCTCAGCAGGACAAAGGAGAAAAAAATATGGCTAAAGGTTCATGGGTCAAAGTAAGACCATGGAGACATGCCTCAGAGATTATCCTCATGAGTAAAACTGAGTCAACCTGGGAAAAAAAAATTAATCTATTGCAAATCAAATCAGAACAGATAAAAGAGAAGTGAATTCAAGTATCAAAGCACCTTTCCTCCACCCCTCCATACTGCCCAGGCTTGACTTTCTTCCTGATTCTCTATCTCCTCCCTCCCAGTTGCACAGGGGGACAGAAATGGTGGTTGTGGTCATTTCATCACACACTTTCTCTGCTGCTCCTTCATCCTCAGGAGAGGACTCCTCACACTCTCCCTCTGCTCCAGCAAAGGAGTTCTCTCACCTGTGAGACAGTCACTCATGAACTTCTGCAATACCAGTCTTTCCCACAGAGTCCATTTCTTCATGAACCGCTTCAACCTGGGTCACTTCCATGAGGTGCACTACTTCAGGAACAGACTGCTCCAGTGTGGGCCCCCCACAAGGCGACAGGTCCTTGTCAGGAGCCTTGTTCCGCATGGGTTTCCCATAGGGTCATAGCTTCCATCAGGCATAGCCACTCGCTCTGGCATCAGGCCATCTAGGGACTACATGTGGATATCTGCTCCACTGTGGAACTCCATGGGCTGCAGTGGGGACAGCCTGCCTTCACCATGGTCTCCACCACAGGCTGCAGGGGAATGTCTCTGTCTCCTGGAGACCTCCTCTCCTTCCTACTCCACTGATCTTTATGCCTGCAGGGCATATTTTCAGGCTATTTCTCACATATATTTAGACCCCTCTCTTCTGGCTTCAATTTGCTCCTGCACAATAATTTTTTCCGTCTTAACTTTGCTGTCACATAGATGCTGGCACTGTCAGTGATGAGCTAAGACTTGGGGGGGAGAGGGTCTCTCTTAGAACCAGCCGAAGATGTGTCTGTGGAACAAGGGGGAAACTTTTGGCAGCTTTTCACAGAAGCTGCCCCTGTAGCCCCTCTATTTTCATAACTTTGTCATACAAACCCAGCACAGACATGTCAGCTTGGTAAAGTTTCTTAAAGACTATGAGACTTTAAGGAGTGAGCCAGGAATGACATGATCATTTACTATAAGCATTGCAATGACTTGTAATATCAACTGTAGTTGTGACATCAATGGCACGTTATATACACCAACACACACAAATCTACACAAGTACACACACTCTTTATATATATTTTATATTTTTATTCAAATTGATATTAATATATATTTTTAGATCCTATTTTTAAATGCTTTACTTCTTTTATTCAGGCATCCATCCTAATATTGAAAACAAAGTCACAAAGGCTACTCTGATGTTATCTTTGATGCTACTTGTTCTACAAGAAAAACTTTACAGAGTTTAAACTGTGGCATTGTCCATTTGCATAATTTATTGATCCTAAAGCAGTAAGACCTCTGCTATTCATTGTCCTTGTTTTTCTACTGGCCATGCAGGTGAAGAAGATTTTGTGTCATTTTGATGGAACAAGGAGGATTCTCAAGTATATGTTTTAAAGTAATTTCTCTGATGTGCATAGAAACGAAATATATTACGAAAGACTATAGATCTTTTTTGTTCTCAGTGGGAAAAAAAACCCTAAAAAAAAAAAGTGCAGTAATTTTACAAATGTGGAAAAAGCATAATTATTATTTTCATGTCAGCATAAAAATGAGGAAAGAACCAATTTCCCAACTCTGATGTAAATAATCATCCATATTAGATAAGAATAGAAACACATCTTCAATATTTGCATATAAAAAACCATATTACTGTTTAGTATATTAAAATCAAATTTCAGCAGTGTCAGAATGCTCACTAATCAATTTCAGATTAATTTTCTTAATTGAAACTAATTCCAGTGATACTTTAATGTTGAACAGCACATGCTCAGGACATAATTTCTTATGCAGGATTTCCCCATGAGTATAAACCACTCTTTTCTAAAGTAGTTAAAAGATTAATACTCATTAAGGATTACTGGATTTTCAAGCTTCATCTTTTATAATAATTTTTTAGTTAGTTGAGTGTCAAGACCTCTGAATATTAAGCTGTATTTCAAAAAATGATACTGTTCTTCAGAAAAGATTATTTTTGACTCTTCCATCCTCCTCCAGTTAAGTAAGTTACTATGCAATCATATTAATTCATTTATTTTCAGATATGAGAAGTGTTTGAAAATCAATGTAACAGTGGCATGCTTTTTTAATATTGATACTATAAGAAATGTAAAGTTTATTGTCTGAGAAAGATATTTGCAATCCAACATTGCCATACAAGTGGTGTGCTGTGATTATGATTTCATATGCAAAATAAACTTTTCTTAATTTACTGCAATTAACTTATTTTCAGCACTTTTCCACCTGCAGCATCTTACTCACAACTGAAATTTTTATTAGATTTTCAAATTATTATTTTGTGCAGGAACTAATGAAAATGAGGACTTATTCTTCATGGAGATCCAGATCAATGCGTATTTTTTTGTCAACCAACATAGTTTGCTGTATATGATGATGACAATTACATTTTACCCAGATACAAATGTTTTTAACCCATACTTTGGAGTACCAAGATGTAATTTTTACATCACAAAGTTTCTAGCCTTTAATTTGAGCCTTCTAAGTTTGGAGAACCACACTTCCATTTCTGATTTCTTCTCAATGTGCTTTCTATCCAGAATTGTTTAACCATGGAGGAAATAAAACACTTCAAAAGTCATCTATTCCCCCAAAGTGTGTGGGCAGGCAGTCCTCAGCCCTGATGCTTTTCACATTAGACTTCATAGCTCACTAATGTGGATGTAGACCATATCACCCAGATTCCCCTGTAGATGGAGAACCTTTAATTTTGTTGGAATATATGAAGTTAAACTAGGGCTTATCCAGGACTTAACAATCTTTTTACTATTTAGCATGTAGAAAATGGAACAAATGCATTTTGTCAAACAGCATATGACATTTTTACCATACAATACATTGAAAAATTGCTCACAAAAATCCTAATAATGGAATCAGAGCAATTGTATTTTCATATAAAACACATGAATTTTCAGAGTCATTATCTTTATAACCTCTAGTACATATATAAATTGATCACCATCTCAGACTTTTTCTATTACTTCCTCAAAATTTTTGATCATGCCACCTTTTCTTTCTAAACACTAGAACAGCACTAATATTTCTTCTAGAATTTATCTCATTTTCAAAAAATAAAATTACTATCTTACAATCCTCTCATCCTACTCCTTAATTGAGGATCAAGTGAAATTTATTTGATGTTTTCTCTCTAAGTATTGTTTATACAAAGATGTTATTTAATGATTTCCTCTAAAACCGGAAATATTTCAATATTTCCATGTGAGTTATCTATCTATAACTATACCTATAATCTATATGTGTATCTATATTTATATAATCTATGTCTATATCTATATCTCTAACTTTTTTATCCTATGCAAAGTAAGAATTCTGAATATTTCTTCATTTTTTAAATAGTTGTTAACAGATTGCCTCTTCTGACTAGGAATGGGTTTACAGATTTATCAGTATTTTATTCTGGAACATTTATTCTAAATGTATTACAACATATTAATAAGTAACAGTTGCCTTCATAGGTTCTTCTATTAGTCACAGACTTATCATTTTAGAATAATTCAGACTGATATTTTCAGTCTTGTTATTTAGGTTGAAAACATAACATAAACTTTTCAGGTTTTTAAGTTTTCATCTCTAAGCATTATAAACTGTTATTTACAAATGATTGCAAAACATATTGTGTAACAAATACAGCTGTCTTTAAATACAGTTATTCTACCAAGTGCCAACAACAAACCAGGTGCTAAAGCTAGGTTCTCACCCACTGCATTTTGTTTATAGCTTCAGAAAGCACCTATAATATATAGCATTAAATATCAAATTCAATAGTATGGATTTATAGTTGACACCTAAGAACCTCACAGAAGGCCTAGGCCATCTAGGAACTGGCAGTATGCCGGTTTTCCACATGAAACGGAAGATAAAAAATAAACAAATAGAAACCTAGAAAAAGCACCAGCAACTGAAAGCAATGATACAAACACATTTATACACATATATCACATTTTCATATAGTCATACTTGTGCATTTGTGTACACATACTATATTAAATTCTTTGTAGTTAAAGAGACAAAATATAGTTAAGTAATTTGATAATTCTATGCTATATTGTTTGGTGAACCACTATGTATTTTAATCTGAGTGGATGGATGACCAATATAAAGTATAGTGGTTTTAGACTAAATCTTTTTCTCCCAAGATCAACTGGTTTTTAAAATGATCATCACATCTGAGTACATGGTGTAATTTCCACACTCTTCATTTTTGCCATAGCTTTTAGCAGTTAATGCTTATTTTAAGCTTCATAGCCTGGCATTATTAATCTGAACTTTAAAGAAAGTACAGCCTGTGTTTGTGGGTATTTCCAGTAATTTGAACTTAATTTACAAAGAGAAGCAAACAGCTCAATAATAGTACACAGGTGAGGAATTTATCTGGCAAAGGCTGTGCATACAGGATCTGGTGTATAAAACTCCCTTCATAAATTTCACCAGGATGTTCATATCTCAGGTGTCTCAAAGGTTTCAAATTTCAGGTCTTCTCTTACTTGAGAAATTCTGGATAACTCGCCTTGTCAGTCATCAGTTATTGAGAGATTCTTTCTCTGTTGTACAATATGGTACTAGCTCTCAAGACAGCCTTTGCAACTGGAACTTGAATCTCATAATACTTATTATGAATAACAGTTTGGAGCTTTTTTGACAGTTATCAAGGTCTCTTTACAAACTAATTCTTGGCTGGGGATGTTTTTGAGGTAAAGGCATCTTGATAACTGGTTGTTTAGATTTATTCCAAACATTACTAGGCAGATCAAAAAAAAAAAAAAAAAAAAGACATTAAACCAAAATTGACAAAGCAGCTACATTTGTCTTTATGTTAAAAAAAAAAGAAAAAATAACAAAATAACAGAAAGGGAAAACAAGTTCTTGATCAATTTATACTGTAATTAATTTAAACTGAAAAGTTCACTTCCTGCAGTGAGTGACTTGTAGAACTCACTTTCCTTCCAGATATTTTTTCCTTTTTATTTTTGCTATTACATATCACATTTAGAGCTAATATTTTTCCCCAGGATAATTCATCCTCTCTCCTTAAACTTTTAACTTGTTTACATCTTCCCCCTACATCCATCTTCTCATTCCACCACTTATTTAACATTAATAAACAAATTAAAATAATTTGTTGCCAAAATATAAATTGATAATTTCATTTCTTTGGAGATGAATATACTGCTTTTTGAAACTATCTGTACTTGAATGGCAAATTAACTCCATGACTAAAGGAAAAATTAGATAAGCAGTCTGTAATTTTCAGAATGAATTGTTTCTGTCTAGTGAAGCATGGAATAATTTTGGTTGGGAACGACCTTTAGAAATGATGTAACCCAATCACTTGTTCAAAGCAGAACTAGTGTAGTTAGGTCACGTTGCTCAGGGCCTTGTCAAAGCATGTTCCTGAAATCTCTGTGCTCCGAGACTGGACAGCCTCTCTGGGCAGCTTGTTCCCATGCTTAGTTACTCTCACTGAGAAATATTTATTTTCTCATATTTAGCTGGAACCGCCCTTACTGCAACTTCTGATTCTTGTGTCTTGTCCTTTCACCATGTACCTTTGGGAAGAATCTTCCTCTGTCTGTGCAGAAGGCTGAAGACAGAAATTAAAATTTTTCTTCAGATTTCTAGTCTCTATGCTAATCAAACCAAATTCTTCCAGCCTTGAGCATCAGCTGCTCCAGCCGATTACCCCATCCTGGTCACTCTCCATGGGTTGGACTCATTCCAGATTCCCAGTGCCATCCATGTATAGAGGACAGTTCTTCAGATGCAGGCTCACAGGTGGCAAGTGTAGCAGCAGCAGCACTACCATCACCACTTCACCTGCCTGTCCTAACCTGGAATTTTACTGCATTGAAAACTAAATGATCATGAGATTTTTATCATAATAAGTCCCTCTTTCCATTAATATTAAAGAAAACAAACAAACAAATAAAACTTGCAATTGTGAAATTTTAAAAATTGTGGGGATAGATGACTCCATCTCTTTTGTCTTTCTTCATCTTCTCACTAAATGCAAATAAGCCAAGTTGTCTGACATATAAACTGCCGCACATATTGAGTGTAATTACCATGAGTCATGTAGTTTAGGCTGAATATCATCTGAAGTTCAAGAGAAAAAGTTTGTATATATTATTATTAATCAACTAAGGATGATAAATTATTTAAACCTGAAAATAAGATGGGAGCCATTCAGGAAAGAGATGAGGATTCAAAACATTTTTTGTGTCTCAAAGCCTTTGCGTGTCGGTAGGAAGCATGTGCCAAACTTTTGGCAGAGATGAAAGGTCAAAGAAAGATGGCAGGAAAACAAAATAAGAGGTTACATGTGTTAAAGCTAAGAAACAAGGCTTTTGAGAAACACTTTAAATGAAAGAGCGTGAAAACGAATACAAATTAACCTGGATAAAATACAGTCACACATGGTCAGGATGGACAAAAACTGAAAGACAAATAATCAAAGCAAATGGCAACTTCTAGCAAGCCTTACTTGTCACCATGGTGGGGGGGGGGGGGGGGGGGGGGCGCGGTTCTGCTGCTTTATATTTGCAGAACCTTGCAGCTCTTGAGACAATGCATCTGAAGAATACAAAAATCGCAACCAGCATCCTAATGGTTAAACAATGATGTTATTGTGAGAACTCTGCAAGATGAGCTTGTCCTCAAATTACCTTTTCCATATGCATGAAGATTGCAATACGTTTCTCAACCCTGACATTCAAGGTTATTGAGCAGTTACTCAGGACAGAATGCTTGCTGAAAGGGGGAAGAGAAAAAAAGAATCAAACAAACACTGATGGATTAGGATTTTGGCAGAGGGTAATGTTCATAAAGGGAATCAAATCTCTAAAGTAGGTGGTCATTCACTAGCTGGCAGCAGTTGGAGTCACTGGTGTCAGAGTCATTACAATGATAATTTTAGGTAAGCTGGGGAAAGTCTTCAAAACCACTGTTTTACTCAGTTCTCAGATGACCATCTCATCATATGCAGCATTTAATGCTATTGTTCCACTGGCTTTATATCCGGTTAGACATGAAGCACCTCTTTAATATCTTACTGACATTCTACGTGGCTTTTTCTACAGTTTCTATTGACCACTTGCAAAAGTAGCCCCTTATATCTGTGCGCAATTTGGTCAACTCTGCAACAGGCATCAGATAGGAATCAGGTAGGATGCTTTGCTCAGGATGTTCATCCACAGTTATAAACATGAAATTGTGCAACAGGGAGGTAATGGAACTGTCTAGAATTCTTAACCAGAAACTTACTGTAATAGTCAAATATTTAATTGTGAAGATTCAGTGAAAGACCTTGTACCTCAAGATAGTTGCACCTGCTGTGTAAACGAATGACTGCAGAGTTGCTGGATCATATAGAGAATTAGAAACTGGAGTGTGCTGCATGTGCACATAGTTGCAGCCCTGATATTACGCTACTCTCAAATTTGAACTAAAGAATGCACCTGGTTTTTGTCCATATTAGTTATCATTTAAGTCCTGTGACTATTTCCATAAGCTCAGGTGGGGTCAGTATATGTTTAGGCTAAATGAAAGCATTGGGTGGGTTTTAGTTGCTTGGTTTGTGATCATATTACCAATATTTGCTTTTGTCAGATATAATTTGGGTTTTTTCTTTTTTTAAAGAATGATTTGTCTGTGAGGTACCAATTCTATAAACCACTCCGATTGCACTTCAGATCCAAAATTATTTGGGATATGAGTTGGTTTTTATTCCTCATAAATCTGAGATTTTTATTAGGGAAATAATTCTGATTAACTTTTGTTATAATGTAAAACACAAGACCTAATATGCATTTGTAAATAGACAAATGTGCTGTTTATATTTGCATAAAACCCTACCCTGGCAGGTATACAGGCTACTAATCTTATGCAGCTTCTGAAAAAAAGTTACAGAACTTCTTTTCCTCTAAGTACCTAAAATCTGAAGTTTTTGGGAAATGAGTGCATTTCTTGCATAAAATTTATGTTAAAATGTAATTTCATAAACATTATTAATATTTTTCTGTAATATGCCCTGTCCTTGAAGTAATGATTATATCTAGATTAAAAATTTCTGCTTAAACCATTTTTCAATGCTGGAAAGATTTAGTTATCATATAGCATTTTTAGTAAAAATACCTATTTTTCCTAGTTTGACAATCCCAGTTTATATAGGAAAAAATAAATTTATTTAAGGGAAAATATTGTTATTTGGAAAAACATAATTGGAGATCATACACCAGTCTCTTCCATAGATTAGGATACTCACCCAAACTAGTTTTTTATCTTGCACAGATAGCCAAATATTTCATGATACATTATTTTCATCACAAAGAGATGATATTGTGATATTGATTCAGAGATGCAGCTCAAACTATACGAGAAAAGCTGTCTGAGGAATACAAACTAAAATTTATGGGACATAATTTCTGAATTCTACTATGAACTCTTTATTTTCTGCTTGGTTTGGGATTTTTTCCCCCCACTCTTGACATGTTCCAAAATCTTCTTTTAGGAAACACTTGAGTCTTCAGATTGAAGCAACCCCTGATGTACAACACAAGTTCAGCTAAGCACTCAATTACATTTTGAACACACCTTCCTTAAAAGGAACCATAAATTCTACCTTATGATAATTTTATTATCCCCAGCCTGTTACTAATGTATGCATGATCACAGCTCTTTAAAAATGATTTTATGACTGGCTTACTCATCAGCTTCTAACACACTCTTGCCTAAAAACAACAGCATTTTTGAAATATTTACCTAAGACTAATGAGGGCTTCAATCCTAAGCTCTGTTTTCAGCAAATGTGTAGGCTTCTGTTCCAAAAATAAATGAGAAATTAAGAATTGTTAAATATCTTATTAAAATGATGACATTTGGAAGATTTTAATTTTTTTGAGAAAGAAAAGCAATTGCATACCAGTTAAAGCTGTCAGTCTAATGAGGTATAAAAGTGAAAACAACTTTTTCATGCCAATAATCATGCAAACATAGAATAGTTTGAGTTGGAAAGGGACCTTGAAGATAATGTGGCTCCAGTCCCTCTGCCATGGGCAGGGACATCGTCCACCCAACCAGGTTACCTCGGGCCCCATCGAACCTGGCCTTGAACACTTTCAGAGGCTGGGCATCCACAGCTTCTTTGGACAACCTGCTCCAGTGTCTTACCACCCTCACCATAAAGATTTTTTCTTCATCCAAGGCAATCCAGAAGCCCAGGTAAATGAAATCTGTAGCCCTTACGTCATCAACTGATGCAGTTGCTCCATCATAGAAAGCCACCAGGTTGGTCAGACAGGATTTTCCCTTGCTTAAGCCATGCTAGCTGTCCTGAACCTGGAGTCTGAGTGAACCACTGTAGGTGCACGAACCAAGTGGCTTTGTACAACTACCCATATACTTACCTTACGGATAAGTGCTATCTTTATGGCTTCTACTTCCTTTTGAGGATATCAAAATTACCCCTTCCAGTCATGTGCTTAGAAAGAAGTTGTGAAACTGTGGGTTGCTTTTAAGCAACCATGACATTATTGTTCTGCAGATGACCTTGTGAAGGCTTAGCAACCAGTTTAAATAGAAAGACCTAGGAAAACAGATCATAACCAACTACCTTTTTTGGAGTGTGATAATATTTGACTTCAACTTGTGATGTGTTGAAAGCAAAAAAATGAGAAAAAGAAATGGATATCGATGACAAATTATTAACAGTCTTGGAAAGTCAGATTATTCAGAGCTATAAATGGTCACTAGCAATTATTGGCATGCATTAGTAGGGAGGCAGATAGGCTGGGCTGAAGTTTCAGTACATATTGCATGCTAAAAAATTGAATGGCTAGAATGTGCTGAACATCATAATTGGAAAGACAAGCTTTTAATAAACCTCAGGAAAAAACTGTTACATAAGATAAATGACAATTTAACTACACAAGATACATCCCAGATAATGGAAGAATACAATTACATGTACAAAACACCAGTGTTAACTGTACAGTACAAAGTATTTCTTTTCGATCACCCCATAATTAGTCAAATAGTGTCTAATTTCTTGTGATAGCATTCACAATTATATTTCAGATGTACAGTTTTTATATTTGTATTTTGTGTGCGCAAAATAGGTTTCAAAAGGGAAGAATTCACAATCCTTATCATTCATAAATTTGAATAAGTTGGAAAATATTTTTGAATGAACAAGTTTAAGGGTTATTTCTTTAAAAAGGGTAAAGCTATCTCACTTTCTGGAGATGTTTTTCTTAATCTATAAACCAAATAAAATAAAAATATACCCTTACCTCATGTCATGGCTTTGGCCAGGGCAGGGTTAATTTTTTTGCAGTAGCTGGGAGGGGTTTTGGCCATGGTCTGGATGTAATTCTGTACCACTTCATGTCAGTGCTGCTGGGGAGAAGGGTCAAAAAACATGGTGGACAGAGCAGTCCAATATTTGTTTTTTGTAGGGAATTTTGTGTAAATAATTTCCTTGTGTAAATACTTTCCTTTTCTTATACCTTTTGGTATGAATATTGTTGTTATTCTTTTTTCTCATTTCATTGCTGTTTCCAATAAATTTTTCTTATGTCAATTCATGATCTTTGTGGTTTTGCCTCTGTATGGAGGGTGAGGTGAGTGCTGCACATGGTTTTAGTTGGAGTACTACAACGAAGAACAGCACTCCTAAAACATGACACCTTGAAAGGGTAAAAGGGAGAAAGTTGCATAGATCTTAGGATTGTGTAGTTATTTGCTCATAACTTGGCAAAACTCTCTCTCAGGGACCTGTAATTTAGGAGCACTTCCCATTCATTTGGTTGGCATTAAAAAAAGGGAGTTTAAAATATAAAAAACCATCATACTCTAATGGAAAAAGAGAATGAGTTAAAATTTACAGGAAGATTTCACAGTCATTTGTTCTCCAGAATAGAAGAAACAGAAAAAAAGAGAGGATGTGCAACCCATGGCTGCATCTTAGTCTAAGACATGTTTTGGAAAGAAGAAATGTGAATTTCTGCTTTTTGAAATTTATGGGACAATTTCAAACACAAGTGCAAATGATGCAGTTCAGATGAAAAAAATGAAAGTAATATAAAACATCTTAAAAATTGCAGGGGCTTAATAACTGGACAAGTAGGAAAAAATCACCTCTGGATGAGTATATACAGCATAAACACTGAGGAAGAAGCTGTGTGTGATGTCAAAGTGAACTAATGTGATACACTGGAGACTTGCAACGGTAGAGCAGGCCAGGGCAGAGCTGCTACCGCTGGCAGATCAAGGGCTTGATTCATTGCATGTGGCCCAAAACATAGGCCATATTTTCATTCACTGTCATGGCTGCTCAGGGAGAGATTAAATTGCTGGAACATATGGCCATTTCAGGTGCAGGTCTCTTATGCAGAGACGTGTGCACGGTTATTGAATTCTGAGAAGAAATTATTAAAAGTGGAAGACGCCAAATATAGCAGCTTATGTTCTGGATGTGATATCTACACTGGCTTCCCACCAGATACTCACCTTACCAATGAGAAATTAAATTATTTTGGTATTGGTTTGTCAAAGCTGTGAAGGCATAGTCTGGTGCATAAAACAAAATTATGCCAGTAATCAAGGTTCACCAGTTTTAATTAAAGTGAGGAGTAAACAAATATCCAGTTGACAAAGGGCATACTTTGGAAAGCAAAGGAAGCAATCTGTTAATCCAATGAGACCGCAAACAATGAAAGGATATGTAGAAAAATCTTGGAATGCTTTTAACTAAAAGATATGAAAAATGATCTAGTATTTTTTAGCCCTGACAAAGTGTTTAAAAGGCAAGGGTGCACATCAGCTTTCTGAAAAGACACTTTAAACATGAGATCAGACAGCAGAAGGGAACCACAGAAGTAAATGTACCGGTAAGGAAGTTTTGGGTTGCATTTTTGACGTAAAATAAATTATCCATACATATTCCTTATTTGAATAATTTGTGGGTTTATGTTGCCAAGTTACCTGCTGTGAGGACATTAAAAAAAATTATTCTTGAAAGTTACAGGAATTTCATGATTTTTAAAATCTCTGGAAAATGTAAAAGAAAACATCCAGGAGATGCAAACACTTTTAAAAAGTAGCATTGGTAAATTGGTAGTGAAAAAATGGAAAATCCTCTCACTTGCTTAGGAAGCTAACCTTCCTGAAGGTGAAGTCAGATCAGAATGTAAAGGAATGAAGTAAAAAAGACAAAGTACTAAATATTGCTAATTAAATTAAAAGAAACTGCTAATTTTCTTCAGACATTTAAACTGAAAAAGGAAAGCAGAAGTGGAACCTATCTCTTGCGAAAACTGGAATGAAGCTAAACAAATATATTGTATCTTACAACCTGAACCTATAATTTGCTCCTATAATTTGCTTCTAATGTTCTGCTAAAGAAGTAAACCAAAACAAGGAAAATAGAAATGGAGAAATCTATATGGAATTCTATCTGCCTAGGTAGAGATAAATGTAGAGGAGAACTCACTCAAATAAAGACAAGCGGACAAACTCTGTCCCACAACTCAGAAGTTACTGGAGCATCCTATTTCAGTTGAGATAGAAAATTGAATAAGTTTGCCAAGCCTCAAGTGATAAAATATGAGTGAAGAGACAAAAAAAACCTGCACCTAAAAATGACCACAAAGGGATCCCAGAACTGATAAAACTGTTAATCTTAATCCAGCAGCATGAGTAATATCTCTGCCAGGCCTTGAATAGCAGCATAAAGACTTACATTCAGTTGCTAAAAATTCATCTCAAGTGTTCTAACAGAAACACAAGGAAATGAAATTAAACTGACTGGATACTTAATGAACTATATTTTTCCAGTTGAAAAGAGAGAATCAATGGCTTACAAAACAGTTGTTCTGTCTCTTCTCACTGAAAGAAGGAAAGGAAAAGAGATACTAGCAGAATAGGGTAGTACACACGAAAACAATTTACAAGCTACTTTGCTTGTCTGGTATATGGGACCAGGTGCTGGCCCATGACTAGAAGCAGATAGGACACAAGCATTAAACATTCATATATTTTCATGTCGTTCTTTTCTTTAACCTATAAGGAACATTTGCGGGCGGGGGGGGGGGGGCTGTTCAGGTAGAAAAACAAGACAAAAAAGATTAATTCAGTTCAGATTGACTTAAACATTTGATGGACATTTCCCAACTTTACTCTGAAAGCTCAGAATGTTGTTCTGTACATTGCTATTTTGTTCTTTTCTCTACAGAAACTTTCATGAGTACTTGCCATAGTCTGAAGTAAGGCATTCACCAAGAGATTAAAAAGCATTTGTGAAAAGTTTGTGAAAGTAATTAATTTCACATTGTACATTATTCTGTAAAAGCAGGAATACCAAATCAATATTCACTATCTTAACTATCAATCTGTTAGAAAAAAAATCTTAGAAATAGCACTGCTGTTTGAAAATTCTTTATCTCAGATCTTGCCTAGCTTCCAACATTTACAACCAATGGAAACAACCTCAATTTTGTAATTTTCTAACTATTTAATGCTTTTACTTTGTATTTATTGATAGCAAAGTAGGAACAGAAAAAATTGCATCATGTAGTATCATATCAATAGCTGCATTTTTAATCAACAGGGTAAGAAACCTTATACCTCTTAGTAACTAAATATAGGAAATAGTATAGGATAATATTAGTTCTATATATTTAGTTCTACTATACTTAGTTCCCGCCAATTGTGTAAATAATTGCTTGATATGTCTAAATTGCTTAAAGAGGTGCAGGGAGAACATCTTGCTTCCAAACCAAGCAGCACAGAACAATTCCCATCATTAATTAGATCCCATTCCCTTTGGTGCATTTGTTTCAGACAGAACACTCTGGAGCCATCAGAACATGAGGTGAGTAGTAAACTCCCAGTGAGACACTGAATGATCAGGGAGTCAGTTCTTGAACTCAAATTGGTCCTCTTCTATTTAGCTGTACAATCAAACCATTAAATAGGAGCTCATTCTGGTCTCGGATCTCCATAAGGTCACAACTTCCTTCAGGGCACATCCGTCTGTTCTGACATGGGGTCCTCCATGGGCTGCAGGTGGACATCCTCTCCAGTGCCTGGAGCACCTCCTTCCCTGCCTTCTTCACTGATCCTGGTACTGCAGGGTTGTTTCTGTCACATATTCTCAGTCTTCACTCACATTTTCTGTTACACAGAAGTTTTTACTCTGCCACTGGGGAAGGGTTAGCTTTGGCTGTCAGTGGGTCTGTTTTGGATCTGGCCTGCCTCGGGTCTGTCAGACATAGCGGCAACTTCCGACATGTTTTCACAGAAGCCATCCCTGAAGCTCCCCTGCTACCAAAACCTCGCACATAAAATCAATTGCAAAGACTTTTAGAAGCATTTAGAAGGGTGTATATATAAGTAACAGAGCTGAAATGGGAATCAAAATAGGATACATTGTCATGCCTGGTATTTGCGTGCCATAAAATCATAAGGCAAAATTGTTCCTAAGTACGCAGGATGCGCCACCCCTTGTACTACAGCATGTAGTGGTCTTTTAAATTCACATGAGACTCATGTGCTCGCATGAGTTTTTTAGGTTTCTTGCTGTCAATACTCTAGTTAAAAGACAATTCCAGAACATTACTAGTCTAATGTTAAAAGCATTTTTTAATCATGATCCTAAATGCATTCATGGTCTGTCTGTATGAAGTGATTCATGACATAACAATCACTTTTTGAGTGCCTGCTTTATGCTACCTGATTTTTCAGTATGACACATACAAACTCAATGATGTTTAATGAGTGCAGTCAAAAAGATGAGCACTAAAGATTAATTACAGACTGTATTGAATAGTCCATTTCTTCCTTTTCTAACTTACTCTCAGATACCTCAAGAAATTAATTGAAAGAATTATATTTCCCAAATGCAACAGTACTCCAAGTAAACACTCAGGCAAAGATTCAGTCAAGGGCAAACTCTCTAAATACACATTATATTGTTGCTTTTGCATTCTAAGAAAAAAAGTCTATTGGCTTGACATTACACTTTTTTTTTTTTTAATATTCATTGTGCCTCCCTGTCGAGGTTATAGTGTCAACTAGCTAATCTTAGTGATTCTGCAATCAATCTTGAAAATGCTGAATTGTGTTTGTGTGGGGGTTTTTGAGGCTTTTTTTTTTCTTACCAGAATAATATCCAATAACAGCAAACTGGTTGAATTACAATGATGATAGATAGATAGATAGATAGATAGATAGATGGATTAGATAGATAAATAGATATTCATAGATAGATGGATGATATGTAGATAGATAGCAAAATACTTTTTAAATGGACCATTATACATAAACGATATGTAAATGTAATTGCTCAATGAATCAGATAAAAAAATCAGAATAATCTAATGTGTTATCACCTGTCCACTAGAAGTAGATCTTTTGTAAACCTACAGATACATTTCAATTGCCTCTTGTCATGAGTGTTTTGATATTCCATGACCCAGGGAAAGATGAGGCTAACAATCTGCATCCATCCATAGTACACTGAGTTCTGGTTTTATTAAGGAATGTGATAAGTACAGTTAGAAAAAAACAAATATTGGAAAAGTTTAAATTGAAACTTTGATTATCGACTGAGTTTATATTAGGACACCACTGCTCTTTTGAAGATGCCTTGAAATAGGAGAATTTTTGACAAGATCTGCTTGCAAAGAGAAGTAATTAAGTTCAGCAAGATGTTGCTGGTGATGCAATTTATTTGGAGCTATCACCCTCACCTTGTCTTCCCTGTTTATCTTTCCTAAGGAGCCTATATCCTTTCATTCCAACAGCTGAATCATTCCACCATATCTCTGTGCTGTCAATAAGATCATAGCCCTACAGGCATGCATGTGCCTCTAATTCCTCGTGTTTATTCCCCATGACGTTTTCCTAAAGGCAAGCTGGGCCTCTTCCTGCTGGCTAGAGTGGCTGGAATTCCTTTGTGCTTCTCTTCAGATGCTCTCCTGCTGACTTGCAACTTCTCTGCAGTCTCTCCTCATCTCTTCTTTGCCCTGGTAGGAGAGGGATGGACTGAGGGCTCTTTCCTCTGGGAACTTCGCTGTCCTCTTCATTATGAAAATTCAGACATCTCTTGTAACAACCAAATGAAAAAATCAGATAGTCAAATGGAATGTTTATAATACCAATTACAGAAATAAATTACTGACAGTTTTTTCTGTTCCACAAAGTGACAGTGAAGAAGACTTTTCATGAAGTAACTAAAAAACCAGAAATTTTACAGAATTTGTACATGAATCTGTATGTATCTATATACATTTATTTGTATTTTTTTCCTATATATACAGATTAGAAATGATATTTTGGGCCATGATCCTCTGTGAGAAAAAAAATATTTCAAAATATTCCTTAGATGCAAAAAGATTAACAGTTTTTTTATTAATTTCTGGACGTGGATCCTGGACATGGTTTTGAGGAGGAAAGAGGTCTTTATGATGTGGTCTGTAGTCCTGCCTATAATATAGATAAGTAGTTTTGTTACAGTTATAAATAAGGAACTGTTTCTTATTAATAGCAATAAGCAAAGCAAATGGAAACAAATCTGTGAAAATTGTGGAATGAATGGTAACCATTTATATTTAAAGAAATAGTATGAATGTTATGCAGCAGCTTTATTGAATAGTCAGCTGATCTGTACTCAAAGTTCACAAAAAATCACATTTCTTAATGTCTGCCATGATGAATCCAATATATACTCAAAAGTGAGTGTACAGATGCAATTTCATTACTTTTTTTATATCTTCTTGTGTATAAAGAAGTAACATAAACCTCATCCTTCAACTTACATTTAAAGAAAAAAATATTTTCCAGATTTTCATCTTGCTATTGAGATTTTAATTTTCTTTTTTACAGTGTGAAAAATTCACACGTTCTTTTTACTCAATTAAACTGTAAAATTTGATTCCTATATCAAATCTTATGTCTCTGAATAAATGTGAGGATCAGCTTTGGCACCTCTACTGCACAGTGTACAAAGGTTTATAGCATTATCACCGGCAGTCAAGGTCTTCACATTGCTGCAGTTTCTAACATTTGATGTTTTAACCTGCTCTTTTTAAATGTTTATTAAACTAATATGGAGCGGAGTCATTCTCTCTTGATCTCTGTTAATCCTGACACGCTTAAACAGACAAATTGACTTTCATATTATTGAAATGCCAGGTGGTAAAAACCCCTCTGATCTTTCATAGAAAGTATAATAAAAGGGGACCACAGTTTATGAAATCACTTCACAAATTTAAAAATAAACACCTGAAATCAGATTTGATATTCAAAAGTCAAAAGTTTGTTATTTTCAGAAATACTAAAAAATTACCAGTTTGAATATAGAGTATCTTCAAGTTCTGAACAAAAAATCTATTCTTTGAAAGACATGATATATTTTAAAAGCTATATATTCTTACCTAGAGTGAATTTTCTACAATAACCTAGAGAAGCAATGGTGTTTGAATAAAAAATTTCATGGGTAACACACATAAAATATAATATGTCTGTAAGTATATTCTATACCTATCCTATAAATGTAATCTTTGTACAGCCTTGTTGTAGTCTCTGGAACACTTGTAATCCACCTGAGTATCCTTTTTTTTACTTTTCCCTGGCTGACAGACCTACCCAGACTCAGACCTAAAAGCAATTCCCTATAAACTGTAAATCAGTGGGCCACTAAACCACTGAACCTTCTGTGACACTATCATGGTTTTAAACCCAGCTGAGAATTAAGCAGAGCTGCTTGCTCAACTCCTCACTCTCTCCCCCTCTACCTCAGGGGAATGGGGATCAGAGTCAAAGTAAAAATTTTATGTTAAGAATAGAATAATAATTTAAAATTAAATAAAATACAGTAATTATGATACATGTTAATAAAAAGGGAAAAGCAAGTGGATGCAGAATGCAATTGCTCACCACCTGCTGACCAATATCAGAGCCCCTTTCCTGAACCCAATTAGGCTACCCTTTGGGTAACTGGCAATGATCACACAATTACATTGGCTTTATTCTCCAAAGTAAATTACTTCTATATCTAGTATTTTTATTTTATTTATTTTGAATTTTAATGGGAGCAAAACTATTGTGAACCAGAATCAAGTGTACATTTATATATATATATATATATATATATATATATATAAAAATTTACAATAATTTTTCTTTTTTATTGAAGCACTACTTGCAAGTCTTGTGTGAGAAGCAAATGTAAACAAAATAAGAAATAGTTTCTATTTTATTTCCTTCTCTAGTGATAGTCATACCATGCATGAAGTCAATAGTAGTACAGTGCTTCATTCCAGATGACCTAATTTCTACCTGAAAATCACATTTTCATAAATTCCAGCAGTAGTTTAAGGGGTGGATAAGTTATTTCAGGAGAAGAAAGGAGACAAATGACTCTGTACTAGGCTACAAAGTTCAGACAAAATTACAGGCAATTATACAAACAGCAAATATCTATACCTTCTATACTTCCTCACTGAGAGGTATCCGTATTTCGTACAACAACATAACACATATCTACTTCTGTTTTTCAGAAATGTTCAAAAATTCATATTGAGAGCAATTTTCATGGGCATCATGAGGCCTTTTGGTTCTAGGCTAGCGTAGCCTAGTATAGCAGTATGGCATTTAATATAATGTAACCAATGATTGATAAATTCTGTATTTCTCTGTGGTGTACCTCACACTATTACAGTTCTTTCTAGGAAGGGAAATTTTCTATATTGATATGTTCCCACATTTCAAAAAAACAAACAGCCTTGAAATTTAGAAGCAAAAAATCCAATGTGAAAGTCCAGTTGTTAAATCCAACACCACAGTTAAAATCCAGTCCAACGTCAATTTTTTTTTTTTTAATCCTCTTGGCTTTTTGCTCCATCAGCTTGTTATAGACCACGACCCATAAGTCATTCCTGCAAAGCTGATTTCTAGTCAATAAGATCCCTGCCTCATCTTTCCAGTCTGACTCAGCTGTGGTTAACCCCACTATGGGAAGTGCTCCTCCAAGCAAGTGCCTCCAGGATTTGGAAACTATGCATTATTCCCTGTTTGGCTTTTTTCTTCAGCTGCCAGTACTGGGCCAGGTACAGCCACATCACCTCCTCAGGTCTCTGGTTTGCGGTCAAACCCTGGCCTCACCAGTATAGCTGGTGTGGGCTGGAGGAATGGAATCAGAGGGTGGGGGTTATCTACTTTAAGAGCCAGATCACAGGTGCCAGGCTGGAAGTGTAGCCTTCAACTACAGTCGCAACTGCTGTGGCAACTGCCAAACTGTGGAGAGACTTCCGGAACCTTCCAACGGCTGCAAGAGACCGGATGCTTCCAGGTCCCTTCCAGCTCAGATGGTTCTGTGACCTGTACCATGGCACCAAGCCTTGTCCCTCTGTCCTCTGCAGCGTACAGGATCCCAGGGGCCAGGAATGGCAGCTCTTCCTGCATTTCACCAGGCTCACACCCTACCCTTCCCATGGGAGCCCCAGTGGCCATGCCTGAGCCCCCCACACTGCACAGCCCAGGCATGGTTCCCCCAAGGCCTCGCTGCCCATTCGAATGTCCTCATCCTCCAGCCAGGGCCTCACTGGCTCCAGCAGGGAAAGCAGCAGGCCCAAGCCTCCTTCCTGGTCTTTCCCCAGGGCTGCTTCCCCTGCATTGCCAGACAGTGCTCAGAAGTCAGGGCAGAAACAATCCCACCTCCTGTGCCCTGGCTGGCCCATCCCATCCTGTCCCAGAGCTCCACAAGCCTGGGGCAGGACAGCCTGTCTGCATTGCCTTGCATTGCGCTGCATTCATCCACCAAGCTTTTTATTTTATCATGACATATTACCAGGCTGCTTAGGCATGATTGCCCCTTTGTAAACTCATGTTTCCAATCACTGTCATGTCCCTTGCATGTCTAGAAAGGTTTTTCAGGTTTTCTTTCTCTATCATCTACCCAAGGACTTAGGTGAAGCCAACTGGCTTGTGGTTCCCCACATCTTCCTTCTTCCCCTTCATGAAAATAGGAATGACATTTGCTTTCTCCTAGTCCTTAGGAATCTCCCCCGATCACCATGGCCTGTCATAAATAACTGAGTGGCCTTGCAATGACGTCAGTCAGCTCCTTTGACTTTTATGTATGAATCCCGAGTGGAGTTAATATCCTTGCAAACATAGTTTTAACCAAATAAATAAATGTCATATCAGCATATCAGAAAATGGAGCTGAACTTTCAATACAATAGACTCTGGACTGAAATATTTTCTTACTTCTTCATTAAACAACATTCAATCCCAACATTTAAAATCCAATTGTGCATTTGCACTGCAGAACAAAACCAGAGCTTAAAGTTGCTATGGTTTCCTAACAAAGGAGAAATGACTGAAATTATATGGGCTTCAGAAGAAAAAAAATGGTGATGTGACAAAGGTTTTTTAATTTGTTTGCTTTTTTGTTTGTGAATATTAACTGAATGACCCTCTTTTTTTCTGTTACTACATAAAGGATTTCAGGTGCCTGTGTCAATGCTGTGGTAGCTAATTCTGAGACGAAGTGTCCTGATGACCCCTCCTCAGCCCTCTGCTTAGTTCCAAGGCCCCTGATATTTCAGTTTTACATGTGATCTGTTTGATCACTGTCTGCTTATGGCATCCAGCAGAAGAGGTATTGTTTATTCAGCTCCTGCCATAGTAAAATTTACGGTGGAGTCCAGCAAACTGGGATCTGTGTGCCTGCTCTCACTAAAGGGTACTTGTTTTCCAATGCACAAGCTGTGTTGTTGCCGTTGACAACCACAGCCTCCTATTAGCATGCAGCCATTATGTTGCAGAAGTATTGAACAGCAGATGAAAGTGATGTTGGCTGTTGATTTGTAAACAGTGCATAGCATGAGCATCAACAAGGAAGATTTTCTAGGAGGAATGAAGGATTTAGGTGCCAAAATCATTGTAGACTCTGTCAGATTAAGTTGTCAGACATAAAAAACACAGATATAGGAAAAACATTTTAATTATCATTATAGATTATGTAGAAATGTTAGAAATTCAGAAAGAGTCTTCAACTTCCAAACTTCATTCTATCGTTTAACTTTGGCCTAATTGAACACCAACAAAATTATGCCAAGTAAGTCTTATGAAATGTTCATTAATAATTCTCCTGGTACAGGTAGTCACATCATAACTGAATGTCAACTAATCATTAGGGACTGGAAAAAAAAAGAAATTTCTCTAATAGAGAAATTAACTAAAATGCCACAGAGTATTGTTGAATTTTTTTAAACTATCATGTTGAAGTCACTGATTGTACAAAGCCAGCCTCAGTGGGATAGAGAAAAGTTGATAAACTTTATAACAACAAAATCGACTAAATGGCCTTTTGATTTGAGGCAACTAATTTTTAATTGGTGGTAACAGTCAGAACTCTAAGCCACTAACAACATACATGTTTGGAATTTACTTAAATAATGTAAGAGTGACAGAATTGAAGAATGCCAATGAGATGAAACACCTACTACTACAAACTATTCCAGATTTTGACCAACTAAACACATCAGAACATTTCTCTACATTTCAAAAATACAAAAAAATACATTGGCCAGACTAACTGCATGTTTCCTCCTATTGATCAGGTTTCTTGTGATTTTTGAATATTTTCATGCTTCTAAATGGAATTATCTTAGATAAAGACCAAACTTTAGAGCTACACTAGATACAATTATGAAATATTCAGCATCTGGGGTCAGAAGAGTTCAAACTTTTCAAAAGGTTGCTGTTTACTTCAGTGGATTTAAGATTATTTTTCACCTATTGCAGAAAAAAAATGAATACAAATCTGTTCTGAGGTGATCATCCAAGTCTTTTCAGAAGCCAAGTTATTCTCTTCAATTCCTCTTGCTTGCCTCCCCATTTACTAGACTTCTGCTGATACTCAGGGCTTACAATTGAATCTTATTAGAAGCTACAGAAATAGGTTCAAGAGGATATATACAAGATGTCACATAGATGAAATTCATATTTTTGTCTGACTTCCAAAGCTTTATTCAATGAAGTCTGACATGAGAGTCTCAGATAGGAAATGTCCCAGCTTTGTGATATCTTCTATCCTGTACTCCTTGGTGTTTGTCTGGAGATGCATGTTTTCCCTCAAGTCAGGTCATTGACCGGTGATATGGGGGTAATTCTTCATTACTATCAGATAATTCTTAACCTTGAGGAGTTCCATGAGATTCACCAACATCCTTGGCAAATACTGCTGTTAGTTTTTCATCTTGCCCACATACCATGTCAATAGAAGTTGGCGTTCGCACACATTCTCCTAAGAACCTGAACATCACAGGATACTGTAGGTCATATAAGCACATCCTTCAGAATTTCCTAAATATACCACAGTACATTTCTTACGTATGCCATGACAGTGTTGGCCATCTGGAGTGATTGTTTTACTTTGCAGATCAAGTTTGGAGATGAGATGCTGGGTTCTGTGCATAGGATATGTGTGTCCCAGTTCCCATCTTTGCACTCAATGCTTCCCTGATGTCTGTTTTCCTCAGTCAGAGGTAAAATCTCTGTCAAACTCTCTTTGCATGTGATCATCCCCTCACAATCCAGGTAACAACAGAAAACTGTTGAGAGTAGTCATGGGGTGATACAGACATTAGCCTTATCTGGGTTGTGCTCAAGGAACATATTGCGGCCTCTTCCAGGAATGTTTGTTATGAGCTGGTTCTTCAACAGTAGTCAAAAGTGTGTATTCCTCAGGAAAAGATTCATGCAATCTATTGTGATGATAGACAATCAGCTATCTGATACTGGACTATTGAACTCTGACTAAATGCATGTCCCTCATTTGCAGTGGTGTTTAGACATGTCGTGGATTCCTAAAGTAGGGTAGATTAATGACACCCAATGACATTATATTAATACAGCAGTCAGCCAAATGGGACATAGAAAAAATTATTAAAAATATTTTCTGCTCTAGAAACCCTAATGCATATAAGACTGGGTTTGTGATGTCTAAGTCATTTATTTTTTATCACTTGTAATCTAATGAAAGCAAAAACAAAGCCATCCTTGTTGGTGGATAAGGAGTAAGGAGATTACAGGAAATAATTTGAAATCTCACTGAAAGTAGTGGTCTGAAAATATGAGAGTTAACTACTAACACATCAAAGGAGTCTCTGTCAGCAATCATAGTGGCAGCTAAGAAGGAATGAGATGTGGGTTCTTCTGATCTGAGCCCAAGCTTCAAACTGCACCTTGTCAGTAAAATCCTGGGTGGTAGAAAAAGTTGTGGCTACTCTTTGCCAATCAAGGTCAGAGCAGCATTTGATTATGCAAAAGATTTATTTCAAGACTAAGTTGTTTTATTGAAAAAAATAGAGCTAGAATTAACAAGTACTATTGAAGAGGTGAATAAATCCTGAAGAATAAGTGAGGGAGCATGTGACAATAAATTCGGATCTGTTAGGAATTTCATGTACAGGATTGAGAAAAGGAAATATTTCAATTGATTTTGACACAAATGGACAACCCATAGAGTTGACCATAATGCTCATATGTGTATGTTCTAAATGTTGTGAAATTATAGAAGGCAATAAAGAAAGCAGCTGCAAAGTTAAAGAGGATTAGAAATAAAGGTATTGTTTAAGTTTTCAGCAGGTGTATAGTCACAAAAGTAGAAGATAAACCATGTAGTGATGACGGAGACAAGTCCATGAACTCATGCATGGTCAAAAATAATACAAAAGTTAGAAAAATATCAAAGCTGATAGAATAATAACACCAAGAAGAAAAATATGAAAGATTGAAACATGATTTCCTTTTATCTTTAATACCAAAAAAAGTAATGATACTATATTTCTAGCTGAAAATACCAGGTAAGAGTAGTGTTAAGCTCCAAAGGGAATAATCTTACCTATTTGGAGATTTAAAAAAAAAATTATGTAACTCTGATTTTAAAACTCTCATTATACTGCCTGGTTTCACTTAAGCCTGTTAGGGTTCTTATCAATTTTATATTTCTATAGTCTTTGAAATAAAAAAGAAGACTAAAAATGGGATCGAATACAGCATGGATTTGCTAAAGTTTGTTGAAAAAATTTAAAGCAATAGAATAAGATAGCTCATTCTTCTTGATAAATTATTTTCTAGACAAGAGAATTATGTTAGGATTCATGTATCTGGACTTCAATAGAAACAATACCAGATGGAAATTATCAGCCTTTGTGAACAAAATGAAGATTTTTGCTAAGATAATTGATTATTTAAAGAACAGTTTGAGATGTTTTTCTCCATGTGTAATGACAGAGAAGAAGCTAAAAATTGAATGAGGCTAACTTTGGAATATCTGACATGAGGAAGACAGACAGGTATTATTTAATGCTTTGACATGTGGGGGCTTTAATTTTTTAAAATTTTTACCTTTTATTGAATTACATCCCTTGACAACTTGAAGTTAAGAAGCCTTTGTGAAAACAGAGGACTGAATAAATGCACCAGAAAAATGTGAATAATCTTGAGGAGTAGATCAGATTAAATTTAAGAGCATGAACTCAAAATTATCTGAAAATTTGATTTCACTTAAAAATTATGAGATTTTCAATTGAAAAAGAAGAAGAGGAGAAAAGACTCAAGCTACCCATCTCTTACTACAGAGTGAAATGTACTTCAACTCTTGGATAGCACATTTTAGATATTTATACCAGAATTGATCATCCCAAACTCCTTTTGCAGTCAGCAAAGAGAAATAGGCACTTTTAGGAAGCGAGGACTTTAACCAGTTTTAAGCATCTGCCTCGGGATGAGATGAATTGAACCCTGAGACTTTCTTCCCCCTGTGAAGGAAGAATAAACTTCTAAGTAGGCTTAGAAAAAAAAAAATGCAGTCTTCTTGCAGTCAAGAGAGTACTATCTTAGTTAATTGCAACATGCCATCAGATATGACATTGAAAATGGCAAATGAAAACTTAGCAAGGATTGAGCGGTAGAAAGAGTAATATTGAGTTTATCAAATACACAGATGAGATTTTATCTGAAATACTCTGAACAGGATATGCACGACCAGAAGAACAATTAGATCAGGAAAAATTCCTATGTCAAAGTTTTTCAGTTTATGAAATGGAAAATAGTATATACAATTGACTTGATAGTCCAAGAAATCCAATTCTGTTAAAGTCTTTGATATTGTATAAAGGAAAGTATTGTGTTGCAAAATATTTCAGCAAGTAGAAATCAGTACCTGCAGAAACAAGGTTTAAAATAGTTTTGCAAACGCTAGTGCCTCCAAAACAGTCTTAAGGAGAGAAGATGTTACAAACTTGGCTGCAAATTAGATAAAACCTAAAATGTTATCAAATTTTGGGAATATTCACATTCTAAAAGAAAGGTGGAAGCGAAGCTTTATGATTTAGTCCCATCCCTAATTAAAAAACATGATTGCTATCTTTTATAATGAAAAATTATTTTCACATGAGTTGTTTAATTATATTTTACCCTAAGTTAAAATACTAATTAGTAAATATTGAACATGCTTGCTAATAAGTAGAATTTTCAAGTTATATTTTAATAGCTTTTTATTTCATATTGTAATTTAATTACAAACATAAATGATACACAATAATTAATAATATTGAGAAGTGGTGCAGCAGGTTTAAATTTGCTTTACTGAAATTTGCCTTTTAAAAGCAAGCTATGCAAAATAGGACCCTGTGCCGTATTTTGAAGACTTAAATTTAGGCAGTAAAGGAACCTTTTAAGATAGACTTCAAGTTCAGAACTCAAGTGTTTATATGTAAATTTCTGTATATAAGCTAGTTGTCTAAGTTGCCCTGGAGAGCTATAGAGATTTATCTAGTACAGTGGATGGATCTTAGAGAGCTTTTAAGGCCAAAGCCTTTAGAAGTGCCACTCCTAACCCACACGTAAGAGCAGTACAATTTAAGAAACTCCAGGACATCTGACACAAGATGTGGAGCAGCAGCTATGTGGAGTAAGCTGAGGCCTTTCAAATGGCTTTAGATGGAAGTATTTAAAAGGTGTGTGGAAGTGGTATTTGGGGATATGATTTAGTGGAGAACAATCTGGTGCTGGTTAATGCTTGTAATCAGTGATATTAGGGCTATTTTCCAAACTTTATGATTCTGGGATTCTATACCTAGCTGGAGCACAGAACTGAGAGAAACACTGTGATGGACTCAAAGCTTACTACATCAGCAATATTTAAAAATAAAATTTTCTTTTCAACACAATATGAAATTTACTGCAAGAAGCCAAAACTGACTGGAAAATTCAAGAAAGAAATTCACTTGAAAATCAGTGAGGGTAATGGAGTGGACACAGTGCCCAACTGGATAATCTACCTGTCCTATAGTAACTAACAACAACTGGATAAGCTACCTGTCCTATAGTAACTAACAGCATGATGAAGTTTTGCAAAAAAAGGAAAGAGCTCTAAGCAGAAGGTTATAAATTCTGGAGCTCCTTCACTGTTGTTCTTTAGAGGAACTGTTACTTGCCTCTTAAACCAGCCTTAAATCTCCTAATGGATGTTATGTCTATCTTTCACATCATCCAAAAACCTCTTTTCCAGATCAGAGGCAAGACTTCATCCTGCCTTTCTGTTGAATTCATTTGGCCATGCAATATGAGCACTCATTGAAGATACCTTGAGAAGACAATGATCTCCGTTTTGTTATTTCTTCACCTTCTTTTATTTCTTCATTCTCACAATCTAGCTCACCTGTTTTCCCTGTATTCGTAGCTTCTACAATCTAATCTCATTTCTGTTTACTGTACCCCTCACCCTCTACACACAGACATACACACATGTTCATGCACATAATGTACACACAAAGAATTAAAAGACCTTGCTTCTCTAATATGTTTTATTTCCCCTATGCTCTTATACTCATATACTCCTTTCCACTCAAAAAAGCGGAAACAAATCAAGCAAACAGCAGTACCATCAAGTTGTGTATAAAATGAACCTAAGTAACCATGTAATTATTCTCACTCTATTGCCGCTGCTCTTTATTGCTCTCACTTATTGTGTCATCTTTCATATTGCTAGACTGTAGACTCCTTGGGGAAGGGACCACATCATTTATTTTCTTTTTGAAGTACCTTCAGCACCTCAGGCTCTTTGCAAGTAACAAATAATAATAATAACCATTAATCAGGTAATGAGATCAGTAGAAAGCACCAGTCATCAGCAATTAAAATCTTAGCAACGGTAGGCAGGTTCCTACTTCAGAATTTAGAAAGACTTCTTTTTGCTCTTTTCTGATTAGGAAGCCAACTTGGTTTACCCAACATAAAATGCAGGACATCTCAACTGGCCTTCTATTTGCCTACCCTTTTTTTCCCCTTCAGGCTGAAAGGGTGAGTGAAATCTATCCTTACATTTAAGTGACTCATCGCTTCAAATATATACCTGTTTTCTGATCACTCCAAATAGCAAAGAAGGTTAAACTGAAGTTCTAGACTCAGTTGAGAGCACACTGAAATTGCTAGAGCTGAAGGAGCAGGTGATGTTATTTGACTTTGTCAGTTGATATTGAAATCCAATGAGTTTTCAGCACCTAACTAGTGTAATCAAGGATGTCTGAATTCAGGATGACACAGCATTTCCAAGCAGCTGGTAACAAGAGGCATTTTTATACTGCAGCTTGTCTTCACTGCTGGAAACAGGCAAATGAAGGCACTTTTGCTCTTTTTCTTTTTTGAGTCCTTTGCTCACAATGGTATAAGAAATGCTTTCAATAACATTTCTAAATGACCAGTTGGTATTAAGATTTTTTCCCCCGGCTGGTAATGACTAGGCATATAATCTATTTCTGCATATCATTTATTAACATCTTACTCTATTTTTGTTTATATCCAAAGCTGTCATATAATTATTCTGTACAGTTTTAATTATTGCAAAACACCATAAAATGTTGATGAAAGGCCTTTAATTTCACTTCTAGGACTTAGAAAATTTCCAGAATAAATAAAGAAAAGATGCTTTCTTTATTGAAACAAATAAAATTGTTTAATTGAAAATATTGATAGAGGCACACTTTAGGCACAGATCGTTATGCAATTCTAGTGAATACATCAGTTTAGTCTCCAAACACTTCCCATTTTTCCCAAGACCCACTTTTTTTCCTCCCCAGTTCTACCGCTCTTTCCAGTATAATCTAAAGATTTATTCTACTAAGCTTTACCTATAGCTGTGTTCATCCCCTGATCTGTCTATTCATATTTTGAAAACTAAATATTCATACCTATTAATAGTCATATCTCTAAATAAATCAGATACTGAAATACTTGCATGTCCCTACTTTTTCTATATATTTTCATATTGAATAATTGGCCCTAAACTAAGGTCATTCCCTCTTTTAACCTTGTATTATATGTATGCTCATAAAAGGCATATGCACATAACTTCTATATATTTATGTATCAACAGATAAAACCTAAATGGCTTATATAAATAAATTCTGAAACCTCATTTCTGCAGAATGCCAAGGTTTACAGAAAATAAGGAAAAAAAATTAAACAAGTGAGGGAGGTGGAAGGAGGCTAATAAGTAAAATTATTTTTTTACACAAATATTTATATACATACATAACAATTGTCACAGAGATACAGATGTCTCTTATGCTTCACTCTTATTTTTTATTCTTTTAGCCCAGTAACTCATTTATAATTTGGATTGCAACCCCCTTGGGAACGCAAGACATATTTTATTTCTGCTGTGAGACACACAGCATACCTTTAGGGATTTGACACTGAACACCAATGTGGATGGCTTCATTTCTGTGCTTCATATTTCACATGCTGCCCTGATATTACTTCCCACAGCATGTAATTTGGAGAAAGATGTTATTTTCCATGTCTTTAAAAATTTGCCAACACAGCTGCCAGAAGATGTGGTTTGAGCATGTGGTAGCACACTTGTGATATTTTATCCACAGCGTGGAAAAACATGTAGCATCGTCATTCCTCTCTCAGGAATTTTTTAAAAACTTGAAATCCAAGTTTGCATGGGAGAATCTTGAAGGACATCCACTTTGCTACCATGTGTTAGTGCTTGAGGTGTTCAATTTTATTGATGCTATCCATTATGCTGGCTGGATTTGCATGTTTTAATGCCTTGTTGATATATTTTGTGCTTAGTGAAATGAGAGAATCCTCCCCCATTCAGCTTTATAATTATGAAAACTTCCTTTCATTGATTCATGACAAAATATTCTAAGTGTTGGGGAGAGTGGTGGTGGTGTGTTTTTTGGTTACTTCCACAAAGGGAGTATGTGTACCATGTATAGGACCTCATCCATAAACTAACTGACAGAGCAAGACTGGATGTAGACTTAGGAAAAGCAGATAGGAGAGGGGCTTACAGGACCATAGTTTTTCACCTACTGCTTGAGAGGGGTCACACTTTTGGCAATTGGAGATTATGGAAGAAGTGATAAAAATAAATAAAAGTTCATTAATCCATTGCCTGCGCTTTAACCCTGAATTACTATGTATCTCTTAGTGTTGTGCTTGATATTTGCTGTTTGACTTTTCTGCCCCTGAACCCTAAGTAATTGTTATGACATATGCACGGTGAATGCTGACCCTTCGCTGCTAAAGTCTGCATTCACTGTGTTATCACTACAGTGCTGGGAGTGTGCTGAAACTCTTCTGTGATCAGGACTGATAACTGATAGTGTTCTCACCTACTGGATGTGCTATGCACTTGCCCCTTTCTCCATTAACCTATGCACCAAATAGCTAAACCATGACATTATTACATTATTTCATAACAAAGAATGCCTTTCTCTAAGCTGAAAAAATGCCAGTTGTTTTTTTTGTTGGTTTTTTTTTTTTATTTTGTTATGCTGCTTGAACTTGATATATTACAAGGCTTCAGTAGCATTTGATTTACAACATTACAGCCAACACTCTTATTGTTAACATTAAGCAATGCTGTTGCAGGCAATGGTTTCACATACATTGTACTGCAGCACTGCACCCTTTGGTTGTGACAGATTTTTTTGCTATGCTACTCAGTGATCAGGCATATATTGAGCAAAATCACTGAGCCGGGTTTTATAAATACATAACTGATGATTACATTTCCCTCACAGCCTCATCTGCAGTCTTATGCCTTGCAGTTCACTGCCTTTAACCAGCATGTGTCTCTGATAATTGGTTTTCTTCTGGCATCATTTCTGGAGCTAGTGTTGAGTGGGTGTATAGTTCAGGCTGTTCTTGTCCTTTCATGTGGGAGGAGATACTGTGATTTCAGCCAACACCCCAGCATTTAGCTTCTGAGCTGCCCAAAGCCAAGCTTTTCCCATCGTGTTTAAACAAGATTTATGTTCTGAGTTTGGGACTGGCAGTTACTTTACTGCCTGTTGTGTTGTGTGAGCCAGTGCCACCGAGGGCCTTGCACCCAGCAGTGTTTGTGAAGGATAAGGTCACTTTTTGTGAGGCTTTCTTTGATCACACAGCTGCATCCAGGGGAGGAGAAGTGACTGTGGGGAGGAAAAGGGAGTTGATGAAATTTCCCTCGGACTGTAAGACATTAGAAGAGGAATCTCAGCATTTGTCTCCTGTCTTGGTTAACAAACTAATAGCTAAAGGAAACTACTCTTGCCAAAATTTTGAAGAGGCTGATTTCCTTTTCTTGGCAATGTGCTGGAGTTCTTTGCGTAAAAATATGTTCTGCCTCTTTACTTGAAAAGAGGTTTGGTTTAAGGATCCTAGCTCTGGACTGTGTCCTTGTAGTTCCTTGTTTACTAGAGAAATATTTGTCCTGCCAGTTTTGCAATGGCAAAGGAATGGTCTTATTCTTTCTAGATTTCATTTGAGTATTTTCTTCTCCTTGGTTGTTTGTGAATACTTGATCCAAACATGTATTTTTCAGATGTCTTCAGCCAAATGCCAGAGAATGAGGTATCATTCAGCACCCTTGGTACATCTTTTGCTGCAAGACTGCAACAGTGTTGGAAAATAACCTGCAGTAAAATTAGATAAAATTGGAAATTTTTATTTGTATTATAACAGAGATTATAACAGTACAGAAAATACAGGGTGAAATGCAGTTGCTGCTTCCTGGATGGAACATGGTTGGCATACACAGAATCTGTTTCATGATGACTCTCCACAAACAGCCTGCAACCCTAAGTACATGTTAAGTGGGACTAAATGGAGGGTAGACCAGAGTGAACATACTGTGGCCTGGCTATGTTGAAATCTTTGCAGAGATGGGAAGCCAGTGATATCCTGTAGCTGATAAACCTCACAGCGGCTGCCAGCCAAGTGACATAGAAGAAAACCTCTTGCTGCCAAGCCAGCAACTGTTGATGAATTTGGTTCACTATAATCTGATTATAGTACTAACACACATCTCCAACCCAAAGCTACCAGCCTCCAAGGTATGATCGCCCCTCCCTGAGCAAGAGCTATATATTTTATCAACAATATCTTTAGGAGAGTAGCAAGAGAATTTTACACCAATCATTAATAAAAGTATGTATGACTAAAGTCACTCAAGCTCTACTTAAATGTAAAGAAATAGTACAAAAATGTGTTAGGGATGGGGAAAAATTGGGGAAGACTCCGTTGTAACTTCTGGGATTGGTTTGGTGGCTTGGAATGGCTACGAAAAACAGAGGCTAGACAGAGTTAAGAGAGTGGGTATTCATTAAAGACCTTCAATAGATACACTTTGGGCAGTCAATGGAGTTCAGAGTTATACATTGATGGAGTAAAGAATCTGAAAACTATAAAAGCTAAAAACTTAAGGCATCAGGTTAATGGACTGAATTTGTCTTCTCCCCCATAGTGATGCCTATTAATTAAAAACCGTACTCTATATGTGCTGAATGATTATCTTGAAATATATTTCATTGGTGATTAGAGCTTGTCTGTATATTATTTCAATTACATTTTTGCAGTCAGATTTAATGATCAGCAGTCTTCGAACCTTAACCTGTCACAATTTTCTATTATCAGTGTGTTTATTAATAAAGTGTACTATTCCCTAAACTGATAATTCTAAGTGTTTCAAGGGTGACAGCACTCATCAGTAGCAGATGACATACTCAACTAAAATTGAAGAGTTCCAGGAGGGGGGTCCCTCTTTAAAGGATTTGACTCCGATATGCTGTTGGCACATGTCCCAGAACAAGTTAGTTGAACTGCACTCCAATAAAGCAGACTGATCAGTGGAGTCCCAATAATGGGACAGTGACAGACTGGTTGGGCATAAGGGTGTCAGCTTTCCTGGGGTGTTGACAGATGGATCAAACAAAAAGGGTTCAAGGAACCTCCCTTTCATGTGACAGTCAGGAATGGTAAAGTTTCAGAACATGAAGGAATACTCTTTTTTCTTGATTCTTGTGTTCAGCTGCTATCCTTAGATGGACCACAATCACTGGTACCCTAAAGATCTATCATATAGCTAAAGCTCATCTGGTAGGTATGAGCATATCACCTAGTGCAAGGTAACCTTAAAAATAACTTTACATCAATACAGATAGCAGCATAGCAAAGCATAATAAAAATGATAGAAAATATAAGAACAGATTGACTTTAGTTACGGTTAAGTAACTGGGACATGTTACGAGAGTCACAAATGAGAAATAAGCCAGACAGAGGTCAACAGACCAGCTTAGTTATACATCACACAGCTTAACTTTAATAGAATAACACGATTAAAGAGTATATCTTCCCCATACACAAATTAGAATAACTTCATAATTAGAATGTTCTATTGTTTTAGATAATATGACTTTATATTGCCAATACAATAATCATTGAAGTTTATACCTTGATTTTGTTCCGCAGGTGCAGAACTTGTATTTGTGCCAAAGTACCCATCTGGAGACATCCTGAGACCATCACTGGAATACAGGCTTTGAATTAAGAAAATTAGACAAGGTTTCAGCCCTCAGTTGCTCAATTTTTAATGGTCTTTAAAATAAAATATAATATTTGAGTATAAGCATATTTTTCTTATAAACTATTTCTATAGCTACAGATTAATAGGCTGGCTTTTTATATATGAAGCAATATATGTTAAACTCACTATGTTTCCTCTAAAAAATTATGTGATTTATTTATTTGTTTGTTTATTTATTTATTTTGCACTTCAGACTTTAAATTAAAAGGAATTACTTATTGCAGGGGGGTTATTTATTACTTTGTCCATCTTTTTTTCCCTGGCAGCTTCCTTACATTCCCTGGACTCTTAACTATGTCTGGAATTCAGTAGTATTCTTGGGTACCAATACTGTATGGTCACTTTGATTCTGTAACAAGGCTCTTTTCAGTGATAAACTCCAGGACTACTCATAAGTTATTGATAGATTTGGCAACAGTGGGCAAAACCTTGCCTGAGTGTCATCTTCACCTTGGCAGTAGATTGATTGCCCACCTGCACTGAGGGTTCAGTCACACAGATGTGACATCTAGGCTTTGCTTCAGCTTCCTTTTCAGTTTGAACTCAGTTATTTCTGTGTTACTCCTCAAGTATGTTCCTTTCTGGGTTTACTTTAAAGAGCCTGCAGCTGCTGTTTATACTCATGTTGCTGCATAATGATCCTGTGCTTTAGGTAACAAGGCTTTTCTATTTCTCCACCTAGTGAAGCACCTAATACATTTTAATCTATACACAGTTGAAAAGTTTTACCTTTGGCTTCCATAAGCTTGTGATCAAGTTGTAAGCAGGCTTCTCTATAGGATTTTTAGAGTATGATCAACTCTTTTGCTTTCTTCTGGAACATCTGTGCGTATGGATTAGTTGGCATGCATATAGTGACTCCATGCAACAATTCAAGTTCAGTACATAAGACTAGATCCAGTCATGCTTCTAATATTAAATGCCTCTAGCTGCTAAATAAGAAACTGATTCCTGGCCTAGGAGAAAAATGGCACTGACTGTTATCATGCTTTGTCCCTAACACAAGCCCCTTTAACACTGACTTGTCTCAAAGGCAAATGTGAGGAGTACTCCTAAAAGAGACAGAGAATAAGCTGTCTTTCATTTACCAACCTAAAATTGGCCTTTAAAACTCCTTTTGTTACTGTAACCCCAAGAGAGAAACACACTACTAAGAATAATTTTCTTGCTTCTTGCTCTCCTCTCTGAAGGATCTCAGGCCATTCTGGACAAACTTCCAACACCTGCATTTGAGAAGAGAGCTGAGAAAGAAACTTACAGGTGCTGAAAGTCAGTTTGACCCTTGGGTATTCATATCCCTTTAAATAATTCTAGCCCTCTGCAGAGACAACATCTAATAGAGAATTTCATCCTCCCACTAGACCCTCAACCTCATAAAAGGACTGCTCCATTCTTAGAATATTAGTCAGAATATTGGGGGGTGGGAAGGGGGGTCACAATATATTTGCTATGAAGAACTGTACTTCCGAAGGCCTGAGTTTTGAAATATAGTATGATGAGCTCGGAAGGATAACACTCCTAGTTATCGTATTTTGAGACAATGTTTGTTTGTTTGTTTCTTTTCCTGTACATTTCTCTTTTCTTAGAAAGCTACACTACCCTCTTCTGTTTTATTCTCATCTGCTTTAAACATCCTCAGTTTAATTTCCCACTGTGCTTCAGTTTAGTTCAAAGTGCCTCCCACATGTTTTAGGTTTGTTTACATGCTTGTATACACATAAGAGAGGCATGAAGATTGCTTAAGCATTCCCTTTAATTTATTCATAGAAATGAATTTCTACAAGAATCAGTATACTATCCTGAATATTTTACTTTATGTTTGAATTCATTTCTCTGCGTATTTGTACATTCTTTGCTCTTTTGTGGTCTTCTGTTTAAAATTGTTTTAAGAGTAAATGTATTTTTTTTCCAAACTGTGCTCTTCAAGTTGCCTTGAAAATAACATGACTATTCTCCTTGAAGCTACATTTTGTTATATATATTGAAACAACCCTTACCTTTGCATTGGATTTTAAATTACCTAATATAAATTTACCATTATGTTGAATAAAATGACATCTGATAATTAAAAGATTTAGATGTGCATAAAGTGTTGTCAGTCTGAGTTAAAAAGCTCATAGAAAAGACTCACGGGGGTTATCCCTAAGAGTTAAATGGTCTGTACTACAAAAAAAATATATATCTTCTAAACATCTTGTGAACAATGTGAAAATACCTTAATATGTTCTGTGGTACAAAGGAGATGGCTGCTACATTTTGATTTGCATGTATTTCCACTAAACCTTTTATTGTAAAGGGACAGAGGCTCATTTTTATGAAGTCTGAAAACTATTGGTTGATAAAATAGAAACATTGTCAAATATCTTCATACATTAAGAGTTTCAGCAGGTATAGTTCCTCCTGTAGACAGGAAAATTCAAAAATACGTATACAATATATTTCTGAAATCAGTTTTTAACCAGCATAAATAGCAACAGTTGTAATCAAAAAAGCTGGATTTGTTACAACCAGCATCCAATAGATTTCCAATTTAAACAGGATTTTACTTTCATATAAATTATCTAACACACTAAGTGGTTTTTTCATCATAAAATCAATACGATTTTCTAAAAACTGCATTTTATTAGTCTACAAAGTTACTTCAATATTTCAGTACTATTTAACAATCAGCCATTTTGCACTTCCATTTGAAATCAATCATTAAAGATTCATTTTGCCTCACTACAACTATTTGTAAACATTATCCTTACTTCTCTTGTGTCTTCATTTGTATCCTGTCATCTTCACATTAGTTTATAACCTGTTAGAGTCACTCTAAAGCATCAGCAAAACAGACGTCTCATTAGAATCCCACTGATAAAGTGAACTATCAGGTAATAACTGAGATAGCTGGTCACACTAAAATGAATCATTGATTTAAAAATTCCATGGAATGAAGATGCACAAACACTGAACGACGTCTTTCCCTTTCCTGCAATAAGGGCTAAGTGGTCAGTGCTCAATCATGTAATTGCGACAAATTATCACTTGAGATAATCACTTGTAAATCTATCAGTAACATTTGCCAGAAAACAGATGTAGGAAAAAACTTGAAAATATTCTGCTAATATTCCATTTCAAACCATTTGGTAGCTACCATCATTCAGAGCAGTTTTCTCATAATGACCAATGAAACCCTTTTCCTTGAGGACCTGTGTTCTGTCTCTGTAAAGATTTTTACTCCACTACTGACATACTCCTTGTTAATTCATTTGAAAGAAAACTTATTGGGGTCTCCTCTGGCTTCCTTAGCTGCACCAAACCCAAAATGTTTTCCTTTCCATTTCATGTCTCTGGCATGCATTACAATAGTCCCAATATCTTTTGATATGAGGCCTCATAAGCCTTCAAACAGTATCCTGAGTTTCTTTTTGTGTCTGCTGCTAAATGGGCAAATGAAAGCACATTCACATCTGGTTAAGAGCTACAGCTGTTGTGTCTGGCTAGCAAAGAGCGCAGCTGGTCAATTCCCCGCTGTCCCTTAGGGAAGACATTAATAGATTCTCTATCTTTACCCATCTCCTAATTTTTTCTCAAAAATTCATTGAAACATGATGTCTTTTAGATCTTTATTCCTTTATGAAATTTGCCTAAAACTGCCCTATTATAATAAAGGTTTTTGCAACTGAGAGGATACAGAAAGAAAATACTACTGATTTCTTTAGGAGAATGGTTTAAGAATAAAAATTTCTAAGGTTATCTTTACCAGCATGGCAGTTCATATAAACAGTTTATTTTCTGTGTAACAAAATTAAAAAGACTGTGCCTTCATTGAATAGAGCATCTCTGAGCCATTTGATGACCCTCTATCAAGCTGACATTGGCCAGCACTTGATTACAAGCCTCACATTTTTTCTAATGTCTTAATTTCAATGGGAAGAAGGCCTGTATGTGTACTTAAATGAGACATGACCTCACATGCAAGGAAGGCCAGGATGTAGAAAAACTCCTCTCTATTACATTCCAGAACAGAGAAAACTGGGACCATATGCTGCTATTGAGGTCTTACAGCCGCATAGATGAGGCTCCAAGTTAGGACTATCTGGAAATCAGGACAACTGACACCAAGGCCAGTGAAAATGGAATGGATGGAGAATTATTACCATGTAAGAATGGAGGAAAACAGATTTGGTTGTTTTTGTTAGTTTTTTTTTTTTTTTTTTTTTCTCTCAGAAGTATATAATACAGGATAATAATGAATCTTCTCGTTCCTTCAGTGCATGTCTATTTCTTCTGTTCTTATAGGTCTCAAAAAATTGTAAACAAACATGTCGCTTGCATTTTTTTTCTTATACAGCTTACACTTTAATTAAAACAAAATCCCTTACATTCTACAGATCCCATCACCCAAAGTTAGGAGAGCTTGGAAAAGACTTATTTTGGAAATGATTACACTGATGAAATGATGACTACAAAACACTGTAATGGTTAAACAGCTGGAGGCTGGAGGGAAATCCTCAGTCTACAGAAGTTAATGAGAGCTTTTTCACTGACTTCAATAGGTCAAAATTTTACCCCTAGCAGTCTGTCATCTTTGCTTATACTTTTTCTGCTTATACTTAGCTTATACTCTGCATAATTATCCCATTGTGACCCAGCTTCCTTTTTTTTTTTTTTAGTAAATTCCTATATCTTATAATAGAGGATTAAAAGCCTGTTACAGAGAAGTACCTTGCACAGAACACTTCACCTGGAACTTTGGTTTAAGTGGTGTCCCAGTTCCAGAGTTAATTTTTGCAGTAGCCAGGAGGGTCAGGACGCCTCTGGCCAAGATGCAGAGGTTATTCTGTATCACCTGTCATAATTGTCTAGGGACAGTGGGAGGGCTCACTTCCCAGTTGGAGTAGGGTGGTGGAGGGAGAGGTGGGCTATTATTGGATATTTACACAGGGTGAGCAACAGAGTTTCTTTTCTTTTACACTCTGCCATTAATATTGTTGTTGTTACTGTTCCTTTTCTTATCTTACTGCTCTTTCCAGTTAATTTTTCTGATCTCACCCCCTGAACTTTCCCTATTGTGCCTTCAGTTCTCCTCTCTGGCTTGCTGCCAGGGGAAGGACAGTGGAGAGTGACAGAGGGACACATGGTTTGGAGTGGTTTCAGTGGAAACACTAAATTGGGGAATACCATTCCTATACCATGACAAGAAGTCATATACAACTGGAATACCAACATTTATTGATTTATGTAATATTTTTCTTTTAAATATATCGCTGTTCATATTATTGTACATTGAATTTTTTTTTAAATAAGCACTTTTGAAGAGACTTGGAAGGTGTATTTAGTCTAGACAAAATGAAAGACAATACTTTTGTGTGCAGAAAGATGGATGGAGCACCTCTCCTATTAGGAAAGGCTGAGAGAACTGGGATTGTAAGACTATTAAAGACAAGGCTTTGGGGTGACCTAATTGCAGTCTTCCAGTAACTGAAGGGAACTAACAGGAAGGTGGAGAAAGATTTTTTGCAAGAGCATGTAATGACAAGACAAGGGGAATGGGTTCAAACAATGAGAATATGTTTAGTTTAGATATTAGGAAAAAAAAGTCTTTATTGTGAAGATGGTGAGACACAGGAACAGGTTGTCCCAAGAAGTCATGGGTTCCCCATCCCTGGAAGAGTTTAAGGCAGGTTGGATGGGGCTCTGAGCCACCTGGTCTAGTTGAAGGTGCCCCTTGCCATGGCAGGGAGTTGGAACTAGATGCTCATCAAGGTCCCCTTCCAACCCAGTTGATTCTGTGATGATTGATTTTGCTAGGATGAGACCACCGCTGATGCAAATGAAAGAAACAAAAAGTGTGGTTGCTGATTGCTTGATAGTTTGTATCCTTCTTGGATGTTTCCTTACATTTCTCTTTTTCATGAGATTTTTAGCTCACTATTATGATTTCTTTGCTATGATTTAGTTGTTTAAGCAAATGAACAAAGGCTGGGCTGTAATCTATGAACCAGAAGAGTGTATGGACAGTGTATTAGCTAATCATCCCCACTTGCAATACTCGCTGATTCAGTTTTTTAATTCTTCCTTTCTTGAGTCAGTGTTTTAATTCTTCCTTTCTTTTCTTTTTTTCCTCAGGGGTGATAATATCTGTTACAATGGAGATGGCTTCCAAATAACCAACCCTCTCTAATAATGTCCTCTGATGCATGGAAGGTTCTGCCTTACACTGTAATGAAGCCTGTGTAGATGGCAGACTGCTGTGCCCAGTTGCAAAATAGCACTGGGGCCTGTGTTTCTCTGTGATGTAAGATGCCAAATGAAGCTAGGTCAGTAAATCACAAAGCAATCTAATTAGATGGTACTGGGACATAAATGCAAAGCAATAATGAGCCACTGACATTGCTAACAGCTATGATCTTGCCCTCCACTCTTTGCTGCAGAGTCCTTTTAGTTTCTGTTGGGGGTGGAAGGGACAGAGGAGTGAAAATTTTGTGGTTTTCCCACAGAATAATATTGTTCTTGTCTTTTCTCGTCTTCATAAACAAGGTAGAAAAGGCTCTTGTTCTCTTTGAAATGGAAACAAGTGGCCTGCACAATCCCAAGTAAAACTGGTGAAAATTTACATTGGAGTTGCTTTTCAAAATAGCTTAAAAGTATAATGATATGTATACTTCAAATAATTATGTAACTTTTCCAACACCTGCAAGCACAAACATAAATTATGTCAGTGATTGAAAAGTGTACTGCTTGCCTTCTTATTCCAGTAAAACTAGCACCTTGTTCTTTGTTTTTCCCCTTTTAATAAAGTTGTCTTTTGCCTTTCTCTGTCACTGGTTAACTAGTAAATAAAAGTGATGAGAAGGTGGGTGATTTTTTTTCCTACTTGTCTGCATTACCATCTTCCAAAAGGTTGCTGTGCTCCAATTCTCTCCTTCCACATCCATATTGTTCATGAACCCTCATGAGTGAAGCTGTTAGCCATCATGATCTGTTAACACTATACAAGAGAGAAAACTGACTTGCTCTTCCACTTAATTCTTTCAGGTGATACTGTACTTTGGGTTGAGGTTATTTTTTTGTTGTTTTCAAAGCATTTAATGATGTTTTTATGAAGTGACATTTAAACTATAATGAAATCTCAACAAGGCTACTGTGTTCACTTTTGTACTACCAGAATAATAAAGGACAGAGGCAAAACAAAATGAAAACAGACAAATCAGTTTTGAAAGAGAGAAAGAAACTAAGCTATGTGTTAATGGAAGTGGTAGGAGAGAAGCAATAATGCTTCAAAGCTGCTATTAATACAGACTGCACTCAAGAGGAAGGGAGCACTCAAGATTCACAGATGCTAGTGTTTGAAAAAGAATCAAAAAAGTCAAAGGGTCCACAAAAGAACCTTAAAGAATTTTATTATTGCGTGGAAATTGGTATTGGTAGTCCCTTATCTTCTAGCATAAGCGCCCTGTGGTAGCGGGTTTTGCATAATGGGCAGGGTGAAAGGCAAGACAGAGAAGGAAATTAGAAAAGGAGAGAGAGAGAGGAAGAAAGGGAGAAAGAAAGAAAGATAACCAGTTCTGGTTCCAGTGCCAATCCAGATAATGCAGTATCTTGGGTCCTATATGTGTGTTTGCGTGGATTTCATGGGGGTACCTTGTTGTAGATAAGTTTCACCTGCATCACCTAAACCCATTTACTTTCAAATTCTTCCTTTCTCCAGCCATAGCAAATGTTATGTTTGATTTTTTTTTTTTTTTTGTGACAATTACTCAGCTAGTGACATTTTTAAGCAGAGAAGATCAAGTCTTGAGTAATGTTTATCTCCTTATATCACCCATCTTTCATCTAGAGTAAATTTGGTCATGGATAACTTGTGTGTACAACAAGGTCAGGGTCACAATGAAATTGTGCAGCTATCACCAAGTATAATCAGAGCATGCATGATCCATCTGCACTTAAACAAACTAAAAATAGAAAGTGTATAATACTAATAGAATATTTTGATTAGTAAGTTCTATACAATGTTTTATTCAATAGGTTTCAAATGGGCATAACCTTCCAACACCTATAATGATGCAATACAGTTAGCATATTCATTACTGTGTTCAAGTTCCTTCATTCACTCTGTTATGCAAATTTTCATATTGTTCTGTGAACTGGGATAAGAGAGGTATGAACACAAGGATCCTACAAACCCTCACTCTTTCTCATGTCTCTTAAACTGACTTCTTTTTTGATCTTGACAAGTCTCTTTTATGTTTCACTCACCAATGTCTAGTAGACTTGTCACTGAAAGTCATTATTCTACATATTTATATTTCACAGCCCCATAATTTCTTTTTGTCTTACTCAGACAAATAAAAATCAGTAACAGAGTATATAACAGCTATCCAATATGATTTGGTATACTCTTGTTTTACATGCATTAAAATTTTCAAAATGAGACTTTACTCTTATTTGTCGATAGGTTTCCCACTATATTGATGAAAATTAATAATTGTTTTCCTGGTGTATTTTTTCAATTGTAGTAACTGGCATTCAATTATTTAGGACAAATTTAGTCATTCCATGAATTTGAATACTTGGACAAAGAGGATATATTTTTAATTTCTATCACAGTAAAGTTACCAAAAGCAAAACACACCTGAAATCCAAATTGATGTCCATTACCATAAATAATATATTGTTGGTTTCCTTTGTGGCTAATAATTGAAACCAAGTATGTAATCATAAGAGTAATGCTAAATCATGATGGGAAGTAAAATTATTACTTACTGTAATAATCAGCTCCCATCATGATATAACAGCAAATTGAAAAGAAATTGAACAGAATTATTTCCAAAATCATGTTAGTATTAATCAACCGTTCTTAATCATTGAAGAAGAGTAGTAGAATTCTTGACAGTTTCTTTATTCAGTTGACCATTTCATGTAATAACTCAGGTGATCTTTTTTTAAGTCATCTGTGTGCAGGAGATTACAGTGGTTCTGCAGACTGCTATGATTGCTTCCTTATGCCAATTTTTAAACACAGGAATCCTGTATTCTGTTCCATTCCTAAAACAAATATATTCCACATAGATATCTTTATTTCAGAAATCTTAGACCTGTATTATTAGAAATGTCTGAGATGTATTGAAACATGCATTTTAGAGTCTAGCCATAGACAGAATTCCTGTTAGCTTATTGACACCATGTGAAAAGAGTATAATAATTCAGTAGAATAAATATGCCACAGCACAAGAAACACTCAGAATTGCATCCATAGTCGAGAGCAAAGGGAATGTCCTAAAGGATGATTCAAATTTGGCACTCTCAGGACAGAATCAAGTAGATATCACACTCAGTTCTTTCCTCAAAATCTTAGTTGTCTGAGTAATGAGAATGTCCTAAGTCCTTGTACCATAAAGTATTTTTTGTATTCGTGGCATACTATCATATACTCTGATTTCCACCCTGAAGATATACATGTCTTTCCTACATTTTTTGGTATATTGCCTTTAATTTAAAAATTGTTTTAATTGCATTTTGAACATGTAACAGAATGCTATGCATTCTTGGGACAATCAAATAAAGCAAGAAGATGGGAAGCAGAAAAATTTTAAATAAGAACGGTTGGAATAATACTGTAATAATCCTCCTGCCATTCTTTTAGTATTGCTTGAACGAGTGCTCAGAATAACACAAGTGGGTTAAACTCGGAGGAAAGAAAGGCAGGAGATGTGTAGGTTTGATTCATATTGTTTCTTTTTCTTACAGAAATATAAGGGAAAAAAGAGGCTGGCATAAGTAAATATGAATGAATACTAAAAATTTAGTGGGCAGTGAAGGAGGGAAATGTGAGAGTTTTGCTCAGTTAATTGCAAGACAGCTTGTGAAGTTTAGGGGTTTTATTGTAATTTGTTTTATGAGAGTCACTTCAGGGCAGGGTCTTCACAGAGTTTTCCTCTGTTAATAGCTGACACACTTTCATGATATTTGAGCAATATGTTTTTTCATTGAAAATTAGGCTCAAGAAAAAATTTTCCATTAATTTGTATAATATAATACCTTCTATTAATTAGTATCCTAAGTAGTTCATCTGTGTTATCACTAAATTCTGCATAAAGTGAAAAATGGAAAGGCATAATATATTGACCTGTAATTTTATCATAAATTCATGCATACTATAGAGTCAATGCCATTCAGAAACTGTATTAACCTTTGGAATAGAATGAATCATCAAGACAGTAACAGCTGAAGCATATGTGTCACCTCTACCTAGCAAGGCATGAAAAAAGGCTTTCTTCCTCTGTGCCCAAGTAACGTAGAAAAATATTTCATGTATGAGTAACAAGGCATGTTTGTCTAGCAATATCAATCATATGCAAGTAAATATTAAGTACTTACACCTATATTCAAGACAAAATTTCTGGATCATTTGAATAAGGAAGAAAGCTGGAACAACCTCAGAAAGAAACTGGCACACCACCAGCTAGTTCTATATGTTAGTGTAATTAAGACATATGGCAATAAATTTACTATAACAATTATTTCAGTGCCACTTCTACTCTCTGCTTGGCTGATAAAATTTTTTTGAGTATAGCCAGAAAATATAATTTTTTGAGAAATAGGATAATTTATAGGCAATAGTGTGCAATTTCTTTGCCAAGGAAAAAGGTATTTTTTTGTCCACACTGATCCATGAGACATTTTTTAATTAATAGACTATTGAGAAAATAATGGGGAAGAGTTAAGTAAATTAGTTGCTGCTGATTTCATGTAGCAGTTGCCCTCTACAGAATCTGTTATCAGAGCAGGAGGAAAAACCCCAAAACACTGACATTCTGAGCAGAGTTAGGAGAAGTATTTAAGGAAACCAGGAAAAAGTGATTGAAATTCTAGTGTCTGGTACAGCATGATTGTAACTTTTCCTTATATCAAAGCCACTGTATGAAAGAATAGCAATTATCTGACCTAGCTGGAAGGAGGACATCTATAATCTATGTTTCAAAAAGGTGAGACAATCAGGGTAAGAAATAGAACTGAAATTTATTGTTGAATAGCCTTCTGAGATGAGAGAAAAGAGTTGATGCTTAAATAAAACAGACAGTTTTCTTTTAATGATGTGATGGCTTTTTCTTCCTTGTGGGAAAAATGGTTATGGCCTACCATGTGGGTGGGTTTTTTTACAAAAATTAAAAATGTGTAATATTTTGTGTTATATTTTTAGTGCATCAAAAATCAATTCTCACATATTCTCCATGTTTTAAACACCTGCCTGCACAGTGTTGAATCATTGCATAAAGTTGTGTGTTTGCCTGCATTGTAAAGTCAAATGTCTTTTCAGCCTTTTCAGGCATATATAACTGTATAGCTTTCTTATTTAAGGCCACTGTATCTTGCCGAACAACCACAATAAACCATTTTCAAACTCCTTTTACCAATATTTGTGTGGCTTAGTATAAAAGAAAGCCTTTGTCAAAGGCTCTTGAAATCCAGAATTTATTGAGGAAAGTGAGAGTGAACTACTGTTCACTCTATCACAGAGATATAGCTTTTCTTAATAATCCTTATGTCATGATGTTTGACTGATTCCAGTTATAAGAACAAAAAACCCCCCAATGTAAGCATTAAAAATTAATGAAACTTTATCCCTGTATCTTTCTTTTCTCCTTCATTTCAAGTACCACTTGATTTTTACATAAACTAGGGAATTATTTACTGGATATTTTCATCAGATTAGTGGCTGAAATCCGAATACTGCAAATGTTGTAAAATTCTTTACATTGAGTCACATCTTGCAGTAGGAAATTGCTAGCACTGAGCAACAAGAATTATGGAAAGAGTCTTTGACTAATTGACTGGAAGACAATGATTGGTCATCTAATGCTAAAATATGGATAAGGAAACTACATACTCATCAATTAATTAAAATATTGCAAGGCTGTTCCAATACATTATTCAATGGCAAAATTAATCAGGCCTATGCAATCACTCTAAATGGCCTTGGATATTACTATTAGGTTAGGTAAGATGTCCTTTTGCCTTTTAGATGTGGCCTTTTGCCTTGTGTGGAGCTGCATATTTCATCCCAATTAACAAATAACTGACCACCTGACCTATGTTGTAATTTTCTGTCGCTTTGCTTTACATTGCCCCTTCATTTATGCCTGATTTACTCTTCTGTACCTAGAATGTTCTAAAGTGAGAGACAGTCACTCATATGCAGAATTTCAACTAATTAGTAACAATTGTGTTTGGTTTTATAAATGCCATACAGTCTTAAGGAGAGTCCATAATTTACTTTTTCAAAAATGACCTGTAATACAGAAGTTCTCACTCTGACAGTTTTTTAGAGGGCAAAATTCTTCATTCTAAAAATGGTGTGCTGCTTGAAAAGTTCATAATGAAAACCCCAAAGCTGTAACAAAATATGTAAACATAATTCTTTTTCCCCTGAATGCTTTGCAGAAACTACAACGCATCTATTATCAACACAAAAGACACACTTACAAAATGAAGAGCAATAAAACTTTAGAATCATAGTTCCAAAAGTCTGAGAAATAACAAAACTGAAAACTTCTCCCTTAAAAAGTGTTTTGTAATGTATCTGGAATTTCTCATTTCTCTTTGTTTGCAGAAATTCTCAACAACTATTTATGGAAAATAAACATTACATAGAAGAGAAAAGAGAAATTGGAAAATTATTCAGCATTCCCTGTATCAGCAAAATTTCCCAGAGTAGCAAAACATTAATATTCCTTTGTGTTTTTCTTCAGTCCAACTGTTGTTGAAGCCAATAAACAACAGGTCACTCATTTTTGATACAATATTTATAATAGAAAGATGGAAATGTTGGCTTTGCACCTTCTAGTCTAGTTGTAAAACCGATCACAACTGGTTTCAAAATTAAATTAGGCTGAAAAAGCAGAGAAAGTTGAAATATGTAATAGAAATATCTGGGAGGAACACATTAAGTTTTGTGCAAATTTTATGGGTGTCTTTTTCCCATTTGAGATCAAAATTTGTCTATGTAAATCTAAGAACCTCTTTTACCCCGTCTCCAAGAATTATACTACTCAGATTTAGTGTTATTGGTTGTAGCAACATGGGAACCACTGGGTGTTTTATTTTTCCTCCACAGCCAGTATCAAAACCTTTAGTGGGAGAAAAGCAATCCACCAATTACAAAGTGTTCTACTCAGAAATTCATTCATTCATTCTCCATGTTCATTTAAAGGTTACCTCTTAGTTTGTCTCTTTATAAATTTCTAAACAAACAAAACATTTTAAATTTTCTGTAGACAAACTATGGGTGAGATCAGTATACATCCATACAAGCACTATTCTTCTCTTCTCTGTCTGAATATGTAAAGATGTATATTTTTCTTTTAAATTGTCAATTTCCCTCCTTTGATAGTATTTTGTGATAGTCAATTGAATAGCTTAAGTGGGAAATGAGCAATCAAAATGGCTGGGTTTATTGTTAAATGTGTTATAGTTTCATTTAAGAAACATTTTATTATTCTTGTGCAATAATAATAATAATTATCATTCAGATAAACGATGGAAGACTACTAAATATGAATGCAAAAATAAATTTTATTACTTGCATGGAACAGGCATCCTGAACTGAATCCTACTTGCTATCTAAAATCTTGGTCAGATCTTTTAGTCTCCCAAATGAAGTCAGTTACAGTCCACTGAAGTGAAGTCTAAAATATACATAGAATACAGCTATCTAGACAATATCAAAAAATCCATGTAAAATTGTGATACCGCTTATCATCAAAACGCTAAATACAATTTATGAAATGCATGAGAACTATTAAATGTATTCTTACTATCACTGGTTTGATAAATATTTTTGAGGAGATTTTTTTCTCATCAATGTTTTAATAAGTTTACATTTCCTCACATCCTTATTTAAATCTACTTAGCTGTACTGTTTGAATTGGGGAAGAGTCGAATGGATTCTGTTACTGAAGTATATCAATGTTTGGTTTCAACCTAAATTTGAAATAAACTTGAATATTCCATGAAATTAAAGATTAAAATACCAGAAAACATTTCATGTCAACAAGACTTTCTCAGTGTTGACAGTTTGTTTTATTTTACTTTAACAGAATAGTCTAAATGAAAAGAAAATTAAAAATAAAAATCAAAACATTCAGTGCAAGCAATATCAAAACATTACATTCAGTCAGTGATGAATGTTTCCCCCTTTCTTTTCTTGTGTGCATTTTTTTAGAAAGAAAACATAATCAACACAATCAACAGCATTTTACAAAGCCTCAGACACTGTCCCAAAATCTTGCCTTTTTTTTTTCTTTCCCTTTTTCCTTTCCCCCTCAGTTGCCTAGAGAGGAGATGAATTCTCAGTCTGAGTTATGCAGATGCACTCTGCTAACATTTAAGAAAAAATTGTGGAATGATGTTGCACAACAGAAACTCCAATGAGAACTCAACTATTTGGTAGTCAAGAGAAGTCTCTTATCCAGCTATCCCTTACTTTTATTATTATCATAATTTTAATTCAATTTTAATGCACATTCAGTTGTCTCATTTTTTAAGGGAGACAAAGTAACATTTTAAAGTGAAACCATACTGACTAAAAGCCACGTTACTAGAGTAAACTGAGATATTGCATTTGAATTTCATCAGTAGAAATTGGTGAACAGCACATTTAAAGTAAGTTTGATACTGCTCAAGATATTATCTATTTTTATTTGTCAGCTAACTGTCAGGTAAATTATACTTCATTGTATAAAGCTTTAGACTTGCAGCCAGCAAGAAATTCCAAGGGTAAAGTGGATATTGTGTCAAGTTTAGGTGCTGTAGGAGAAAATGTAGATATTAATCTACATATTTGGGCTGAGTAGAATTTGCATTTATCTGTTTCAAATCGATCATCATTTCCACTTCACTAAGAACTGAGAAAGCTACTATTTGCTATTACATGAGTGAAACTACAGACATAATATTTAGCCTCCTAATATTATTAGCTCCTATATTTTTCAGGTGATTTTTCTTCTGTCTGGGTTTTTTGTGTATGGGTTTTTGGGTTTTTTGTGTGTGTTTTTGGGGGGGGGGTTGTGTGTTTTTTGGGGTTTTTTTGGGGGGGGTGTTTGGGTTTTTGTTTCTTTGTATTTGTTGTCTTGTTTTGTTTTTTAATTGCAGATAGGATATAGTGTGTGCAGTTTCATTTCCTGTACGTAACTGTAAAATGCACTGATTTTTCTGTTTTGGACTCCATCTGCTGCTCCAGAGGACGTGGTGTTACATGCACAGTACCTGCACAGATTTATCAGATATTCTAAAAGTGTTAGTGGTGCAAGGACCTTACTTTGCTCTTGTTTTGGCAAGTAATTCAAGCCCTTTTTTCTGAATTTGAAAATTAACTCAGTTTTGCTGAAGACAATACTCAGTTTTCAGCTTTCTGCCCCCAAAGACATGGCCCTGAAATAAATTTAAATTCCCAATCAAGATATACTAAAATTTCTTTGAAATACTACATGTCTTAAAAATGCCTTTGACTTAAACGCTTCTCTTCTGCAAATGACTAAGGGGTCAGCCTTCTAGGGATGTACCCACCCAGGATACACTCAGTCTTACTCTTTTTAGTGAAAAAAAGGTATTTTAAAAGGCAGGATTGCTTCTATTCAAGCTCCATAATTGCTGCAGTTGCCCTTTTCTGTGCCCTTTCTAACTCCACTCTGTCTTTGAAATGTGGAGAAAACCCAGCTGCACAGTAGCCAAGATGGATACACTCCAAGATATTCTAGAGGAGCATATCATCTTCAGAGCCATCATGTGGCATGTAAAGGACAATGAGAGGATCAGGCACAGCCAGAATGGGTTTATGAAAGGCAAGTCCTTCTTGACCAGCCTGATCTCCTTCTATGACAGGGTAACACTTTTAGTGAATCAGGGTAAGGTTGTGACTAATGTCTCTCTAGACTTCGTAAAGCCTTTAACACCTCCTCCTGGAGAAACTGGGTGCTCATGGTTTGGGAAGGTGACTGTTCACTGCATGAAAACTTCCTGTATGGTCTGTCAAAGGAGTGGTGGTGAATGGAATTAAATCCATTTTGTGCCCAGTCACAAGTGATGCTCCCCAGGGACCAGTATTAGGGCCAAATCTGTCAGATATTTTTATCAGTTATCAGATGAGGCTATTGAGTGTACCCTCAGTAAGTTCACAGATGACGAGAAGTTGGGCAGGAGTGTTAATGTGCTGGAGTCAGGAAGTCTCTACACAGGGCCCCAGACAGTCTGTATTGATAGGCTGAGGTCAGTGGTACAAGGCTGAATAAGGCCAAGCGCTGGGTCCTGCCCTCGGGTAACAACCACCTCAGGCAGCGCTACAGGCTGGGGGCAGAGTGGCTGGAAAGCCACTAGAGTTGGTGATCTGAGCGGTTTTTTCAACCTAAATGATTCTATTACTTTCTAAGATAACATCTTCTACATTGTTTTCCATCCCTTTGTGATGGTGCTCAAGAATTTTTTTTTAAACTTTGATTGCATAATGAGATGATGTTTCTAGAAAACAGTGACTTTGACTTCAACATTTCTATTCCAGGTTGTGAGCTCCAATTCAGAGTTCAGCAGATGTGATTTAGAAATCTTTTCCCATGACACATCGTCCTACATTTATTTACATTTAAACTCAAGGATTTGTTGTCACCTGAAAACTTGAAGGTTTCACTGAAGACTTCTACTCCAAGTCATTGATGAAAATGATGAATGAAACTAATCCTCACAGTGATTTATGGAGAATCTATTAGTGATCCTTTTCCACAAGTGAACTTGCTTTGCTCTCTTTAATCTCATTTCAAACCAGAAAAACAACTTTTCCTGTTACAACTTATTTTTGTTACTGAATTTTTTCAGAGAATTTTTCAAATTCCAAATATTTTGTTACCATCCTATCTTTCTTATCCATTTGCTCTTCCAAACTTCCTCAAATAACAATAGGGGCCTTGGGGGAGATTTCCTATTTTAGATTCTTTCCTAACAGGAAAGAATCCTTTCTGATCTTTCCTCTCAGACTATGTTTTTCCACATTTTTGTTATTTCAGTGGTTGTAACTTTTATTACTGAGTCTGCCAGATGGATACTCAGGAAAGAAGCCAGGTTCATATGTCTGCAGTTCCTAGGATTCCCCTCAGAGCCCTGTCCATACCTGTGAGTTACATTGGTGACCTGCCAGTCCTCTGGCACAGCTGCAGTTTGTGATGATGTCTTACACATTTTGGCTTCTGCTTCTACAACTTCACACTTGGGTTCCTTCAAAACTCTGTGGTGAATGTCAGGCAGTCCAGGTTACACATTAACAAGTATCAGGCATGAAAATCCCCCAACACCTAGCTGTCTGCCTGGGTTTTATTTCAAATATTCCTGTTATTTTTTAGTTGTTATTGCCAGCAACCTTATTCCACTTTGATTAAGGAGAAAGTTTTTCTTCCTGTGTAGGTTATTTTGTTTCCCTTTCTAACATTCTAAATGCCTCATCTCCCTATCACAATCTCATTCATTCATTCATTGAAACATTTGATTCCTCCTCTCTACCTCCTGGGCCTCACATGTGGGACTAGAATTATTTCACAGAACCCTATGGTAAAGCTCAAGGATTTTGATTTCCTGGGTTGGAGTCTGAGTTTAGCCTCTAGAATGTTTTTTCCTATGCCCCCCTATATCATTAACAATAAGGACCACAGAGCATGACCTCCACCTGCTTTTCTGAACATCTTGTGAAGTTCACTGCGTTTACATTCAGCAGGCAAATTACCATCCAGTTTTCTGAGACATTACAAACCCACCTGTCTATATCTAATAGTCAAGTCTCCCACTACCATCACCCACTTGAAAGTACTCTTCTGATATGAGATTATCCCCTGTGCAATAAAAAAACACACCAGTCCTAAGAGCAGAGACAGGAATAATTATTCTTTAATCAGTCAGAATAAACTTAGAGAATCTCTCACAATTAGTTTTCTGATCAATGAAACTTTCATGCAAAATTTCATGACAATGAACTTGTAAGAAAAAAAAATTAACTCCATTCCAGCCAGATATAACTACATACATATGTAAGTATATCCATATACAAATGTATGTATATTGAGAACTGTGTACTTTTAAAAATGTTCCAGTTTATATAGTAGAAAAAATACTGTGATATATGTGGGAACTCATACAATTTGTGGTATTTTTTGACTGGGATTCAGAATAGTTTATGAGATATTCTTTAAATAAAGAACATCTTATGCTTATGAACATTTATATGCTTGTAACAATTCTTATTAGAAACAAAAATTTCATAATAATGTGTCTCTTCTAGAATAAGCACTTACCTCGATGAATTAAATTTCTCTTCCTTCTATATCCATAACCATGAAAGTTGTGTCCATCAAGTAGAGAATTTATAAAACATTATTATGGATGTCAGTAAACGGAATGGTTCAAGACTGCTCTCATACTAAAATATATGTGCATTACGTTTTTATAAATTGTTCATATATTTCAAAATGAGAGCTATTCGTAAGTAACTCTTTAGCAAAATGAAAGGTAAATTCATCAAATGTGTTCCCGTCTCTGTGAACAATCCCCTGAGTTTTAGAAAAATGAAATCACCATTTCTTTCTGTGTCTTGGGTTACTGAAATCTAAAGAATAGTAGAAATAATGTGCATGACTTTCTTTTAAAGTTGCTTAATATAAAAGTAGCAGTGGCTAGGTCTCAGAGCTTTTTCTGTGCAATCTGCAGATCCTAATGAATTCTCATCTAGCACAAATGTGATTAGAAATGCACTAGGTAAAGGAGATTGATCTCTGCAATAGTTAATGAAACTGAGCTGAAGAATAGAAAAAAAAAATGCTGCAGATCCAGTTTTTACTGCCCAGAGTTTTGTTCACCCTTGGAAGTCCATCGCATTTACCATGTGAATACCTGATGTAGTATCATGAACAACCTTTATCTGGGAAGAAAGGATATGAATATCAGGATGCAATAAGAATTTGAGATGTGTCCACAACTCTTCAACATTCTCTTACTTTTAACTTGTAATTCAACAAACTACTTTTTATGAATGTTAATATAGCAATTGTATTTCCAAAATTTGTACCTTTGGTTTTATTGTCAAGGAGAGTCAAGACTGGTTAATGGCCCAACTCAAGGAAGCATTACAATTCAAATTTCAATACATGTAAAAAACAACTGCAAAATAAAAATAAAAAAAAGCAAAATTATATATAGCAGTATATTAATCTCTGATAAAGCAAATCCCTTGTACATGTTCCAGAATGAGAGACAGAAAACAAGCAAACAAGAAAAAGTGATGTGTTAGAGGGGAAAAATAAGGTCTCACAACAATTCATTTGGCAATCGATAGAGAGCATAGACCTTACCCTGTTTTAACAGCTAATGAAATATTAGTTTAAAGTGCCCAGAGACACAGACATTTCAAATGCTACCACAGTTGCCAAGAAGCAGAGGTTTCAGCATTTGTAAGGTTGTTCCTTGAAACAGAGAGATGGTTTTAAGGCAGTTATTCATTTAAGGGGTTCACTGATCAGTAGAACTCATGAAAATTTAGAAATGCCAGGCGTTTGTGAGATAAATTGCTTCCTTACAGCAATCTCTAATTATACGATATAGATAATTTAAATTTAAAAAAAAACAAAGTTAAGAGTAAAAACAAATGATTGGTGTAGATCCTGTTCTATTTATAATTCTCAATACTGTGCCAATTTCATGTGAACAGAAATAGGACAATAAAAAAATCTTTCTTTTATCTGGTCTAAAAATGTTCACACATATTTTTTTCTTTTTAAGTCTGGATTTCATTATACTTCCTCTGTCTATTGATATGATTAATTATTTTAGTTATAGATTTTTTTTGTCTGTGTGTGTATTTTGCAAATTCTTGGCAGTAGAGAAGGGCAATCAAGTTGCGGTTAATTACATTAATTTCCCTTAAAGATTTTTTTAAGTAGTAAAACTGCTGTAAAGAGATCTTTATGTTGTTGGGAATCTGATCTAATTCACTGATGTTTGCACCTTCCTGAAGACTGTCCACACTGAGATTGACAGATCCTTCTGGGACTCCATGACACTGTGAACATTTGGACCACAAACAATAACATCCAGAAAGAGTTTGGCCTTCAGAAGAATTAATGTATATACCCCAACCCAAAACCACATATTTCAGAATAAATGGTTTATCTCTTTTCTTCTAGCTGTTGGTCACCAGACGTTAGGGGTGAAAGGCTGATGTTATATTCTTACATGCCCATAATGCATTCTGTGAGGTTGTCTCTTACTATACTGCATAAATTTTTCACAGTGTGTTTATTAGGTTTTGACTGAAAGACTTTTGAAAGAGTTTATGCATCCCTTGACACCCAAGGAGGTATCTGGGAATCAGATGAAAGCCTGGTCTATCCATCTGGAGGTGTTGCTCCTCTCCACTGGCCCCCATCCAGCAATGCTGTGTTTCCTGGCAGTTTAACTCCAAAAACTATGCTACCATAACAAGTATTTCTATTGTGTTGGACTGTGGGTGCTGACAAAACAGTACAGCTTGAATGTTTTTTATTACTTCAAAATTTGGGTTCAAGATAGATTGTGAACAACGTATGTTCTCTATTAAAAATATAACTTTTCCTCTTTCCATGCTAGCTATTCAGTGACAAGAATCAAATGAAATAATTTCAGCATATATCCCTCAGTATTAAAAGATTCTACCTGTCTCAATTATGTATTTATGTTAAAGAAATTATATCTTCCTGAATCAGGAAAACTATTTCACGTGCTACGTAGGGCAGGAAAGGAATCTTTTTTTTTTTTTTTCTGAATGGCTGTAGTGTACTCTTGAATATGTCTCATCCAGTTGATCATTTCATCCCATCATTTGATCCACACTGTCTTTTCATTATAGGCACTTTATTTACATTTTGTTTCTCCATCTTGTTTTCAAATGAACAAACAAAAGACCCTCTTGAAAATTATTGGTTTTGGCAGAGTTTTGCCTAAACAAAAAAGAACTTTCTAATCAGAAAATGCTGCATTTTTCTGTGAAAATCTTCTCACCACAGCAGGGTTTTATGGGTTGTCAAAAGGAGGAAAGAAGGAGTTATGGACGCTTTACAGTTTTCTTATGTTGAAACATTACCTATTTAGATCGGGTTATTTAGATCAAAATTAATTTTGATTTTTGTGTGTTTTACAATTATGTCACCATAGTGGCTTGCATAAACAGAGTTTAAATTTCAGTGGGCTTTCTATATTTCTATATTTCTATATCTATATGTATCTATTAGATACTTTCTATATTTGCAAAAAAAATTATGGTAATACAATGAACAACATTAATGAAATGTTTTCACCTATGCTCACAGAAATAGGTTGTGCAGAAGCTTTTGGATAAAAAAGTAACTCTGAATGTTCTGGAAATCCATACATTTGTATCCATATGCATTTATTCCATACAAATGCATCACAAAAACAAAGCAAATTATGGCTGCTCCCTGGAAGAAGTTCATAAAGCAGAGTCTAAATTTATTTCATTTAAATTTATGCTTTTGATTTAGGAACTGTGGGATTGTTGTCTTCTCCTATAACCAGTGGGGACCTCAGGTCTTATTTCTTCTCTGGAGACTCTATGTAAGCTAAGGGGAGGCTACTCATGAATCTAATGCCTCAGATTCCTAAAGCGTGGTGGGACAAATCTGGGCCTTGGATTTGGCAATTGGGATTGTCAGTATTATGTGACAACACTGTGCAGGATTAGGCTCTCAGCTTTACCCTTGTGAAGTCAGTGGAGCTCCATATGGTTATAACAGTTTACCCACAGGCAGACTATTTAAAACTGGGGCCTGAATGTTATTCTATCTCAAAACAGTGGGGCTCTGTGTTGGTTCATTAGCTCACAACGTGCTGCCAATTTGAGGGTAGGGGTTTTAATTTGAACTTATTTACAAGGTAAATTGTTTCTGGAAGCATTATTCTTTTGGTTTTTGTTGTTTTATTTTTACTGATTGGAGGGCTTTAAGTTGAATTATGATAAAGAACATAGGAGATCTGAAGACAAAACTGATGAAAAAGGAGGGGCAGAGAGTAGAGAAGTCAGTCTCTATATCCATATATAGATATATTGATCATT